>NW_017729022.1:97879750-97886238 GCF_001723915.1 Gavialis gangeticus | reverse complement strand
CCCCCCGCCCCTTCCCCCACAACAGACTTACCAGCCAGATGCTGCTGGGCTGTGCTCCTGGCTGCCTGTGTGCAGTATCTTTTTCTGACACTGGGAGATTCCACATATGCTAGGGGAGTCTGCCTCAGCTAGGATTGCTGCTGGTGTTGCAGATTGACCCTAGCAGTTCCCTGAAACTGTAAGCAAATAAGCACCAAGATCAATAATTTATTAAACTTATTCTTGCAGCCATCAATAGCAGAACTTGTTTTCGAACTGGAAACATAAGTTAATTTCTTGTGTGTTTTGAAAATTTGAGTCACTGCTCATGATTTTAATGGCAAGATATTATAAAGGGAGCTTCTAAGTGTTTCATCCAAGTATATGCCTGGCCTGAAATAATAAGTGATAATAGTACTTATTCTGTTAAATAATGTTCAGTTTTAAAATAGTAGCCTACTTTGTGGCAGTAAGCATTAACTGTATGCTTCCTTCTGCCTGTTTCTGAAATAAATAACAAAAGCTTTCCTCAGCCTTGTTCAGAATGAAGACCTATTCTTAATTTTTTTTTTCCTAAGGTACTGTAAAAATTATTCTTCACTCATCTACCTGAAAGATGTCAGGGCCCAAAACAGAGGCATAAATATTAGGGCTGTGCGAAACATCACTGTTCCTTTCCGACTTCAGTTTCGAGGTCTGGATGGAACAGTGTTTTGTATCGAATATAATTTTGAGTTGAAACAGAGGCTGTTTTGACACTGTTTTGACACTGTTTTGACTGTTTCGCCAGACCATAGGGCTGGGGAAAAAACTCAGCCCAGCTGGGCTGCATTTCCAACCCCAGTGCCATGATCAAAACATTTCAGAAGTCCAAATGTTTCGGTTAGCCTCGTTTTGTTTCACAGCTATTTCAGTGGCCTTTGTTTCGTTTCGATTCTGTTGTTTCAACCTCGAAATGAGCTGAAACCATGTCAAAATGAAACTGCCATTGAAATTTCACACAGCCCTAGTAAGTATGCCTGCTCAACTCAAAAGGTTAGAATATGTGGTTTGGTAATCGTAACTATAAGCATTCATCCCACTTAATTATCAACCAACTCTATCAACCTGTGTCCTACAGTGAATTGTACACAAGCAAAGTTAGACAATTTAGCAGAACAGTTCATCAGTTAAAACAGTTGTATTCCCTTCTGCTCTTTTTGTGTCTTACTAGTAAAAGGTCTTTAAGTACATTGCAGTACAGTACCTGTCATTCTCCACAAAGGTCTTACTCCTTTGTGTCTACCTCTCATTTGCTTATATCAGTTAACATTTTTATTGGTCAACACATTCAAGATTTTAAATGGGTAAGCAGCAAATCTTAATTTTCCTTTATAAAATTTGGTACTAAAATAAGTCTTACATCTTGTTTTTATCCAAGATAATGTAATGTGTTGCTAGTAGGGAATGACAATTCAGAATGATATTTCAAGAATCCTGGTTCTGTGTAAGTCTGTGACTTATAAAATGCTCCTTGATAGGCAGGCTATTGCCTTTTTTGTCTGCAGACTGACTATGAACAGACCCTTAAATTTAGAGGTACGCTTCTCAAGAAAAGCTCATAATTTCTGTGTGTGTGTTCTGCCGTGGATGCCCCAGTACCTCATATTTGTCAAAGAAGCAGATTTTAAGGAGCTGTCTCTTACAATGCAGAGAGTGGAGGATGCTTTTTATACATTGGTGCGAGAGATTCGACAATACAGAATGAAAAAAATCAGCAAAGAAGAAAAGACTCCAGGGTGTGTGAAAATAAAAAAATGCCTTGTAATGTAACAGGGTAAGTTCTTGCAATATAACAGGGTAAGTTTTGCAAATCAATTTTAGCAGAAAAATTAATCATGATTTCATGCAAATCAGGTTTATCAAACAATAGTGATTACATAATTTCAGAGCAAGTAACTTTAAATCCACAAATCCCTAAACTTACAGTATCTTCCTTCATAATTGTTTAGTTTTGAGCTCTAGTTTCTTAGTTCTTAACAAAAAAATCTCTTAAATGCTATAGGTCTGTGTTCTTTGCTGTGATTTTGACAAATGGGTAAGAGGATGCCTATTCAGTGTGTGACTGGGCATGGCACACAAGCACAGAGAGATTCAGTTCTGTCAAATTGTGGTGTATTCCAGCCTCTGAGAGAGAGAGAGAGAGAGTTCTGAGGGGGAAAAAAAACCTTATGGATGCATTGGAGTTGGAGATACTGTAGTGATGAAGACCACAGCCAGACTTTCCAGTTGCTTTACAAATAACTGATTCTCTTGCCTCATCTATTTCCATTTCTCACGCGTAGAGACTTGAAGCCCATAATGGCCATATCATATAAGAATTCTACTGAAGAGATTTCTGGTTCCTGCTTCTGTCCTGCATCCCTCTAAACTAAAGCAATTCATTTTATCACTACAAATAGGCATCTTAATTTCTTCTTCCCCATGTCAACTGTTGTACCATCAGTTTGATCAATTTATTTTGAGAGGAGGAATGGATTTTGCTCCTTTTTAATGTCTTTAGCACTATTATGACAAATTAAAAACAAGACAAATATCAGAACACTAACAATGTATTTGGTGTCATGAAATATTACCTAATATCCACTGACTTCTGGAAACTTGTATCCAGAGGATTTGCATTACAAGGCTTTTTATACTTCTCCCCAGCAAGGTTAAAAAATAAGCATCTATCATAAAACCCAGTCCAGGATCCCTTCAGTTGAGAATAAGTGAGGCTTAAGCAGCATCAAATATTCGATTAAATATTCTTAGCTCTTCTTTTCTGATTCATTATGACTCTAGCTGTGCTGGAGGGAAATAAATGACAGTAATTTAGTTCAGAGGTATTAGACTTCTTGTCTCTTAAGATATACTTGGCTACTTCCTTAAACATTTTCCTTCAGGGAGAAAATATTGTTTTGCATTCTTGAGCTAAGCCCAAAGCCTCCATCTTGGTCCTATGTTGGGGTGCAAAGTCTTCGGGGTGGAATGACCTTCTTTCTGTGTTTTCCTTGTGGAAGAGTTTAGAATCTCATGTGTTTTTGTTCCCAACTGAAAAACTTGAGCTGTTGCTGCCTTAACTCAGCTGTCTTTCAGAGAGCACTTTTCATTTTCCTTGGTGTGGAAGAACTTCACAATAAGGCCACATCCAGACGTGTGGATGTTCAGTTCCGCAGGGACAACTAGTGGCAGGGCACCTTGTGCCGCTGCTGGTTGTCCCTGGGGAACACCCATGCCACATGCACACTGGTGTGTGGCAAGTTACCCCAGGTGGGATAGGGGAGGCTGGGGCCAGCACTGGGCAGTGGTGCATGCTGCTGTCATGTGCTCAGCTCCACTTTTTTTTCTCTGGTTTTTTTTTGACTCCTGGATATCCAGGGGTCAAAAAGAACATTGCAGTGTGCAGTATGTGGTGCCACAGACCTGTCCGGACGTGGCCTAAGAGTCTACTTACTAAGTCAGCCCAACTGTAGCAAAATGGTTAAAGCGATACAAGGAGGGGGATTTCTGAGAGACTACAGTGAACCCCCATCCAAAACTTGAGGAATAATTATGATAGCCTAACCTGAAGTAGCTTTTGGCAGTAAAATATATTGGTGCTGCTTTCTTGCTAGCAGGTAATAAAAACCCAATTATTTTTGTTCATTATATATCTGTTGTTTGTGGAACTTCTCCTGCATTTTGTTTTTTTCCCACGAACTCAATATGGAACAGTATTTTTTTCCCTTCACTCAGACTGGTGTGCTAGACTAGGTAATGTAGGCTTGATACACTGGCGTGCTGGTGTCTTCCAAGCAATTATTCTGTATGCTATTATGCTATTATGTTGTAAAGCAAGAAGCACTTAACACATCTGGTTGACTGTCATGCATAGTAAGCAGACAAAACATTATGCCTTTATGTAAAACCTACAACAAATCCTTTTCTTGAAAGGGTGTAATATAAGTAGTGCGTTTATTATGGGCCACTGTTGCGTAGAGGAGCCTAAGTTGAATTGTAAATTAGACAGCTGGAAGCCACAGTGATAGGTTTGGAGATTTTTTTTATCACCATTTTATATTAACTATTTTTTTTTTTTATCTTTCATTACCTTTCTAACTTTATGGATGATACTTTTAGAGTAGAGCTCTTACTTTGTAGATTCAGAGATTTATGTATGATTCTTCCAGTGTTAAAAGCCTTAGCCAAGACAAATTCATTAAAGATCAGCATTTTCATTAGACCACAGTAGGCTAAATTAATAAAATATAAAACAAACCAAAAAAACTCTGCATAGTCTGAAATTAATCAGAACAAAAAGAAGTAGAAATATTCCATGCCTGCTTGAAGACATGGGTTAGAATTCCAAAACCCAGTTTAGAGGGTGATTTCAGCTGGAAAAAAGAAAGCAAGTATGATTTGTAGAGAGTTGCATGCTTCTTTATTCAGTGTTTCAATAGCACAATTTAATGCTAGGTATCAAATAATTTGGGGATTCTACTTCGTGCTTGCTAAATGTCTATATTACATATGTGAAACCTGCATATTTCTCATGCTACAATGTAAAAATAGTGTAAGACTTGTAGCTGTGATGCTCCAGAAATTATGCATGGGGCAAGGACTTCCTAGCATGAAACCTTTTATTGGACCAACTGCATAGTTGGGGAGGAGGAGTTAGTCAAGCTTTTGAATGCAAGATCGTCTTCATCAGGTCTGACTAGTGCAAACCAGGTGGAGCATAGTCCTTAGGCAGATAGTGTTGTTATTTTGAGTTTGGGAACTGCTTTCTAGGGGTCCACTGAATAAGTGGACATACATATGATTGACCCTTAATTAATTAGTGTCCTCTGTAAAGGGAGAGGGTTTTTTGATAACTTTCCCACTATACTACAGTGCAGTCTGCTGAACCCCAAATGTTGAAGGAATTGTATCTTTTTCTTAAAGATAACTGAATTAAACACATAGGTTTAAATGAAGGATAAACTGTTGAATGTATTTTTTTTGTTCTGACTTAAAGCACTCTTTGAGTCTTAATGCAAGAGCCCTGGTTGTCCAGCATATAGTTTAAAGAGAATTTACAGCAGAACCCAACCTGGTAAAACTGAAAAGCTGTACAAATGTTTTTAAGTGTTATTTGCAGAAGTAAATAAATTCAAAAGCAGAAATGCTGTAGCAAGTTGCCCCCTAGTGTGTAGATTTTGCAACATACACAAGATTACCTTGTAAACCTATGGTAAGCACAGCACAGCATGTTTCAGCTTTAACTGGACCATCCTTTTCTTTTTTTTGAGTTTGAGTCCCTTTAATTTAGTTGTGTAATTAGCTTCTTGGCATTCATTTTTAAAATACCTGAAAATGTTTTGCAGCAGCTTTAGAGATAACTCTAAATTTGCCACTAGCACTTTCAGTCTGAGTGTTTTAAAGCACTCTCCAGATGTTTATGATGCCCCCTAGGCAAGTAGTATTTTACAATGGGGAAAACTGAAGTACTGAACAGGTGCTCTGTTCAAAGTCCTGGGTGCAGTATGTGGTAGAAGTGCTTTAAGCTTTTGATTTCAATACTGTACTCGAGCAACGAGATACACTTTTTATGCTTTGTGGTGGACTCCTTTTTATCAATGGGCGTAATAAATATTGCAGTATGTAAATCTTATACTTGCATATCTATTCAGCTACAGCACCACTATGTCTGGATACAGAGTATATCTGCAGGTATGGGTGGCCAAAGATTCATTTTATGTCTTTGATTTTTTTTTTAAAGTTTTAAATTAAGAGACTTAGTAATATTTTACCAGTATTCAGTTACTCATTACTAATTGCAGAGATTAATTCTAGCTCTTTCAAAATGGACTAACATTTAAAGAAAAAAGCAAGCCAGGGTATTGTACTATAACATGCACTGTGTTTTATTTGGATTGCTCAAGAGGGTGTGTGCATGTGTGTGTTTTTTGGGGGGGGGATTAATTCAGAATTTACTAGAAATGTTCTGTTGTATGTTGTGACCTCACTAAAAGCACTCTGAGAGATGGGGATAAATATGGATTAGCAAAGTGCGGGTTGCTGAGAGTTCTGAGGTATCTTTAGGCTCAGATCAAATGTGTTAACTTCCTTAAGAGCACGCACAGATTGTAATGCTATGTTGCAAATGCACAGCTTTTTTGCATTTTGTTTTTACTTTTGGTTTAGATTTCTAAATGACTTGTTTAATTTTCCATCTGCTTATGGTGTAAATGCAGTCACTAAGTTTTTAAGTGCCATTCTATTCTCATTGGTATTAATGGAGAAGCTTCTTTGCTTTTGACTTAAGCAGGAGTATGTTTATTACCTTGTTTTGGTTGCTTGCTGATTACAAAAGCTGTGAGGGTCTCTAATCAGTAAGATAATCTTTTTCACTAGTTTTTTTTTTTATTACGGAAACACAATAGAACAGTTTTTCTGTTGAAAAGGATTCAGAAAGACCACAACGGGCCAGAACATTTTTTAACACTACTGAAATCTCGGGGCTTAGC
>NW_017729022.1:97866507-97874750 GCF_001723915.1 Gavialis gangeticus | reverse complement strand
TTTTTTTTTTTTTTTTTTAACTCAAGAGGTAGAAATGTGTGTGTGAACTGTAAGACTACATTTCTACACCTGCTTCTGCAAAGTGTGGTTTACCACACTTTTATGCTACCATTTTATGTTACCTTCTACATGTGTGACAGTACATTAAGAGCAGTGGAGAATTGGAGCCATCTTTTTAGCCAGATGAAATGCAATATAAAACTGACAACTTTCAAAACCAGTTTCCAAGGCTAATACAGATTTCTCAGTGACAACTTTTCAACTTAATTGTTTAGGTACAGTTTTTATAATATTGGACAAAAATCTGTTTCAAACTAAATCTTCAGGGAGCTATTTATAAACTAGATCAACTTTTTGTTTCTAAAAAGCTTGAAGATTCTCCGTTGCTTCTGTGTATCAAGGTACAAAAATACGTACAGCTATAAAAATACTTTTCAGTGAATAAATTAAATGTGCAGTGGCTTTACATGAATGGTATCAGCAGTTATATATTCTATGTAGTTTTTCAAACCATATGTTTAATTTTAAATAAAGTGAATGCTTTTAATCTTGACAAGAAATGCTACAAAGGCAAGGTCCCTGGGAACTTCATCCAGTGCTGAGACATAGTAGAGTTTCTTCATCCAGTGCTGAGACATAGTAGAGTTTAATTGCAGTACTTCCTCAGTGGGTGTTCAGTTAATTTCCTTTGACATGTATACCTATGCTATTGTCCTTGGCTACTGAAAATATTAACACTTTTTCCACCAGCTTTCTGGTATATTAGTATAGTATAATCAGAGCTAAACAAACTTCTCCCTGACAGAAATTGTAAAAATAAGAATGGTTATAAATCTCTAGCCTTATTTAAACAAATTGTATCCAATTAGTGCACAAATTACGTTAGTTTAATCTCAATGTAGCCATGTGTATTTCCTTTCAGGGTGTCGATGATGCCTTCTATACATTAGTTCGAGAAATTCGAAAACACAAGGAGAAGATGAGCAAAGATGGTAAAAAGAAGAAAAAGAAGACAAAGACAAAGTGTATAATTATGTAAATACAATTTATCGTTTAGTCTTTAGACGTACTTAAGTGATTTTTTTGTACATTACACTAAATTATTAGCATTTGTTTTAGCATTACTTAATTTTCTTTCTGCTTCATGAACCTGTTAGTTTTATCTGAATGCTTGTTTTAAATGACAGTGGTAACATTATTCCTCTTAAGTGCCAGTATGCCTGTGAAAAAACAAACAAACATGAGAATTGTCTTTTTTGGTGCATGCACAGTTACTAACTTCCTATTTTTCTTATCAGTTGTGAACTTTTGTTCTGTGCGCAAACAATAATGAAGTAATGGTCCACAGGTTGTTTGGTTTTGTTTTTTAAAACATGGCTTTTACTGTGTTTTTTTTCTTTCCCTCTAATCTGGTTGGGTAGAAAGACTAGCTAACAAAACAGACTTTTATTTCCAACATTTGTTTTCTTTTATTCTAGACTGACTGCAATATTGAGAGACCAGAAGCCTTTTTATAGTCTTCCTATAGATTCTGCTTTTAGGCATCTAGTCTTGTAGCATTTCAGATCAACTTTAATGAATGTAAAGAAGTAACTTTCACAAAGTTTTTCACTGCAATTTGTCATGGTCATTCTTTAAATGCTATATTTTTTCTAGAAAAAAAAAATTAAAAAAAAGACGACAATGCACATCTGGCAATGGAAAAAGTAAAAGTTCTGATTAGATTGAGTTGCTCTGGTACTGCATTGCTTTAAGACTTCCACTAAATTTTTGGTTTTTGGAAGACCTAGGGTGAAGTCCTACCTCTTCTGAAGCTGGTGGAAAACCTCAAAGTAGCTTCAGTAGGTCCAAGATCTTGCCTTTAGTGTCTCTAACAAGTATGGGAGCGCCTTAACAGATTAGTTAATTCAGTCTCTTAGATTTAATTCATATATGAATTCCAAGTTTATCCAAGAATGAGGTCAAGACCTCTTGGCCATATGGGTGCCAATTCTGCCCCTCCTTCCCCTGTGACATTAAATATTTCCAAATGCCTAATTTGTATATAATAGGAGGCATTTTAAATTCTAGTAACCTCTTTAGTTTCAGTAATTGAATAAGCTTGTTATTCGGCTGCTTCATGCAAATTATTTGAAAATCCATTGTGCCATAAAAATGGTGATATGGAATTTGCACAGACATTCAGTAGACATAGTTGAGATCATGGTTTCCAGAATCAGTGTCATTTTGTGTGATTCTTGTGAAGTGTTAATCCCCCTACCCCTCCAATAAAGTTGGTTAGTGACATAAAAATGTCAGGGTTGTTTCACAACCAGGTTTGTCAATGTTGTTGTATGATTTCTGGTTGGAATTGATGAATTATTTTGAAGTTTTAAATGGTAGTACTGCAGTAGTTTGAGTTATCAGCACTGAAGTAAGTCAGTAATTCTAGTGTTGTCTATTCTTGTGATTTTGTGAGTCTTGTAGTATATGACTTTTTTTTTTTTAAGCCCCAGCTCCTGGATCTGTAAGTTTACATGAGAATCTCAGCTTCCTTTTTTTTTTTTTTTTTTGTTTGCTTTTTAAGAGAGCAGTTAGCCGTTGTTGCAAAGTAAGGATTGAAAACATAATCGCCCCAGTGTATTTTAAAGGATAAAAGAGAAGATTAGATAAATACGAAACAGTTTTTCTTTAAAGCCTTGTGATGTTTTGGGAAGCCTGATTTGTGAATTCTGAAAGTTCAGAATAGGGAAAAGCAGTATCGTGTATCCTAAGTTTTATATCAAAACTTTTAATTGGAGTTTATATACTGAGTTGATAGAGTAGGATTTTAATGCACCAGTGTAACTTGAAGCCATGTGTATGAGTATGCAGGATTACCTTTTTATTTCTACCCACAGAGCAGAGGTGGTCACATTTGAAGGAAGCAAAAAGTATCCTAACTGGATAGCTCTTAAAGTTGGCTGAGGAAGTAATAAGACTACTACCTTAATAGCCTTTAAGATTTGGGTCTGGGAAAGAATGTAAAATTCTTTGGATGTGGGTAATGCTACCCTTCATACTGCTTACAATACTGAAAGATGATCATAGGAGAACCTAACCATATATTTTAAATAGGACCAATAAGAAATGAGAACAAATACCTATAGATGTTGTAAGCCTCTTCTATTCACAATTTCTAAGGTTAAAACATATTGAAGTTGAGAGTTGTGTTGGTTGTCTTTCCATATTTCAGATGCTACTATCAATGTATTTTGAATAATGTAGCAGAAGTGGATGGTGTTAACAAATGCATGAAATGAAATATAAAGACTCATGATTTGTAACCGAGTCACACGGCATGCCAACTTGGGTCTTGTCTAAACAGTTCATGCACTGGCTTAACTAAATCCTTAGAAGACTATTGTAGTCTTCTGTGGATGTAGTTTTTTCAATATGAAGGCATACAGTAGGGCTTTGTGAAGCTTCAGTGGCTGATTCAATCTGACAGATTCGGCCTGATTCAGTGGCTGAATCTCTGAATCCAGATCGAATCCGGAGACCCTTTAATCTCTCCTAATCGAATTGGAACCCTCCAAATCGATTCAGAAAGATTCGACAAATCAAACATAGATACAGTTTTAAATGTTTTTTCTACATACCTCAAGGTACCGGGCGGCTTATGAATGCTGAGATGCTGGGGCAGATGGAACGTCCCACTGGATCACAGGGGGTCCCCAGCAGTACTTCAGTACACTTCCAGGTCTGTCGGGGAGCGCACTGGCTCTCCCCCCACCTCTTCTGGCTCAGCGACTGGTGCCTCCTGGATCTGGCAGGGCACCTGAGATTCCCCCATGCTTCTGTGGGATGCTCCACCCTCCCCACCATCACAGCATTCACAAGCTGTGCCTGGTACCTCAAGGTATGTAGAAAAACACTTAAAGCTGTGTCTATGGCTGATTCACTGAATCAGCATCGAATCTTCAGAATCGACTAACTGAATCATTGTCCCCAATTTGGGCTGAATCCAAATTGAATATGGCCCATTTTGCACATCCCTAGTATACAGCTTATTTTATCTAGTTTATTCTGTAAACTATCAGTTTTGTTAAATTTGGTACAGAAATGGTTTAGAATAAGTCCTTTTGTGATTTTTCACAAAACACTTGTCCTTGCCAGTATTGTGCAGTTTTGTCCTAATATTTGTAGAGATTTGGTGAAGCATGTTGGATTGCAGCTTGCACAAATTGATCTTTTAATTATTCTGATGTCTTTCCCTATTTGAAATGCTTTAAAAAACATCCAGATACTTTTTCTGATGGTAATTACAAAATGAACATGCAATGACACTTACTACATTAATACACTAGATTTCCATGTGTCAGGGAGTAATGCCTTATAGTAGCTTTGTGTAGCTTGATAGACAATCCGTATAAAAAGGTTGTCATGTATCTCAGAAGTTAAAATTGTTTTTGTTTGTTTTTTAACCATCACAGTAGTCCTAAAATCTTGAGTGACTTAGATCATGAGAAATTTAATAGTCCAGCATGCATTACAGCAATATTGTTTTTTCCTATACATAAATACTGTTATGTAAACTTCAAGTCTTTTGTTTGTACTATGAAGCAATGCAGCTGTTACTTTCAAAGGACACCAAGCTGTAAGCAAGTCAGGGTTCTTTTTATTTGTTTGGTTGGGATTTTTTTCTTAATTCTACATAAAGCTACATAAGCAGTGAATCTTTCCTAACTAACATTTCTTAATTCCACTGTCTTGTGTTTTCATGTTGAAAATACTTCTGCTTTTTCCTCTCCAGTGCCAACTTCTTACTAGAACAATTTCTTAATGTAATATGTTTACCTGGAATGTATTTTAACTATTTTTGTATAGTGTAAACTGAAACATGCACATATTTGTACATTGTGCTTTTTGATGTGGAACATATGCAGTGTGATCCAGTTTTTACATCATTCAACTGCATGACCAAGGAATGTTGGTCATACCAGATATTACATTTTTTTTAAAAATGACCACTGTTTAAACTTTTTAATGTTGTTTTATAGGAGTATGTGCTGTGGGGTGATCTGGAATTTGTCATTTTTGTCAAACTGTACTGCTCCTATTTATTGTAATGTAATAAAAGATAGTTATTGTGAGTCTTTGCTGTTTAATTTCCTGCTGCTTTGAAGAATTTAAGTGCTAATGTCTTATAGTTCAATAGCTGACCAACTTCATGTGTTTTAATAGCTTCCATCTCAATTTCCTCTTACGTATTTAATTGCCAGCCAAACTGGCCTTGTCTCTGCCCATCAGTGTTTGTACAAAGAAAACCTATTTTACTTTGCCGTAAGCCATTCTGTCCAGAGAAGTCTTTCCTTATGAAAGCTTCAGTGAATAAACTGGGGCATAACACTAGGTCAGTGATTTGTCAACTAGGGTGATGCAAGATCCTTTTTTAAGGGTGACCAGCACCTAGCCCCTGGTGTGAGGGAGGTAAGTGCTCCCAGCATCCTGTGGGCAAGCAGTACCTGTAGCTGCTCCTCTGGAAACTGCTGCTGCTGCCCTTCACCTGCTGGCAGTCCCTGTGTTGGCTGCCCCCATACTCCAACACTGCACTCTGCCATGGGCGGCTATGAGGACGTGGAGCTGTGCTTCTCAGTCTGGCTTGTGTCTCTCTCCCCCTCCTCCTTCTCCCATGCCCCCTTAGTTGCTTCTTCCATGCTCCCAGGGCCAGCAGAAGGGGCTTTAAGGGTAAGTGACTCTGGTTGCCAGCCTGAAAGATACAAGAGGAGCAACTTCAGCAGAGGGAGTGCCTTTATTCTCTCAGGTATATATGGGGCAGGAAGAGGGTAGACAGAGTGGGACACCACGTTTACTTGGCATCTGCTAGATCAGTAGTTCTTGACTTTCTTTTAGCCTCAAGGCCCTTTCCAAAACTTTGTCAAAGGAAGAGGGAGAGCAGGTTAGGCTGTGAAGATCAGCAACAGTGCAAGGCAGGGAAGGGGCCACATCAGTCCAAACTGCTTGATGTTTATCCCCCTTGCCGCAGGCCAGATCTAGTCACTTTGGGGTCTACATCTGGCCTGTGAGCTGTAGTATACTATAGACTGTTAGTCAATCTCTTTAAATACACCTTCAGTGTATTGTTCCATGTGGAGAGTGTTAGTAGCACTGCTATGTTTATTACGGTTTTTGCACACAATGGAAAACAGTCTCATACAGCAACTATTTCCAGTATTAACCATTTGAGATATTTTCCAAGTTGGGTGACTGCCTCAGGCTGAACTTCTTTCAGAATAGTTCAGCAGTTTGAATTTGGCTGATACTTTTCAGAGATGGTTATTAATTGAACACCCAGGAAACTGAATGCCTGATCCCACAGGTTTCTGATGCATAGAAGTGCTGAAGCTATGCCTTGGTGTAGGAAGTGCTAACTATTCTAAATGCTAGGTCCTAGGTTTCTCAAATTAGGTACCTAAGCTTAGAGGATGTTTCTAGCTAGGGTATCTTTTCTTCGATTCCCAACCTGAAGAGTGGGTATAATACCTTCTCTCAATACTGTGGTGATGTCTGAAGCACTTGCTACAATATACTGGTGATGACCCCCCCCAAAATAACAATTCTTTATTCAGAGTAGGGTATATATAGGGTGTAGCACATGAAGCCAGACCTTTGAACAAGAAAACAAAACTAAATAGTAGCTCTGTTAGTGAACAATAACTATTTTACTGCATTAAGGCACAGATTCAGATGCATAAATTTCACACAGTCCAGCAAAGAACAATGAAAATGATTGGAGAAACATGATGTATGAGGAAATGGTGCAAAAAATAAAATTTTATTTTGGAGAAAAAAGAGACTGGGTGGGATTTGATAACAGTCTTCAAATCAGGGCTGGGCAAAACATGGCCTATGGGCTGCATCTGGCCCACGGCTGCCCCCCCACCATGCTCCACATAGGCCTGAGCTCCACTCTCTCTTGTTGGGGCAGCCTATACTTCCACAGGCCCAGGACAGGACAGCTTCTGGTGGCACTGTTCCCAGTGTGACTGCAGCCAGCTGGATGCTCCTTTGTTCCCCTCACCTCCAGCAGGAGCAGCTGAGTTGAAGACCGTCCCCACCCTGAGCAGTGCAGCAGAGACAGGAACAGGAGCAGGAGGAGGAGCAGCTGCTGGAGATGAGTGGTGCATAGCAGCACCTTGCTGGCTGCAGCCACATGGGGAACTGCACGCTTGCTGGGGCTGTTTTGCTCCCTTAATCTCCAGCTGTGGCTGCTGCTCCTACCCCTGCAGTGTCTCCCTAGGTGGATAGGAAGCTTCAGCTAAGTGGCTCCTGCCCAGCGCACACAACTATGGCTCTAGCTCTCAGCCACCTGCTCTGCCCACCTGCAGGTGGCTGCTCGTTGTGCCAGGTGGGTGGCTAATGGGCAGAAGGCAGCTGGGAGCTAGAGCCAGAGCTTCGCTTGCTGGGCAGGAGCTGCTTGGCTGAAGCTTCTCACCCACCTGCTCATATGTTGTCTTTTTTAGGTCTTTTTGGAGGTGGTATGATTAGAATTATGGAATTGCTTTGAATTTCCATATGTTAGCTGAATTGGTGTGTAACTGCACATTCTCGTGTGCAGAATGAAGAATGACTTTGTTGTGAATTGAATGAGCTGCAGTTAAACATACACAGAATGTCATAGATTTCTTAGATAAGTAATGCTCAAGAAATCTAGTTCAACTGGGGATTGAACCTGTGACTCAGCTAAATTGTCTTGGGGGGGAGGGGGTGCACACTTTAGCTCACAGTTCAGAGGTATTTAAAGGAGGACAATGGATCGGCACATCTCGAGGTAGAAATAGCTGTCACTGAACCAAAGCAAAATCCCCACAGCAGATCTGCTTTACTAGGTGACGCACCTTGCCCCTTGTGCTAAATCAGGCCCACTGCCTAATGCAGAACAAGGGGCAGTAAGTTTCCCCTGCTTGGAGATTTCCTGGGTTCCTTGTTGCCTACATCAGGACCCACGCTGACCAATGCCTTATGTGGAGACACAGGTCTACATAGGTACTGGTGCACAGAGGCACCAGGCTGACTAATCTCTATTGATATGAAACCCAATGCCTGTATGTTCTCTATTTTTCTCTTCAAGGATTCCACCCACTGTCACCTATTATAGTCCAGGATGTGGGTGGGTGTGGGGGCTGCTTAGGAAGGGGGGGTCCCCTGCATGAATACTGAGTACCACCAGCGGCTGCCATGCACTGGTGGTGGCAGGAGTGGTAAGTGAGGAGCTCCCGCAG
>NW_017729022.1:97864243-97866497 GCF_001723915.1 Gavialis gangeticus | reverse complement strand
CCCCCCCCCCCCCCCCAAGCACATGGACAACCCTGCCTGCAGGGTCCCAGCCCCCCCCAGGGGCTATAGCTCTTCCCCAGCCTTCCCCCTTGCTCATTTGCCCTGCTGAGCAGAACAAGCAGGAGGCTGGAGAGAATAGGAGAATGAGCAGGAGGCTTGTTCCCCCTGCCCTCCCCCGCAAGCAGTAACAGAATGAGCAGGAGGGTGGACAGATCAGAGGAAGTCTCCAGGGACTTGTCTCCTCTCTGTGGCCCCCCTGCTCCTTCTCATTTCCAGGCCTGGGGAACAAGGATGAGGCTGGAGACAGCCACCGGAACTATTTCCCTGCTGTTTCCAGCCCCCTGCTCACTCCCCAAGGCTGGAGAAGAGCGGGGGGCTGAAGACCAGCAGGAGGCTGGAGATGGGCCCCTGGAAATGAGCTGGAGACCATTCCCCTGCTCTCTCCAGCCTCCTGCTCCTTCTCTGCTACTCCCAGTGAGTGTGTGGGGGCTGGGAGAGCAAGTGGGGAGCTAAGGGAATGAGTGGGGGGTGGGGGAATGAACGGAGTTGGGAAAGGTCCCAACCCCCTACTTAACTGGCAGAAGCTGGGTCCAGATCCCTGCAGCTTGCACCACTGCCTGCCCCAGACAGGCAGGCAGCGTGCTTCAGGACCTGGGAAAGGGCCAACAACAGAGAAGCTCTGGCAGGCTGCTAGAGCGTCTGTGTGGAGGACCAAGCCTCTGTTTGCCTTGGGGCACAGTCTGAAACCATGCCCTGACCCGTTTTTTTTTTCCCCCCAGGGTATTGTTTGATCCCTGGATATCCAGGGGTCTAATTTTGCTCCTCCACTGCAAATTTTGTACTGTGCGGAATGTTCTTTTTGTTCCCACACGTGTCTCTTGCAGCATCTCAAAGAGGTCTGAAATGCTGCAAAAGGCACGTGCTGGCTCATCTGGACATGTCCATTGAGGTTTTTACCATTGGAGAGGGGAAGGGAAGCTTCTCTTGACTAGCTAGGTAAAATCTTACTGAAGACGAGGTACTCTATAGTTTTAATGCAACTTAATAGGTTGAGATAGAGACCATAGAGGAGCCTTAGGTTTCCTTTCACCCACCAGCTTGTGCTGAAACTGCACATTCCTTTCTCTCGACTAGGATTTTACTATGTCAGCTACCTCAAGTTACAAGCATGCCTTTTTCAGAGTGAAGATGCACCAGAAAGAGGAGCTACTCAAGTAGCTTGGTTAAAGGCATGGTGAGTATTTTTGGAACCTCTGCATGATCTACTACTTGCAGTGCATCTTTTTGAGTTCTGGCAACTTAAAAACATTTGTTTCTATGCAATTTAAATTTGACTGTGACTGCTGTAAACTGTAATACCACAGTACACACTGTTTTCCTTAAACGAATTGCATGTAAAGTGGCAAACATTTTAACATTAGTGGCCAGGAAGTGTCGTCTTTTGCCCCAAGTTCACTATTTCATAGTTCCAGAAAGAAGTAACTCAATGGTTATTGTTAAGGCAGTTTAAAAAGAGGATTGATAATCTTTGGTCTCTTCTACAGTCTGAAATATCTCAATAGCTACTCTGCACTGATTTCCCTGTAGACACTTATCTTGCACTAAGTACTCTTTACATCCACTTCAGAAGCTGATTTAACCTAAACTATGTAAAGGTACTTATTGCCCAACAAAGTGTCCACATAGGGAGCCAGTGCAGAATATCTCTTCCCTTTAAGCCCATATCCTGGGTTATTTAGCAGTTGTCTCCTTGTGTAAACAAGCCCTTCTCCATTTTAATGCTGGGGAGTTAATTACCGTAACAGCATTCATGCTTAACAGAGCTCAGTACAGTAGATGGTGGGTTATAGTTTCAACAAAACTACAGCTGTTGTGGAAAAGTGAGATTTTTCAGAGAAGTAGGGTTTCAGGTTCTGAAAGGAAAGCAGAGACCTTACCTCAACTACAACAGCCTATTATGTAATTAGTCTCAGTAGCTTTAGGAAACTGCATTCATTTCTGCTCCAAGATCAATGCATGTAAACATTGTGGCTGTGACAACAATTAGTCATACAAAAATTAATATCACTCTGTCTCCTATCTCCTTGTGTTCTTATAGTAGTCTGGTACTTAGTTCTATGTAGAAGAAATCAGTTCCAGCCCAGGTTTGTTTAAAGGTGCTGGTATTTAACTGCTGCAGCAAGAGCTCATAACATGACCACACGCAACCCCTGTAAGTGCTCTTAATTGGTTTCTGAGAAACCCAGCGTTAGGT
>NW_017729022.1:97857828-97859243 GCF_001723915.1 Gavialis gangeticus | reverse complement strand
GGAGGCTGGAGAGAATAGGAGAATGAGCAGGAGGCTTGTTCCCCCTGCCCTCCCCCGCAAGCAGTAACAGAATGAGCAGGAGGGTGGACAGATCAGAGGAAGTCTCCAGGGACTTGTCTCCTCTCTGTGGCCCCCCTGCTCCTTCTCATTTCCAGGCCTGGGGAACAAGGATGAGGCTGGAGACAGCCACCGGAACTATTTCCCTGCTGTTTCCAGCCCCCTGCTCACTCCCCAAGGCTGGAGAAGAGCAGGGGGCTGAAGACCAGCAGGAGGCTGGAGATGGGCCCCTGGAAATGAGCTGGAGACCATTCCCCTGCTCTCTCCAGCCTCCTGCTCCTTCTCTGCTACTCCCAGTGAGTGTGTGGGGGCTGGGAGAGCAAGTGGGGAGCTAAGGGAATGAGTGGGGGGTGGGGGAATGAACGGAGTTGGGAAAGGTCCCAACCCCCTACTTAACTGGCAGAAGCTGGGTCCAGATCCCTGCAGCTTGCACCACTGCCTGCCCCAGACAGGCAGGCAGCGTGCTTCAGGACCTGGGAAAGGGCCAACAACAGAGAAGCTCTGGCAGGCTGCTAGAGCGTCTGTGTGGAGGACCAAGCCTCTGTTTGCCTTGGGGCACAGTCTGAAACCATGCCCTGACCCGTTTTTTTTTTCCCCCCAGGGTATTGTTTGATCCCTGGATATCCAGGGGTCTAATTTTGCTCCTCCACTGCAAATTTTGTACTGTGCGGAATGTTCTTTTTGTTCCCACACGTGTCTCTTGCAGCATCTCAAAGAGGTCTGAAATGCTGCAAAAGGCACGTGCTGGCTCATCTGGACATGTCCATTGAGGTTTTTACCATTGGAGAGGGGAAGGGAAGCTTCTCTTGACTAGCTAGGTAAAATCTTACTGAAGACGAGGTACTCTATAGTTTTAATGCAACTTAATAGGTTGAGATAGAGACCATAGAGGAGCCTTAGGTTTCCTTTCACCCACCAGCTTGTGCTGAAACTGCACATTCCTTTCTCTCGACTAGGATTTTACTATGTCAGCTACCTCAAGTTACAAGCATGCCTTTTTCAGAGTGAAGATGCACCAGAAAGAGGAGCTACTCAAGTAGCTTGGTTAAAGGCATGGTGAGTATTTTTGGAACCTCTGCATGATCTACTACTTGCAGTGCATCTTTTTGAGTTCTGGCAACTTAAAAACATTTGTTTCTATGCAATTTAAATTTGACTGTGACTGCTGTAAACTGTAATACCACAGTACACACTGTTTTCCTTAAACGAATTGCATGTAAAGTGGCAAACATTTTAACATTAGTGGCCAGGAAGTGTCGTCTTTTGCCCCAAGTTCACTATTTCATAGTTCCAGAAAGAAGTAACTCAATGGTTATTGTTAAGGCAGTTTAAAAAGAGGATTGATAATCTTTGGTCTC
>NW_017729022.1:97852373-97852828 GCF_001723915.1 Gavialis gangeticus | reverse complement strand
CCCACTGCCTAATGCAGAACAAGGGGCAGTAAGTTTCCCCTGCTTGGAGATTTCCTGGGTTCCTTGTTGCCTACATCAGGACCCACGCTGACCAATGCCTTATGTGGAGACACAGGTCTACATAGGTACTGGTGCACAGAGGCACCAGGCTGACTAATCTCTATTGATATGAAACCCAATGCCTGTATGTTCTCTATTTTTCTCTTCAAGGATTCCACCCACTGTCACCTATTATAGTCCAGGATGTGGGTGGGTGTGGGGGCTGCTTAGGAAGGGGGGGTCCCCTGCATGAATACTGAGTACCACCAGCGGCTGCCATGCACTGGTGGTGGCAGGAGTGGTAAGTGAGGAGCTCCCGCAGATGCTGCCAGTGCTGTCAGCAGTGGGGGGAGGGGTCAGCAACCACCCGCAAACACCGCTGGCAGTGACGGTGGCAATTGCTGACTGCCCGCTGA
>NW_017729022.1:97842243-97847373 GCF_001723915.1 Gavialis gangeticus | reverse complement strand
GCAAAACCAAAAGTATTTGACAACCCAAGATGGTGACTGTGAGTATTATAACAAAACTTGTTGAGCGCTTAGTGAAATCAGGTATCAATTCAAAATGAGCGTTATAGTGCTAAGCAAAACAGTATTAAGTGGGGATTGCCTGTACTTGGCACCAACAGAGCAGAATTCTCAAAAATACAGACAGCAAACCAGGATCACAAAAACGCACCTTATGCATCTAACATTTAGCCAGTGTTTCTCTAAATAATTGTCCCTTTCCATGCACATAGTGACTGCATCCAAACAAGCCAAAATACCCAACACATTGCCAGGAGGACACCCACACAGGGAAGTCATTCTCAAACATTTTTTTTAATGATTTTGACTTTCAACCTCCATTTGACCAGGACATGCAGGTTTTGCATAACTTCCAAAAAAAAAAAAAAAAAAAAAAAATTCAACGCCTCTTAAAGAGCAAATGAAATCTAGGTCAATATTAAAAACTTGTATTTTTTCAGTTTTAAATCTATGAAGAGCTCTCTGTTCAGTTAGTTTCATGTGGAGAAAGGAAGAGACTCGCACTAAAAGCACTTTCTACAAGAGCTCTTTTTTTTTTACAAATTGAGCTTCAGTTCAGGGAGGACTAGGACTAAGTAACCCTCTGAGCTGTCGGTATAAAATTACACCTGCATGGCCCTTATACTCCTGATAGCCAAATCATCCAGGTAACCCCTTGAAGTGCAGTGAAATAGTTATAGATGTGATACACCCATGTATTTCAGATGGCTTGCATTTCATTGCCTTTGAGAGAATCATTCTGTTTTATTCATTCATCCTAATTACTTGAGCCTGTATTATTACATGTGAATACTCAACAATGCTACAGATCACTCATTGTCATCCTTGTAGTAGCGCTGCTTCATAGCTCTGTACTTTCTCAGATAGTACAGGGCCTCTAACTCTTTTATAACAAATTCTCCTTGTGCAATTAGTTGTTTAATTTGTTCAGGATCTTTCACGTCCTTATTTTTTAGGAAAGCTGCCTTCAAACGGCTTCTAAAGTAGTCTGCTCCTTTGGGATATTCCCTTCCCAGGTGCAGCAGCTTTAAAAAAAACAAAAATACAAGCATTTTAAACTGAGTACATGGCAAAAGTGTTTTATTTTGACAAGGAAAGTGCTAGTGGTATTGAGGAGACTTACATTTTTGTAAAGATTCAGTACTTCCCCTCTTAAAGGACTGGCCATTTTCATGTTTCACTGAACATAGATAGCCACTTTATTCCTGTGTGATTATTTACCTGAAGAATAATCAGTTCAATATTAACCTCCATGAACTTCAATATGTGACTGTGGTTAAACAATTAATGGTTAATTACTTTCTAGAGTTCTGACTGGATTTTCCTCTGCCCTGTTATGATTAGCTGTTTGTTCCTGGCCCCTTTTCCCATGGCCTGCCCCACTACTCTTCTCCCCTGAATTTTTATTTCCATTCAGCTTATCCCCTTCTAAATAGAAACTCTCTCCCGAGGCTTCCCCGAACTGGTACATCTGTCACCATCGCATTGCTCATATCTATTCATGCCATTTACATTATAAGCACGTGAGCAGGGACCACATTCTGCTCTATGTTTGTATATTGTTTAGCAAAATGGGACACAATTTCTAGTTGGTCTTTTGGCTCTGCTCAACTAGCCTATTACTAACTTACGATACTGCCCCAAGTACCTGATGAAGTGAACTCTTGCTCATGTATCTCTGATTTAGTTAATGTATAAGGTGAATCTCTACCCTGCCTTCTGCCTGATTGCAGACTAATGTGGCTAACTGCCTCTCTATCGTAAGTACCTGTTATGTTGAACTAGTTTCCATTCACGTTCGCTATTTTAAATACAGACAACTTCTGAAATAAAGATAAATAATTTATTTTCAGATAGAAGTGGTGCTTACATTTATTAGGCTAGAAAAAACCCCATACATAAATCAATGTGTGAACTTGCTAGCTCATAATGTTGTTTCTCTACATAGATATCTATTAGTTGCAAGTAGGCAGGTTGTATATATTCCAATTCACTTCTTGGATTATTGCTGTTCTTTCAAGTACCGTGGCTCTGTCATAATTCTGAAACCCTCTACAGGAAGTGAAGTTTTCTTTTATATATGGAAGCATGGTAATGTTTTTGTGTAAATCATACTGCTGAGATGCAAGAGTGAAAACAGCTGAACTAAAAAGCCTCTTCAGACAGTCTTACATGTTTTACTTTGCTTTGGTATCCAGTCACAGATGACAAATCAGCTGTAACTAGAAAAGAGCTGAGCATATGGTTAACAAACTTTATATTTTGAGTTTAATTCTTATAACAAATCTGTCCATTTGTATTATGAAAAGGTTTGTATAAAGAGCACAGGGACTGCACGAGAAGACAGATGCCAGAGCATATTCTATTTCTACGCATTTTATTTAGCTATTACTGAGCTACAGAGCAGGCTAAAGAGCCTTATATATGCAAGAAATAAATTACTAAAACTTAATTAGCCCTACCCCCTCATTACCCCACTTTGTCTTCATTTACTGGCACAGAAAATGTTACTCCTTCATATATTTAGTTAAACTGAAACCATTTCTTCCATTATAACCTTTATTCCTTCATTATAGCCTTATCTTAGATCATTATAAGCATAAAGTGGAGGGTAAATACGTACATCTTCTACAACTTCTAGTACACTATGCTTTCAGGTACTACTTTTTTGTGGGGGGCAGGAGAGAGGGAGGAGTTCAGGAAAATGCCCTGATGTCGTTCCTAGCTTAGCAACACAAAAAGAAAGAGCTTTACAAAGAAAAAGGAAGTTCTTGGAAGTTTTTGGAACGAATCCTATGAACCCTTCCTATGGCTATGAATAAGAATTTTCTGGGGGAAACAAAAATCCTAAACTGTGCAAGCATGGTATTACGAACTAAGTTACAAGGCAAAAGTCAAGTCTGATTTCCAAATTTTCAAACCCCCCCCCCCCCCCCGCCCGGTCAGCTGTTTGGGAAAAACTGCACTGTGGAATTCAAGAGCCACCGTCCTCATTCAGATCCTGAAATATCCTGCCAATATGTATATTTTAAAAATCTATTTATACATTAACATATTTGAATGTCTGAGATATATATAATTGCCAAATTATATTTTTAAAGTATCCACTTGGGTACTAAGTCAGTTCTCATAAAATCATCATCATAAGCAACAGAGAGTGAGTGACCACCAGGGATCCTGGTTTTCTCCGATTTAAAAAAATCCCCAATTTTCAGTTTAAAAAAGGTAACCCCAAATCCACATTTTCTGTGATTTAAATGAAAATAAATCAATCTAGTGGTGTTTCATTTTAATCATGGAAAAATAGATTTGGGGTTACTTTTTTAACTGAAAAATGGGGATTTTTTTAAATCTGAGAAAACCAGGATCTCTGGTGACCACACACCTTGCAAGTTGCACAGGCCCTTTTTAAAATCCAGTGCCAAGACCTGGCACCATGGATGGGCTGAAGCCATTTGATTACTCATGCGGGAGCATCTGGGCTCTGGGCAGGGAAGGGAAGAGGCAACAGACCCAGGATTTGGGGACAGATGGTCTTTTACTGCACCAACTGTGCGGGAGGCATAAACTGCAGAAAAAGGCAGGACAGATATGTACCATAGAGAGTAACCAAAGTACAAAGAGAGATACAGAGAGAAAGAGAGAATGTTATCTTCTCAATGACTTATATCTGTAGACACATACGTACACAAATCTGCTTCTACATATTTACATGTGTACCTACATATACATGTAAACACATTTGTGTATTACATAAATATAAATGCATGTATATACGAATATATTAAGTGTAAATATATTTTTATACAAATTTGTGTATGTATATACACATACATGCATAAACAGATACACATGCACAGAGAACGTTATCTGCCTAGCTCTCTCTCTGTACCTCTGTCTCTACTTAGGTACACGTGAGTCCGTGGACCTATGTACCGGTATGACGGTGCGCGTTGAGACGTGACACGCACACGGCCCGCCTGGCCGGGCCCTCCCGCTGGCTGGGGCCAGGCTCGCGCGGCGCAGGCGGCGGAGGGAGAGGCCGGGCCGGGCCGAAGCTCCCATTCCCCGGCCCGGTGAGCGCCCTTCGTGCCCTACCGCGCGGACAGGCCGTTGGCGTGGTGGGGGGTGGGGTGCCAGAGCACGAGCGTCCCGACGCACCTCACGCCGAAAAGTGAGCCCGGATCCGTACCTCACCTGCCACGGCCGCCCAGCCCCAGCGGAGTACGTTTTACGGCACCTGCTTTCTTTACGTCTTTACGGCAGGAGCGTGCCGACCCCTGGGAAATCTACGGGGAGGCAAGGGCAGGCGGGCAGGGCCGGTTGCCGGGGTAACGGAGGGGCGATGTAAACACTGGGCGCCGGTTGCTGCGCGTGGCGGCGAGATGGTGAGAGCGGGGTGGCAGGGGGAGGTCACGTGGGCTGGAACCCTCCCACCAGCGCCGGGGGTGGGAAGGACAGTAGAGGTCTTCCTTGCTCTTATTTTCCGGCCTTCTTGGGGCAGTTTACCATGATACCCCGTGTTCATCTTAGCCCCACACCTTGTCAGATTTACTTCACCTCAGTTACCATTTTCTTGTTTCTCAAATGAACCTGTCATCTCCCCCTTGCTGCCTCTTACCTGTTTTCCTTTAAAAAAAAAGGAGGGAGGGCGTTGGGAATGGTGTTAGGAAAGCAGCCAAGCTGCTGCCCTGAAGTCTGACCTGACACAATCCTGCCTGCCCTCCTTGCCTGAAGCCCCCCGCAAAGGGACGTGTTTTAGTTCAAAGCGTACTGCCGCCATTTTTTCAGTGCTGACCTGCACTAATTGAGTCTGCTCCAATTCACTGGGTTTTCAGAGCATTGGAGTAGATTCCCTGCATGTGTGTAAGTGCGCATAGTGACAAACTGTAGGTTAAAACAAAACCAGAGAAGTTGTCTGATAGTGGCCCTCTAACCCAGGGGTGGGCAAAATATGGCCCGTGGGCTGGATGCCTGTGAGGTCATTCTATCCAGCCCATGGGGCCTCTAAAAGATTTAGAAAATTAATATTTATCTGCCCTTGGTCCCTGTCAAAAATGACAGGAACCAAGG
>NW_017729022.1:97839218-97840145 GCF_001723915.1 Gavialis gangeticus | reverse complement strand
AGCGTCCCGACGCACCTCACGCCGAAAAGTGAGCCCGGATCCGTACCTCACCTGCCACGGCCGCCCAGCCCCAGCGGAGTACGTTTTACGGCACCTGCTTTCTTTACGTCTTTACGGCAGGAGCGTGCCGACCCCTGGGAAATCTACGGGGAGGCAAGGGCAGGCGGGCAGGGCCGGTTGCCGGGGTAACGGAGGGGCGATGTAAACACTGGGCGCCGGTTGCTGCGCGTGGCGGCGAGATGGTGAGAGCGGGGTGGCAGGGGGAGGTCACGTGGGCTGGAACCCTCCCACCAGCGCCGGGGGTGGGAAGGACAGTAGAGGTCTTCCTTGCTCTTATTTTCCGGCCTTCTTGGGGCAGTTTACCATGATACCCCGTGTTCATCTTAGCCCCACACCTTGTCAGATTTACTTCACCTCAGTTACCATTTTCTTGTTTCTCAAATGAACCTGTCATCTCCCCCTTGCTGCCTCTTACCTGTTTTCCTTTAAAAAAAAAGGAGGGAGGGCGTTGGGAATGGTGTTAGGAAAGCAGCCAAGCTGCTGCCCTGAAGTCTGACCTGACACAATCCTGCCTGCCCTCCTTGCCTGAAGCCCCCCGCAAAGGGACGTGTTTTAGTTCAAAGCGTACTGCCGCCATTTTTTCAGTGCTGACCTGCACTAATTGAGTCTGCTCCAATTCACTGGGTTTTCAGAGCATTGGAGTAGATTCCCTGCATGTGTGTAAGTGCGCATAGTGACAAACTGTAGGTTAAAACAAAACCAGAGAAGTTGTCTGATAGTGGCCCTCTAACCCAGGGGTGGGCAAAATATGGCCCGTGGGCTGGATGCCTGTGAGGTCATTCTATCCAGCCCATGGGGCCTCTAAAAGATTTAGAAAATTAATATTTATCTGCCCTTGGTCCCTGTCAAAAATGACAGGAACCAAGG
>NW_017729022.1:97837570-97838852 GCF_001723915.1 Gavialis gangeticus | reverse complement strand
CCCCCCCAGCAGCCCCTCTCTTGCCCTGTGGCCAGCACTCCCTGCTGCAACCGCTCACAGCCCATGCGGAGCTGTCCGGATCAGGCACAGGTAGCCCCATGCGGGTTGCGAGTGGCTGCAGCATGGGGCGTTGGGCACAGGGTGGGCAAGCGGCCACTTTTCTCCCCCTGCGCTCAGCACCAGCTTGTAACCTGGCCCCACTGCCAGCCTGGGCCCCACGCTGGCTCTGCACTCGCCTGTTGGGGCTGCGCCACAGCAGCAGCTGCGGCCTCCCCACTTGCTGCGTCAGGCAGTGTTTGTCACTGCCACCTGTGGGCTGCCCACCGCATGAGCTCTGGGCGGACAGGAGCAGCAGCCAACACTGCCTGGCACTGCAAGCGGGGGGCGGCCTGCAGCTGCTGCTGCCATATGCAGCCCCCATGGGCAAGCCCAGAGCCGGCACAGAGCCCAGACTGGCAGCAGGGGTGGGTTACAAGCTCGTGCGGAGCATGGGGGGGACACGTGGCTCCTCGCTTGCCCCGTGGCTGGTGCCCTGCACTGTAGTCACTTGCAGCCTGCGTGGGCTGCGAGTGCCTGCAACAAGGAGTGCCAGCCACGGGGCGGGTGAGGGGCTGCTTTTCCCCGTGCTCAGCATCAGCCTCTTCCCTGCCAGTGAGCAGGGGGCCGGGGCTGTGTTCTGCCCTCCCCCTGTACCGCGGGGCTGGGAGGCACTGGGAGTGAGCAGGTGCGGGAGCACGGGGCTCGCACCGGTGTCCCAGGCCCAGTGCCAGCAAGGCCCAAAGCAGGGTGGCAGGATTGCGGGGACCCAGGCAGCAGGGGCTCTGTGAACCTGGGCCAGATCCCCCTCTCCCTGCTGGTGCAGCCCAGCCTGGCTCCACAGACCCCTGCCAGCCTGTGCCCCACTTTGGGCCCCACCAGTGCTAACCCTGGTACATTGGTCCCATGACATTGGGACATTGGACCCAAGATGGTGACCAGGGGGCGGGGCACCTGTCAAGGGGCGGGGTGGGGCTACCCATGAGGCGCTTGGTAAGTGGCCCTCCGCCCAAAATAATTGCCCGCCCCTGTTCTAACCACAGCAATTTGGTTTCATGGGCAAAGGTATCCAAAACTTCTCCCACATGGCTGCTCTGCCAGGGTCAGTGCATGGGTTGAAAAATTGTACTAAGTTATCCCCTTCATTTTTGCTGAGACCAACAACAGCAGTGCCAAAGACTACAGTGACCATGGGGGTGGTTTTTACCATATGGGCAGCTGTCTTTCTGGACATTAGGGATTTAGC
>NW_017729022.1:97829815-97832570 GCF_001723915.1 Gavialis gangeticus | reverse complement strand
ACAATCTGAATCATGCCAGGAAGGCTGCTATGTGTGGTGTTGGTGTCTCACCACCAAGTGTGCTGTCATGTACAGTGTGACCACGTGAATCTGGGAAGGGCCAGAATGCACAGCACAGCTGGTCTTCTGCAAAGACTAGCAGCAAGCGCAATGAGGGATAACCTTTATAACCTTATCCCTTGAGTGAGGAGGACTTGTGCACCTGGCCCAGTCCCCCTGTGCATGGAGGGCAGTGTGTTTTGCATGGAAGGCAGTGTGTACAGTGTGGCATCTCTGTGTGGGCAGGCTGGCACATGCCGGGCAGCCTCCCTCGTGCGAATCAAGCTCTCTCTCCCATTTTGCCCCAAGGTCATGTTTCTTTTTTGAGGAAGGGGGATGTTATTTATTCATATTTTTGTGTCTTGTGGTTTTAAAAGTTTCCACCTGGCTGCCTCTCCGAGCGTGGGCTGCAAGTTCATTACAAACGCTTTTAGTTGCAGCCCCACTCCTGCTGCATTGTCACCTGAGTGGAAATGCTGGAAAATAGGTCATTGCGCTCAGCTGAGCAAATCCAAGCCCTGCACAGCACAGCACAGCTGCTTCCTGCCTTCTCAGAACTCTCTCACCATGAGTCTCTATGGCTGTGATTAGTCCTGGGCAAACTGCTCGCAGCACAATCGTCACTGGCATGATGCCTCAACATACATCCCATGTGCCTCTGGGCATGCTACTTTGGGGCACAAGGCCCACAGGGGACAAACTCTGACTCCTATAACAAGAAAAAGTTATCTTATTAACTGCCAGGCCCTGGGTCCTACCTTGGTCAGTTGCATGGCACCTGGAATCAGATCCCCTGTGGGTGTATGGCACCTGCATCCTGGGCTCTGTGTTATGTCCCCAGTTGCTGGTAGCTTCTAGATTCAGGCACAGAGATGAGGTTCTGAGGCCCATGCCCATCACCTTGCATGCTTACATCTGCACCACCTTGACTTCTCTGGAGCATTGAATAAGTTCCCAGTGTCAAGGACATGCTAAGGAGCACTGTATGGACACTGAGATTATTGGCAGGTACCTGTGCCCTACTGTAACAAATACCTGAATTCAAATTCAGGATGTAGCACGGGTGAGTGCGTCTGGTTCACTAGAGCAGTGGTCTCCAAACTTTTTTGATCACGCACCCCTGTCAGTAAAAATTTTTTGATCGTGCATCCCTATCAGTAAAACATTTTTGAGCACGCACCCCCAATATATGTATATTTATAGAAATAGAAATAGAAGTTCTAATATTTTCTTCCCACACCCCAATGGATTGTCTTGCGCACCTCCTGGGGTGCACACACCCCACTTTAGAGACCACTGGTCTAAGAAGCCAAAGCCCACCTCGAAGCCTCAAGTTGACCTCTCTAATGCAGGTCTCATGTCATCTTCCACGACTGCTCACTGGTAGGACAGAATACCACCTATCTCCTTCAGCATGCCCCCCAGAGTGTGGTAGTCCATCACTAGGTGATCAGGGCTTCTCCTGGCTGCATCATTAGTGCCCACGTGGATTAGGACCATGGGGTAGTAATCGGTGGGCCAGATCATGGCCTGGATCATCCTCATCATATCCTGAATCTTTGCTCTAGCCAGGCAGTAGACCTTATGTGTCAAGGGGTCCTGGCAACAGATGGGACCTTCTGTATCTCTCAGGATGGAGTCGCCTATGACGATCACTTGACGTTTCCTCCTCCGGGTCTGCTTAGCTCCTTCAGCCTGTTCAGAGTGTGGAGAGTGTGGAGTTGCCTCCTCTCCGGAGGTTTCCTCCTCTTCTTCCTTCTCCTGCAGTGTCACCAGGGCCTCATACCTGTTCTCCAGCCAGACTGGAGGAACTGGTACTGCTCTGCTGCAAGCAGCCATGGTTCTGGAGGGGACCATCTGCCACTTTGCTGTGGAGGGCACCTCCCGGGGTGCTTCTTCCTTGGATGCATGGCCTTGCAGGGAGAGAAAACATCCATCAATTTCATCCTCCGCCTCCCTGATTCCCCTCAGCCTGCTAACCTCCTCCTGGAGCTCCCTCACCTGTGCCTCCAGGGCCCTAAGACGAGTGCCTGCAGAACAGGTGTGAGGGCCCCCATTCCCTGCCCCCCTGGCCCTCCTCGGCATCCCCCGCAGGCCGGGGGGAAGGGGGGATGCCAGCTCCTCCATGGGCTCTGTCTGGGTGGAGGCCTCAGACAAGCCCCGGGTAGACAGCACCCCCTTGGCAGGGGCCCTAGCAGCATTCTGCATCAACACCATTTTATAAATTGCTATTTATTTATATTTTTGTGTGGTGCCTTCACCCTACCCTTGCTGGACTCTCCCTCCTGTCCCTTCCTGATCGCCCGCCAGCGGGAACGCTGGTGCACACGCAGGCATGCTCTTACAGAGCGCATCTGTTTGCACACTCTGTTTGCGCTGTGTGGCTTGGGAGTGCGGCTCCCTACCGGCTCAACTAAAAGGGATCCGGGGGGCTTCCCCTCTGGATCTGGCTCAGCTGTGCCAGCTCGCTCTGCTCCACTTACCTTTGGGGGAATCAGCTGTTGCTGCCCCCGCTGCTGGCTCCACTGCTGTGTCCGCCTCTGCCTCGGGTCAGGTAAGGGGGCACACGTGTGTGCGGGGATGCACGTGTGCCCAGTTCCCTCCTCTCCAACCTGCTGCTGGTTCCCGAGTGCGGAATGGGGTCTCTCACCCCATTCTCATTAAAAAACTATGGGACTGTGGTGTTGACACCTACACAGTCAAGTGAGTCACTAGT
>NW_017729022.1:97818222-97824815 GCF_001723915.1 Gavialis gangeticus | reverse complement strand
CTGGGGAGGAAGAACGAGCAGCATACCTACAGTCTGGGGAATTCCTTTCTCGTCAGTGCAGAGGCAGAAAAGGATCTTGGAGTCATTATTGATGCCAAAATGAAGGTGGGCTGACAGTGTGGGGATGTGGTAAGGAAGGCTAACCATATCTTGTCATGCATCCACAGATGCATCTCAAGCAGGTCCAAGGAGGTGATCTGCCCCCTGTACGTGACACTGGTCATGCCGCAGTTGGAGTACTGCGTCCAGTTCTGGGTGCCGCACTCCAGGAGGGATGTGGACACCATGGAGGGGGTCCAGAAGAGGGCCACCCGCATGATCAGGGCAGGCCCTACGAGGTGAGGCTAAGGGACCTGAACCTGTTCAGCCTCCACAAGAGAAGGCTGAGGGGGGATCTAGTGGCTGTTTACTAGTCAGAGGGGACCAGCAGGCATTGGGGGAGTCCCCGTTCCCCTGAGCACTACCAGGAGTGACAAGAAATAAGGGTCACAAGCTGGCAGAGGGTAGATTTAGGCTAGATATCAGGAGGTGCCACTTCACTGTCAGGGTGGCTAGGATCTGGAACCAACTTCCAAGAGAAGTGGTGCTGGCTCCTGCCCTGGGGATCTTTAAGAGGAGGCTGGATAATCACCTAGCTGGGGTCATTTGACCCCAGCATTCTTTCCTGCCATGGCAGGGGGTCGGACTTGATGATCTGCTCAGGTTCCTTCTGACCCTATCAACTATGAAACTATAAGTGAACTGACACCCCCACATCATATCAGTGTGGGTTTTTGAAATGCCAGTCTATGGAAATAGTTTTTAATCAATACCAGTCTGAGTTGGACTTGGTAATAGTGAAAACATTTTATCCTGCCCCAGTCTTGTCATACAACTAGTTCTTTATGTTGTGAACCACTGGGGCAGTTCAGCATGAAACCCAGCATTCATCTTAACCATCACACCTTGTCAGAATTATTTCACCACAGTAGATATTTTCTTCATCCCCAAACAAGCCTGTCATGTCTCCATAGCTCTCTGTTTCTCCCCTTTCTTACTTTCTTGCTTCCCCACTCCACTTTCAACCACTTCATCCCGCTTAAAAATTTCAGGCTTTATATCTTAAATATGATGCATGTGGATTTAGGCAGCCAGGGCCATAACACTCAGATTTCACTCTTAATATTGCCTACCTATTGCCTCCCTAGCATTACACCAAAAATGTAACTGTGGTGTACAGGATTGGATTCTGGGATACTTCCATTTCAATCCCTAGTCTGCATAACTTTTTATTCCCTTCTAAAAATCTCTTAATTATTTGTACTTCCATTTCCCTGTGTATAAAAAGGGTTCAATTGTGCTTACTGTTCTTGTTAAGTGGTTTGGTAGTAGAACTGTATATTATTCCTGTTGTATGTACTAAACAACAGTGAATCCAGTAAATGTGGGGTTGAGATTTTTTTAAATGTATCCTGCACTGAGTAACTTTTCTTATTTTGTACACTGGGACGGTAAAAGGTGAGCTGCCATAACTTTACCTATGCTATATCACTGTAAAGGTTGTGGTTTATTAAAACCAGTGAAAGCAGTGAAATTATGTACCACTGGTTTCTCTCCCTATCGACATTATCGGTCAGGGGTTGTCAACCGGGGGTACGTGTACCGGTCCTAGATAGTATGCTCAGGTGGGTAGGGATGGAGTGCTGCTGCCCCCCAGGCGCAGGGGTGAGGAAGCTTGCATGTGGCAGCTGCTGCCACCACCAGATACCAGCCCAATGAGCTTCCCCACGCAACAGAAGAATGCCAGTGCCCTCACCTCAGCCTGACGAGTTTCCCCACCCCACCCCAGCCCTGCTTCTGGGAGAGGGCAGCACTCTGTCCCCCTATGCCAGTCCCGCCTCCCCGCTAAGCATTCAGCCCCCCACTTGGCGTTCAGCCGCCAAGAGTACTTAGACTAAAAAAGGTTGAAAACCCCTGTTATTGGTTATTAACATTAGCAGATATTGCTATCTGAGTGTTGTAATAAAATTCTTAGCTAATTGCATTTCCTTATTACTTATTGGTTGTTGGTTGTAGCCGTGTTGGTCTAAGGACATAGGCAGACAAGGTTCTTTAGGTAAATGTGATCTCTTTATTAGACCAACTATATAGTTGGAAAATTGTTCTTTGCAAGCTTTCAGGTACAAGCACCCTTCTTCAGGCATGTGGAGAGTTTGTTGTTTCTTTGTGTTATCTCCTGGGTAGAATGGAAGCCAGTATGCAAAATGCTGGTCTGCGAAAATGCAAATGCATTGTAGGAGCGATCAGGGGCCTGGTGAGAGAAAGGTGGTGGGGTAAGGGGGAAGAATGTAGCTGATAAAATACAGACAGTTTACCTGGGATTATCAGATGTTAGGCAGGTTACATTGTGCCATAAAGCCAGTGTCTGTATTTAGTCCATGATTTTTTGTATCCACTAGATTTGTGAAGTGAAGGTCTTAGGCTCGTCTACAAAAGGTGTTTTGTAAATTTCCTTTGAGGGTTAGAACTGAGAGATTGGAGAGAGAGTGGCTGTCTTGTGAGAAGTGTGCACCCACAGGTAGTTGGCTGTTTTTGTTTTTGATAGATTTTCGGTGTGCATTTGTTCTGGTACACAGTTGTTTGGTTTCTCTTACATAGTTTCCATCTAGGCATTTAGTACACTGGATGAGATATATTACATTTCTGGAAGTGTAGGTGTAAGATCTAGGAATGGTGATGGTTCTGTTGTGGGGTGTAGTAATTGGGGGAGTGGTGGAGATGTGTTGGCATGTTTTACATTTTTTGTCCGGCATGGATCTGGACATTTTTTATCCAGCATGGATCTGGATCCATGCATTGTGGGTTGGGTCATAGGAGTTTTTCTTTTGGCGAGGTTTGTTGCTTGTTTAAAGGCTAGGATGGGTGGTTCTGGAAAGATCTTTTTGAGAATTGGGTCTTCTTCTAGTATGGGTTGCAATTGTTTGAGGACTTTCCATATAGGTTCCAGGGAAGAATGTATGTTATAACTAATGATGTGTAATTCATAGAGGTTTTCTTTTTGTACTGCAGCAGTTCCTCACATGGTATGTGGGTATGTGGGTGGGTCTTTCAAAAGTACGATCTATGTCTCTGGAGGAGTGTCCTTGTTTAGTGAAAGCCCTTTTGAGATTTCCGATATGATGATTGTGGGTATTCTCCTCAATGCAAATTCAGTCATATCGGAGGGCTTGGCTGTATATTACATTTTTCTTGTGTCTTTAGCGTGATTGCTGGGTCTCTGTAGATATGTATGTTGGTCCCTGGGTTTCTTGTATGTTGTGGTTTGTATTTTACTGAGCATGGTGTCTAAAAAGGAGATGTTGGTGCTGGAGTTTTCAAGAAAGAGTCTAATGGAGGGGTGATGGTTATTGAATTTGTGATGGAAATCAGAGACTGTAGGTTTTTGGTCCAAATGATGAAGATGCAGCTATATATCTTAGGTAAAGCATAGGTTTGATGGTGCAGTTCTTGAGTAATTCATCTTCCAGGTGGGCCATGAAAAGTTTGGCATATTGTGGGGCCATTTTGGTACCCATAGCTGTGCCCATGGTTGAGAGCAAGTGTTGGTTGTTAAAACAGAAGTTGTTGTATGTGAGGATGAAGTGTATAATTTCAGTAATATCTTGAGATCTGTACTTATGAGGCAGGCTTGGATGCCATCCACACCATTAGTTATGACATACCCTGCCATGCATTTGCATTTTTGCAGACCAGCATTTTGCATACTGGCTTCCAGTCTACCCAGGAGAGAACACAAAGAAACAGCAAACTCTCCCTGTGCCTGAAGAAGGGCACGTGTGCCTGAAAGCTTGCAAAGAACAGTTTTTCCAACTATTTAGTTGGTCTAATAAAATACATCACATTTACCTGAAGAACCTTGTCTATCTTGTTACTTCGTTACATTCTCTGATGCTTTTCTTTTTCCTTGAATTTTTAGGGTCCAAAAAAGAAAAAAAAGGTAGGTAGGTAGTTCAGATATAGTTTTTTTCCCCAACTTTATAGCATTCATTTGCATAATACAGAAAAATAATTCAGGAATCATAGGGTGAAACTATGGCATATATTATTACAGGATTGCAATAGTTTATGTTTTAAAAGCATATAGTCAAATATGGTGCAAAAGCTAGCTTTTGTGAAAGGGAGTTTTTCCAAAACTTAAGGCAAAATAATAATATATCTGCATTTTTTTAATTCCAGTGAAAATAGTTTTTAAATGCACAAAAATAATGCACTCCACTAGTGTTTTGTATATTGCTGTGCTGGGCTAAGATATGAGAGGCTGAGAAGAAAATAGATGGGACCTGGTTGTAAGCAAGTTAAACTGACTAGTCTTCTTTCACTTTCCAAACTGAGAGATTCAAGAAAACTAAACAAGTACAAAGAGTGAAAAGTGTGTTATTTAAACTTTCTTTAACTTTTAATGAACTAAGGCACTGATCCTACAATGATGGGCAGTCCCCATCATGGGTGGCCCCTCAAGTTTGTATTTACACACTTCAGTGTGAGAGAACCTTGCAGAAATTTGTTTCTGTTCCTTTTGCCACACCAAGTTCTAACCATTTTGGCACCTTGGCCAGGAGCACAAAATAGTCTCTTGCATAATTCTTTAACTTTGCTAGATGGAAATAATACTATTCAAATACATATTTTTATGTGCCAAACGACAGGTCTCCTCTCTTCCTTTGGAAAGTGGATTGACTAAGACGCTTAGTTAGTGAACACATCAGTAATATAACATGATGAAGCAAAAATATGTAGTAGAGCTTCTATCATAATATTTATTTGTAAGTCTTTGGACATTTGCTTTTTCCTTCTCTTCCTCCTCTCTGTTATTCTGTATCTCACTTTGGCCTTTGTACTTGTACAATTGTATGCACCTTTGTAAAATGGATACAGTGTTATTTTTCTAATTTAGTGACATTTTGCTTTCCCCTCACAACAAGAAAATGGAGAATCAGGAAGAATTCTTTACATTAACTCTTAATTTTTACTTATATATTGATGATATTCAACTATAAATATCTTGACTCCATGTCTTTGCCTTTAATTTTTTTGCAATGTTATACTGAGATGTATGCTTTACGCCTGCACAGAAATATAATAGTGTAACTACAAATGAAGACAAGAACAAAATCAAAACTGACTGTAGCTGATAATAATTTGCTAAGATTAAGAGTGCTGAGTACTAGTAACATTATAGGAATAAAGTGAGTAAAATAGGTGTTGATGTTATATATATTTTTTATTTGTTGCCTATGTTAAGTCCGGTGGTAAAAAGAAACTTAGCAAAGCTGAACGGATCAGAATACAGAAAGAAGAAGAAGAGAGAAGATTGAAAGAAGAAGGTACAGTACATTTCACATAGCTGGAACTTGATTCCACCAGAGGACTAATTAAGTAGGATGTAGCCTTTCAAATATAATGCCCAATAATATCTAAATGCTATTTCATCCGAGTAGAGTTATTCACTTGTTAGTTCTCTGTTTTTAAGCCTGACTTCCATGCTTTGGAGGTTCCTGAAAAGTTGTTTTGGGGAATCTTACCTATCCTCAATGTTTCCAAATTCTTTTTCCATTTTTCTATTCCCTCCCCTCCCCAGTGGCTGGGAAGTAAGGGAAAGGATGAGGAATTGTTAATTTTATCTCTCTCTCTTCCTGTTATGATTCCAGCAAAGTCAGTGGCAAGATTGAGAGAACACAGATTTTCTCCTCTCTATACCTGGTGATCAACAGAAAAAGAGATACTTAATGTCTAGGAGTTTTTCAGAATAGACTAGCAGAGCACATTGGTTCTGAGTGTAATAGAGTCCTCATTGGTGTGTTCAGATAATAGCAGGCAACATAGCCCCATTTAAATAGGCTAGGCTTGCAAACAGGGACTGATTAAAGAATATATGCCTGTACTAAGGCCCCAGATCCTGCAGTCAATCTCAGCTTTTATTTTTTTTTAAAAAGGTATAGACAGGTGTATTGCTATCAAAGGGTCTTGGCTGACATTAATTTAATTGCATGATAGCATCTGAAGAATTGTATCCCAGATCCCAAAAATCCTGAGTCCTGCTATGCCAGACATTCAAGATCCCATCATCATGCATCTGCTGGAGCATGCAGTTGGCTGTATTTATGCCAGGGTGTGGGAAGCTGAGAATTGCAGAGCTCCCCAGTCCCCAGCTCCCCTTACCATGGAGCTGTCAATGTCAGGTGTACAACTGGCTGTACACACCCATGGTGCAGGGAGCTAGGGACACATGAGATCCATGACACATGTTCAAATTTAAGTGCAATGCAAACCATCCACAAAGATATTCCACATCAAATTAAGGTGTTCCCCATGGAATGTGAAACATCTTTGTGGCTTGTTTGCTGTTTTTAATTGCATGATGAATTTGCTGACTTGTGTGGCATGTTACAATTTATTGCACAATGAACATGTTCTTTCCATGATAAATCTGGTAGGGGCCAAAGGGTATTGATATAAGCTGTTGTGCTGCAACTGTCATGTCTGCATGATTTTTTAACAATACAGGTGTAGCAAAACCTACCTCAGCATCAAAGTTAGGATTGTTTAGCACATTT
>NW_017729022.1:97784451-97813222 GCF_001723915.1 Gavialis gangeticus | reverse complement strand
CAGCCAATTCCTTTAGAACTCTAGGGTGGAGATTGTCCGGACCGGCTGACTTGAATACGTCCAGCCCTTCTAGAAGCTTCCTAACTAGTTCCTCGCTAACCTTTGGCCCAGGTGTGCCTCCCCTGGGGCCCGAGGGGGGGCCCAGCAGGGAGGTGGCTGTTCTGGTCCCTACTTAGGAAGACGGAGGCAAAGAAATCGTTAAACATGTTAGCTTTGTCATCTGGTGTGATGACCAAATTTCCCAACGTGTCCTGCAAGGGCCCCACATTACCTGGGACCTTCTTTTTGCCCCCTATGTATTTAAAAAAGGACTTCTTATTGTCCTTAATCTGGGAAGCTAGTCCTAATTCCATCTCTGCCTTGGCCTTCCTAACTGCCCCCCTACATCCCCGAGCGACTGCAGAATAGTCATCCCTGGTGATGACCCCTTCTTTCCATTGGGTGCATGCCTCCTTTTTAGCAAGGAGACATTCCCGGATGCTTTTGGTGAGCCATGGAGGCTTGTGTGCTCTCCTGCTCCCTTTGATCCTCGTTGGGATTACCTTCCTTTGGGCTTGGAGGATTGTCTCCTTAAGGAGCGACCACTATCCTTGGACACCTGGTTCCCCTCCCCTCTGGGACCTCAGCGCTTCCCCAACTATCCTCCTTAGCTCGTTAAAGGTTGCCCTCCTGAAATCTAGGGCTGCTGCCTTACTGCATGCCTTTGCCATGTTGCGCTGGATGGTGAATTCCAGCAGGAATTGCTACAGGATCATGCAGATGTAATAGTTACAGCATAACAAGCTGGTGAACACTGTAGCTGCAGCTTCCTCTCCCCTTAAAGAAGAGGTAACATTTATTCTGTCCATACCCAAAACCAAGCAAAGAAAAAAAACCCTTATTATACAGTCCTTCTGAAAGAAAAGCTTGAAATACATTACATTAGATAAGCTTGGATTATATCTGGAGAGAACCTGAGACAACAGTTATGGGCACATCTACATATGTCCTTTACTGCACAGTAGTCTTTTTTAAAAATCATGCTATTACGCTAATGCACAATAAAATAGGCTATTGTGCATTAAGCATCACCTAAAAAGCATGTGTTTGTGCTAGTGCGCAGTCGGGCAGCCTAATGTGCATTGATGTAGTACTTCACAATGGAGGTACTAAATTTAATGTGCATTAATGCATGTGTAGATGTGCCCTGTGAGATATAACAACTACTTAAGCACTGAAACAGGTATTAGCTGGAGGGATGTGCTATCATCCCTCCGTCTCCCCACCCCTCAGCAAGCAAAGTATAGGATATGTAGATGAGAGGAAAAGAAAGAACAAATCAGGGTCAAGCCTTCCAACCAAATGTGATGTGGTTGTGGGAATAAGCACTGGATGCTATTTTGCAGCCATTGGACAAATGATGGGAAAAAAAGGGATTTCTGCTTTTGTCCCAGATGCTCCTGAGGGGAAGAGGCTTACTGCTCCTGGTTTCCTGGAGTTGGGATGATACTAGTTCAAGAAGGGGTAGGGCCATGCAGAGACCTGCATCTTTAAAGTTGTGGATTGACTTAATCTGGCTATATTTATAAACTTTAAGGATTGAATCCTAAAGAGAAAATACAAATTTAGCTCTTACTATAATTGGTTATTTGATATGCAAGTATTCATGTACTAGCTAATATCTTTAAAATAATGCACTTACTTCTATTCAGCTGTATTGCTGATAACAAATTTATCATTTTTCAGAGGAAGCCCGTTTGCGAGCTGAACAAGAAGAAGCAGAAAGATTCGAAAAGGAGAGACTTGAACAAGAGAAGAGGGAAAAACTTGAAGCAAAAGTTAGTTTAAAGCCATCTTAGTAAATAACTCTTGAAAACCATTACTATGTTTCTTTATACTATGTTTTAAAAGTTGACTAATCCATTATGAGAAAATAGAGATTTTTCCTCATCTTCTTCATTATGGAGCTAATATGGGAGACTTTTCAGTAGTTTTGAATTGGCATTAATTACAAAAATTCTAATTAGGGGTGCACCAATAGCGATTTTTGGGGCTGATACTGATAGCCAATTTTTAAAGGAGGCATATTGGCCAATATCAATACCAATCCAATCCGATTTGCAGCCTGGCAGCATTCAGAGCAGTGTCCAGCTGGTAAGAGTGTTGTGGTGGAAGGGGAGGAGGAAAGGAAGGGGCATGGTGGGGAGGGGTTCATGTCCATAGATCTACACGGGGCAGGCTGCTGCTGCAGTCTGGGGCCAGAGCTGTGCTGGACTCTTCCCAGTGGGGGCTGGGCCAGGCAGCACTTGGGGTGGTCAGTGGCGGCGCTGGGAGGGGAACTACGAGGGGGCTGCAGTGACCCCAAAAAAGGCTGCCCCCCCTCCTAATGCCTCTTCCACACACCCACACCGGGAAGAGCCTGGCACAGCCCCAACTCTAGCTCACAGTGGCAACCCACCCCACACGCAGATCCGGGAGCACATGCCCCCCATGCCCTCCATGGCGCGTACAGCAACATGAGCCACTCTCCCCTCCCTGTGCCCCCTAGATGAGCTGCGGCTCCGTCCCGCACCCTGCTCCATCCCAGCTGGGCAGCACCTGTCCCTGTTCCAGCTCCACTCCCTCCCTCACTGTGGGGGCCTTGATCTCCCCCCACCACCACCACTTTTCTCCCCTCTCCCCTTCCACTACAACAGACTTAGCAGCTGGACACAGCTCTCCATGCTGCCAGCTGTGCTTCTTGCAGCATACGTGCTGCACTGCAGCTGCGTGCATGCACAGGGCATTTATTGGCCACACCAGGCAAAAAAAGCTGATTTCTGATACAGTCAATTTTCTTTATATCAGTGCTGATCTAATATCAGACTGATGTATCCGTGCACCTCTAATTCTAATGATTATATATGTTTCCTTTTTTACTTGATTCCAAGACAAGATAGTCCTTCCCTAGTCAACATAGGAAAACCAAGCCTTAACTTAGAATTGGGTGCACCTGCACATGCATTTAATGTGCATAAGGGAATGCACATTAAGCGATTTTTGGCAGCTGTCTACACATGCAGGGACTTGGCACTAAACATAGTACACTTGGCACAAATGTTAGTGCCAAGTCCCTGCAGCCCTGCCATGTGCCCCTAGTGGCTGGGCAGACCTGGCACTAAAGTTAGTGCCAGGTTGTGTCTACGCATGCACCTCTTTTGCTTTAGCCTAATTTCGCCACTTTTAATTAGCATTAAGGGCGCACATGTGTAAACACATGCCCTTAATGCACATTAAATTAGACTAATGGGCATTAACGTGTCTTGTGTAGATGCACCCACAGAGTATCAAACTGCTCCAGCTGTGAGCTGTGAGGAGCAGATGTGCAGGGACCCCAGACCCCAGCTCAGCTGGAGACAGCATCAGCAGTGCATAAGGTTCCTCCTTCCAACATCTGCTTCTTGCTCATCTCTTCTCCTCCTCCTCACCCCCATCTCTCTCATTGGCAGGGAGTACATACTGGAAGGAGGAACCTGCACAGCACTACTGAAGTCCCCAGCCAGGCTGAGGTGGAGATGGGGGCACTTTAATTAGAGTGTCACCGAGAGCCGTTTTAACTAACATGCCCACAGCATCGTGTGTATTCAGCATCCCACACTTCAAAATGGTGGTGGGGGGCCTTTAACTAAAGCTCGTTTGATAAGCTTTAATTAAAGTGCCCTTGTTGCTATTTTGAAACATGGGGACACTGAATACACATGATGCGAGGCTGCTGGAGCATGCTAATTAGCATGTTCCAGCAGACTCATAACAGACTTATTTAATCAAGTATGCTCCAGTGCTAATTAGCATGTGTCAGAGGAGACATCTGTCATGTATAGCAAGTGCCCCTTGTACTCCCACAGCTCCCAGCTGGGCTGATCTGACCATGGGCCACTGGTGTTACGTTAATCGGGGGGGCATGTGCCCCCCCAGCAACCAGTCATTGACCGAGGGGGTCCTCCCTTGGCCAATCTCACCAACTGGGGGGGGGGCGGGGTTTCCCTATGACAGCTTATGCCAAGCAGGAAGCGGCTGCAGCTGCGGAACTCCTGAAAGTGACCACGGTACTTCCAGAAGTGACTGCAGTGCTTCATCCAGCGCTCCCACTCTCTGGCCAGTGATCGCCGGGGGGAGCACCTACGTTCCTGCCTGCTCCCCCTGTTCGTCACCTAAATGGGGAGCGTTGCCTTTCAGGGGGTGCACCAGAGCTCTCACAGGATGCACATGCAGCCCCTACACATCACCACTGGATCTGGCTGCCAGCTGACACAGGTTTGTAGAGTGGGGAGCTCTCAGAGCCATTCCTGACTATCTCCTGCCTTGTGCTGCAACAAGCACAAGAAGCTGTGGCAGTCTGCAGGTTCCTCCTTCCAGCTTGTTCCTGGTCAGCAGGGGATATAGCATGGAGCTGGATGGGGAGGGAAGAACCTGTGCTGTCCCCAGCCAAGCTGGATTTCCTGCACAGCCGCTCCCAACAGCTCTCAGCTGGAGTGGTCTGCAGGCAGGGGGGAGCTCAAGAACCACTCCTGCCCTGCTCCTGCTCCTGCTCCTCTGCATTGTGGGGAACAGCTATGTGAACATCCCATCTAGGCTGAGGACAGCAGCAGTGGCATGCAGATTTCTACTAGTCACTTGTCCCTGCCAGAGAGGGATTGGGGAGGAGAGCTAGACAGGGAGCAGATGCTGGAAGGAGGAAACTTTGAGGTGCTGATGCTGTCCTTGGCTGAGCGGGGCTCCCTGCAACCAGATCAGCTGGAGACAGCAGCAGGAGAGGGCAAGTTGTAGGTGGTGGCAGGCATTCAGTTTCTCTTATGCTTGAGGCAAGTGGTGGGGAAACAGCTGGTGGGGCGGGGAGTGTAACTGTTGGGGGGTTGGTGCCAGGGGGGCAGGCACCAGGGGGTACAGAACAGAGAACAGCCCACCTTCCTCTCATGTGTGCCTCCCTGCCACTTGCTCCGTTGATGCTGCTTTCCCCACTGCAGTAAGGAGGATGAATTTAAGAGAACCCCACAATAATCAAATTCCATACATGGAAAATTACAACAAACTTATAATTTTCCATGCATGGAATCTCATTATTGGGAGGGTCTTCTTAAATTTGAAATTATCTTGCATTTGGATAAATACAGTACTCTAAACAAGGCAATGAATTAGGTTGGTGATTAAATATCAGAGTTTTATGGAAAATGAAGGATAGTATGGAAAGAGTGTGGTAGGAGTGGCCTCCTGTGTTCCAGCAGGATAGTGTGGCAGGAGCAGCCTCCTATTATCTGGCAGGCCAATCAGGGGCCCCTGCACTCCTGGGAGGGCTGCGGGACTTTGCTGACTCTTCCCAGGAGTGTGGACAGCCCCGATCTGCCTGCTGGACCCAGGAGGCTGGTGCTGCTGGCTGGGACAGGCACTGGGCGCAGCCCATTCTGGGAAGATTGGTGCTGCTGCTGGCCCCAGCTGGCAGCACCAGCCTCCTGTCATCAGGCAGGCAGATTGGGGGCTTGCCCACACCCCCAGGAGGACTGCAGGGGCTGTGCTGGACTCCCCGCAATTTTCCCAGCCCTGGGTGCAGAACAGCCTATGGGTGAAAAACAGTAAAACACTTTCGACAAAATGAAATGGAACAGTGCTTTCGAAACTAAACAAAACTCAAAACAAAACACTCTTTTGTCAAAATGGAAGTCAAAACAAAATGGTGCTGTTTCGCACAGCCCTAGTGCTGGAGTCGAGTTGTGGTAGCAGCTTCCCATCTTCCTGTCCCCCATAGCCGCAACCTGTACCCTGCACTTTCCTTGCACTGATTCAGTCAACAGCAGTGGCAGCGCAGGGTCACTTCCATAAACTTGCAGAACTTCACCTACACACTTATGGGTGGTGCGCAGTGCAGCAGCAGTGTTCAGAGGCTTGCTATTGTGGGATGAGATGTCACTGCCTTTTTTGTGTTACCAGAAACTGGTGGGTTTTTGGCTACTGAACTTGCACATTGGTGGCAATAAAGGTGGTGCCAACTCCCCAGTAGCAGAAAACCTCCTGTCCTGCTCCAGGACTGTGTGGTACCACTACTGTTCTGCTCTCTCCACTGCCAGAACTGGAGCTGGAGCTGGAGCTGGAGCTGGCGCTGGCGCTGGAGCTAGAGCTGGAGCCATGGCAGGAGTGAGGTGGAGGGACAAAGGCACAGTGCTGGCCATTATGCCTCAGACAAAACTGATACACCAGGGGGTGGGCAAAATACAGCCTGCCAGGCCATTCTATCCAGCCTGCAGGGCCCCTAAATTTTTTTTAAAAATTAATATTTAACTGCACATGGCTCCTGTCATTTCTGACAGGAGCCAGGGGCAGAAGGACCCACAGCAGGTCCCTGGAACATCAGGGCTTGCCTGCTCCCGCCCACCCAGCCGGGACTGTGGGGCTGCTCGTGCCTGCGTCATAGTGGGAAATTCAGGTAAGGGTGGGGGAACAGGGAGGCAGGGGAGGACCATGGGTAATCACCCCAGTTCTCAGGCTGGGCTGGCTCCTGCTGAGTCCCAGAGTCTGGTTACGTAGCCAGGATCAAGTGGGCGCGCGGGAGCTAGCAACAGCTGGGATCCTTTCACCCAAATGAGTGAATGCAGGGCATGCAGATTCAGGGCTGTGCACACTGGTCCTCACCTGACCACGGTGCTGGGGTGGGGGGCTGGGAGCAAGTGGGCACATGGGAGCCAGTGCCAGCGTTCCACAGTGGCTCCCCTCTCTCCCTGCTGGCACAGCCCAGCCATGCTCCAGGCTTCTGCTGCCCCACTCTGGGCCCCACTGGCCCTGGGGCCCTGCCAAGCTGTCGCTGGCACCCGTGCACTTGCTCACTCCCAGTCCCCCAGCCCCACGGTACAGGCAGGGACCAGCACGCGCACTCCTGACCCCACATACCCACACTTGCCCATCTGGACGAAAGGATTGGGCCCCGCGCCACTCAGGCAGGTGGCCGCCTCTCTGGCAGCCTGGCCTGGGGCCAGGTGGTCGTGGAGATTTGCATTGGGCCCACGGCCACATTTGCATTACAGCACCTTTTGTTGCCTCCTGGAGGCCAGGGGCCGCCGGGGAAGGGCCTGTCGTGTCCTGGCAGCAGTGCAGGGGGCACCCAGAGCCACTGCAGGCAGTGGGGACATGACACAGTAAGCACAGGGAGGCAGTGTGGAAGTTCAGTTACATGCCTGAAGCTTGGGGCAGCAACAGCCCAGCTGCAGGTACCCGGCCTGGGGCACAGGAAACCCAGGGAGACCACAGGAGCTTCTGGATCAGAAAAGCGTCCACAGACCTGAAATGGCTCCTGGTGCAGCCTCCCTATCTGTCCCAGGGCTGGGGGGTAAGCTGCCAGTGGACCGCTGGGCCCCTGCAGGGCAGGGGCAGCTGGGCCTTCCCCCTGGGGCAGTGGCACTCACTAAAGCCACCCATGGGGAGGGCAGCTGGTCCATTGCTGCCCCAAGCCTCAGGCACGCAATGTAACTTCCACACTGCCTCCCTGCGCATCCCGTGCTCAGGCCACATCCCTGCCTCCTTGTGCTGTCCCCAGCGGCTCCAGGCACCCCCTGTGCTTCCCCTTGGGCCTGACAGGCCCTTCCCCAGCAGCCCAGTGGCCCGCTGGCAGCTTGCCCCCTGGTCCCGGGACTTGCAGAGAAGCTCCGCCAGGAGCAAGATTAGCCCTGCAGATGCTTTTGCATTCCGGAGGCTGCTGTGGCTGCCAGGAACCTGGAAGCCATCCCGGAAGGATCTGGCCAGCCCAGGGGATATCACAGGGGTGCAGCCGAGGCCACTGGGGGCAGCACAAGTCAGTGGGGACCTGACACAGGGCACTGTAAGTGCAGGGAGGCTCCACCAAAGTTGGATCTGAGTGGCTGCACCAGCATGGTCAGGCTCTGGGTTATTGCAGAGCAGGGGTGGGTGCTGAACGTCTCAGTGGGGAGTGCACAGGGTGCTCCCATGCACACCCATATACCCTCAAACCCTTCTCGCAAACCCCACAGCCAGACCCTTCTCCACACAGAATCATACATCCCACAAATACCATACACACACACACACACACACACACACACACACACAAACATACACATCCACAGCTCCCCACAAACCCCACCCATACCCCCTGACACCCCTGCACACCCCACACACTATACAAGAGTAAGACTGCATTTTGAGCTATTATGTAATCACTTCTATATATACAACACAAACACACATAAATCAGGACAAAAATATATATTTTAAATTGTATTAAAATATATTATAGGTATGTGACTTTTAGTACATCATTTGTTTTTTTCCCGGTTCTAAGATAGCAAACCCTCTTCCCCGAAGGAGTACTTCCAGGGGCAAGGGGAGGGACTTCTGGTGGCAAAGGTCTGAGGTTAGGGGCAGGAAGGAAGGGGAGTGGGGAAAGTGTAAATGGTAAGGTCAGACAGGTACCTGGTGAATCAGATGTCAGGCAAGTTGTAATGTGTCATAAATCCAGTGTCTATACTGAGTCGATGATTTTTTTATCCAGTAGATGTATGAGGTGAAGTCCATAGGCTTGTCTATGAAAGGAGCTTTGTAAGTTCCCTTCCTCTCCTCCCCTCCTTTTCTACCCTTTGTCTTCCTTATTTCCAGCTATTTACTTTTTCACAGACTGCCTCTTTTCTACCTTGGAGAAATCAACTACAGTAGAGTCTCTCTTACTTACCTTTGGCATTTCTCCCCCCCTCATTTCTCCCTCTCCCTTCCCTTCTTTACCTATTGATTTCCTAATTTCCACCTATTTACATTCTCAGTGACATCTTTCATTCCTTGGAGATCTCAGAACAACAGAGACTCCATATGCCTGAAGAAGGGTGTTTGTGCCTGAAAGCTTGCAAAGAACTTTTTTCCAACTACTCAATTGGTCAAATAAAAGATATCACATCTACTGAAATAAGCTTGCCTTATGTTTTTCTTTGTTTTCTACAGTTCCAGTTATATTTTCAGTTGGATATATGTTGCCTGTAGTCTCCTAAACTGTAGTTGGTACTGTTCAGTACTATTAAGGTGTGTTATGGATTCTATAATTAACTGCATTTTATGGCAGGTTCATAGGTTTATGTATATATGTGTGTGAGTATGCATGTGCATGATCATGCTGTAGAAAGTTTTATTGGAATGAATTTAAGATGACTGCAGTTCCAAAATTTAAAACTGTGTTAGGTAAATCACCCCAAACAGGTACTGATAGAAATTCTTACATATTCTGTGTATGGCACATTTGTCAGAAAAAAAAGAATAGAAACATTTTAGTAATTTAACATTCTTTACTTTACTGATGCTTATTAAACTGTAAACCCAATTAGGTAAGACTTTAAGGAAGATAACTAGATTATTTTAAATTTGAACAACAGTTGATTGAAAGATTGAAATAAGCTTTGGAGTCTTTACCACAAAATAATTATAAAAATAAAACTAAGTTAATATGTTAACAGGATCAAGAACGGAGAGGGTCTGAACTTACAGAACTCCATGCACTAGAAGAGAACTTTTTGTCTGCAATGCAATGGAAGGAGGAATATAGAGCATATGCAAAGGTAAGCTTGCTTCCTAACATATTTGCATAGAACAGTCATGCCCTACCTTTTTGCCTAGCAGGCTGGATGGTCAGTGCCTGGTCCATCCATGGGCCAGATTTGGTTGGTATCACCCACCAGTGACCGGGGCAGGTGCAGGTCTGACTGTACAGAGGTAGGTGGGAGGCAGCCTGGCCCCAGTCCAGCTGTGTGGGAAGAAGAGGACATGGCCCAGCCACAATTCCATCCTGTGGGCAAAAGGGTGTGTGGCTTTGCCCTGATTCAGCAGTGCAGGAGAAAGGGGGCATGGGTTGGATCCAACCCAACCCCATTGGGGAAGGCCTGGCTTTGATTCAGCCATGCAGGGGGAAGGGGACTTGGCCCAACCCTGACCTCACTGTGCAGGGGGAGAGGGTGTGGGATTTTAGTATTGGGGTAGGATGGCTATTAATGGCCAGTGCTTCACCACCAAATTTTCTGACCCACGAGGAGCCCTGCAGGCCAGATGCAATGGGTCCATGGGCCACATTAGACCTGCGGGCCAGAGGTTGAGCACCCAGGACTTAGTCACAGAATATAGACATAGAAAAGGTTTTTATAGTATCTAACTCTTGTCTCATTAACTACAAGCTTGTTTCCTTATTTCTAGTGCTTTGTTCATTTTAATTTAAAACATCACAAGGAAAACCACCATAGTTCTAATTAAAACACTTCTGTAGAATTTCAGGCAGTTGATAACACCTGTTCAAGGGCCTCAGACTAAACAGCCTGCTAGTCAGGCTTTTGATGTATATTGGCAGAATTACATGAAGAAAACAGTGCAGATTTGAAATGGATGTTACTGAGACACAGAAGTTACATTAAAATGCAATTGAAAGGGTATAACAAATCATATGAAATAAAAAAAAAGATTATTTGATTTATACCTGAAGCAAGCATTATATACTCAGGAAATTCAGTGTTAATCAGCCAGTAGAGCCTTTATTTTACCTTGTAGTGACATCATGCAATACACATATTGTTATGACTAAGTCATGTTAGTATTTGTTCTCCCAAATTAAATTAAACTGACCTGACAAATTTAAAATGTTTGCATCTATTTTTTTCTTTTAAAATTCTCTCTAGTGGGAACACTACATTGCTTGTGATGGGAGTCCTGATCCAGCTGTGCCTCAAGAAATAAATACTTTTATGAGCTTGTGGCGAGAAGATCAAAACAAGGATATTGACTTTGTGATTGAGAAGGGAAACAAAGTGCTAAATGTAAGGATCAAAATAATATTCTTAGGTTTGTGAAAGACATACTCTATGTATCTCTGCATAGCCATTTGGCTGTAATTCGCCATTCCTGAACTTTCACTACTTTTTTGTGCCATTCTCCCTGTTACGTGTTGCCTTTACTTTCCTAATATAACAATTCTATGGTCCTTGATGCTTGACAGGACAGCATTGACCCCAAACATTCAACATCTTTCCATTTAGGAACATATAGGTAATGTTTAGAGACGTATTCAATCAAAAGTCTGAATCCAAACAGCTTTTCCCCATATTTGTGAAAATTTGCATCAGGTCCAGTTTATGAACATTGCAATGCATGTATAAACCTCAAAGAAGCACATAGATTCATAGATTGTAAAGCTGGAAGAGACCTCAGATGATCATTGGTTCCAGCCTCCTGCACCAAGCAGGAAAGATAACTGAGGATCAGGTGACCCCAGCAAAGTGACTGTGTAGTCTCCTCTTGAAGATTTCCAGGGTAGGTGATTGCACCACCTCTGGAGGGAGCTTATTCCACAGTTTGGACACCTTGACTGTGAAGAAGTTTTTCCTAATGTTGAGCCTGAATCGATCTTCCAGGAGTTTGTGGCCATTAGTCCTCGTTTTCCCCTCGGGTGCCCTGGTGAACAGTTGCTCACCAAGGCCTTGATGTACTCTCATAGTGTAATGGTAAGCTGCTACCAGGTCCCCTATCAGCCTTCTTTTCCTCAGGCTGAAGAGTCCTAGATCTCTCAGCCTTTCCTCGTATGGCTTGCCTTTTAAGACTCTGATCATAGGTGTGGCTCTTCTTTGGACTCTCTCAAGCTTGTCCACGTCCTTGTTAAAGTGTGGTGCCCAGAACTGGACATGGTACTCCAGCTGCGGTCTCACCAGTGTTGAGCAGAGCAGAAGAATCACCTAGGTTTTGTTGGAGATGCATCAATTGACGCATGCCAGAGTATTATTTGCCCTACTGGCTACAGCATTGCACTCCTGGCTCATATTCATACTGTGGTCTATTGTTATCCCCAGGTCCCTTTCATTTGTGGTGCTTGTCAGTTTGGTGCCACCAAGCCTGTAGGTGTGTTGGGGGTTGCTCATCCTGCGGTGGAGCACTTTACATGTCTCGACATATGATATCTGAAAGCAGAGTGCAAGCATACTCCACATTACTCCTTTAAAAGGAATCGTAAGGTAATAAACCACTGGTTTGACCTGAAAGCTAATGTAGAAAATTTAACCTCCTTCAGTTAATCAACAAGTTGGATTTTCTGTTATTGGACACTCCACTGAATGAACTACCTGAAAAAAATGTAATTCAGTACCAGGAATCAATTTTGGATTTGCAGAGTCTTCTTCATCAGAAATACAATGAAGCAACAGAAAACCTGCTTAAAGTAAGCAAACTAGCTAAGCTTTATATTTTGGTTATGTTAATCATGTTTGCAGTTTTGTACATTGGAATAATTTGAACAAGTGGAAAGTAATTTTTGTTGTTGTTTGTTTTATTTTTAGACTGTGATGCAAATGAGTATATAAGTGTCCCCACGTAAATGTGTCCAGGATGTTTATAAAGACCTAACACATTCAAAGTATCTTAAACTGGGATTTTAAAATGAGCCTAAGGGAGTTGGTTCTACTTCTACTAAATTTCATTAGGATTTGGAATGTGAAGCAGTTAAGAGCCCTATGAAAGCCCTGGCTTTCTTTAATTTGTCCCTGTGATTTGTATTAGGAGCAACCACTGATTATACAAAAAAGTTGTAATTCCACAAAATTGTCAGCTACATTAAACCCCAAAATAATTAAGGCCAAAGATTTTCTGCACAATAGAAACTGAATGCACTTATATTTGGAAAATATAAATACTAGCATTTTCTTCAATTAAAATAATACATATACAGCAATTGTGTTGTAACTTTTGATTCAACCTCAGAAGTTAAAATGATTTACCTCTGATTCACTGCATAATTAGAACAGCAGTACTGAATTACTGGGTGCATCTACACAAGACATTTACTGTGGAGCTGCCTAATTAGTCCTCAGTAAAGTCTCAATGTCTACACGTGTGCCTCAGTTAGTTGCAGTAAACTAATAAACGTTGCTGTAGGTTAGTGCTTGTAAACACAGGGCATGTGTAGATGAAACAAGGGCCCTAAATTGAAGCGGTGGGTTTTTAAAAACACTGCTTCAATTTAGGGCAAAGTAAACCCCCATGTCAAGTATACCCATGTCTTACCTGCTTCTCCGGCAGTGGGGAGGGGAGGGCGAGCTGCCGGTGGGCAGAGCAGTCCCTGGGCTGTGGGAGTGGGGTGGGAAGGGGTGGACTGGTGCTTCCCCCCCATGGCAGTGGCACCCACCTGCAGGCACCCAACTTGGGTGATCTCAAGGGACACTGCAGCTACGGGGGGAAGGACTGGGTCCCCACACAGCTCATGGAGGCAGGCAGGCTCCAGGGGGAAGAAGAAAAAAGATCAGGCTTGCCGTTGTTTTGTGTTTCTTCAGTGGAGCCTGCCTCACAGGGCTGCTGCCAGGCTGCCTACCCAGGCTGTCTGCAAAGTCCTCGAGCTTCATGGAGCCCGTGCTTCACTCCGCAGCTGTAGGGAAGCAAACTAAAACTCCTTGAAACTATTTTAGTTTGCTGCACCCCAAAGTCATTTAAGGTGCATTACACCACCAAATGTGCTACAGTGGCTGGAATTAATGTGCAATACACTGCCGATGCATGCAAACACCAACACCATTAAATCAGTGCAAAAGCATTTAACTTGCTTTAAAGTGTCATGCACGCATTTTGTCTACACACACCCACAAGTACTATCATACAGTGGCATTATTTAGTGGACCACAACATGTGTAGATACCAACAGGGCTGCCTGGGATACAAGCATGCATCAGTGTGGGGACTGCTTGCTGGCTCTCACCTGGGAGCACCCTCATGCCCCAGTCAGCCCCTCTGCAGCACATTGAGCTGGGTCAGACAGGTCTCCACCTGCCTGCATGGGGAACCCCTGTTGGACGCATGGTGTCTGCCCATGTGCACAGGGCAGGAGAGCTCTACAGCAGCTGTCTTCTGGCCCTGGACATATCAGGACCACTCCTGATGTGTACGGGGCCAGGAGACAGCTGCTTTTGCAGCCAGCAGAGCTTTCCTGGCTCCATGTACGTGGGAACCGTGCCTCATGCTTTCTGCCAGCCCCCAGGCTAGCACTGAGGGCAAGTCTGGAGCTCCCCTGGCTGCTGCAGCAGGGCTGAGCAGGGCAGGAGCAGCCCTATACCAGTGGCCACTCCCATTGTGAGCAATTCTGCTTCCAAGAAGGAGCATGCATAGATATGCTCCCAGGTAGGTTTATGCATAGTATTTTTACTGCACAGTTAGCATACTTCAAATTAATCGCACATGTAGATGTACCCTGCAGTTTCTTTCCTTCTCTTAAAGTTCTGCACCCTTTTGATCTAGAAATCCCATACTGCTTATGCAAGCTTGGAAAGATAACTTTCTAAATGTCTTTATGTGTTAAGAGGCAAGGATTTCTTATGGTGCTCTTTTATTGAACCAATAGTAGATTTAGACAAGAGTTTGAGTGCAAGTGACTCTCTGTCAGGTATTATTAAAGTATGCTCTGTGTTACCAAAGTAACATACAATCTCTTGTGGACAAAGTAACTTTTAACTGCTTGGAAAGGAAGGAGCTATTGGGGGAGTATGCATTAGCTGTGGTGCTATAACTGTAATTCAATTGATCAAAATCATTGTAAATATAACCCTGAATGAAACAGTGTTGATTGCAGTGGTTTTGCTACACTAGGATCACTACAGGAACATGCAGAGTTAACAGTTACATTGTACGGTTACCAGTCAACCACATGTTTTAGTTAACAAGAAAGGACTTGGTCCCAAGTAATGCGGTTGTTCAGCATTTTGTATCTGCAGTTCACAATTGCTGGAGGTTTGGGCCTCATGATCTAATAAAAGCCATATGCATTCTTGCAGCTGTGCAGGGATTGACTGATTTCATTGGGACTCTGGGTGGTCATCTGGGTCTGCCTGTACCTATTTGATTAAGTGAGAGATTAGGCAGAAGAGGGCAGAGTTGCACTACTTATACTAGTGGTGGGCAAATCCAGCCTATGGGCTGGATTTGGCCCACCAAAGAATTTTATCTGGTCTGCTTGGCCCAGGTGCAAGAGGCAGCCTGGGCCATGGTGCCTGCAGCCAATCCTGCTGCCGCTGAGTGCACAGTGGGGCTGGGGTAGCGTGGCAGTTGGACTCAGCTTCCTGGCAGCCCTGGTGGCAGCAGCTTCTTCTGGCTGCCACTGCCAGGGTTACTGCCGCTGCCAGACCCTGCCCTGCTGCTCAGACTCCCTAGCCATCTGCCCTGGACCCACCAGACAGAGCGGGCAGGCAGTGTCTCCATGGAGACTGGCCCGAGCCCTCCATGGGCAGGGTGTGCTTGGCTGGGCAGATGGGATGAGGCTGCTGTCAGGGGGGGAGCAGTGGCCAGGAGAGGGACAGATGGGCAAGAGGGACTGGGGCTGGTGCTGGGAATGCAGGATGGTGACAGCATGGGACCAGGGTCTGGGGTACAGCCACGATCTGTTCCCTATATACCCCGGCCCGCAGAACCAGCCCCCATCACAGAGGCATGCAGGGAGCAAATCGTGGCTCTGTCCCAGATCCTGGGCCCCAGCGCCACGGTTTCACGGCTCTGCAATCCCAGCCCTGAACCCACCCACCCGTCCCACTCCCAGATGCCACTCCCTGCTCACGCATGGCCCCATCCTATCCATTCAGCCAAGCATGCCCTGCCTATGGGGTGCTGGGCCCAGTCTCCATGGAGACCCTGCCTGCCTACTCTGTCCAGTGCTTCTGGCAGTGGGTGCAGAGTGGATGGGCCTGGGCCGGATGGAATCAGTTGCCCCCCCACCCAGCCACACCAGGATGCATCAGCACCCCTCCCTGCTGCCATACTGGGTCAGCACTGCTCCCACCCCCACCCAGCCTGCAACATCTCACCCGATCTCCCTGTGGCCCTCCAGCCCAAATAATTGCCCACCTCTATCTTACACAAATTCAGAGATGCATGAGCGTCTGTAAGCAACAGCTTACTTCATCAGATGATATGAAGGACTTGCAAGGTAGCAGGTGTTCAAATAGAAAAAGTGATTAAAAGATAAGGAAGGAGAGAGGGGAAGAGGGGCGTCTTTGCCTCTCAGCTCTCTACAAGTCCTTCCATAGGACTGACCAAGTAAATTTATGCATCTCTGAATTAGTATAAAAGATACAACTCTGTCCTGCCTTCATCCTGACTTCAGAGTAATACTGCTAACTACGTCTCTCTGCTTATGTGGTAGATTAGTTCAGATGTCATTTCATAAAGGAACAGAAAGAATCACACTTGAGTTATGTAAGTAATTAACAGAGGGTGAAATGTGCAGATGTTCCAGTGCAATATGCAACTAGAAGTTTCCTTCTAGTGCAGTTGAGTGCAATTGCATACATGTTGGAGGACAGGACAAGGATTCAGAATGACCCTGGTAAACTGGAAAAAATGGTCTAAAAAAAATCAAATGAAATTCAATAAGTCTTGAACTTTGGGTGGAACAATCAAATGCACAAATACAAATTAGGGGATGACTGACTAAGCTGCTGTACTGGCTAAGCTGAAAAGGACCCCAGGGTTATAGTAGACCACAATTTAATGTGAAACACCAGTGTACTCATGTGGTTGCATTAACAGGAACGTAACCTGTAAATTCAGGGATGTGATTTTTACATGGTATTCAGCACTGAAAAATCACTGCACTTCAAGAAAGATGTAGACATATTAGAACAAAACTGATTAGAGGTTGAGGAAATGGACTTACAAAAAAAAAGTTGGAAGAATTTGGATATTTAGTTGGGAAAACAGAAAATTAAATATTCTGCAACTTGTTGACATCCCTCCCTTGTTTTTATTTCCCACAAGCTTTTATCACCTTACTGATAGATCAGTTTGTTGGGAAAAAATTAAATTCCTCATTTTTATTTTTTCATTAAATTTCTTTCCTGGGCTCCTTCACTGAAAAAAGGAGTGAAGATTATTGCTGCTCACTCCATTTATAGTTTCACTGGGACACTGGTTACCTCTATAGCAGGCATATTATATACAGTAGTTCAATCTTCATAACTTTTTGAAACCGGCTTGGTGGACCAAAGTCCATTGGCTATATTTCTTAGAAAAAGCCTGGTAAACAAATGATATTTTATAACTTCCATTTAATTTTGTCATTCTTTATGTTTCATTAATATTCTGATTGAGTCTGTCTGATTTTTGTAGAAGGCTAACACTTACGCAGATTCTGACAGTGGAAATATGGCGATGGTCATTAAAGATAAAAATGTTACTTTCTGTATTTGGGCAAATCTGAAGAAGAATCCAAGGTACAGTAGACAACTAATCTTATTTCAAATAAAGACTAATGGCCAGATTCTGAGAACCTGCATTCTTGCTGTGTAGCACCTTATAGTCCACAGGTACTTTAAATTGGTTAAACTCACCTCCATGTCCCTTCCATTGAGTGCAAGTTCTGTATTGGAGGATTTTAAAAGTATAGTGAATAACATTTATAAAATGGACAGATGAATTCTCACATGAGCAAGATTGTCTCCTCAGGAAAGAGAATGGGTAGGGAATGGGACCTGTAGTTTTACAGTCTTAGGCATGGGGGAAGAGGGCCCAAGTGGGTTCACAGAATACCTTATCTGACACAGAACTCATTTCACTCTTTATGCCTCCTAGTCTGCTTGCCACATTTCTGCAAAGGTTGCTGGATGTGTGGTACTGTTGGTTCTCCTAGTTTGGCTGCCTTTACCGCTGTGCGTGTCTGCAGCTTGTATCTGGAAGCTGTGGAAAGGGGTTTATTGCAAGCGTCAGCTACATTAACCTGTGTAGATCTTTGCCTAGCCTATTGCTTCATTTTACCCAGGAGTAAGCTATACAGGATAAGTGTTGTTTGAATCTGTCCTCTTTCATTTCTGGCCACAATCCTTAAAGGCAAGCAGATCTCATATAGTTTTCTTGGGAAGCTTGTGACAGTCATCCATGCTGTGAGAGCATGTGGTGATGATCCAGTTTTGCTCCGTAGACTCCACTATGTGAAGAAAACGTAGTTGCCGGTTTTGCTATGAAACTGAACAAAATGTACTTGAATATTACTGTGTTGGTTTTACTAGAGATTATTTTTTATTTAAACCCATTATTTACAGGTTCAAAAATCATACATTTTGTGAGGCAGACTATGGGTTTGACCTTCCAAAGTCCCTGGCAGTGAGCGATGTTGCTGTGCGCATCTTGCACACTCATTATGATCATGTTTCTCCACTACATCATATTCTCCCACTGCACCTGATGCAGGAACTCTCAAAAATCAGATCAGATTTGGTTTTGGAAGTGACAGAAGGGGAAAAGGAGAAAGAGGAAGGGGAGCAAAAGAGTGAAAAAGAAAGTGACCTGGCAAATGAAGAGGAAAGCTATTCACCTGGAAGAAAGGTGGGAAAAATCTAGAACATGCACAGTACTGTCAGTCAAAGCCCAGCTGCAAGGTGGTAGCACCTTAACACATTTTTATTGCCTGAACCTTGTACAATTCCAGTCCTGGATGTAAAAGCAAGAATATCCCAGTCAAACGTTAAAGCAATGGAAAGTGAGAGGCCAAACCTATAAACTTTTTTTGAGCCAATTCCAGTGATGCCCCAGAGATTTTCCTGTAGTTAGTATCCTTCCATCCCTTTCATTAGCCTATGTTTTCCTCCTTGCACCTACCCAAAAGCATTATTTTCTTCTTTGAAGATGCAACCTTTTCCCATTGTCTTCTTAAGGCCCCTGTTTTTAATATCTGTTGGGTTCACTTGAGACTGAGAGGCTGAAACTTTGCAGTCTTTCATATTTGCAAGCTATTGCTTTAGTTTCTCATTTGTGAAGAGAGAATTTAGTTATTGTTTAAGTTCATTTGGTGCTGCAATAGTAACTTCATTGATGGTTGTAACGTGCTTTGGGATTGTTAGATGGAATGACTATAGAAATCCAGTTATACTTTGATTTCTACACATATATCAGCTTGTTAAATTGATTACCTGACTTTGAAAAAAATCTAGGCTGGCCAAGAATTTATAATGCTAAGAGAATGTGTACCATCATGACTGACTGGTGCCTCCTGAGACTGAGGGCGGGGGGCACAATTTGTGGGCTGCAGCATTGGCGACCACCAGTGTAGGGGGGTTGCGATTGGCAATCGGCAGCCACTCACAGTAGCCAGCAGTGGCGGCCAATCTTAGGGTGGGGCACATGCTTCCCTGTGCCCCTGCTACATGTTACCTATGTGTACCATAAATCAAAACTGAGTATTTCAGCCAGCAAAGCACTAATGCACTACAGTTTCATTCTCTACTTCCCCAAGTGAGGTCCTCATTCCTGCAGCAAGTTACATGTGGATCTCACGGAAGGAATATTCTCATGATACCTTCATTTTCAAGGAAGAGCTATGTCATTCTTAATTTTGCCTGTTTCACTCTAATATAAAACCATTATCTTTTGTTTTTTAGAGTGGTATCTCATTCAAAGAAGACAATAAAAGTGATGCTGATGAAAATGAGATGATGGGAGAAGAGCCTGATAAGAAATCAGAAAGTTTTAACACTGTTTCACAAGGTACTCAGTCAGAGCTTATCTGCAACGTTGCATAATTATGTACATTTTTAAGCTTCTTATTTTACTTGTGGCAAACATCTCAGTATATATTATAGCATAGCCCCTGACATAAACACAACAACATGTGTACAGCTATTGCTGTTTCAGTTACACCAGAAAAGTTAGTATAGCAGTGTTTGCTAAATGCCAAATGTACATACAGAGACAATGTCATTGCTGAGAATTGCGTGTGTGTGGAAGAGAGCTTTCTTGAGATGTTTGTTGTTTCTTGAGGCTGCTCAGGTTACAGTTCTAGGTGTCTGTCTTTGGAAGTTAGAGTTCTGGTCTTGCTTTTATTTTAGACTGAGATCCAGTAAGTTACTGAAGTATGCATCTGCATAACTCCAATCATATGAATGTTTCCCTACTTAAATAAGATGTTCAAATAAGGTATATTCTTAACTACTTTGCTGAATAGGGGTTATAATTCCAAAAACCAGTACTGCTCATCAACTTTTTCCTCATATAAATCATCTGTCCCTTTTTTTGTACTTCCATGTTTTTTAGCTTAGTAAACCTACTAAAACTAACTCAGTATATCCACTAATTTACTTCTAGCACGTTCTTCTGAAACAACACAGCAATGTGTTGTGAATAGGTGATCTATATTATTAATCCTGCTATCTGTTTTAAAGAACTTTCTGATGGGTACAGATTTGACAAATGACTAGGTTCATCTCTAGAGACCAGTCAGCCAAATATTTACACTGGGATTTTCAAAGGAGTTAGGCACTGGTCAGTGGAATGTGGTAATTCTATCTCCTGTACCACTTCTAAAATCTCTATCTCCCCATTTTCTAAGATCCAAGACCAGAAAAGGAATAATCATATCAGAATAGTGTTTTTCTAGTGTGAAGATGCATTTAGAGTGCCCAGTACCCTATGTACCTTTAATTTTATTTTTGTAAGTGATACAAGAGTTTAAATTTGTTATTTTTTTAATATAAATAAAAGACTCCTGATTGTAATAGGAGAGTTTCTGTTACTGGAAATCATTTACTCTATCTCAGGACAGAAAGAAATTAAATAGTATGGTCACTAGCATCAATATTAAATGAACCACTCGTTAGGTTGTTGAAATATTTTGGTTTTTAATATTTAATATTTTATTTTGTAAGCTTGCTACAGTTTTATATTGTGTTAGTAAATATGGATGGTCTTCACTACAAGGCATTAGCTACCATATATAATATGGACAGCATATCATACGTGAAGTTTTGAGGCCAAGAAGCCATCCAGCTACTTACAGTCATTGTGTTTGCACTTTCTAATAGCACTTTTCTTAAAGTACTTAACTTTTTTTTAAAAAGTCTCTTGCCCACACTTCTCTCGCCCACAACCTCTTATTGATTTTTATTGTCTCTCCAGTTTTCAGAAGGCATGGTAAATGCTATTCCTTCCCAGCATCTGATGAAGTAAGCTGCTGTCTACAAAAGCTTATGCATTTCCAATTTAGTTAGTCTGTAAGGTACAAATTATCCTGCCTTCTGCCTGACTTTAGACTAACATGATTCTTTCTCTCTCCTCTTTCTGGTTTTCTCCATTCTAAAGGAACCCTTAAAGATTTGCAGAGCACCAGAAGGTGGTGCTGAGATACTACAGAGTGGAAAGCCATTAAAGTAGAGAGATGTATGAATATGTCTGATTTGACATCTTGATACTTTATTTAGACCCTGCAGTAACACATGATGTTTGGCTGTTATTTAGTTCAGGTTTCAACACTGCAGGAGGAGACCAATGAAAAGGAAGAAGAGATAATTGATGAAAATATTGTTGATTTGCGACAGTTCGCACCACTTGGTGGAGTATATCATATTGATGCACTGAAGCTCCCACCTCAAGCTAAACAAGTCAAAGGCTGGATCATGGTGGAAGTAGGTTTAAAGCTAAAGCAAACTTGCCCCTAGTGAAGTTTTATTTGATCACCTGCAAAAGAGTGCAGCAGTTCCTAAGATTTGTTAGTATAGTACATGCAAGTAACTGTTATGTATGTTGAGTTTCTGTGCACTGAGATTGCAGGCCAGGTTTTCAAACCGCACTTCCTCAGTTGTATCCTCAGAACTTTCACACCTGTCTGAGACATTGACATAATGGGTCAGTGTGTGCTCAGACGGTGTATGTAGGTTCAGTGCTGTTAGCAGAATTAGCTCAGGTAATTTAAACAACAAGAAGAGCTTTATTTTAAACATGATGTCTATAGTGGGCACATCTACATGAGACATTTACTGTAGAGCTAAGTAATTAGTTCTGCAATAAACACCTCAGTGTCTACATGTGCAGCCCTATGAGGCCACAGTAAACGAATGAACTCCGTCAGAGGATAGTACTTGTATTTACTCTCCTATGTCAGAGTTCTTTAGTGCACAGCCACACACTTAAACATTGACCGGGATAGCTGGGGCACAAGGGTGCTTCAGTGCAGGGGTTGCCTGTTGACTAGCCCCGCACTGGAGCAGCCTCCTGCCCCAGCCAACCCCTCAGCAGCATTTTGAGCTGGGTTAGAGCATCCCTGGGCTGGCAACTGACCCCCCTCCCCCCGTTAGTTTCTAGCTAGGACTGCTCCGACCCAGCTTAATGTGCTGCAGTCCTGGGCGCATGGCTAAACACGGTGCCTGGGAGCAATAAACTCCGCCAAGATATGCACTGGAGTTTATTGTTGTGCATTAATTGCATGTGTAAACACATCCAGTGAAAGATAAAAAGGAAGTCCTTGCATTTTTTCATAACTGAAGGCTAGGTTAAAGCACTGCACTGTGCCAAAGTTGACTTGAGTTCAGTTCGAGGCTGTGGCATTGACTTGGGCAATGTGCTTCAGTTTCCCCAGTTGTAACATTAGAGATGAAGTCTACTTACAACACAGTGTTTGTGAAGCTCTATTCATTATTGGGTGAAATCCACTTCAGGAACATAAAACCTAAGTAGTCGGGCAGGGAAGCCCCCGTCAGCCAGAACATCAGCATCAAGACTGTTGGCTGGTCTTGTCACTGCCATCACTTTTGGATACTGGACCATATTTGAAGACCTCAGGGTCTGTTTAAAACTTCAGTAGATATGCCTTAGGAAGGGGTAGTTTAGGGCCCCTCCAGGCAGTACACAAAAGGTTCAGATGCATTTAAGGAAGACAAAGTTCTTTGAATTTATGTGGGTGCTCATCCACATTACACCTCTCCTGTTTCCATGTTAGATTTTTCCTGTGTCCGCATTGTCACGTGATGGGGTCCCTAAGGATGGCCAGGATCTCTTAAGGCCCCTCGACTGTGCCAGTTTGGCCCAATGGGCACCCTCAGTTCTCCCCCGCCATGTCTTTGATGGAAATATAAAAATAGGGAGGCTGCCCTTAAGTCGTCTTGGACATAGTTTGATGGGATCTCTGAACCCCGTGGGTTCCCAGACCCCTTGTGCGTCCCATTTTCACAGAGGGTGTTTTGGGGGCACCCTAGCCTTATGGGTTATATGCATGGCTCCAACCGCCCCTTTACCATGCCCCAAGCCTCACAGATGGTATTGATGTTGTTTGGTCTGGGCCTTGGTATGAGTTGGCCCCCTTCTCCTCTCTGGGCTCTCCGCAGCCCTGTCTCTGCGCCTCGCTGGCGCCGGTGCACCCCAAATGTCATACCCTCACTGGCGCCAGGGTCAGTGCACCCCAAATGCTTCACCCTCACTGGCGCCAGGGTCCCCACACTGCAGTAGGCCCCCCAATGCGGCCTTCTCCTTCCCCAAATAGCCTCACCCAAACCACCAGTCTTACAAAACTACAACCAAAACATAAGCCCCTGGGCTATAACGTAACACAAACGGTGTAAGGTGTGCTCTGCCCCTTTACATACTAGGAGCAGAACTTAGTTAGGCCTCTTCCCTTCACTTACTCTACAAGGGCTCCTTCCCCCTTGGCCACCAGCAGGGAACTGCCCTCCTTAGGTCCAGCCTGGGGTTTATATGGGCCCAGGGCCCTGCCCCTTCTGGCCAGCTGACTAGGCGCAGGTGCAGACTAATTCCCTCATTGGCTGGTTGCCATGGCAGCCTGCACCTGGGCTTCTGCCTGGCTCTTTGGGCTCTCCCCAGGAAGTTCCTGCTCTTCTAGGAGCAGGAACTACACACACATGACAAAAAACACCATTAAGCTAACTAAATTGCATCTGCAAATCCACATTATGAGCTGATTTTATCATTTTAGTTTTTTTCTTTCATGGTAACTTAAAACACCTCTGACATGTTTTACTTTTGGCTCCTGAATTTTTTCCATGAGGGATTTTTTTTTATGGTTTTAAATTTTCAACGTGGATCTGAGACTCATCCAAAAATGGGATTTTCCCTGTGTTGCAACTTTTTTACCACCAGGTGCCACTTGGGTTCACTCAGTAATCCATGGAAATCCATTGAATTTTTATTGCAATGCTGCAACAAGTCTCCAGGGGCTAATTTTGCAAAATTTTACTGGTGACTTAGTTCAAGGTTCAGATTAATGAAAAATACAACATTTTTGGATTCCAAAAAAATTGTTCCCTGTGTTCGCATGCACTTTGTAGCAAAGATCAGTTTGTTTGGGTCAGGCAGTTCAAGACTCACTCAGGTTAATCAAAATTACTTTTGTTGGACTGGGTTTTTGGTTGTAGCAGCATTGGTCAAAGGATATAGGCAGACCCTGGGGTTTTAAACTTGGTGTGGTTTTTGTCTCCTTGCAGTTCAGAAGCTGTGGGTCAGAAGTGAGAGGCACTAGCTGGTCTGGGGGAGGAGGGCAGCTCAGGAGTGACGGGAACCAGCAGGGCAGGGTGGGGGGCAGGGGACTATTGGTCAGGAGTGAGAGACACCAGCTGGGCTGGGGGAGCAGGTCAGGAGTGAGGCGATCCAGCAGGGCTAGGGGAAGTAGGGGGCTGTGGGTCAGGAGTGAAGAGCCCTGGCAGTGTATGTTGAGGGCTGTGCTAAACTGTTTTTTGTGGCCATTGCACCCAGCTCTGGGGTATATCTCAGACCTCCCCATACCCTGTTATATTAAGCTGTTACACCCCAGGACTGAGCACATATCTTCCATTCCCATGCACTGTTATATGTGGCTGTTACACCCCAGAGCTAGGGCTACCCCATGCCATGCCTCTGTGACACTGGGGACTCTTTTGGACACCCGTGACCACATGGGCTGGACCAGGAAGAATTTCCAACTGCAGTCCTAGCCCAGAAACCAGCCCAGTTCCAGGAAAGCCAGAAAACTAGAAAAACCACAGAGGCATGGCATGGGATGGCTCTAGAAGGATTTCCATCTCTAATCCCAGCCCAAAAGAAATTCCTTATTTGAGCCCTGTACTTAGTTCAGTGGGCATGGGGGGACTGTCAGTTGGCAGCCTGGCACGCAGAAACTGTGCTTTGGGCCGGGCAAGATTCTGCCCAGAGATGTCCAGAAGAGTCCTGCGGTGCCACAGAGGTATGTCATGGGGTAGCCCAAGTATGATTTTTAGCCACGCTCCCAGCCCAAAATCCAGTTCCTTATTTGAAAGGGTTCAGTGGAGGGCCATTCGCATGGTCAGGGGGCAGCAGGCCAGGCCCTACGAAGATAGACTAAAGGATCTGAATCTATTCAGCCTCCACCAGAGAGGACTGAGAGGGGATCTGGTGGCCATCTATAAACTCACCAGTGGGGACCAGCGGAAAATAAGTGAGGCTCTGTTCCCCCAGGCACCACCTGCCATAACAAGGAATAACTGCCACAAATTGATTGAGAGCAGGTTCAGGCTTGATATCAGGAGGCATTACTTTACGGTTAGGGTTGCCAGGCTCTGGAATGGGCTCCCAAGGGAGATTTGCTCAGGTCCCTTGCAACCCTAGAAACTATGAAACTATTTGGGTCCATATACTTAGAACTGTGGCTGGGGTGCTGTCAGTTGGCAACCTGGCATAGCCAAGCTTTGTTTTGAGCCAGACAAGACTCTGGTCAGGAATGTCTAGGAGAGTCCCCCAGTGACACACAGGAATGGTGTCAGCTGGTCCAGAAAGGATTTCAATCTGTAATCTCAGCCCAAAAGCCAGTTCCTTATTCAAGGACATATACTTAGTACACCGGGCATGGTGGAGCTGTCATTTGGCAGCCTGCCATGCACAAATCGCACTTTGGGCTGGGCAGGAATATAGTCAGGGTTCTTTGGGACATTCCTGCAGTGGCATGGACAGGAAGTTGGGGGTTCACCCTGCCCTGGCTGGCCACCAAACTGTTGCCAAGCCTAGTCTTTCTCTGGTCTTTCTTCTGCCCCCTGCCTTTTGACAGCACCTATTTTAAAGCCCAAAAACGGGGTTCTATCTGAGCTATAGGCACTCTTGCTCTCTCACAGACTTTGGGGATTAATGGAGTTGCCAACAATGCTGGGTGACAGGGAAGCTGCCTATGCCAGCATTACCCCCATACTCTTTGCCACACAGCCCATCAGACTTTCCAACAGGGGCACACACCAGGGGCTTCATGCCTCATCTGTCAGCTTTGCTGGGGTGCTGCTTTTAGGATGACCCCACTGGTCACCCAGGCAGTTCCCTCATTGCTGGACAGCTCCCCCTGACACTGACCACAGTAGCAGACCATGGTACTGTCTCCTCATCTCTCTGGACGCAACTGTGTTGACCCAGGACTGACCCAGGTGCACCCAGCTCTGGAATGTAATGTCCATGTATAACAGTGTATGGTGAGGGCTGTGATGAAATGTTATATGTGGCCATTGCACCCAGCTCTGCAGTGTCTCTCAGCCTTCCCCATGCACTGTTATATGTGGCTGTTACACCCCAAAGTTAGGGCCACCCCACACCCTGCCTCTGGCACTGGGGACTCGCCTGAGCACCCCTGACCATGTGAGCTGACCCAGAAAGGAATTTCAGCTGTCATCCCAGGCCAAAAACTAATTTCTTATTCAAACCCATATAGTTAGTATAGTGTGCATGGCGGGGGCTGAGTTGGCAGCCTGGCATGAACAAACCGTGCTTTGAGCCAGGCAGGACTCTAGTCAGAGATGTCTGGGCGAGTCCCCTGGTGCCAGTCACGGTGTGGGGCAGGCCTAAGAAGGATTTCCATCTCTAATCCCAGCCCAAAAGAAATTCCTTATTCTAATAGCCCATATATTTATTACAGCGTGCATGGGGAGCTGTCAATCAGGCCACGCTTTGGGCCGTGCAAGACTCTGGTCAGAGATGTCCAGGAGAGTCCCCTGGTGGTACACAGGCATGGTGGGTGCAGGATATTAATTTACATATTATTTGGAAAATATGCATAGCTAATAAAATTCTCTCTAGAATGTGTAATTCATTAATAAGAATGAACTGGTGACTGGTGAACAGATCAAATAAAGTGCATGGCTTGCCAAGTGCAAGTCACAGCAAAGCAGGCTTTTGCCAATTCTGGAAGAAAACCCTAACACGTAGCATTGAATGCAAGTGGTATGGGTCAGGTAGTTCTAGGTAATGGAATACGTCTTTGGCACACTGGAAGGTAATGCAGGAATGGGCTCCCTCTATTCCTAACAGGGCAAGTAACAACAAAACAATAATATTCCTGGCCCTAGAATAGCAGACTTCTGTGATGTGACTTTTAAAAGAGGAAACTATATGGTTTATTGAACTGAGTTGATGTCTGTTCAAACTGCTGGAAAACCAGGTTTGGAGGTCTGCCTCAAGGCACAGACTGATGAGAGCTGTAACCTGAGCTGGGGGGGGAACCGGAATTGATATGCAAATAGGGTTACTGTAAAATGCTGATAGAGCAATGCACTGTCAGATTTCAAGTATCTCCACAAAAAGCAGACCCAGGGTCATTGGACTCTACAGCATAACATGACAAAACCATGTCTGATTGTATGAAAATAAAAAATAAATAAATAAATTTGCTCAATCAAAAAGATCATGGTCACTGACTTGTCATGCTTTGGAGTGCCTCTCACTTCCAAAATGCAGCCCCTGCCCCCCCAGTGCTGCTGGTGCCCTCATCCAGGGCCCCAGGGCCCCAGCCAAAAAGCAGCTTCATTGGAGCACTGTTAACGCAGACAAAGCAATTCAAAGTGCGTTTGGGTTTTTGGTTGTAGCCATGTTGGTCTAAGGAGATAGGCAGGCAAGGTTCTTTGAGTAGATGTGATATCTTTTATTAAACCAACTGAGTAGTTGGAAAAAAGTTCTTGGCAAGCTTTCGGGCACAGTCACCCTTCATCACGCATGAGGAGTTTCTGCTGTTTTGAGACTCCAAGAAATGAAAGAAGCTAAAAGTGTGGCAGGATGTCAGTGAAAATGTAAATAAGTCAGCACTCCAGGATTTAGCCAGTCACTCACGGCTGTTTGAGGACTTCTGGTGCTCAGGCCAAGTCCCTGAGGACTGGAAAAGGGCCAATGTGGTCCCTATTTTCAAGAAGAGGAGGAAGGAAGAGCCTGGCAACTACAGGCCAGTCAGCCTCACTTCTATCCTGGGGCAGGTCTTTAAAAAATTATCAAGGGCCACATTTGAGAGAGCCCTGCAGGGGAAGTGATGTTGAGGGGTAACCAGCACGGGTTTGTGCGAGGCCAATCCTGCCTGACTAACCTGGTCTCTTTCTGTGACCAGGTAACAAAAAGCTTAGATGTGAAGGAGGAAGTCGATGTCATCTTCTTGGGCTTCCAGAAGACCTTCGACACAGTGTCCCACCCAATTCTGGTGGGCAAGCTGAGGGACTGCAGCATTGACGAATGCAGTCACATGGGTGGCAAACTGGCTCCAGGGGCACACCCAGAGGATGGTGGTGGACGGGTCAATGTCGACCTGGGAGGGTGTGGGCAGCGGAGTCCCCCAGGGCTCAGTCCTTGGGCCGGTGCTGTTCAACATCTTCATTAGCGACCTGGACAAGGGTGTGGAGAGCACCCTGTTCAAGTTCACTGATGACACCAAGCTGTGGGGTAAAGTGAATACACCAGCAGGCAGGGACCGCATCCAGGCAGACCTGGATAGGTTAGAGAAGTGGGCGGATCGGAACAGGATGCGGTTCAACAGGGACAAGTGCAGGGTGCTCCACCTGGGGAGAGGGAACCAGCATTATGGTTATAGGCTAGGGGCTGACCCTCTCGGCAGCACAGAGGCAGAGAGGGATCTTGGAGTCAGGATTGACTCCAGGATGAATACGAGTCACCAATGCAATGAAGCAATAGGCAGAGCACCATGTCGTGCATCAACAGGGGCATCACTAACAGGTCCAGAGAGGTCTTGCTCCCCCTCTATGTGGTGCTGGTCAAGCCGCAGCTGGAGTACTGTGTCCAGTTCTGG
>NW_017729022.1:97778321-97779451 GCF_001723915.1 Gavialis gangeticus | reverse complement strand
CACTGTAAGGGTGGCCAGAGCCTGGAATAGGCTTCCCAGAGAGGTGGTGCTCTCACCTTCCCTGGAAATCTTCAAGAGGAGACTGGATAGGCATCTGGCTGGGGTCTTATGACCCCTCCTACCCCCAGTGCTCCTTCCTGCCCATGGCAGGGGGAGGGACTCGATGATCTGTCTAGGTCCCTTCCGACACATTGATTCTATGATTTTACAGGTTCTGTTGAGGAATCTTAAGGTAATGCTCTGAGGGAGGATGGAATATGGCCCTCTCCAGTCCTACAGGAGGCACAATATACAACAAATCACACAGAAAACATGATCATGCTTTACAGCCAAGCCACTGGCCCTCAGTCTTGCCACTGCCCCTCACCCACTTCACTTCTGCCGGGGTGGCCCTAGCTCTGGGGTGTAACGGCCACAGATAGCAGTGCATGGGGAGGGCAGAGATGCTCCCAGCTCTGGGGTGTAACAGCTCCATATAAGTGTATGGAGAGGGCTGAGATATACCCCTGGGCTGGGTGCAGCGACTACATATAACAGTTTAGTACAGCCCGCACCATACACAGTTATACTTGGCCATTACAACCCAGAGCTGGGTGCATTGCAGGACCCAAGCCTCTCCAAGAGCGCGTGACTTGCTTCTCCCTGCAGTGGCCAGGGGTTGTGGCATGAGTGCATGAGGGGCTGGTGGTTAGCATGAGTGGCACCCCCTCACCTGGCAGCCCTGCCTGTGTCGCTCACTCTGAACCTGAAGCCCCCCGCCCCACCAGTGCCTCTCATTCCTAGCTAACCTGCAGCCCCCCAGCCCAGCTGGTACCCCTCATTCCTGCTGCAGTCTCCTGCCCTTCCAGCCCCCTCCCCCCCCACAAACCCTTCTGGTGCACCTCACTCCCTAACTGCAGCCCCCTGCCCCTTCAGCCCAGCTGGTGCCCCTCGCTCCTGACCTGCAGCACTCTGCACTTTCAGAAAGAGAGTTGGTCCTGTCAGACCAACCTGGTGGCCTTTTACGACCAGGTCACTAAATCATTGGATGCAGGGGTGGCAGTGGATATAGTTTTCCTAGACTTCAGGAAGGCTTTTGACACTGTCTCTCACCCCATTCTCATTAGGAAGCTGGGGGACTGTGGCATAGA
>NW_017729022.1:97774952-97777588 GCF_001723915.1 Gavialis gangeticus | reverse complement strand
GGGGGATACGACTGCAGGCTATGATGATCTGTCAGTACAGCAATTAAAATATTGACATGCAAATAGACTAAGTGATAAGAAAATTCCTCTCGTTGAGCCTGGGCTGTTTCTTTCTTCACCTCAACCCACACCATGCCCCTGCCGTGGGAGGATGGGGGTGTTAGGTCACGTTGGCCGCTGTGTGGTGATCGCAGGGGCAGAGGGAGTTGAAGTAGGTTGATCACGGTTCCCCGCCCCCCTACACACACTTTGGGGGAAGCTGTTCTGGGCACGGGGATACCCAAGAAATCTTAATCAACTTCAATAACAACCCCAGGCCACTCCCACCCACCCCCACAACCCACTTGTTCTCAGCGCTTTAGAAAAAATCCTGCTTTTTGACATGAGGATACAAACAACAAGAGACACAGGATTCTTTCTGTTTTACATAAAAATTCCTGTAGTAATGTTTCCATTCAGGCTTCAGCCTGGGTAGCCTGCGTACATGATACCCAGATGCAAACATACAGGGGGGTGAGGCAGCCAGACCCTTTGTGTACCCTTGTGCAGCCCTAAGTGTACCCCACACCCAGTGCAACAAGCGTACAGAAAAAGCCGGGGGCAGAACTGCTTTGGGACCTGGCTTAGGGGGGCAGCCCCTTCAGGAGGCCTGCGGTACAGACCCCCAGTGCCAATCCAGACTTGTGAGGGGGAGGCAACCAGGCTCAGTCTTGTGGAACTTTGCATGAAAAGATTTCCCTCCCCACCCAGCAGTGCCTTGTGCAACAAGCGATAAGCACCCAGAAAAAAGCATGAGGCTTTGCAGGGGAGGCTGGTAGCACTGCTTATTGAACTCAAAACCCTCCTCAAGATGTCTCTCTCTGTCAAGGAAAACTACCAACAATTCCCCCCAGAAAAGCAACCGGGCACGCGACCCAAGAAAATAAACCAGACAAAATATCAAATCTTGTCCTAAAATGCCACCTGGCAGTAAACTAGTACAGGCGACCCTCGCCATTCACAGAGGATACAGTCTCATATCCCCTGTGAATAGCAAAATCTACAAATAAGGCACTGTGTTCATGAATGTAGTGCCCCTGGCGGCTGGGGGTGGGGCACTGTTCTAGTGGTGATGGCGGGAGCACAGCAGCAGCAGCGGGGGCCCAGCAGTGGAGTTGGGACCCCAGCAGCGGCAAGCGTGGAGCTCCTGAGGAGCTCCTAGAAGTTTATAAAGTGTATTTAAAATGTAGGTTCGGCGTTCGTGGTTTCAAATATTCGCGAACGCCGAACCCACAAATAACAAGGGTTTCCTGTACAGAAAGAACAGGAGGGTAAAATTGTTCTGACATTTTACTATTTATAGCATAATAAGCCATTGTGTGGTAAATCATGTCCATGTTACTTAATTAGTCGTCGTAAATTAAGTAAGGAAAATTAAACCAGAAGACTTTTTTGCTGGTAAACACCAATTACATGGACAAGCGCCATGTGATATCTTCTATAAGACCAACTAAATAGTTGGAAAAATTGTTCTTTGCAAGCTTTTGTGTAAAAACTCCCTTCTTCAGGCACAGGGAGCATCTGTTGTTTTTTTGTGTGCTCTTCTGGGTAGAATGGAAACCAGTATGCAAAATGCAGATCTGTGAACATGCAGATATGTAGCAGCCAGGATCAGAGGCCCTGTGAAACAATAGGTGTGAGACAGGTGGGTAGGAATGATAGAATATTGCTGTTAAAATGCAGACAAGTTACTTGGGGTTATCAGATGTCAGGCAGGTTATAATGTACCATAAATCTAATGTCTATATTTAGTCCATGCTTTTTTATATCCAGTAGATTTACAAAGTTAAGTTCATAGGCTCATCTATGAAGGGTGTTTTGTAGGGTTGTGCAAAACGGCATTGTTCCACTTTGGCTTGCATTTCAATGGAACAGTGTTTCGTTTTGAGTTTGGTTTCATTCTAAAAGCACTGTACCATTTCTTTTCGTCAAAAGTGTTTTACTGTTTCGATGCTGTTTTGACGTTTCGCCCACCCAGTGCCAGGAAAAAAAAAAAAAAAAAAAAAATCGGTGCTGCCACTAGTCCCAGCCAGCAGCACCAGCCTCCTGTCATCTGGCAGGCAGATCAGGGAAGTGGACCCCTGGGAGCAGTCCAGCACAGCCCCTACAGCCCTTCCAGGGGTGTGGGCAAGCCCCCAATCAGCCTGCTGGATGACAGGAAGCTGGTGCTGTCAGCTGGGGCCAGTGGCAGCACTGATCTTCCCAGCCAGGCTGCACCCAGCTGGCAGCACGAGTCTCCTGTCATCCAGCAGGAAGATCAGGGCTGCCTGCACCCCTGGGAGGGCTACGGGGGCTGTGCCAGACTGCTCCTGGGAGTGTGGGCCCCTGATCTGCCTCCCGGATTGCAGGAGGCTGGTGCTGTTGCCTGGGGCCAGAATGGGGGCCGGTCCCAACACAAGCCAAGTTGCCCCAGGCCCTGCACCCTCCTCAGGCTGGCTCCAGTACAGTGTCTGGGACATATCAGCTCATGCAGAGACCCACCACTGCCCTGATCCCAGGACAGGGGAGAGTCCCCGCACAAGCTGATTTGCCCTGGGCCTACCTGCCGCTGGCCCCAGGTGGCAGCACCAGCCTCCTGTGATCCAGGAGGCAAGTCA
>NW_017729022.1:97748253-97769952 GCF_001723915.1 Gavialis gangeticus | reverse complement strand
GGGGCCCCACCCCCGGGAAGCAGTGCCGCCCCCCCCCCCCCCCCCCCAGCTCTCCCCGGGGTGCAGGCAGGCCCCTATCTGCTATCACAGGGCAGCTGCAGCTGGGGTCTCCATGGAAACCAGCCCCAGCCGTGCAGGCAGAGGCTGCTGGGAAATGGAGTTTGGCTGCCAGCTGGATACACCATTTTGCAGGTCCCTGGTCTGAATCCATTTGGTGTGCTTTGGGCCATAGGAAGTTTGCTTCTGGTGATGAGATTGGTGAGGTTTGGTGCTTGTTTAAAGGCTAGAATGGGTGGTTGTGGAAAGATCTCTTTGAGAATTGGGTCTTCTTTTAGTATGAGTTGCAGTGGTTTGAGGATTTTCCCCTATAGCTTCCAGGGAAGGATAGTATACCATAAATAATGGTGTGGAATTCATGGGGATTTTCTTTTTGCACTGCAGCAGTTCTTCATGTGGTATGTGGGTGGCTCTTTCAAAAGTACGGTCTCTCTCTCTGAAGGAGTGTCCTTGTTGGGTGAAAGCCCTTTTGAGATTTGCAAGGTGACAATTGCGGGTATTCTTCTCAGTGCAAACCTCAAGTATTGGAGAGTTTGGCTGTACAGCTTTCTCAGTGTGTTTAGGGTGATTGCTGGTTCTGTGTAGATATGTATGTTGGTCCATAGGTTTCTTGTACATGGTAGTTTGTATTTTACCATTCGGAATATTGATCAGAGTGTCTAAAAAGGAGATGCTGATGCTGGAGTATTCAAGAAAGAGTCTGATAGAGGGGTGATGATTATTGAATTCTGATGGAAATCAATCAAAGACTGCAGGTTTTCAGTTCAAATGATGAAGGTGTCATCAATATCTTAGGTATAGCATGGATTTGAGGGTGTAGTTCTTGTGGAATTTTTCTTCCAGGTGGGCCATGAGAAGGTTGGTGGTGATGAAAATCCATTTTGGTGCCCATAGCTTTTCCCATGGTCTGGAAGAAGTGTTGGTTGTTAAAACAGAAGGTGTTGTGTGTGAGGATGAAGTATAAGTTCAATAATATCTTGAAGTCTGTACTCTGAGTTGTAATCTTGCTCTTGTAGATATATATGTAAGGCAGGCTTGGATGCCATTCATACCATTAGTTATGACATACCACACAGGAAAACAGCAGATGCTCCCTATTCCGAAAGAAGGGTGTTTGTATCCAAAAGCCTGCAAAGAACAATTTTTCCAACTCTTTAGTTGGTCTAATAAAAGATATCACATTGGCCCAAAGAAACTTGTATGCCTATGTCCTTAGACCAACACAGCTACAGCCAACACCCCAGACGCATTTAAGCGATTTGTTCTCTTACAATCTTCTACATTTGTAAGAGAACAATCTTCTCTACATTACATTACAATCTTTCTACATTACAATCTTGACACACAAGCCAGTGAGGGACTTATGGAAACCAGTGTAAAGTTTTGACACACATCAGGATAAGCTTCACCCTAGTGTGTGCTTAACCTCCTATGACTCCCCTAAACAAAAAGTACTCCAGTTTGACATCCTTAAATGGCAGATGCAGTAGAAGTGGCATAAAATTTACAACATTTCCTAGATGCTTGGGCTTATAAAGTAACATACAACATTTTTAGATGCTTAGGTTTTATTTTAGCTACTTTGCAGCAAACCCATGTGGATAAAAATAGATCATTGCAGTTTCTCATTTAATTCTTTTTTCTTTTTTTTCCACCTTACACCCAAAGTTACTTGACATGGGATTGGAAACATATCCATATCCCCCAGAATCAGAAGAAAGCGAGGATGTCACTTATCCACAGATTGGAATAACTGTTCAGCTTCTTGACACTGTGATATATTTTGAGGAGCCTACTGTTGCTAGATGGGATACTGCAGGTATAGTTAAGTCTCCAGCTACTTATTATGCACATATTCTGAAATTAAAACCTCTTAAGATCAAGCTAAAAAGTTCAGATTGGGCTTTGAAGTTTTGCAAAGTTCAGAAACATTTGCAAAAGTTCCACTATAGAGAGGAACAGATCTGATTTTGAGTTTAGTTTGGAATCTTTACTGACTGTTATGCTTCACTTTTTGAAAGCTATCTTAATATTACATTTGTACTTCATTTTTAATATGCTCAATTCAAGGCTTTCACTTCACCCAGTTTGAGCAATTGCTCTCACTTTGTAAATTATTTGGAAAGAAAGGAAGTGTTATGTAGTATTTCAGCCCTCAGTCAAACTGCAACAGCATTTACCAAATGATCTTAAAGTAATTTCTACAACTAAGGGCCCTAGTTGTGGGGCTCCCAGCCATGGGGATGACTCATGCACCCCCAGGTGAGGAATCACAGCTGTCACAATCTCCCAGTCCTGGGAGTTTCATACACCCCCAGGAAAGTTGCACACTCCCAGCTACCAGGACCCAGGCAGGTCCCAGCACCCAGAGTTCTCATCTAAAGGACTCTGTGTCCCTGTGCTGCCAGGACCCAGAGTTGGTAGCTGCTGGGGCTGAGTCCCCCCGCTTGTGGGACTTCTGGTCCTAGCTGGACCTGGTGCACCCATGTGGCTGGGAGCCCTGTCAGCTGAAGAGACTCCCAGCCACAGGGAAGACTCTGCTACATGTGCAAATTAAAGCTCAGAAGCAGCCTGCTTTAAAGTGAGTACACATTTTTGGGATCTAACTTTCGAGATAGTTGGAGCTTTTTATGGTGTGATAGGTAATTTGCACATGTAACTGGTCTCAAGGTAATTGTGCTATTAATTAGTTAACTGTGCAATACCTGTAATGTGCAGAGGGGGCCTAATGTGCTTAATCTCCGCTTTACTGATTTGAGTTTTCATCCTGTAGCTTCCATTTTGTTATAAATATTAGAGCTGGGTGACAAACTGTATTCCATCTTGTGAAAATGTTTAATATTTTGGAATTCAGTTTTGGTCTGATACAGAACAAAATGAAAAGCATGAAAGGGATGGAAGGAATCCTGGATCCTAAGTAGTCCACCTGACAGGATGTGCAGAATTACAGAACATGGATGCAGCAAAAAGTCTAGTGCTAGAACTGCAGACCCCATAGGTCATTGTTTTGAAACATGCCTGGCAGGCAAGGTTCTATTGTAAACTTCAAGGAAATTTGTTGAACAGAAGAGAAATGAAAAATCAGTTTCCAAGGACCAATTTGATTCATACAAATCAGCAAATTACAGAGAAAATATTTTGCTAGGGTTTTTGTTGATAGCTATGCCTACATACACAGAATGTACTGATTAATCAAGTTACAGTATTTTTAATTTAATAAAATTTCACTAATAGTTCTGTAGTACTTCCACCCCATTAATTTATTGATTAAAAGTAAATTGCACAAGACAAATGGTTAATGATAAAAATGAAATGAGTAAATATTATAAATAGAATTCTTTTAACCCCACTTTTCTCTCAAATCTTACATATAAGGCTGTGTCCAGATGAGCACAGCTGCACAGCATGTGGTGCTGCAGACCCATCTGCAGCACCACACACTGTAGATGTGTGGTGTAACCTGCCATGTGCCAGAGGATGCGTGGCACAGGCATTTCCTGGGAACAAGTAGCAGCGGCACAAGGTGTGCTGCTGCTGCTTGTCCCCAAGGAAAGAAGTGTCCAGGCTCGTGTGGACACAGCCTAAGAGGCCAAACATTCCTCTCAGTTACCAATAGAAATGCAAAGTCTACTACAGTTTAGTAGAATTACTTGGGGAATTACTCCTATATGCACCAGGGTTTATTGCTGTGCATTAATTGCATGTGTAAACACGTCCAGTGAAAGGAAAAAAAGGAAGTCCTTGTTTTTTTTCATAACTGAAGGTTAGGTTAAAGCACTGCACTGTGCTAAAGTTGATTTGAGTTCTATTCTAGGCTATGCCATTGACCTGGGCAATGTGCTTCAGTTTCCCCAGTTGTAACATCAGAGATCCATTAGTAAGTGGAAATCAACTATATACCAGGGCTTCAGATTAGGATTAAAAATGAACTCCCAGCAATTTACAAATGGTAACAGCCTGCTTGATATTATTGGTTTAGATGAAGGAGAAATTGGTGGTGCCAGTTTGCCCATATGCAGTTCAGTTTAACTCTCACTTAAGTCAATCAAGTGATCTCCTGCCTCTATTACATGCCTAAAATTCCTCCAGAACTCCAAGTTGTTTTCTAGGACCACAATTAGAAGCTCGAATACTACTGTTTCTTCTCCTTTACAAGGCAAACAGTGGAGAACTGATGGCATCAGCAACATAAATTACAAGATGGAAGAGAAACAAGTCTCCTTTGAGATGGATAGTTTTTATACGGTTGCCCTGCTTCAGGACCTTCACCTCAACATGCCCTACCAGTCCTGGGAACTGCGACCTACTGACATAGATGAGTTGTTTCTTACTGTCGTTACTGCCTTTGCAGAGGTTCAAATACAAATTAAGGTACAAGCGTCTCAATTTAAGTAAATCAAATACAGATTTGTATGGTTAAAGATTTTGGAATTTAGGGTGCTGTGACAGGATGGGGCCTGGGAGTCCGTGACCTCTCCTAGCACCCCTACCTTCTGTGCCAGATTAGGTTTCCTGATGCACCCTCAATAACTCGCCCGCCACATCTTGATGTTTGGTTCATTGAAGGAGGCTGCCTTTCTCCCTCCCTGGCATGGTGCCTCTGATGCTTGCACTCCTCAACTAAACTCGCCCCCTCCTGGGGCTCCTCAACTAAACTTGCCCCCTCCCGGGGCTCCTCACATACAGACACTGCCCCACTGGGGCCTGTCCCTCTATGCTCACGCTCTCACCCGAACTGGGGTCCGTCTCATGTCTCTCGCACTCCCCGCCCGCGCTCGGGCCTTGCTCGTGCTTCTCGCCCTTGGGGCTCATGTGGCCTCGGCCTTACCTGGCCCCAGACCCCTTCCTCAGGTTCTATGCCTACTGGGCTCCTCCCAATTGGGGCTCAGGCAGCCTCAGCCTTACCTGGCCCCCAGACCCCTTTCCTGGGTCTCACGCCCCACTGGGGCTCCTCCCGATAATCGCCCACACTGGGCCGGGGTCAGGACACCCTATTGAGGCCTCCTCCAACCCCTACAGCCTCACCCTATCCTCCGGTGAGGCAACCAAAACCATAAGCACAAAACCCCTGGGCTATAACATAAATTCCTGGCCAACCTGGCTTGTTTCCATATACATCCCCATCAGGGTTTTCTCAAGCTTCTACCTCCTTGGCAGCCAGAGGGGGGCTGGCTCTGGCCTCGGCCTATGCTGTTTATAAAGGCCAGGCCCTGCCCCCTTCCGGTCAGCTGACCAGACTGGTTGTCACAGCAACCCACACCTGTGCTGTCCTGGTGATTGGCAGCTGAGCTCATAACACTGCCTCCAGTAGCAGGCACCTTATTGCCCTGCTACAGGTGCTCATATATATTTGTTAATTAACCTTAGTTTGAGAAGGATTTACTTCCATCTTCAAAGAGCGTGGAACAGAGATGGTGACTTAACTTAAGGACTTTCCCTGAACAAGCCAGCAAGAATCATTCTTACTTCTTATAAGCAGCTCTAAATCCTGTATTTTGAAAATGGCAGGTCTCATGGGCTCTCAAATCTGATAGTTTAAATGCAACTTGCAATAAATCAGCAACAGGTATTTTAAAATCTGTATATACATCCACCTTTTAATTGTCCTTGAAGTCTAAAAAGTAATTTACAACTGAATTGAAAGCTCATATGAGAACAGGAGCCCTTATGTTTGCTTCCCTTACTTGTCCTGTATATCATTGTTTGACAGTGCTGGACATGTGTTTGCACTTGCATACATCAGAAACATTCGAAGTGAATATATATTAGAGCTGTACAAAGCTTTGGTCCTGATTCGATTTGGCAGAGATTTGGCCTGATTAGGTGGCCAAATCTCTGAATCGGAATTGAATCAGAGGACCCTTTATTCTTTCCAAATCAAATCAGAAGCCTCCAAATCAATTTGGAGAGATTTGGAAAGATTCAGAGATTCAGACATAGACACAAAATATTTTTTCTACATACCTCTAGGTAGCAGGTGGCTCATGAGTGCTGCGATGCTGGGGCATGTTGAGTGTCCCACAGAAGCATCGGGGGGGGTCCCCAACATGCTCAGCAGCAGACCCAGAAGTGGACCAGTCTATTTCCGGGTCTACTGGGGAGTGCATAGTGGGGGCTCTCTGCACCTCCCCAGCTCAGTGACAGGTGCCTCCTGGATTGGGAGAGGGCACCTAGGGTCCCCCCATGGCTGATCACTGAGCCAGGGGTTTATGGGGGGGCCCCCTGTGTGCTCCCCAGTGGACCTGGAAGTGGACTGGAACTACGTCCAGTCTATTTCCAGGATCACTGCCAAGCATGCGGAGGGCCCCCACCCCTCCCACTCCTGTGGGACACTCCATACGCCCCAGCATTGCAGCTTTCACAAGTTGCGCTGGTACTGCAACCTCAAGGTAAGTAGAAAAGACATTTAAAGCTGTGTCTATGTCTGAATCAGCATTGAAGCTTCAGATTCGGATTCGGCCAAATGAAATCAGAGACAGTGATCTGAATCAATGAATCAAATCACTGTCCCTGATTCGGGCCGGATCCTAATTGAATAGGGCCCACTTCGCACACCCCTAATATATATGTGACCTTGTATAGTGAGGGAACAGAAGAAGTCATCAAAGGTCTGAGCTATGTAATGATTTCCATCAGAAATAAAAGCTTTTTTCCTTGCATTTTACAACAGGGTAATCAGTGTATGTTATCCTCAATAATTGTGGAAAAGGGTGAGGTGCTTTCCTACTTGACAGGAAGGTGGACAACTCCAGTTGGTCTAACAATTGCATTGAAAAAGGCTGGTGTGAATATCTTCCCAGCAGAGTACTCTCACAAGTACGTCTATGTAAACAAAAAGGTAAGGCATTGTTACACTTTATAATAACATTTTCTTGCGGTGAGCTAGATACATCATCCAGTAGCCCCCACTCACTGACTTTCAGAGCAGCTGAGGAGAAGACAGAATTCCCAGAATTCACTTTGAGCATGTATGTGTTTACAGCAGTGATTCTCAACTAGGGTACCACACTGCCCTGGGGTGCTGCAAGGTCCTTTTAAGGGTTCTATGCAATGTTAGCACTATTAGGTGTGCAAACACCTACACAATTCACAAGATAAATTCAGATTTCAAATAGGAATCCAGAACGTCAAAAACATTCTGAGCTGCTGTGGTCTTTCTGCATTCTTTGCAACAGAAGAATTGCTCAAATGTTTTTCTGTACTCAGAGAAGAAGAAAGCCAAAGTCTGGCATTCTTCAAGGGGTGCCGTAAATCTAACAAGGTTGGGAGCCACTATTTGAGTGTTGCAATTTTGAACAAACCATTTCTGATCTGTACTTTTGCTTTACAGACTCCATTGGCTGAAATCAGAGCTTATCAACAGATGGCACTGTCCGCATCTGCTTTTGCTTTCAGTTGGAGCAAATGGAATTTGGAGTCTGGTGAAGATCAAGTAGTTTTCAAGGTTTATTTAAACATCTTAAAAGTTTCCTAATGTCTAAAACAACAATGCATACTAAATGAAGGAACAGATAGAACAGGCATTAGCAGTTAGAATTAGGCTGCAATTCTGGAGTTGTGACAGCATTAGAGTTTAACTTTAGCAGCTCGCTGTAGCATACCAAAATCTGAATTTTCCGCTACAGTTTTGGTAACAGTCTATACCTTTGTGAAGGGACAAGGGTGTGTGTGTGTGTGTGTGTGTGTGTGTGTGTGTGTGTGTGTGTGTGTGTGTGTGTGTGTGTGTGTGTGTGCGCGCGCACACACACACACGTAGTATATTCTACAGTGTATTCTGCAACTGGGGTAGTCAGTCCCTCTGACTGAAGCTCTTGCATAGAATGGTGAAAATGACTGAGCGTGAGTGCTTGTATGCAACTAAGTCTGTCAACTAGTGCTTAGAGCCCTCAGCAGGGAAGAGCAAATACTGAATTTCTAGTCCTGCTGTACTGCATACTTGAACTATGTTAGATCAATAATTGAACTAAATTTTGTCTGAAGTCATATAGGGACTTTCACCAGATGTCTTAATCCAGCCTTGTTTAGCTAGCATCAACAATTAGGTCAAGAATATGCTTCTGCTTCCTCCTACATATACATATATCCTTGTCCCTTCACAAAAAAGTATAGATGGTTACCAAAACTGTATCCGTAAACTTCTGTGCCTTTTACAACCTAGCTTGTACAACGGACCTTAACTTATGGGAGTCTTAAGACATGGCTGGATGCAATAGGGTGAAGTTTCATTCAAAGTCTAATGAAAGGACTACCAGCTGGCTGCTCAGGTTGGGGGGGTTTTTGTTTTTTGTTTTTGTTTTGTTTTGTATCAGGAAAGCCCCATTTCTGTCCCCACAGCCTGACTCCCTTAAGAAGACTTTAGCGCTCAGGCCCTTTTGGCATGATTCCTTCTGGGATTCAGTTAATTGCAGTTAAACCATCCAGGTCATCAGTTTGCATCAGACAGTACTAGGGTTCTGGAAATCAGCATTTCATAGGTACTTAACATGGCACATTTAGTGATTACACTGCTGTCCACACATACCATATGCTGAATTCCTATTGCTCTTTTAAACAAGAAAACTAGTTAAGAACACAATCCCTGTCAGATCTCTACCTTAAAAGGGCAGGTCCGTATTAAAAAGCCTTAACCTCTCTGATGTGACAATGGGAACTGTAACAGAGCCAGATAGTATAGGTGTGTGAAGCTTTGGTTGCAGATTCAATTTGGAGAAGATTTGGCCCAATTCGGAGACCAAACCACCAAATCCAAATCGAATTGGGAGACAAAAAAACCCCTCTGAATATATTCGGAGCCTCCGAATTGATTTGGAAAAGGTTTGGAAAGATTCGGAGATTCAGAAGGCAGTCTTTCAGGGGAACAGAAACTGAGAAATGAGAGCGGGAGTGTGGGGGGGCGGAGACTGACATCTGTAGCTGGCCAGTGGCTGATATCTTTCCCTGAGTCCCCTTCCAATCACAGTGCTCTGGGGGAGGGATGTAGAAAGAGCATATAAGCCTCTGTCTGCAGCCTTTCTGTCCCTTTTGTGAGCTGTTTCTGCCTAAGCAACAGTGTCTGAAACATACTACTAGACTGGCTTGGCTTCCTAGTCAGTCTCCTGCTAATCTATCTTTTTAGAAATGATTGGATACAGCTTACTAATTACCCTTGCCTAGAATCCCTCTACTTATCCCGATCCAAACCATTTCTTTCAACTTACTCTACCCCAAAAAACCTCTTGTTTGTTCTTGTTATTTCCACCCCCGCACTTTAAAATAAAGCTGTTTTCCCAGGCAGTGCTGTGTTTTCCACCGCAGCATCAAGGGGAACAAGATGCTATGGGGAAAACAGGCAGAGCTGAGCAACCTGCAGCACAAAATCATACAGGATGTGGAGACTTGGTGGAATGCCATATACCTGATGCTGGAAAGCCTGGTGGAGCAACAGAAGGCCATCCATGAGATGGCCTTGCTTGGAGAGATTGGGATCAGTAGCCCCCTTAACAAAGCTGAGTGGGATACCATCTCCCAGATCTTGGTGGTCCTCAAACCATTCCTGGAGGCCACCAAGACCCTCAGTGCTGGCAATGCCCTCCTTAACCAGGTGATCCCCATAGCCAAGGAGCTTGATAACCAAATGGAAAAGTTCCAGGGGATCCATGTTCCTGGCTGGGGCAAGCAGCTTTCACCAGAGGTGCAGGCACTCATGAAGCAGCTGAAGGAGGGCATCAAAAAATGGTTGGATCTGATGCAGTCCAATATGGTCCACATGCTGGTAGGCATGTGTGACCCGAGGGTGAAGGGGAGCATGTGCACTAGCAGCACCAAACCCTCACTGGATGGAGGTGCTGGTGAAGTCATGGAGCCAGAGGGGTGGAGGCAAGGGGGTGTGGAAGAGGGGGATCCACTTCCCCATGCCAGCACTCCCTGCACCAGCCAGTCTCCTCCATGCCTGCTACCTCCAGTGTGGGTCAAGGGCATGGTTTCAACGTTGGGGTCCAGACACACCAGACCCCAGCCTCGGGTAGGTAGCACCGAGGCTTCAGTGGCTACCTAGGTCACCAAGGACGTGGAGTCACTGGACTGCGACCCTTTGTCCTATTGGGCAGCCTGCAGCCAGATGTGGCAGGATCTGGCCACAGTTGCCTGGAAACACCTGTCCTGTCTACTGACCAATGTTCTGAGCAAGAGGGTGTTCAGCATTGCTGGGTATGTTGTGACATGCCACTGCACCTCCTCAGATCCTGGTTTGGTGGAGCAGCTGGTGTTCCTCAAAGTGAACCTCCTGCTGCTGGGGTTTCCCAAGCTCCACCTGCAGATGGAGTGAGTGGACCCTCCTCGGTCCTTTCATACCTATTTCCATTTTCTTTTTTTTAAAACCATTTAATGCCCCGCTCTCTGAGCTGTAGCAGCACTCACTGCATCACCAGCCAGCAGAGGAAGAACATCTCGCTGCTGAGCTCCCATGCCAGGAAGAACATGGAGGTATAAGGGCTGGGGCATCATCCTGGTCATGACCTAAAACTGCACCCTGAAGGGGTAGGGAGGCCTGGGTGGGACTGCCAGTGGTACAGCAGTCCCAGGAAATGCCAGGACCACAACACTCCCTGATGAAAGGCAGGTAGGAACAGGAGGCACCTGATAACCTCCAGCCATTGCAATCCTGGCTGGGGAAAACCCAGACCTGTAAGATCTATGAGAGGCCTGAGGCTTACTGGTTGCAGTGGAGTTGTGAGGGTGAGAACAGGGGCTACCATTTCTGCAGTTTTCACCCCGCTGCACCTTAACACACACACACACACACACAGTCATAAATGTCATGAGTTTTGCTTGTCAGCATCTTGAGGTGCAGTGTCCCAGAAACCCCTGCACCTATGTCCTTAAAACTTGGCAGGCCTCATGCCCTTAGAAGGGGCTACCATCCCTGCTGTTTTCATCCAAACCTACCAAAAAATTACAAAGTTATAAGTATTTCAGCATTATAGTCTATGGCTGAATCTAAATTGGCTTTGGAAGATTCAGCCGAATCAATTCAGGACAGTGATCCAAATCAAATCACTGTCCTCCGAATTGGCAGAATCCGAATTGAATACTTTCCTATTTGCACAGCCCTACCCGAGATAGCGCATTTGTCCTCATAACCACCATGATCTAGAGCATTTTGCCCCCAAAGAATGGTGTTAGCCAAGACTACTGCATAGGGCTGTGTGAAACAGCACCGTTCCATTTCAACCTGTGTTTCAATGGAACAGTGTTTCGTTTCAAATTTCATTTAGATTCCAAACCGCTGTTCCGTTTTGTCGAAAGGGTTGCGCTGTTTCAATATTTTGCCCATAGGCTACAATGGGAAAGATCAAATGAGCTATAACTTTGTTATTTCTGGCCTGATTTGGATGAAACTTACAGGAATGGTAGCTCCTTCTGAGGGCATGAAGCCTGCCAAGTTTCAAGGAGATAGGTACAGGGATTTCAGGGAAACTGCACCTCAAGCTACAGACAAGCAAAACTCGTGACATAGGTGGCACTAAACGTTAAGGTGCAGCAGGATGAAAGCTGCAGGCTTGCTAGCCCCTGCTGAGGCCATGAAGCCTGCCAGCTTTCAAGGAGATAGGTGCAGGGGGAGTCTGGGTTTTGGGGCCCATCACCTCTAGCTGCTGACAGGCAAAACTCTTGACATGGGTGGGTGACACTGTGTGCACATTAAGGTGCGCCCTCACTCAACTGACACCAAGTCAGAAAGCAGGGCAGTTCAAACAATGCTGCCGTTTATGCAGTTTTTCCATCCTCCTACCCCACCAGTGCTGGGAGTAGAAGGGACCTCAGGAAAGGATGACGGCCACTAGCCAGTAGGACTGTGCGAGTCTTTGGATCCCACTTTGGATCCAGAGCCGCTTCAGATGCTTTGGCATCTGAAGCAGCAGTTTCAGATCGAAGCGGGGGTCCCAACAACGGTATCCAGAGTGGGTCAGGGGCATCCAAAGCTCTTTGGATCCACTTCGGACCCGCTTCAGCCATTTTGAGGCAATTAGAAGAGGGAAGGGGAGTGGGGGAGGGATGGAGAATGGGGGAGGGGAAGACTGACATCTGTAGGCAGCCAGTGAGAAGGATTTCTCCCTGGCTACCTTTACAATGGCAGTGTCTGTGGGGTGGGACTAAAAAAAAAAAGCATAAAAGCCTCTGTCTCTGCCTTTTCCAGCTTGTTCCGTGTCAGCAACTGTGAGAGAGAAGAATGCTGTGACTAAGACCTGGCTGCTCCTTTTTGTTGTTTTAAAGGAGTAGTTAGGATTTAGCTTAGCTTAGCTATTCTATTCAATTATTAGTAGTATTACAATTCAATTTATTTCTTGAATTATTTTTGGTAACTTTGCAAAAAGAAAAGTTGTGTTTTCCCAGCCAGTGTTATCTATCACTGTGCAGGGAGGCACAGACTGCTTGCATGCGTGCGTGCGTGCACGCACACACCCCCAGAATATAGAAAAAAAAATCACAGTGGAAGACGACAGGTAGTTACAGAAGAACAAGACACAGCTAATATATGGATACACACAAAGAAACACAAATAATTTTATTCAGAGCAGAACAAGACAGAGATATTCACAGGAGAACAAGACAGACATATATACAAAAGGATTCACACACACAGAGACCTTTTGCAGCACAGGAAAGATCAATATGAAGCATGCTGGAAAGGCAGGTGCCAGGTCTTCAGGCGGGGGTGGAGAGGGGGTACGGGGAGAGCTAGAGCTGCAAGCCCCCCCATCCCAAACAGACATCCTATTCCCGAGCAGCCATGGCATCAGTGCTGCCAGCGGAAGCCAGGAGATGGGAGCTGTGTCTGCATCTAGCGTCCCTGCACCTGCACCACCTCCGCTCAGTCCAGAAGTGGGCACCAGAGGTGGAATCGCTGCCTCTTCCACCCCAATTTCAGCTCTCAGTGTGAGCCTCCCACTGCCAGAGGAGGAGCTGGAGCTGGAACCAGGGACGCTGAGCACGCTGGCTTCTAGGGACTGAGGGGAATCAGAGTTTGTACTCCACACCCTTCAAGTTTCCCCTAGACCCAGGTCTCCTCCGGAAAGCAGCACCTTGGAGAAGGCTGAGGTTGTGGAAGAAAGTGGCTCAGCTGAGGCAGCTCCTCCTGCTGTTCAGCCTCAGCCTGCTGAGAAGGGGGAAAAGGCAAGATACTCACCCTCAACCCAGAAGTGGGGGAATAGCATAGTGTGGGATCATTTTGAGGTGGCAGATGATCCCAGGTTTGCCATCTGCCAGCACTGCCAAAAGCACGTGAGCCGTGGCAAGGATGTGAGATGCTTCACCACAGCCATGCTGCTGCATCTGAGGCGGCAGCACCCCCTTGCCTTCTTCCTGCTGCTCAGCCTGGCACCAATGCGCGTGTGCTGAAAGGGAAGTCCCCCGCTCGCTTCAAAGCCCCCTTATCCCCAAAGCAGAGGCAGGCCAGCCTGGACCAGTGGAGGAAAGGTGGACAAAAAGGGGGGCATGTTCCCAAGGCACACATCATTATCCTGAGCACTGGGGAGATGCTTCCTCTGGATAGCCAGCCCTTCTCCCTAGTTGAGCAGCCAGGGTTCAGGCAGTTCATAGCACTTCTGGCCCCACTTTACAAAGTGCCCACACCCACCACTGTTAGCAGGGCAGTGGTGCCCTCCCTGTATCAGGCATCAGGGAGTACTTGAGGGAGGAGCTGCGCAAGGCAGGGCTGCAGGTAGCCTTGCACTTCACCTCCAACATCAGGAGCAGCTGGGGTGGCAATCACACCTACCTCTCCTTCACAGGACACTGGTGCACTCAGTCAGGCCATCGGTGAGCTCTGTTGCAAGCTGAGGTGCTGGATGATTCTCACATGGCAAGGGAGATCATGGGGGCCATGAACCGCATGGGGCAGAGGTGGCTCATTGGCTAGGCCAAGCTCACCCGTGGGTTCATGCTTACTGACAACAGGACCAATATGGTGAAGGCTGTCCATGAGGTGTGGCGCACAGGCTGCACCGAATAGCGAGGGATGCCTTGGAGGGGGACAGAGCTGGCAGTGACAGCGTCACTACCAGTACTGCAACAAGCCAGCTGATTTCAAAATGCAGGATGATGGCAGGCTACTTCCACCACAGCATCAAGGGGAACAAGTTGCTGTGGGGGAAACACAGAGCCAAGTATCCTGCAGCACAGAATCATACAGGATGTGGCAACTCAGTGGAACTCCACATACCTGATGCCCAAGAGGCTGGTGGAGCAACAGAAGGCCATCCATGAGATGGCCTTGCTTGGGGAGATTGGGATCAGCGTCCCTCTGAACAGAGCTGAGTAGGGTACCATTTCCTAGATGGTGGTCCTCAAGCCCTTCCTTGACACCGAGACCCTTAGTGCTGGTGGTGCCCTCCTCAGCCAGGTGATCTTCCTAGTGAGGGAACTGGAGAACCAAATGGAGAAGTTCCAGGGGATCAGTGTTCCTGACTGGAGCAGGCCACTGTCACCAGACGTGCAGGCAATGGTGAGGCAGCTGAAGGAGGGCATCAGGAGATGGCTGGATCCCTTGTGGTTCAGTACGGTCCACCTGATGGTAGGCATGTGCAACCCAAGGGTGAAAGGGAGCATGTGCACTGACAGCCCCAAAACCTTTGATCACTGGACGCAGATGCTGGTGAACAAAGTCAGGGAGGCTGAAGTGCAGAGGCAAGGGGATGTGGATGAGGGGGATCCACTTCCCTATGCCAGCACTCCCAGCACCATCGCTAGCCAGTCTCCTCCACGCGAGCAACTGCCAACATGGGCCATGGGCATGGCTTCAATGCCAGGGCCCAAATGCACCAGCCCCCAGCTTCAGGCAGGTAGTGCCGAGGCTTTGCTTGCTACCGATCTGGCTGAGGATGTGGAGCCACTGGACTGCAACCCCTTGGCCTACTGGACAAGCCACAGCCAGATGTGGCAGGATCTGGCCACAGTTACCCAGCAACACTTGTCCTGTCCACCAACCAGCATTCCAAGCAAGGAGGTGTTCAGCATTGCTTGGGATGTTATCACACCTCACCACACCTGCTTGGATCCTACTTTGGTGGAACAGCTGGTGTTCCTAAAGGTGAACCTCCCACCTGCAGATGGACTGAGTGCCACCCTCCTCATTCCATCTGCACCAATTTCCTTTTTTGAGGTTTTGAAAAGCTGAGTAATGCCCCACTCAGCTGGAGGGGGCACTAACTGCATCAGCATCCAGGAGGGGAAGAACATGTCCCTGCTGAGCTCATTCCCCTGCCAGGATGAACTTGGAGGTATGGGATTGGGGCTATGGGGAAGGAAGAGGCCCTAGGTCCTGTACATAACTGCACCCTGTCAGGGTGGGGAGGCCTGGTGGGACTGCTGGCAGCACAGCAGCCCCATAAATGCCAGAACCAATGATCCCCTGGCAAAAGGCAGGTAGGAGGTACCATAACCGCCAGCTAATGCACACACATACACACAAAGTCTGGCTGGGGAACACCCAGACCAGTCATGTCTTTGGCCTGACACTCACTGGTTGCAGTGCAGTTGTGAGGCTGCTGGTGAGCTCAGCTTAGCTGCCCAGGATGCCAGCTTTAGGGTTGAAACCCCCTTTGTCAGGCTGAGGAAGTACTGGCAGTTGGTCCTGGATGGAAGGAATAGTAAAGAAGCCAGAGGCTGGCCTGGCCCGCAATGCAGGCAAGAAAGCCAGTCAGTGAAAATGGAAATGGAGGCTTCACAGAGGGAGGGACAGGGTGGGAAAAGGGGATGTAGCAACTCAGGTAAAAGTGCAGGGGTGCCTGGGGTGTCAGATGTCTGGCTGGTCAGTGTGCCAGAATCAACTGTGTATATTGAGTCCATGAGTTTCTGTACCTACTACCTAGGAGGCTGATGAAGTGACGTTCATAGGCCCAGCTCTGAAAAGTGGTTTGCATTGTAACTTTGCCTCCAGTCTCTCAGACCTGATCCTGAGAGGGAACGAGTGTTTATTTGGTGAGGAATGTGACCCCACCAGTAGATCGGTTTTGTTGTCTTTGATAGATTCTGGTGTGCAGTTGGTGGGGGTACTTGAGATAGTTGGCAAGTTTTGTGTTTTGAGCTGTAGGAAGTTGGCTTCGGTTCTAGTGATGAGATTAGGTGCTTGTTTGAATGTACAAACCACTTTTCAGAGCTGGGCCTATGAATGTCACTTCATCAGCCTCCTAGGTAGTAGGTACAGAAACTCATGGACTCAATATACACAGTGGAGTTCTGGCACACTGTGACCAGCCAGACATCTGACACCCCAGGCACCTCTGCACTTTTACCTGAGTTGCTACATCCCCTTTTCCCCGCTATCTTCTACTGCAGCCTATCCCTCACCCCCTGACACCTCCATGTCCATTTTCACTGATTAGCTTTCTTGCCTGCATTGCGGGCCAGGCCAGCCTCTGGCTTCTTTACTATTCCTTCCATCCAGGACTAACTGCAGGTACTTCCTCAGCCTGACAAAGGGGTTTTCAACCCTAAAGCTTCCAAAGATACCTTTTTTTTTTTTTTTTTTTAAGTACTCCTTTTTTTCCCATAATACACATATAGACAAAAAAACACAAGACAAGCCATCACACACCATGAATAATATCATTATGTCCAACACAACCTAACCCCTTTACTTCTTGCTCTCAATTCCTTTATAAAACGACAGGCTCTGTGACAGTTCTGTTTGGGTACCTTTGATGCTGCTGCTGATGCTACTGGTGTTGAGCCAGCTAAGTTATTTTACCTGTTGTCACGTAAAGCATAGTACCAGGCGTGAGGCTGTAGGGAAGGAGGTGGCCTCAGTGGGGGGCACTGCCATGTGCAGAGGCCCCAGCACCACAAAGGGTGCTGGAGGCTCTGCACACAATGTCACCCACCCACATGACAAGTTTTGCCTGTCAGCAGCTTGGAGTGCAGTTCCCCCCAAACCCCTGCACCAGTCTTTTTGAGACTCAGCAGGCTTTGTGGCCTCAGTAAAAGCTACCACCCCTGCAGTTTTTACCCCCACCCCTGCAGCATTGCAACAGACATGACTGGAGTTTTGCTTACAAGAATTTGGGGTACCAGTTTCCCCCCAAACCCCTGCACTGATCTTCTTGAAACTTGGCAGGCTTCATGTTCTCAGCAGAGGCTACTATCCCTGGAGGTTTCATCCAAATCATACAAAAAACAAAGTTATAGCTCTTTCATTGATTCCCCATTATACCCTATGGCTGGAATGCCAAGGCGGCTCCGAAGCTTCAGAGCCGCCTCGGCCAGATCAAGGCAGAAACCCAGTCCGGAGCTCCGGATCGGATTGCTGCCATCCGAAGCGGCCAGATCCAAAGCTGGATCAGATTGCTGCCAACTCACACAGGCCTACTGGATAGCTACATAGTCAATAATGAAAGCACTCCTTCCCCCCTCATTCTCCTTACTTTAGTTTGTTTTCCTGCAGGTAAGCCCAGCGTGAGCTTTAAAACTTGAAATGTTTTGACAATTTCAAAACGGTTCGACTTGCCTTGTTTTGTTTCAAGGCTGTTTCCAAGCTCTCCGTTTCATTTCGATTTTGCTGTTTTGTGCTCTAAACCAATCAAAACAGCGCTGAAACAAAAACTAACAGTGAAATTTTACACAGCCCTAATACTTATGTGCTGCAATACCAGGGTGGGGGTGTCCCCATGAGTGGAAACAAATTTCCTCAGGGACAAACAGCAGTGGCACAATGTGCTGCTGCTTTTGCTTGACCCAAGGAAACAGTTGTGGAAACATGCTCTGACACTCGACATGGTGTCCTGGGTCAGGTAGGGGAGCTGGGGCCACCACTTGGGCTGGCCCCTGCAGGCTTACCTGGGGTCCCAAGGGTCTCTCCAGTGGCTGCAGCCATAGCAATTTAACAGCACAGAACCTGGCCAGCAGCCAGAGCATGGCTTCAGCCAGCCAGGCCCCAGTTTCTGGTGGCACACCCTACCACCCCATGCACCACCCAGTGTGAAAAAAATCCACTGTGTGCTGCAGATTAGCAGCACAGAGAATGCCTGCATCTGCAGTGTGTGACACCACAGACTGCATGTCTGAGCTCTTCTGGACATGCCCTAGTGGTCTTGCTGCTTTGTGAAACATTTAGCCCCAAGTAAGATGCTGTATACAGTCCATGGAAGTTAGAGTTCCCTGCTCAGCTATCTTCTGCAGACCCTTTACTTGGGTGCTTGTCTGTTATGGTGAGCCTGCAGCTTGTAAACTTGGGAAAGATTTCCTACTAAAGCAATATGATGCTTACAGGTAAGTGAGAGAATGATCAAGTCTTACAGGCAGTGTCCAGTGGAGCAGGAAATCAAATGTAGGTATCAGAATTCAAGGATAGAAACATACTCGTCTAGGTGCTATGTTGTCTACAGATTGAAAACAAGGGGACTTCTAGTTAGTATTTTCAATTGTAGAACTGGTGTTTCAACACTTCTATTTCTGTTCTAGGTTAGTGAACATCTTAACCAAAATCTTGTAAAAGATGAGGATTGGTCCCTTTATATGTTCAACGGTCAACGAGCACAAAGACTCAAGATCAATGAAGCTAGTGAAGCCTTCTCAGAGGAGCTGGCAGAAGAAACTGAATTTCATTCTACACTCTATCACATGATTAAAGATTTTGCCAGTGAACCAGCAATTGAGAGAGTAAAAAAAGCAAGCTGCCTATTTACTGATGCTGTGTACCAGCTACTTCTTGGAACTAGAGTTTTAACATACTCTTAAAACCAAGATTTAAAAAAAAAAAATTTATTGAGCATTAAAAAAATTGGTCAATAAAGTCAGCTTTGAAATCCATCATTTCACATTCAGATAGTCCCAACAGCCTTAAAATGACTGAAAGTAGCTTTCTGCATTTAAAGACTATCATTTTCCTTCCTCTCTAGCAGTTGGGAAATTTAATCCTGTTTATTGTTTCAAATACCTGTTTTTAACATTCTAAAGCTGAATGAAATATGGAAGGTGAAAGTCTCTTTTTGATAGTTTAAGTTGTGCTTCTCTGGTGAAAAAAATCACTTCAAAAGCAGTCTAAAAGCATCAAACTAGCTTTAAATACACCTCTCAGCTCCTCACATCTATAGATTTACTCAACTAAAACAGAGGTATTATGTTAGTTCACAACAAAATGCCACACAGAAAAAAAAGATTACTATGCAAACCAAAAAGGTTCTAATCCAGTGTTATGTAGGTGGTGGTCCATTGTGTCGAAGTCCAGTATATGGCCACAACAGCTTTTGTAGTGAAGTCCAGGAATTCCCAGTTCCCACAGGAGCTGCATCTGCTGGTCTTTGAAGAGACAGGCCAGTGAGAAAACTTGTGAATGCAGCAAGGAGGACCAGAATGGTAACCGAAATCCATAGAGTCTTGTTAGCATCACAAAAGGAAGTCTTGAGATGAGAAACCCATGAAGACATCATGTTGCAGCTATGGAGAAGCACATAACACAGGTTTTTTTACTTAAGCTATCATTTTACAATCTGAAACCTAAAGACAAGGCTGTTAGCTTTCCGTTAAATACCTAAATTTAAAGCCCAGTCTTCCTGGCCAGTATTAAGGGCAGGTTCCAAAAAACAATTAAGACTCTGATCACCATATCAGAATCCACACTCTTAAAGCAAGCACCTTCATTCCCTGATCAACAAATTCAGGTGGTATTAACAAAAGCACAGAGCAGGGAGTCACCTAAAACCAGCAGTTCAGAATGCTAAAGATACCCATGTTCAAATATTACACCTCTCTGGGGTTCAAATGTCTATTAGCCTTGAGTGAAAAAGAGTGGTATATTCTGCAGTGTATTCTGCAGCTGGGGTAGGTCAGTCCCTCTGCCTGAAACTCTTGCACAGTATAGTGAAAGTGACCAAGCTCCAGTGCTTGTATGCAACCAAGTCTGTCAACTAGTGCTTATAGCCCTCATCAGGGAAGAGCAAATACTGAAAGTCTAGCCCTGCTCTACTGCATACTTGAATTATGTTAGATCAATAATTGAACTAAATCTTGTCTGAAGCCACAGAGATTTTAACCAGATGTCTTAATTCAGCCATATTTAAAAAGCTAGCACCAACAATTAGGTCAAGAATATGCTTCTACTTCCTCCTAACTTCACCTGAACACTTCCCCTTACATGGATTCCTGTTTATAAGTGAGGGATGCAAACGCATACTCACGTCGAGTTTAGAATCCATTTTGATGGATTTTTCCCTTTTTCAGCAACACTCATCTTCCTCTGTTGGTCTCCTCTTGTTTCTTCAACTGGTGGTTCCAACTTTTTGTTTCTGTCGATAAGCATTGAAAAAAAAAAAAGGTAAGCTTCTCCAGTAAGTACTTATGAGCACACCAAATATTTATTTTGGTTTATAGCACCAAATAGTTTTCCCATAAAATATGTATATCAAGGAAAATGAACACTCAAAAGGAATGTGTAAAAGCCTTGGAAATTAAATGATCTAAACCTACTTTGTTTCAGAGCATTCTTCCTCATATTCTGTCCAGGAATACGTGCTAATGAATCGTTGCAGTGAAGGACGCTTCTCATTTTGCTTTGCTCCTAATCTTCCCCTGTCAAATGGAGACAACATGTTCTTTACTGTTATTATGTAAAAGGATTTAGCCAAATTTTAGTGGCAAACTAGAATTTAAACAGCTTCAGCTAAAATTAGTGTGCTCATTTGGACTAAGTTGTATAACTTTAGTCCACAGTTTTTGCAGCCTAAAGTTTAAATACTTGATTTCATTAAGCATAGTAACCCAAAATCACCTGATTTCACAGCTCTCAGGCCCTTACAAACTGAAGTCACCCAGAACTATGAAGGATCTTTGTGCCTCAAATTTAAGTACAGACAGAAGAGTCAGGCATTATTTAGGCACATAGTCTTACAACCACTTGACTGCAAGCATCAAAATTTGCAAAACTGATAAAAAAAATCTACTCTAGGAATAAGCAGCTAGCTCTGTGGGCCAGACCTAGCTGCAAAGCCATTTGATCTGCCCTTCAGCTGTGTTTGGCAGCAGTTGCTCTCCATGGGGAGACGTTGCAGCTGTAGTAACTGGCTTCTATCACCCACCTGCCCACCTCTGACCTGAGCCATGTCATTCCAGCCCACAATGTGATAAGGTTGCTGACTGCAGATCCACTCTATGCAAGTATAATACTTCTTTCACAAGATGCTTTGTGAACAACTCCTCTGGAACCATTTATCACAGCTATTGATCAAGCTGAAAACTAGGGCTGTGCAAGGCTTTGGACAGAGCTTTGAATTTGGAGAAGCTTCAGTGTCTGAAGCAGCATGTCCAGGTCAAAGCGCTGGCCTCGTTAGGCTTCCCAAAGTGGTTCGGAGTTTTCGAAGCACCTCGGAGATCCAGCCATAGGGTATAATGGGGAAAAAGTATCTATAAAACTTTGTTGTTTTTTGTCCAATTTGGATGAAATATTCAGGGATGGTAGACTGTGCAGAGAGCATGAATCCTGCCAAGTTTCAAGAAGATTGGCACAGGGGCTTGGGGGGAACTGCACCTCAATTCTTGAAAGCAGAACTCCTGTCATGTCTATGTGTTACAACACAGGGGAGTCAAAACTGCAGGGCTGGTAGCTCTTGCTGAGGCCACAAAACCTGCCAAGTTTCAAGATCGGTGCAGGGGTTGGGTTGGGGGGGGGGGGGGGGG
>NW_017729022.1:97744395-97748092 GCF_001723915.1 Gavialis gangeticus | reverse complement strand
CAGTGGGATGACAGCTGCAGGGATGGTGGCCCCTGCTGCAGCCATGAAGCCTGCCAGCTGTTGAGGAGATAGGTGCAGGGGTGTTCTGCAGCACTGCACCCCTAGCTGCTGATAGGCAAAAAACTCATGCCATGGGTGCTTGTGGAACTGACTGATTGTCAGTCTCCATCTTGGGGTATGGGAGACACTACTGCAGGCCTGGCTACTAAAGCTACTGTGTTACCAGTTACCAATCAATCATCATGCACTCGGGGACCAGCTCAATACACAAGATCTAGCTAATGTAACCAGTTAATTGCCATCAATTAGCACCTACAAAACCAGGCTAAGGAGAGGAAATAATCAATACAGACAATCAACTGCCCCAAGACAGACCATCAATCCCACAAGCACCCATGGCATGAGTTTTGCCCATCAGCAGCTAGGGGTGCAGGGCCCCAGAACCCCCCTGCACCCATCTCCTCAACAGCTGGCAGGCTTCGTGGCCTCAGCAGGGGCCACCATCCCTGCAGCTTTCACCCTGCTGTGCCTTAACACACACAGGGTCACCCAACTCATGAGTTCTGATTGTCCACAGCTTGAAGTGCAGTTCCCCCCAACTGCCCACACCTATCTCCTTGAAACTTGGCAGGCTTTGTGGCCTCAGTAAAAGCTATGAGCCCTGTAATTTTGACCCCCCTGTGGTGCAACAGCCGTGACAGGAGTTTGGCTTTCAAGAATTTGGGGTACAGTTCCCCCAAACCCCTGGACTGATCTTGTAACTTGGCAGGTTTCATGCTGTCAGCAGAGGCTACCATCCCTGAAAGTTTCATCCAAATCAGTCAAAGTTCTAGATATTTCATTGATTCCCCCATTATACCCTATGGCCAGATCTCCAAGGTGGCTCTGAAGCTTCAGAGCCACTTCAGCTGGATCGAGGTGGAAACCTGGTCTGGAGCTCCAGATTGGATCCCTGGCATCCGAAGCAGCCAGATCAGATCACTGGTGACTCTCACAGGCCTACCGAAAACCTCAGCTTCTGTTTAAGAACAAGACCCAAGTAGCCTTACCAACTGCTTGATCTCCTGTTGAATTTGTCACTCTTTTCTGGTCCACCAGTTTCATTTAGCTGAGCCTGTAGGGGAAGTGTAGAGAGGTTTCCTTTGCTTTTGAAATATTAAAAACCCAAGTAGACAACTAGAATGAGAAACTTTACTCACCAGTGACAGACCAATGCCAGCATTTCCAGTACTTTTGGGCAACGTTGCAATGCTAACTCTTCGTAGTGAGGGCTACATAAATAAAAAAGTGGTAATACTAACTTATGCACTGGCTAGGCTGTACAAAAACGTAGAAGAAGATTGGCAAGTAAAAAAAAGATTTTGTTAATATTAAGCTTCAACACAAATAAAGGACAACCTATGCCAATTGAAACAGATGTAATGTGCTCCAACAAGGAATCTTCACACATTAACTTGTTAATTTTCTACTTTGACAGACTGATGCTCAAAATATTGCTACTGCTCCTTTCCTGAACCGATTCCATTTTTTCCTGATTGCTAAACACTTTGTTCTCAAGGTCCTTAAACAAAGGGAACCCCCTGTAAGCAATAGCTCTTGAACACAAAAAAAGGGAGAGCACAAGGGTTTAAACCTCAACAAATCAATTTACAAATTTGTAAATGCAAGTATATCATCTTTTCAATGAAAAAGAGTGAAATGTTAGTGTGACCAAGATAGTTAGATTACTTTTCAAGGTTTGAAGAATCTAGAGTTCAGTGGAAAACTACTACTACACCAGTAAAATACTCATATAAAAAGGCAGACAAAGAACATACAGAGCATGAATCATTTGGCCTTAATAACTAGTGTTATATCGTTACCTTGTAATTGAGAGAACTTGGAAGACTTTTATTTGCAGATTCATCTGTGAAGAGGAACAGATATAAGTAGGTTCATAAAAAAAAGTTGCTACTACAGCATAAAACCTGGCTAACTACAGTTTCCACTAAAGTTAACTGCATCTCAGCGCCTCAAAAATTAATTAAAAAAAAAATCATGCTGCAGAACATCAATACAGAGACAGTCCCATCTCTTTTGATAAGATAACCTGCCACCTACAATTGTGACTTGGTCTTATTGACCTATGGGTCTAGGATCTCCTCTCCTTTCAACAAGTTAAATCTCTGTAGCCAAAAAGAAGAAATAAAACATTAACATCAGCTTCTGCAAAGATGTCCATGTATGTGACTGTCAGGATAGGGTTTTGTTTTGTTTTTTTAAAATAGACAAATGTGCTCCTGATTCTCAACAGAATTACCTCCGTCTCCAAGAGAGCTAAATGATCTTTCATTTTGAAGTAGAACTTGTTTCAGCTCCTCAAGTTCTGCATGTTCTTTGGTATACATGCGTTTCAAATTTTCCACATGTTGAATCATTACTTCTACTGCTTTACTGACACGGTTCTCCTAGCAAGACACAATATAACCATGTAAATGCAAATACAAATATGATGGAAGAGGCATTAGTTCAGATGCCGAGTTGTTGTGAATCCAAGCAATCACTCCAATATTAGCCTTCTTAGCTACTTGCACATTTTGGTAACCACAAGATCTTTCTCTGACTTTGATAATGCAGTCTTGTTACACCAGGGACAGGTAAAATATGGCCTGTGGGCTGCATCCAGTCCACCAAGTGATTTCATCCAACCCATGGATGGATGGCCACCAATTAATTGTATCCAGCCCTGCCCTTGGCTGCCCCTGCTGCATTCCACATGGGGCTGAGCCCTGCCCACTGCTGCTGAGCAAGTGCACTACATTCCCATCCTCATGTGAGAGAGCGCTCCAGCTCCAGCCCCAGCCAAGCATATAGCTTCCAAGCAGGACTGCTGCTGCTGCCGCCACCACCCAGGGAACTGCTCAGCTACCCCAGCCTCCAGCAGCTCCTCCTTGTGTCCCTACTGCAGCACTCCAGACAACAATTAGGGAAGAGGCAGCAGACAGAGGGAAGTAGCAGCTGGGTGGGAGTGTAGAGCTTAGTTTGTGGACCCCATGACCAGCATGGTGGCAGGGACACAGAGCATGGGTCACCCCAGTTCCATTGTACAGGGCTTCTCTTGGCTCCTGTGCAGGTCCCAGGACTTGTGCACCACCAAGGAGAAGCCCTGTGTGATGGAGCTGGCTTCCTTCCCCACTCCCTGCTGTCATGTGCAGCTGCTGGGACTTCAGAAGTGGAGTGTAGTGGTGCTCCACATGGAGCCAGGGCAGTTCTGCTCCCTCCTTTCTGGTGGAGTCCAGGGAAATGCATGTGGTAACAGGAAGCAGGGCCAGGCCACCAGCTCAATCATGTAGGGCTCTCCCATGCAGTGTGCTGTTCTGGCCAAGTCCTGGGAGCTACATGCAAGATGCAGGGAGCCCTGTGCCTTGCTGCCATGTGCAGCTCCCGGAAGTGGCTGGAGCGGTGTGCTGCCAGGGGACTTCACCTGCACAGGCCATGAGTATCCTGAGATACTGTGTACCATGGGGGGCGGGGGAAGAAGAGGTGGGAGCATATAGGCTCCCACATGCACAACCCACCATACCCACACATCCTCCCCAACAAACCCCACAGCCACACTGTCCCAAACTGCACACCCCTACCCCCAAACACCCTCCCCCACACTCTGGGAACTTGTGACACATTAACACCCCATACCTGTCCCACAAACCCCACCCCC
>NW_017729022.1:97738615-97739395 GCF_001723915.1 Gavialis gangeticus | reverse complement strand
CCTGCTTCTGCCCACCTTGAATATTGTGCAACCCACTGGAGAATTGAGGGTCTTGGTTTGATAGCAAGGTGTTTAACATGCATTACATATCTACCACCGCAACATTTGCAGTGGGGTAGGTCAACACATGTTAGCTCAGTGGGGCTAGCATCACAAGTTCTTTGTCACAAATGTTCATCAACACAACAAAAGCACAACCCCATACCTGTCCCACAAACCCCACCCCCACAAAGATCCACACCTCACACACTATATACAAGAGTAAGACCTTATTTTGAGCTATTATGTCCTCACCTCTATATACACTACACAAATACATGTAAATAAAGGACAAAAATATATATATTTTAAAAAGTTAAGATAAGTTATAATACATGTTTGATTTTTACTGGGAGATTGTCATTTTGGAACTGGAAAAAAATATACTCCCCTTCCAAAAGGAATACTTCCAGGGGCAAGGGGAGGGACTTCCAGTGGCAGGAGTCGGAGGTTAGGGCAAGGGTGGACAAAAATGCAGCCTGCTAGGCCATTCTATCCAGCCCACAGGGCCCATAAAAAAAAGAAGTTTAGAAAATGAATACATATTCATCTGTCCTTAGTTCCTGTCAAAGATGACAGGAGCCAGGTGAATCCCCAGCAGGCTCCTGCAAGAGCAGCCCCCCCACCCCTCTCCCATCTGGAAGCCCAGCAGGGGCTTCCGGCCTGGGACCGTGTGGATCCTCATGGCTGCACTAGCACAGGAAACTCAGGTAAGGCGGGGGGGGGGGGGGGGGGGGGGGG
>NW_017729022.1:97735711-97738424 GCF_001723915.1 Gavialis gangeticus | reverse complement strand
GGGGGGGGGGGGCAGGGGAGGACCATGGGCAGGGAACAAGCTGGTGCTAGGGCAGGGGAGGGGTTGCTTTTCCCCACACACTAAGCACCAGCTTGTAACCCACCTCCACTGCCAGCCACTGTGGGGGTGAGGCCAGGCAGGCCCTGCTATTGCAGGAGCCTGCTGGGGCTTCCCCTGGGTCCTACTGCCCAAGGGACTCAATGGAGCCAGGCCACCTCCCCCACTCCCTGCTGGTGCAGCCCAGCCCAGCTCCACAAACACTTGCCAGCTTGCACCCTGCTCTGGCCCTGGGACATTGGTCCCAAGATGATAAGCAGAGGGTGGAGCACCCATCAAGGGGCCAGGATACCCTTGAGGCCCTTGACAGCTCACCAAAAAACTCATTAAGCAGCCCTCCAGCCAAAATAATGGTCCACCCCTGTACTACACCCATCTACTCAAAATGCCTTGGGTTTTCCTAAGGCCAGACAGTCTTTACGTTCTTCCATTGGCTTCCCCCTTTCCTACCAGAAATGCTTGTATTCAATTCTCCTGCATCCCATCCATCCATAGGTGGGTGATAGAGGCTGACAACTTATTTAGCCAAGTACATTTGTGCTTTCTCCTTTGCTCTTCCCCATGCTTAAGAAGCTTCCCATTAACATCCACCAAGCTTACTTTATCCTTTTCAAGAGCCCTCAAAAAAATCTCTCCCCAATGCCTACAAAAACTAAAAACAGGCCAGCTAGGGTACTGAGATCACACCAATCAGTAGTTTCACTGTCTTCTTGTAGGCTTTCTTCTCTTTTCCATCTGTTATGATGCTTTGAGGCAGGGATTGCATTTTTGTTCTCTGCTTGGGCAGCATCTAATACAGCTATGCCCTGGCTCCTAACACTATTTTATTAATCATTTGTACTGCCATACAGAACATTGTGGATGGATCAAAAATGTTATTGGCTGTTCAAATTAGAAAAGTAGTTACAAGCTAATGTCTTATATTAAGTTATAGGGTTTTACAAGAGTACTCCTCATAAAAAACAAGTAGTCAAGTTACTTACTTGATTGATGGCTCCCAACATCTCTGCTCTACTAGCAACCCTGGTCACATACTGACTAAGGCTCTGCAAACATTTCTCCAGTTTCTTAATGATCTCTTGGGCTTGATTATCTTCATCACACAAAGGTGCTAAAGACTGAAGAGAAAATGCAAGTGAACTGAGTACCAAATAAACAAAATACCGGTCCCTAAATTAGCTGCTTGTGACAGGAAATTATCATACTTCCCTTAAATCAGAGTCTGCACTAGCACATATATTCACAGGATTAGTGCCCAACATGTTCAATTAGTGCAAAAGTTAGTGCTGTTCTATCAGCAGCATGGAGTTTGGCTGATTTTCACCAAATACAGATCTGTCTCTTGGACATTTACTTTATGCTGTTGTCAATGTGAAACCATTCACTGAAACACAGTAGCTTCCTTTTTAGCATGCAATACATCCAATGGTGCAGAAGAACTTCAAATGCTAAATATCTTTAATGTTCGAGATAAGCTACTTTATGGGTGCATCTACATGAGATGCTTTGAGCACACTAAATTCTACTGTGCATTAGTGCAGCAAGCAAAACCCATGCTAATGTGCAGTAGATTTAAATCTACTGTGGATCAGATGTCACAAAAAGAAGGTATCTTTGCTCTAATGCTCAGTAATGCTAATTATGGTGCATGTAGTACCCATCTGTAGGTACCAAAACTTAACGTGCTGTAATTACAGCACATTAATGAGCATGTAGATGCACACTATGTGCATATATAAAACCAAAATAAAATTGCTATTAAGAAAGCTGTACATCAAACATACATTGTCTAGCCACGTATCCCTTTCCCCTTCCAATCTTATCCACTTCTAACCTCTAGTAGTTTCAGCCCATTAGCGATCTCCTTTTTCAAGTTTTCTTCAGCCAAGTCTCGAGACCTTTCTTCAAGCCGCACTCGCTTGTCCAAGGTAAACAGGTCACATTTAAAGCCCAAAGACAATCTGAGAAACTCTGCCTGTTTTTTTTTTTTTTTTTTTATACAGAAGAGAGCTATCAGAACAGACCTAGCAACATAAGTCCAATCACTATTAAGAAGTTACTCAAGATAGACCTCCTATCCCATCAACACTCAAGCCAGAGTTGTTGGAGATTGGGAAACAAAGGGTGGAACCAAAATCAGTAGGTCTCAACTTCTACCCAAGGGATTTTAAAAAAAAAAAAAGGAAAGATTTCCTGACTGCCAAATCTCAAGTGATAAGTAAGTTTGCAAACAGAGTAGCTTCTTCTCCAACATAGGTCATTGTTGCCTTGTGCAACAGGACTAGACAGTTCAACCTAAAATGAGTGGTACAATTGGTATACCCTGGTGGGTTTGGATTTGAGAGACAAAGAGAGCTAGGTCCAACAGATCATTTAAAAAAGTTGATCTTGGCTCTACTCTGACCCTGCCTGCCTCATTCACAGGTGCTGCTCCTCACCCACCCACAGCCCTATCCCATGTGCCTGGCCAAGTGGGTCCTGGGCTGGTCTCCATGGAGAGACCACCCACTTGCTCTGTCCAGCACGCCTGGACTACGTAGGGAGTTTTGGTGAGCTCATGGGCGGGGGAGGGGGGGGGGGGTTGACCTGATTTTCAAAAACTCCACAAACCCACGACCCAAATAAAAAAAATTTCCCCCCCCCTATTTAGGGGCAT
>NW_017729022.1:97728464-97735686 GCF_001723915.1 Gavialis gangeticus | reverse complement strand
GGGGGGGGGGGGGGGGGTGTTGACCTGATCTACAACAGCTCACCAAACCTCCAGCCCAAATAAATAAAATTCCCCACGCCTGATCTAGGGGATTTCATTTGAACCCGAGTGCTAGACAAAGTAGATATCTATATCATCCATGTTAAAGATGATGTGGGCACATTAGTTAAATTTTGAGAAAGTTAGAAAGTCAAGTTTTGAGCTGCTCCATATCTAAATCACTACTTATTTTTGTTCAGTCGATTGCAAAATTGTTTACCTGAACTTGAAAGAGTAGACAGATTCCTACTCCCTGAAATATTTGAGGTACAAAAGGTCAAAAACTCACCTCCACCTCCTTTTCATTAGGAGAGCCACTGTAGGAGGAGAACAACACCAACATAAGCAGAATGAAGTGTTAAGCATATGCAGGCTGGAATCAGGCAAAAAAGGTGATACTTACTCATCATTCTGATTGGTTTTAGCTCCTTTAATGCCAGTTGCCATGGGTGAATTCTCTGATTGGAGAGACATGGAAAACAGATTTCAATTTTCAGGTACAGAGCAACCTCTCCTCTCAAAGTGTTAAGAGTAAAGCAATAACCCCTAAATTGCAAGATGGCAAGTTCACCAAGACTTTTTGTTGAACCACTGACCTAGAAATGGGCTTGGGTGCATTGAGCCTGAATATCTGCAAAGCAGCTTGTTAATAATTTAAATGAGTTTGACCATTGAAAGATCTTATTTGATAGCTATCACCCTGGGCCAGAGCATAGATTAAGATCCAATCTAGAAGGAATTGATCTGGGGTTTCACATGGCATCCTGCATACACAGCTTCAAATTGTAGTGATAGAGAGTAACAAAACACACAATGTAGAAGCTATGTTGAACTCAGTATTTGCAATTCTCAGGGAGGATCAGCCAAAGACAAAAAGGGACATGGTTACAATGAGAAAGCAAGCTGGGCATGCTCAGTAAAGACTGTCGTCCACCTTGCATGTAGTTAAAAGCACCAAAGGTTTGGTTAGGGCATCCTTTTATAAGGGATCACAAGTATTTTCATTAGCACTTAAAGGTCTCAAACACAGCAACATCCTGGCCCATTTTCAAAATCCCAAGGGATGTCTCTCCTTTCCTCGAAGAGGGTGCTGGTTAAACCAATGCCTGTAGACTGTGGATAAATGGGTCTTTGTAGGATGGGATACTGCTTCTTTTTGCCCTCACCATTTTGATTCTTAACATAAAAAAACATATATAACCCACCCACTTGGTCCTAAAGCCACACTACATAATGCAGCTTTGTTCATATAGTTTTGTTGTCTCATAAGTGATAGAACTGTAAGAAAATATAAAAAGCTGATGTCACCAACATCCTGTACACCCACACAGGAACATGCCCATCTCCATATCATTCATGGAAACTATGGTTACAAAAGATCTGCTCTGTGATTTATTAGCTCTCTACATGCTGTTGATAACTATAGATTTGTTACTTTCACTATAAGCAGTTAGTCGCATCCTTTTAGACTAGTGGAGTATTTTGCCATGTTATATATACACACGATAGAAAAATTTAATGCAATTCAGCATTTTGATGATGTTCTGTGCCATTTCTATGCAATATTTTTGTTGTACAGAATACAGCAAGATCATAGATAGAGATATTTCAATATGATAAGGCTTAAGACCGTTGATTCAGGAAAGCTAGCTTGCATCCAGTTGAGTTGTAATATACAGATATCAAATGAGGACAACTTACCTTTGATACTGGGAACTGCTATGGATGCTTGTCCACTTTCTTCTTTAACAGTCTCCATTTCCTCACCCACCTCCTAAAGAAGTTTCAGATCAATTACTCAAAAGAAAACCAGAAGTGTTAGAATGTGGCTGGGCACCTGGGGCAGCTGCCACAAGGCATCTTCTGTTGCTGTCTCACGGCAATTCCATAGCTGCAGTAGCCATCATTTTTTTCCACCTCCCTGTTCCTCCTCTTAACTCAGCACTTAAAAGGCAGGGCAGCCAGGGCATCCACTAGTTACTCCAGTGAAGCAAAATGCCACAAACATCTTAAACTCATGTCAGGATTCCCTTCTTATGGCTTAAGCCAACTGCAACATTAAGACTTCAGCATTTTACTGCAGGTCTTACCACATTTAACTTGAAGGTATTTTCAGGTGTGGTTCTGTGATCTTCTGTGCTTGGGCAGAACTTCCTAGTCAGATTAGCACCTGAAGAGAAACATTTAAGGAACTGAATGTAATCATCTCAAAAGCCCCTGAACTTTCTTTCACCATACAACTCATAGTAATTCCTAGAAAAGCACACAGAAGGAAAAAGGCCTTTCTAAGCCACACAACACTGTGGGAGTGTGGAAGAAGGGATACTGTGATGCCATTCATCAAGCCAAAGTATTACAATATGAAGCAATACCACTAAGAATGGAGTATCTGCTACCAGTATGAGTTGCAATTGCTGAAGTTTCCATATGCTCATAAATTTTCCAAAACATTTGCTTTTGGGCTAAAAGTGTCCATGTTTTGGGTGTCTCAACCTTTTTTAAAAAGGTACAGAGAATGTTTAAAGTTGACAGTGGCTTGTTTTAAGGAAAAAAGAGTCTCATCAGGGAGCAGCTAAAGAGGCTCTAATTGGAACTCTGCCCTCCATCCACCCTAGCTTATATCAAGGTAAGCAGGACAGATACAGTTGCCATAAAGCTTAGAAATTCTGATTCTAGGCCAGAGATGGATGCACTTTGCTTACATTTGAAAAAGATGAACAGGTTTTAAAACCAGTATCTGAACTGGGCACGCCCAACTGGGCATGCCTTTCCTCTAGGTTCAGCAGCACCCACAAAGTGACCTGTGGTGTACCATACAGGGGCAGGCATTCAGCTGCAAGAAAGCATAAGCAGCAAGGAGGTTACTGAACTTCAAGGACTGGTAGTTGCAGATCTACAGGGTAGCAAACTGCAAAGTTAACCAAGTCACCTGTCTTTAGACTACGCAACATCTTCACTGCCAGGAGCTACTGCCTCCTGTGGTAGGCTACAGGGAAGCTTCCCATTTAATTTATTAAAATCCCAGCTGCTTAAAACATTTTCTAAGTTGGCACAGTCCTGCTTCCATGAAATAAGGCAATTCTAAAGTGATAAACTGTTCTTGCTCACTCCACAATTCACAGCTTTAAACAAATAGAGCACACTAACCTATATTAGGGCTACCAAAAGAAACAGGAGATGACAAGAACTCAACATTTAGAATTTCCTGTCTTCAACCTTCATGCAGCATTGAAAACCAGTTTCTTTCACGTCCATTTACTATGGGTGTGTGAAATGGGGCATATTCGATTCAGATTCAGCCCAAAAATCAGGGACAGCAATTTGATTAGTTGATTTGGATCACTGTCCCCGATACAACTCTGCTCAATCTAAAGATTCAATGCAGCTTCGGAGAACCGGTGGTTCAGCCACAGGCACAGCTTTAAAAAATTTTTCTACATACCTTGAGGTACCAGGCATGACTCATGAATGCTGCAATGTTGGGATGGATGGAGTGTCCCGCAGGAGCACAGGGCCCTGCCCCTACATGCTGGGCAGCGAACCAGGAAGTGGACTGGAAGTGCACTCGGCAATCAGCCTGGGGGGAGGACAAATCCCCGGGCGAGTGCCCTCCAGACCTAGGAGGCACTGGTCGCTGAGCCAGAGGGCATGAGGGGCCCCCTCAGCATGCTCCTGGTGGACCCAGAAACGGATCAGAAGAAGTGCTTCTGGTCTGCTTCCAGGTCTGCAGTGGAGCACACTGGGGAGCCCCATGCACTCCTGTGGGATGCTCCATCTGCCCCACTGCAGCATTCATGAGCTGCCTGGTAGCTTGATGCATGTAGAAAAAAGATTTAAAAGCTGTGTCTATATCTGAATCATTGAATCTTTCCCAATTGATTTGGAAGGTTCCAATTCAATTCAGAAAGATTAAAGGGTCTCCCGATTCCATTTGGATTTGGAGATTCAGCCACCAAATTGGGCCAAATCTCTGCCGACATATCATCCCTACATATCCCACATGTAATTTTTCAAGAGCTGATGGATATTATGACACCTAAAAACAGATGTACCAAATCACCTCATGTCTCCATGTGCAGTACAAACATAAGAAAAGATTATGCATGTGGAAGATGAAGAAGAAACAGATAACAAGCTTTACACTTGCAAGTTCATGGCTGGACTGTTTTGTATGTTTGTTTCACCCCTTCCCCTGGGCACCCAGTCATTTTGTGACTATAAAAAGGTAGAACAGTAACAAATTGAATCCGGGATCTAAATGTGCAGTCAGAACCCAGCCTAAAAGGAAAGTGACTAGTGTTCAGAAAAGGTAAATAGAAGATATGAATAACAATTGGATAAAGCAAGTTATAAGATAGTTTAAAGTACTTTAAAAATGTTTCAATATTTTGTACAGTGTATCTTAATCTGCTTTTTTTAGCAGCACCATGTATTATGTAGGGTTTTCTTAAATTTAGAATCTAAAGGGAGTGCGAGGAGAAAAGGCATGTGCTTTAAAGTGAAAGAAAGACCATGACACAAGTAGGTATGAGACTAGTGTTAGTATCATGAAAAAGAACTGTGATAGCCTTCTCATCCAGTCCGATTCATCTTAATGAGAACTTGCTTTCTCTATTGATTTGAAAAGTTGGTGTTGGGGGAGAAGCATTCCAATTTTGAGCATTTCAACCTCTACATACCTTTGAGATTCCCATTTCTATTAAATTAAGCACATAGTAGTGAACTTTGCAAACCAGTAAAGAGAGGCTTTCCACTGTCCTTCCTCTCCCCCTCTCCTCAGCCCCTTCCCCCCAAAGAAAAAGAAAGAAAGAAAAAAAGTCAGCACCACTTAAAACAGCCCTGGCAAGAGAACCAGGACTTCACCAACTCATTCTGCGTACCTCATTTGCAGGGTGTTCCACCCTAATCCTGCAACTGCCTGTACTCAGGCAATACCCCATCCCCATGCACCGTTCACTTAGTCTGGGAGAAGCTGCAAGTCAGAGTGGTTATTTTTGATCTAATGTAACTCAGAATTTCTGCAAAGCTGTTTTTCTTACTCAACTTCCTCACTTCAAAAGATCATTTGGAAGCCAGCTGTTTCCTCATCACAAATGTTAGCAGCAGCTACAGTACCTGACAAATTAGCAGTCAGATCCTTATCTTTATCTTGCTTCATTGCCACAGAGGTTGGTACATCTTCCTCTTTTGCCTGTGAAAACTCAGAAGATTTTGTCTCCATAGTGAGCAATTCTATAATAGGAGGCAACAGAAAATAGATCTATTATTGGTTAGCAGCAACGTATGCTCATGTATTTGCTCTTTAGGCAGGTATTAATTAGTTCCGTGCTTGTAGATTAAGAGTCTACCTGTTGATGTTTTGGTACTCTCCAATGAGGATCCAAGGGCTTCTTTACAGGATGGTGTTGAATGCTCACTGCTACAAGAGAAGAACTTTAAGATATCCATGATCTGGTATTAAGATAATTTTGTTCAGGAATTAAAAAGTTAAATAAATTCTGACCTGGAAATTGCTGGGTCAACCAGTGTTAATGGCCCAGTACTGCTTTCCTGAACAAAAAGGAGATTTCATAAGTTAAATATTTATGTTTATGATGAGTGACAGCCTAATAAAAAGAGCTGAAAGTAGGTCAAAAGGTTTAAGCAATCCCTTTAGATGCGCAAAAGCGTTTACTGAGATACTTCCAAAAAGGTAGGAGAGGCTAACATTTGAATTCCATCATTATGTTGTAGGCCACTCTAGAGGTATATAATACTATTAGTACTACAGTGATTGGTTATAGTTTTGTAGAAGAATTTAAAGACATCCACTCACCTTAAAATCGTTGCCACTTTCAAACCTGTACATTTAGTTGCTGATATTTGAGGGAAAAGAAATTTTCTTTTGAAACAATACACAGTTTTCAAGCTGTCCCACACAAGTTATTCCTTCCGTAGGACATGCACCAGCATGCACACTTCTACAAAGGAATGAGTGATGCTGCGACAAGACCATTTGGTTTTTCCTGCAGTTTGCTGTTCTATGGTTTTATGCCAAGGGGTGAATATATTTACCTTCTGCTCAATAACTCTAGCAATGTTGCTATTCCAGTACTGTGCCACAGCCACAGTGTAGCAGATGGAGACAGTGAGAGGTTAACAGTAGAAATGAGGTGGAATAGTGTTCCTGTGCCTACTGGAGCACCCAGTTCCAGGAGAGGAATTTACAAGCCCATGAAGTGGGAGAGTTGAAAATCACTACACCCAGCCTGCTGGCCATGGGATTGGGGCTCATTCCTTGCCATGGATGGGGCTCAGGAAGCAGGTGGTACAAACTTGGTCTTAGGCAGCTGAAACTGTTTGCCAGGCTCCCTATGAATTCTTTCAGAAGAGTGCAAATGAAGTTTGTTTTACTATTCATTGTTAAGAAAATTCCCTTCTCCGTTCAATTTTGTTGCAGAAATCAGGACCACAAATCTTTTAATACCATGCAGTTTGCATTTTACTTATTTTCAGTACCTTGGATAATATAAAAAAAGCAAATACACCTACAGTCGCTTTGGTGTAACTATGTTCTAATGTTTCTGGTTGACAAGCAATGAAACCAAAGCTGTTGGAAGTAGCTAATTTTAATATGTTCACATGCCTTTGTTTCTCAAGGTTTACCTTCAGAGGTTGTTTGCTTTGATGCATATGAATGAATGACTTGGATTAATGATTTAGAAAGAAAGGAGTGCTTTTGCACTATCCTGTACACCAGATACATTTCTCAAAAGCACATGTGCTACAGACCATCTTGTGCACACCAATTATGGTGATGAGCTGAGGGAAAGCGGGTCTTGGACAAATGTATATTGTAACAAATAATCAGCTTTGATTGAGTCCATTTATCAGACAGTAGCAATAAATATTATTTGAATCTCCAGCATATGTGGAGGACTTAGAACAAGTCTCCCAGTCAGGAGAAGCCAAACTCCTATTAAAATGAATGCAAACCTCGCACACTTAAAAGAACAAAGTTACACCCTCCACAACATAAAAAACAAACAAACAAAAAAACCAAACAAACAAACAAAAAAACAACAACTTATAACATAGAAATCATCATGAACAAGCTTCACCATCTTTTTAAGACAGGATAATTCAGAGGACTAGATGAGCAAGAAATTTATCAGGTGTTTAAAAAAAAAAAAAAAAAAAAAAA
>NW_017729022.1:97725547-97728356 GCF_001723915.1 Gavialis gangeticus | reverse complement strand
AAAATATAAGGGGGTTAAAAAAAAAAAAAAAAAAAAAAAAGATACCCAGCTGAAGGGGAAGGGGAGGAGGCAGAAATGAAAAAAGAAAGGCAGAGGATTAGGTCCTAACCTAATCTACTTTGGTTAGGACCTAAATGGCTTTGTAAGGTTCCTATCAGTTTTTATAAATCATCTGGTTTGGGACCAGTACAGAAAGAATGGTGAGAAGGGTGCTGATGAACAGACTTGATTTCATACAGAAGTTAGGAGTGATAGGAAAGTTTGTATCACACACACAAACCACAAACGTATTACAGCACAAGCTTCCACCAAAGAAATATGCCATCTACATTGGCCAAGAGGATTTTTGAAGTAAGCAATGCTTAGGAGTCTCTGCATTTGGGTATGCCAGTGATAGTCAATAATGGGGCTGCAAGACCCTTTTAAGGGTACAGTGGGGTGCCACTCAATATTGCCACAGCCAGATGTGCAGACACCTATTCAGGATTCACAGGATAAGCCCAGAGATTTCAAATAGGAATCCATAGCAGCAAAGGCATCTCTGACCTATTGAGGTCTTTGATTTCTTTTGGAACAGAAGAATTCTCTATTATTTTTCTGTAGCAAAAAGTGAAGAGCTGACATTTTCCAAAGGGTTCCTCAAGTCAATGGAAGAAGTTGAGAACCACCGAGGTATACAATCTAATGTCCTCAAAGGCCTGATGCACAAAGGATGGGCAGTTAGTTTCTGAGTAGTGAGGTCCTCTTCAGAAGTCAAGAATTAAAAGTAACCTAAAAAAAACCCACTCAAATCACTGGTTGCTTTTGACAACCTTGCATAATAGTAGCCCAGTCGTGTTTAATCCTCCCTTCCCCCCCATGAGGTTAAGGATCAGTGAATTGAGTTCAGCTCTGTCAGCTGGATGTTTCCTCTCATGCAAACTTCTGCTATTTATACCCTTATTTGAATTCTCTCTCAAGCTTAAGGAAATACAGTCTTTTAATTATGGTTCCTAGGTACTGGTGAACTGAGAAGCACACTGTTTTTAACACCAGTCTGAAGGTCTGTGATACAGGAGTACCTCAAAATCCAGGGGTGGGGGGGTAACCAAAGCACTCCCATCCCCTCACCCCCAAACACACAAATAAGATCTACCTTTACAAACTGAAGCTGTTATGGAGGGAAACCACATATCCTCAGCCATGTTTTCCCTAGTGTCCAGTATTACTGGAGTTTCTGGGTTGTACAGATATAGGATTTGAATAAAGCAAGTTATGTTTCTCCCCTACCCCCATCTTAGGTAAACATGTGCTTTGGAAAATGTATGAAAAGCTATAGAGCATGGTTGCAATCCTTTGATGCACTATGTCAGGTAACAGCATACAGTAGAGACCAAGCCAACATCTTCCTTCTCTTTCCTCTCTATTCAAGAACACAGTTTCTATTTCATTGTTGTCCAGATACTGTAGCAATTTATGTTAGTCACCAGAATCTTCCACAGCCCTCAATTAGATCCACATGCTTCCTTGTAAAGGCTTTCAGGATGATGCTAGTTTTTAGTACTAAAGATATGGAATGCAAAGTTGTTTTTAATCCAAGCACTGTAAACACTTTAGTCTTATACAAGAGCTGTAAGCAGTTCAGGCAGCCCCTAAACTCCTACCGTTGTGCTTTGAGAAATTCAGTAAAATACTTCATAACTTACAGTATGAGCTACTTACATTCTGAAGGACTTGAGCTGCTGAAATGTCTGCCAAGACTCAGGTCTCATAACATACTAGGAAAGCTTTTCCTATTAAACAAGGACATTCAAATTTTACTCTGCGTCATATTTTTAAGCTGATCCTGGACACAGCCTTCTCTTCAGTTCAGACTTTGAATATTTTGTAGAAGAGGGGCGGGAATTGTGAATGCTATGCAAAGAGATTAAGAGAAATATCTAGGAACCCCAGCCAGGGCCTAGAAGGGTGTTATTCTTGATATAACTGGAATTGCAAATAACAAAGAGAATTTTTATTTTAATTATTTATTTTGCTTTAGAAACAAGTTACAAGCATATAAAAAGGCTCGGCAAAAAACTTATGTTGGCAGTGTTGCAAAATAAATCCCTCAAAAGAAATAGGTCATTAGAATTACAAGATGGGGATGGGGTTAGATGAGGAAACCTAACTCAGGAACATGCCTCTATTCTTCTCACTATCACTTCTTACTCCAGCAATAGTCCTTACTGCAGAGGAGCCTGGCTAACTGCAGTAGTCCTTGGTTGGAAAAGCAAGAGTATTTCAAGATCCAAGGCCACTCCATTTGTAACCTGGGAACACTCAAGGGTGTGCCCATCCTCAATTGGAAGGGATAGATGAGGCAGGTAACAGTACTGTGAGGGACACCTATGATTTGAGCTCAGGTCCCCCTTTCGTTTATTGAATAGACTCCACACCAATGCTCTTAACTAGTTACAGTTTAATAAATTATAATATACATACTATTCTTATCCAGTATATATAGGTAAGTATTTCAGTAGGTTATCACCCAACAAAAAGGAAAATTTCCAGTAAGTAGTCCCAGTGATATAAATTCAACACTAAAGGGTATACAGATAAATATTTATAATATGGTAAGCCAGGAACCACCTCCTGGGACTGATTGTCCCAATAGGGAACCCACCTCAGGGATGGCCTTCTCAACCCCTGCACCCTACAAAGGCCTGGCATAACTAGTGAGTCCTCAGGAGGCCTGTGTGAGGAGGGGTCAATACCCAGGATAGGTGAACCAGGTAAGTTAGGGTCAATAGGTAGTTTACAGGGAACCCAGAGGAACCATTGGCAGAGT
>NW_017729022.1:97724974-97725390 GCF_001723915.1 Gavialis gangeticus | reverse complement strand
GGAAATGGTGCAAGCAGGCAGCATACCAGTGAGGAACCAATTGTACAAAACTAAACCAATCCCATCACATATTGTACAACTTATCCATAATTATGCTAACAGTCTTACAAAATATAAAGAGGTGCAGCTTTACACAGTAAAGGTGAGTTTAACCCTGGATTCCAGTTAGCAAGGGGTACCTTCCCTGCTATGGGTCTAGCTGGGAGGGAACCTTTCATCTGAGGCTTCCCCCTGGTGGGGGGGGGGGGGGGGCAAGCTTGTTTCAGGAATGCCTCCCTTGCAGGACCCAATTCTGCTAGGAACTCAGTCCTCTCTAAGGAGCCAAATCGACCAGGCTTCAGAGTCCTCCACTCAGTCAGAGGTCCCCCAGCACAATCTGCCTCATGCCAAGACCTCCCCTCCTGGCCCTGTGCCAC
>NW_017729022.1:97718043-97719974 GCF_001723915.1 Gavialis gangeticus | reverse complement strand
TGTTGGTTTAAATAAAAAGGTCAGACCCCTATAATCTTGCAGTTTATAATCACAGCAAAGCTGGTAGAACTGAAACTTAAAGTAGAACTTCAACACAGTAGAGGAGCTTCATTAATATTACAGAGTAATGGGTGCTTTCATCTGCATATATGTATGAAATTCTACACAGGCTGCATAGGCTAATTTCCTTTCCCTTTCTAACACAGGTGTTGGAGGGGCATCTGAAAATGATGATCCTTCCAAGATGGTTATGGTACTAGCTGCTACTAATTTTCCTTGGGATATTGATGAAGCCCTAAGACGAAGACTAGAAAAGAGAATTTACATTCCTTTACCATCAGGTATAAAGACTTCCTTTTTTTTATCTTGGGTGTGGGGAGATCAGAAACTAAGATCGCCATTCTGTCAATTTTGATACCTTTTATATTTGACTGAGGTCTCAGATTAGACTGAGATATAGTGAGGGGGGTCTAAAACTCAGAAGCACCTTGGGGGTGGGGTGCGGTGGGGGGGATTCAGACGCTGCTAGGTGGGTTTACCCAGCCTTACACCTGGGCCTTCCTTTTCCTGGGCCCTGCTCTAGACTCTGGGGATCTTTTAGTTTCTTGGCCAGCCAACACTGCAGGGCTGTGGCTATCCAGCCTACACCAGAGCTAACCCAAGCAACATCGAGCTGTTCCCAGGGCCAGCTTTCCATGTGCTGGTCTGCACACCATTCTGTGCGGCCCCCTACAGGGGACGCAGGCTTGTCCCACCTCCACATGGCTCCCAGAGCCTGAGCCCTGTGTGCAGATTGGTGCATTGGTGGAGCAAAGAAGGGATCCTGGTGGAGTCCCTCTTTGGGCTCTTCAATTTCCAAAGTCCCTCACCACCTCCTCCAGTGCGGCTCATGCTGCTCCTTTATACCCTCAGGGGACTCTACCCCCTGAAATCCAGCCGACCTGCAGCTTGCAGGTCTGAACTTGGTCCAGAGGCTTCTCACCCCCTCCCTTCAGGAAAGGGGCAGCACCAGCTCCTCCCCACTCTTCCAATTGGTGGAGCCCATCCACCAATCAGGGCACTGACAATTCTCAAACAGGTAAGTCCACCACACATTCATCTCAGAAAAAACTGTTCTATTGCTGTTAGCCCAAATTAGATTGATTTCACTTCTTCTAAAAGAAGTTGCACTGCATTTCAGCAAGAAGGTCAGATGCAAATCTCCAAAGCTTGTTTCAAAACCCTGATCTCAGTAATGCAAATTACTAATTCATATCAAGTTAAAGAGCATGATACAGAGTAGAACAGAAAGTTCTGTTGGCCACAATAGTTACCAAATGGAATCAAGTGTTTGTTCAAATCCTCATCTGGCATTCATCTGAGGCAGGATCGCTGGTGGGTCCTTGGAACTGAGACCGCCCCCCTATTGTTTTCCTGTTGTCCTCAACCTTAAATACGGGGTGCACTGAGATATACTGGATCCCACCAAGTACTAAAATGTCAAAATGAACTATGCTATACTGGGTGCATCTAAACATTCATTAATGTGCCTTTGCTACAGTGCATTAACATTTTAGTACCTCTAATGCGCTTTTCTGTAGTACTTCACATTAGCCCATGCTAGTGTGCAGTAGAAAAAGGCAAATATTTTTTGGTGACACTTAATATGCAGTAGACTATTTCTACTGTGCATTAGCACTATTTTTACCACTATGCACTAATGCTCAGTAGAATGCTCATGTAGATGTGACCACTGAGTAGCAGTCACATTTGCTTTTTAAGAGCCAGGCTGGGCTTGACTATTACACAGTTCTCATGCCAAAGAAGTAGATAGGAAGAATAAAGTAAATGAATTTTTAAAATTTGCCCAATTTTAAAGAGAGAGTAAAGGAAGCTCTGAAGTTAAAGTACCACCAACAGATGAGACCTTAGTAACTGCCAAGCAACAACTA
>NW_017729022.1:97708744-97713043 GCF_001723915.1 Gavialis gangeticus | reverse complement strand
AGATGTGACCACTGAGTAGCAGTCACATTTGCTTTTTAAGAGCCAGGCTGGGCTTGACTATTACACAGTTCTCATGCCAAAGAAGTAGATAGGAAGAATAAAGTAAATGAATTTTTAAAATTTGCCCAATTTTAAAGAGAGAGTAAAGGAAGCTCTGAAGTTAAAGTACCACCAACAGATGAGACCTTAGTAACTGCCAAGCAACAACTTTATTAAAATTTATACAATCTACAAAAGAATCTCAGCTAGGGTATGATTCTTGATGCTCCTGAATTGGGAGTGTTTTCACCTTGACCTTCTTAGCGCAACTTAAGCAGCACTTCATTTCATTGAAGGGCCGATTTATAACCAGTTGAGACTGTAACCCATAATTTCTATTTTAGAGAATCAGTAAATGCCTACCACATTCACATTCAGAGGCAAGACTGATGAGTGCAAAGACAGTACTCACTTCAGTAAGCAACAAGTCCATCATGGTAGTGGAAACAGGAAGATCTGCCTCAGTCTGTTTGCCAGCAAAATGTATTTTCCACCTGGAAGCACAAGCTTTATTTGCATATTGCCATTTAAAAAGCATATAGTTCAAAGATGTTCTTCCTAAACTCTTATTCTGATAACTCAGTTGGTTTAAAAAAAATTGGCTGCTGTGCTGTTACAGGGACAGTACCCAATTCCCCAATCACAAAAACAGAAGCATCACTAAAGCGAAATAATCCAACTGGAGCATTAATGTAGCATACAGATAATAATCATTGGGTCTCAAACACCATAAGAAAAGCTGCTTGTCAGCTTCTACTTCTTCAGTAACATCTAACCCTTACTTTTATTTGTGGACATTACTTAAACAGAAACACTAGAGAATTATAAAGGGGTAAGGGAATTGTTACATCTCAAACCAAAGCATTTTGGTGCTACTGCAAGGCTTTTTGAGATGGCTTAAAGCATCAAAGGTTGCTCTCATGGACAGGGCACTTCAAGCTCAGAAGACCAGGATTTCAGTTCTGAGTCTGGCTACAAGCTTTCTGTTGAACAACACTTATCCTGTACCTCAGCTGACATGAGAATCTCACCACCTTGCTATACTCACACCTTCTGTGGACTCTCTTCAGGAGTCTATACATCACCTCTATTTCCTCCCCCCACCAGAAGAACTGGTTTTACCATCTTACTGGAGGGATGCAGGTGTCATATCCAAGATGGACCCATTTATCAGATCCTGCTGTTCAAATGCAGGTAGAGGTCTGGCTGCAGTACATGTGGAACCACTTTGTGTGTGCACTCTTGGATTCAACTGTAGTGTGTCCAGTGTCAGAGCATCTGTTAAAAAAAGATATTCAGACTTGATACGAGAGGTGTCTGTTTAAAGAAAAGAAGCAAACAAAAAACACAACACTGCTAATATTCATATGTGCAGAATAGGTAGTCTTGATCAGTGCCCCTTCTAGAGAACTAAAGGGAGGAACACAAAGAAAGAGACAAGGAGATTTACAGAACGTGTTTAATGCAAAGCATAATTATGACAAATGCTACAAAATCATTCTGGCCATAAAAGTAAAAGAAATTAACGCGTGTTCAGGTCTAGTTATCTTTTCTCCCCCCTCCACCCATTCTCTTCCCCTCCACTCTGGCCTCCAAAACCATAAGTCAGAGTCAAAAAGCCACACTGTAAAACAAACAGACAACAAAACACCACGCAGAACCCCTTCCTATGTTCTTCTTATCATGCATATTAATAAGTTAGATAAAAAAAAATGAAGATAACATAGATAATATCATTACTTCATTAGGCATTACTACTTGGTATGCATGCTATAATCTCAGGTCATACCACATTAGCAAAGTACTGTAACAGCGTGTAAACAAAGGGGCACTATAAAAAGAATAGGCTTGGATTCAACTACAAAAATTCAGGTAATCAACTATACATATATCTCTTTATTTCTTCCAGTGTATTGCAAGGAGATATTTAGAGTTTCACTAAATACACCATACAGGCAGTGTCCAGAGGATGGTAATAGTTTGTTTATGCCAGGACTATTCTACCAGAAACTAAAATAATCCTAAATCTGTACCATTTTGGTTATGCTCTGGAAAGTGCCTCTGCTTAGTTCACTTGCTACTGTTAGGGACTATTAGAAAGAAGTTTCAGAAAACTCTAGAGAAGTATAATAGACTACAGGTGGGAGGACACTATTATTATTATTATTAGCAGAACCCATTTGAGGGGAGTATGACCAACAGTTCAAAAGATATCAAATGCCAATCTTACTTTAAGGGAGTGGCACAGCCCAGTTTCTTTATGGCACAGCTGGCAGCCAAACTATTCAATATGACTTTAATATTTTACAGCAATTAGACTTGGAGCGTTGTCATGGAGGAAGGAGACAAGGCTGCAGTATGCAATATGAGAGTCTCACATGAGTAGAAATAGGAGCAGCCCCGCAACTCACACACCTCAGCCACCAGTTGGGAATTGAAGATTGCAAAAATTGCAGAATGATGCAGCAACTGGGAAGCGTTTCACAAAGTAGCATACTGGGACATGAAAGGTAACCTAGTGCTTAGGTGGAAGACTACAGTTGAGTCCACATGTGTATGATAACATGAGAGTCTTAACAGCAAAGGCTGAAATTTAGATTAAATGAAGGTGGCTAAACTGTTTTTAGGATCAGTAGTCTATAGACTAAAAACATAACTTTGTCAGTTTCAGATACTGTGCCTATATACATGTGCCACCTTTCAACTGCCATTCAACCACTGAAACTAGATCATGAAGGACACAGCTGTTCTTTGTGGCTAGAGCCTAATGGATCCCACCTAGCCTAATGGATTAACATCTCGGGTTAACTGACAAGTTATCCACAAAATAAAGCCAGTGGCAATTGTCCCCATGGAATGCCATGCCAGATATATACTAAGAAGTACACGTGCACATAGTACATCCCACACTTAGCAGCCTGCCATATTAGATTTAGTTCAAAACTACCTGCCAACTAGTTCTTTAAAATTTTCAGAAGGAAAAAAATCCAGGTGGGAAACTAATTAGTAGACCTTACCCAGTAGAGATGTGTACCACCTGCACTCATGTCCTGACAAAGGTACAAAGGAAACTCCCAGGCACTGATCTCGTCTTTGGGAGCAGCAATGTTGCTAATTGAAAGGAAAACACTGCATGTTAGAACTGGCCTCTCCTAAAACCATGTGTGCGTGTGCATGCACACAATAAAAAGAACAGAGCCCCATTATGTGAGGCACTAAAAATACGTAGTCACTAATTAGAGCTATTTCCATCAATAAGAGCCAGACAGTGGCTCTTAATTGGAAAGATAGAGTAGAAGTATGGGGGGGGAAAGAGGGAGAGGACAGAGTATGCACAGTTAACAAATATGCAATAACCATATTAGGTCTACTTTAAAAGCGGGAGTAAAGGTGGAGAACAAGTTCAGGACACAGGCAGGGAAGAAGTGGTTGAGAATCAGTGCATGTGCAGCTGAGGTAATGAGAGAAAGAAAGAGGAACAGAGCTGAAGAGGTGGAATCTCATCAGAATAGCACAGACGACACCCATTCCAAGAACGTTTAAAAAAAAAAGTCCTGGTTTGGCTGCTTCTGCAACTGCCCCTTCACTAACCACAAAGCAAGTGAGAAAAAAGGCTCCACTAAGGTCCTAGATTTCCCCATAGCGCATATGCCAATTTGTTCAGCAGTAAAAAGGCTTTATTTGAAGACTTACTGGATAGTCACTATTGGAAAGAAAGAATTTCTGTAGCAGTAGCCTTCACCCACATTCGACTTTGGGGGCTTTTCAGGGAAGGAAGGTTAATTTTGAGTGAATACATCATTGAAGAATCTACATCTTCCATCCTCAAGAATGCTGATGTTAGTTTTGGTTGAGTCACCTTTTAATAATTTAAGTACCATTTTTAATTAAACCCACCCCCCCAAAAAAAACTGTTCAAGAGTGACTGGAGGAGACCTTGTTTTGCTTAAGTATAGTCCCATTTTCAGGTTTCTATTATTGAATGAGGTGCATTCATTAAAAGTTTGCAAACTTTTGCACAAAGGTTACTAAAGTGGCCTGGAGCATAACATTTTCAGAAGCACAACAGGAAGCAAGACATAAAAACAGAAAGGTGACACATAGGTAATAAGACATATTCCTTTAATGTCCTGAGGATAGAGGTGACATATGTATGCATGCCATTTTTTTTTTTTTTTAAAAAAGAAAAGAAAGTTGAGCGGTAGTTCCCCACATTAGTCTGAAGTTAGACAGAAGGTAGAGCAGCGTGACACCTTAGAA
>NW_017729022.1:97700698-97703744 GCF_001723915.1 Gavialis gangeticus | reverse complement strand
TGCATGCCATTTTTTTTTTTTTTAAAAAAGAAAAGAAAGTTGAGCGGTAGTTCCCCACATTAGTCTGAAGTTAGACAGAAGGTAGAGCAGCGTGACACCTTAGAAACTAGTTTAGAGACTTGAGCTTTCCTAAGCCACAACCTACTTCAGATGCTATAAATGGACTGGCAGAAATAAGAGTTTTAAGTAAGAGGGAAAGGGATGGGGAAGGGAAACTACCAGGGGAGAGATCTAAAGAACACTCAATGTTCCTCAACTTGAGGACCACTAAAAGTTAACACCTACCCCAGGTAATGGGATAAGAATTTACAGACCTTGTTGAAACCATGGTTAAAACACACCACACAGTCTGTGGATGATGTATTGGTTTTGCAATATTGTGATCAAGCTGTTTTTTAAAGAGCTTTTGTCCATGTGTTTGTTTAAAGGAGAGCTACTCTAAGGTCACCAATGGAATGAATGCCTAGGGAGGTTAAAGTGTCCTCCCAGAAGCCTCTGTGCATTTCTGGAATCTGTATCTATTTATTCTTTACATAGAGATCACCCCATCTGGCCAATATAGATGGCAGAGGGATATTGTAAGCAGGTGATGGTGTGTATGACCTTGGTGGAAGCAGGCAAATGAGTATCATTTGCATTGTTTGATCCAGTGATCCTCAGTGTGAGCTGATAAGGGGGCTGTGGGGGGGTGGAAAGGATGTAAAGCTAGTTTAAGGAAGCAGGTTCTGGTAGATGTCAGTGCATCTCTCCCCCAAGATGCAAGAGAAAAAGTTATTAATACTGAACAATAGTGGTCAAAATTTATAATATGCTTACCTTCTGCTTTACTGTCTCTTGTTTTATATTTGATGTAGACAGTACACTCTGGCCAGACTCTCCATCTCTAAAACTCTGGTGTAATGCAAAGATAAATTTAGAACAATGACTTTAAAGAGAAGAGTATACCCAGCCCCAGCTTGTAAAAATTACTTGCAGGTGGCTAAAAACATATCTTTTCACTGAAGACATTCTTATGCTTCAAACTACCAAACTGACATTTACCTTTACTAAAATGTAAATAGGATGGCTTATAGGATAGTCAAATTCATCTGGTTCTTTTGATTAAACTGCAGGCCTTGTCCTGCAAACTTTTATGCTGAAGTAAAATTTTATTCATATGTACCCTCTCTTCTTTTTAAGTGGAGTTACTTCTGCCATCGAACTTATGCATGCGTCAGAAGACTTGTGGCATTAAAAATAGCAGCTATTTTGTGAATTTCCTCTACAGGTAAGCCAAATCAAAAGAAAACCAGATCTTTTGGTCTCCAATTTAAGTCTTGCTATTTCCAAAGAGTCAGTTTGTTGAAGATCTAATGTTTCAATTTCAACAGCTTTTCATTTACAAAGGAATGGATTCTGTTTTGATGATTTCTCAAGATTGAAATTTCATCACTTCATTTATGTAGCGCTTCTAGGTTTGTTCTGAAGCTTTTATTCAGATACCAAGTACAACAAAATGTCCATCCCCTTCAAATTTGTGTAAATTTTAAATTCTTAATTCTAGACTTAGAAAAAAAAATTTAAAAACTTGTGGCATCACCCATAAAACCTGCCCAATTTTATTAAATAAATCAGCTACGCTTGCCTTCAGTAGTAGGCAGAGGAAATACTGTCTTTCTTTATTCCCATTTAACAGAGTTGCCACAAAAGGAAGAGATATTACACATTATCCCACACTGCAGCTGGATGGTGATTATGAAGAGGAAGCAATACATCTTTCCTATTATCCCATACCCTGAGGGCTCCTTTCTATACCCACTCCCAGCTCAACCATCTCTCTCTCAAAACTGCCTGCAAGACTGAAGACATGCATTGATTAGTTTTAGTGCAATTTTATAAAAACAAGGGAGATAAAGCTCCCTGTTAAAAAAACAAAAACAAAAAAAACAACAAACATAACCAGCTTGATTGTTTACCACGAGTGCTGCCAACATGCTTAGTGCTGAACCAGACAGACAGTGAAGCTCAAGCTTAAGGAGCTTGGAGGGATATCAGTGGCATACAAGTTTATCTGTATATACAGTTCACTTCAGCCAATACATTTAAGTGTCAGCAGGAGAGGATGGGGAGGAGGGGGAAAGAGGTTAACAGTAGGGTTGTGTGAAGCTTTGGTAGCTGATTTGATTCAGAGATTTGGCCGAATCTCCAAAATCAGAACTGAATCAGGAGACTCATTAAAAAAAAAAAAGGTCAGAATTGAATTGGAAGTCTCCGAATCAGTTCAGAAGAGATTTGGCCATAGATTAAATGGGCAGAAATCCTCACCAGACTGGACACAGCTGCCTCCAGCTGGTAAGTCTGTTGTGGTGGGTGGAAGGAAGGAAGGGACAGATCAATGTCCCCACAGCGTGGAAGGGATGGGGGCTGACAAGCTGCCCAGCCAGGGCAGGGGGGGCCCCACAGGACTCTGGTGTCGCAGTGCTGGGAGCGGGGGCTATGCCAGGCTGCTGCTTGCCCCCTTCCACCCAGACTGAGCTGTGCCCACATTGTGCCCCACCCCCTTCCCCAGCTGGGCAAGCGGCAGCAGGGCATAGCACCTGCTCCCAGTGCTGCCATGCTCATATCCTGTGCTCCCCTGCCCACCTGGGTAAGTGGTGGCAGGGTAGAGCCCACTATTTGCCCAGCTAGACCGGGGGGGGGGGCAGGAAAAATGTGCGCGCAGGATGTGGGTGCTTCCACCACAGAGCGGGGGCTACGTCCTACTGCCCTTTGCACAGCCAGAGTGGGAGGGTGTGGGATGCAGGCGCTGGGAATGGGGGCTATGCCCTGCTGCTGCTTGCCCAGCCAGAGGTGGGGCGGGGACGCATGATGCAGGCACAGCTTGCTCCAGGCAGAAGGGGTCAAGCGGCAACAGGGCATAGCCCACTGCTTGGCCAGCTGGGGCATGGGATGCGGGCACTGATGCTGCTTGCCTAGCTGCGGTGGGGCAAAGAGGGAAAACAGGACACAGGATATAGGTGCTGCAGCCCTGGAAGCAGGGGCTATGCCCTGCTGCCACTTACCCTCT
>NW_017729022.1:97687299-97700507 GCF_001723915.1 Gavialis gangeticus | reverse complement strand
CTGGAGGCAGCTGTGTCCAGCATGGTGAGGACTGCTGCCCCTTTAGTCTATGCCCACTTTATGAAGTGTCACTGAATCTTCAGCTCTTATGTGGCCAAATTGAATCAAACCACTGTCTCTCAAATTGGCAAAATCAAAATCTGAAGCAAATGCTTGCTGCTTTGTACAGGCCTAGTTGACAGCCGTTATAAAATAGTTCCAAGACTACAATTTATCTGAAACTGGGAGGACCTGGATAATAAAATCACCACAGTGTCCATTGTGCCATAAGGCTCAGCCTTCTCCCACCAGCTGAAATATAGACTTCATACCTGATGTAGTGATCCACAGAGCTGCCTTTCAAACAGCATCTCTCGCAGAGTGTTAATAGTTGCTATGAAGAGACATTTACATGTCAGGCTGCAAGCTATCAAAAGCTAAGTTGTACTCTGATCCTTTTTAAAACTGGTTTTGGCCCGCTAGGGGAATAGCCACTTTATCATTGCTATTTATATCTGCATTTTTTTTTTAAATTGAGGCAAGATTTTTCAAGTGCTTATTCCATTATGCAGGAGACATTGTAAAATTCCTTACACTTTAAAAAAAGAATAAAAGAACAAAGGAAGAAGAGAGATAAAACAGACATGTATTCTTTAACTGTGTTGAATTTTAACAGCACATGCAATAAAAGGAATCCTTTTTGGAGACATGCACGCACTTCTTATTTCAAATCTCGTTTAGGTTTTCCTAGTTCTATTTACTAGGAAATAGTAGTAAACCAACCAAACCAACTTAGACCAACCAGTCTAAGACCACTGACTTTGAAGAACACTTCTAGACCACTGACTGAACAGAGCATGGCCAGACTCTACAATACCAAACATGCAACTGAAGGATGACATGTAAAAAGAATAAGTTATTTTGGTTTGTGCCTCACCACCAGTATGATTCCAGAAATAAAAAGCTACCACACTGCACTGCTAGTGATTCCACTGAGGGTGCACAGGCCAAAGCAGGATCCAGACCTCAAAATTATCATCGGTTCTTTTATATATACACATATACACACACTTCTACGTTACACTGTATATTAAGACTAATAAAACAAAAGTCCATGTACAAAATTGACTGTGCACATCTCACTCGCATCAAATTACCCCTACTTCAGCAAACAGATCTGTGGAGTCTGGCACAATACTCCTAACACTGCTGCCATCAGTGGCTTTGTTTGCAGGGGTAATGCACAGCAGGAGCTGGTGGCAGAATCTGGTCTGAAGCAGCAACAGAACTGCTGACCACACAGGAGTCAGGAGTTTTGGGCACCTTTTTCTTGGAGTCTCAGACCAGCAGAGACTCCCTAAGCCTGAAGACAGGTGAAGGTGCCCAAAAGCTTGCCAAGACCTTTTTTCCAACTACTCAGTTGGTCTTATAAAAGATATCACATCTACCCATAGAGCCCCGCCTGCCTTTTCTACACTTGCTTCTTAGTGACGTTATGGAGAGAGACATTGGGTAATTGGCTTTTGAGAGTGAACATCTCACCTCAAAAGATTTCCCAAATCACCTTAGCTGCTTTAATTAGTACATCTTTGCTAGCTTAATTGCTGTCAGCTGTAGCTCTATCCCTTCATTACCAGGAGGAATACTCTGGTCTCACATATCACAAAAGGTCTAGCAGAAGTACAAGGGAAAGGAAATATTTCCACAGATATGCCGCTTCCATGCAGCTAAAACCACAATTAGAAAAGAATCAGAAGCCTGAAAAAAAAGCAGCATACGTACTTGGGGTATTCATTACAATTCCAAGCTTGCAGCAAATATGCTCATCCTCAGATAGTCTATCATCCTGGTGCATAGTGTTCAGGCACCACCTCTTCACTTTGTCTTCAGAGCATGCCGCTGCCTCAGTGGTGTAATCTTTTCAGAAGGAAGCTTTGATACCAGAATAGTCTAACTCCGCAATTTAGAATGCATTCCTCCCTCAGGTTCCCTTTATGGCACATTTTAATACATGCTACCATGGGGAAAACACCCAGGGCTGTATTCTCCACTGGTGTAAGCCTGCATAACTTCTCTGAAGCCAGTGTAGTCAAATATGCCCTCTCTACTAGTCCACATCAACTAGAATTAAACAGATCTGACCACTTTAAAGATGATACCCAAAAACGTTTTTGACATGAAGTAAATGCCAAATGAATACTAAGGAAATCTATATAGTCAGTTCAGGAGGGCTTTTATTTAAAAAAGTAGCCATTCCTTGGCTGAAGCAGCTGGTTTGACAGCACATGGCAATCCCATACAGTAAGAATGAAGGAGGAAAACAATCTATAGTACAACATGTGTGAAATGGGACAAGGAGTTTAAAACTCACCCAAGATGAAGGTAGGGGCTATCTAGACATGAAGACCAGCATTTCAGTTAAATTACTGCTTAATACTCAGCACCGACTCAGAGGGAAGTGACAGCAGTCAAGTAACCCAGTGCCACAGTACCCTAGGATTTTCCTTAGAGGTTTGTCCAGATGACCAGTCTAAGACCCTGCTTAGCTGAAGTTTTATCTGGGGAACTGCACATTCTGGTGTGGCTACAGGGCTCTCCCAGAGCACAGCAACACAACAAATTCACCATCTGTACTGCGATCTCACTCGACTCCTCCCTGGTCTCAACTGCAGCAAACTAGCTAGCACTGAAGTGAATAGTGACATACATGGTGTCATTCAAGTACTTACTTTTCTGCTCCTTGTTTTTTTCCTGAAGCATCTGGCAAATGCTCATTAAAGATGTATTCATAGCCTGGAGATTCTTCTGCTCAGAAATGGCTTCCTCCAATTCACATTTCAAAGATTTGGCTTTTTCACAGGCAGAGTAGAGGGCCTCATCTCGATCCTTAGCCTGAGCCCAGAATAGCTTTTAAATGTTTTAAAATTAAACTTATAGGTGACATAAGAAGTCTCTACAGATCATGAAAATGAAAACTGAAATGCATCTGTTCTCTCAGGAAGTGTTAGGCTCCTACTGAACTTCTGCATTTTCACATTTGTGACGACTGTGTATGGGAGCTATTTTTGGTTGTTTTTTTTTTTTTTGTTGTTTTGTTTTAAGCCACCACAAAATATGCAATGTGCCTCTTTCATCAAACTGTTGACACCACCCCCTCTGCTTTTACTTCCTCCACACCAGTGACAGTTTTGCAATGAGGCAGTTCATGCTGATCATACAGTTTCCTTTCTGCTAGCCAAGAATGTAGCAGGCACTGCTTTCTGGGGCATAGAACATCCCATCACCACTCCCCTACCTGTTTGCAGGAATCTTCCACCTGTTTTCTAGCTTCTTGCAGTTGGAAGCTAAGGGTGTCTACTTGTCCAGCAGCTGCTTCTTGTAACTGCTTGACATTTTCTAGTTTGTGTTGCCTGCAGAAGAGCACAAGGGCAAACCACAAGCAGTTGCTGACATTTCAGAAAGTTAGTGTCTGGGTTGTGTGACACCAGTGATAGGGGCTAGGCACCATAGTAAAGCCATCAAAAAGGGTAACCCCTCAAAAAATCCTATAGGGCTTTGACTTTGACACAGAAAGCAGATATTTTCTATGCTAGCCCTGCAAATTGCTTCTGCGATGCTCCTAGACACCAGAGTCAACACAAGTACTACAGAATTCAACTGCACTAGACATAAGGGGGAAGGTCAGTGAGCATCTGAAGAGCTTTGCACCAATACCAAAGCAATGCTAAAAATGTGCAAAAACAGATTTTTGTTTTTAGAAAAAGAGTAGGATTCATAGAATTCTGTCCGCCACCTCCAAAATCCCAGCATATTAGCAGTGTTAGCAACCATTACAGATACACAGCTTTAACAAGTCAACTATGCAGTGCAGTGCAATGTTTCAATGAAAAACAGCCAGGCAGCACTACACAAGCTTATATGCAGACTTTGACTCCCTCGGGCAACTGGGAGGCCAGTCTAGGGGGGAAGAGGAGTCCAGGAAAACTGGTTGCATTTTAAAGCAACCTTACTGAGAACATAGGAACAAGCCATCCTAAAGTGCAGGAAGAATAGCAAGTGTGGCAGGTGACCAGCTTGGCTTAGTAGAGAACTCTCCTTAAAAATTTAAACACAGAAAAGGAAGCTTATAAGAAGTGGAAACTTGGCCAAACAACTTGGGAGGAGTATAAGAATATTGCTCAGGCATGCAGGGGATGAAGTCTGGAAGGCCAAAGTGCAATTGGAGTTGCAGCTAGCAAGGGACATAAAAGGGTAATAAGAAAGGTTTCTACAAGTATATTAACAACAAAAAGGAGGAAGGCCAGGGAAAGTGTGGGTCTCTTACTAAATGGGGAAGGCAACCTAGTGGCAGATAATGAGGAAAAAGGCTGTAGTACTCAATGCCTTTTTCACCTTGGTCTTTACAGGCAAGGTCAACTCTTAGACTACTGCACCAGGCAACACAGTTTGGGGAGAAGGTAAGCAGCCCTCAGCAGTAAAAGAACAGGTTAGAGACTATTTAGAAAAGCTGGATATGTGTCCAGATGTGTCCAGTCCATGGGGCCAGATGTAAGGCATCTGAGGGTGCTGAGGGGGTTGGCGATGTGATTGCAGAGCAGCTGGCCATAATCTTTAAAAACTTGGGGGTGATCGGGGAGGTCCCAGACAATTGGAAAAGGACAAATATAGTGCCCATCTTTAAGAAAAGGCAAGGAAGATTCAGGGAACTACAGCCTCACTTCAGTCCCTGGAAAAATCATGGAACAAGTCCTCAAAGAATCCATTTCTAAGCACTTGGAGAAGGCAATTAGGAACAGCCAGCATGGATTCACCAAAAAAGCTTTGACATGAAGTAAATGCCAAATGAATACTAAGGAAAATTGATAGAGTCAGTTCAGGAGGGCTTTTATATGAAAAAAACGACCAAAAGAGACAACACTACATTTATGCAAAACAAAGCCTCTATTAAAAAGTAGCCATCCCTCAGCTGGTTTGACAGCACATAGCAATCCCATACGTGCCTGAGCAACCTGATTGCCTTCTATGATGAGGTAACTGGCTCTGTGAATGCAGCAAAAGCAGTGGACATAATATACCTTGACTTTAGCAAGGCTTTCAATAGCATTTCCCACAGCATTCTTTCAAGCAAGTTGAGAAAGCATGGGTTGGATGAATGGACTGTAAGGTGGATAGAAAGCTGGCTGGATTGTCAGGCTTGATGGGTAGTAATCAATAGATCAATGTCTAGCTAGCAACCACTATCAAGTGGAGTGTCCCCAGGGTCAGACTTGGGACTGGTTTTGTTCAATATCTTCATTAACAATCTGGAAGATGGGATGGATTTCACCCTTAGCAAATTCACAGATGACATCAAGCTGGGGGCATGTAGTAGATACACTAGAGGGTAGGGCTAGGATTCAGAGCGACCTAAATAGCACTGGGCCAAAAGAAATCTCATGAGGTTCTACAAGGATGAGTGCAAAGTCCTGTAGTTAGGACAAAAGAATCCCATGCATCACTACAGCCTGGAGACTGACTGGCTAGACAGCAGGTCTGTAAACAATGGCCTGGGGGGTTACAGTGGACAATAGAATGGATGAGTCAGTAGTGTGCCAATCCACCCAAGAAGGTGAACAACATGCTGGGCAGCATTAGTAGGAGCATTGCAAGCAGACGGAGAAAAGTAATTATTCTACTCTATTCTGCACTGGTGAGCCCACATCTGGAGTACCATGTCCAGTTTTGCACCCCCCCCCCCACTATAGAAAGGTTGTGGACAAGTTAGAGAGAGTCCAGTGGAGAGCAACAAAAGTGGTTCAAGGGCTGGGGTACACAACTACTGAGGACAGGCTGAGAGAACTCTCCTTATTTACTCTAGAGAAAAAGACAGAGGGGATTTAATAGCAGCCTTCAACTATTTGAAAGAGTGGTTCCAAAGAGGATGGAGCTAGACAGTTCTCAGTGGTAAGAAGTGAAAGAACAAGAAGCCATGGTCTCAAGTTGCAGTACGGGAGGTTTAGGTAGGATATTAGGGGGAAAAACAAAAAACACACACTAGGAGGGTGGTAAAGTAGGTTACCCAGAGAGATGGTAGAATCTCCATCCTTGGAGGTTAAAGCCTGGCTTGTGAAAGCCCTGGCTGGTATGATCAAGTTGGGGCCATTCCTGCTTTGAGCAGGGGGTTAGACTAGATTACCTCCTGCAATCCCTTCCAACCTTAGGTTTCTATGATTTTGTGCGCTAAAAGATGGTGGTGGCACACCAATCCCTAAAGACTGACTTTTTTGTCCAGCTCTTTTGCAATGCAAAAGTAGTCTAGATGCAGCTACCTGTGTCTCCTCACCATCACACCTTCAGTGATGGCAGCAATCACCAATGTTTGTGTAGGTCCACCTCCCCATATTTTACCAAAAAGTACCCCCAGCTGGGGCTAGGAGGCAGCAGTAACATCAGGAGCAGGTGACCAAGATTAGTTCTACTAACACAGCTAGAGTAAATGGTGGGAAGTGAGCAGGCCAAGATGCCACTCCTGCTTAGTGCCAGCAGACAACTCTAGAGGAGCTGATCTAGGTGGTATAGGCAGAAGCAAATCCAGAGGCGGTACAGCCATATAGTTTCACCTCCCTTTTCAACAGCACTAAATGACAGTAGCCTCTGGGGACTTTTTTTTTTTTTTTTTTAAAGTCCCAAAAGTACATAAGAATCCTCCCTTCTTCTCCATGGAGAAAGGCACACCCTAATCCAATCTCTACGTAACCTGGCTGGAGCAGGCAAGAATGGCTTTGAAGCTTCTCCCCTCCCCTGGAACAGAATGGAAAGCAGCAGCAGCAGCAGCAGCCGCCACAGATGGGGGAAGAGGGAGAGGAGATGGACCTTTGAGTATGGAGGAGGAAGCCATTTTACATACTTCATGGCCTATGAAAGTCTCCAGAGGCTCCAGCAGTATGGTTTGTCCACACTGGCTGTGGGGGGAGGGAGGGAGGCAGGAGGCTTCAGTGAAAGTGGCTACTCTCATACCCCACTTTGCCATACCCTGGATCCATCCCTGGGCATAGCCCATATTTTGACAGGAAAGTGCACGTTGAGGAGCATATAGTAAATATATATAGCACTACCAACTCCTGCCAAAGCCTATAGTCAAAATCCAAGTGTGGGCATGCCCACGTGAAACACTGTCGCCATAGCGATGAGCTACAGAGATGTAGCATCAGCAGGCACCAACCGTGAGGCCATCACTACTGCGCAGTAGGGTCGAAAATGACTTGTGTGCCACCAGGACTGCGCAGCTACTGGGACCTGCCAGTGGGTGATGCACAGTCATTTAGTACTTGCTAAAGCAGGTACAAACTACGCAGTCAGAGGCATGTGTAGATACACCCTGTTTAAACTGGAGTTCACTCAAACTCTTTGGTCAGAACTTTGCACAGGTGCCTGGAAGCCCAATGCAATAGTCCCATCTACATACCTTTTAATTCTGTATTTATGTATATATTGCAAATACATCTAGTTAAGGAAAAGACTCATATTAGACAGTCCTGCTTCTCCAAAAATAACTTATTCAGGGAGCTCAATTCTTTCCTAACCATTGAGGAACCAAGACAAGGTGTCATTCTCAGCCAATCAGTTTTATAAGGATCAGTTTCCAATAAGAAAGAATGTTTTCATTTGTCTACTTTGCAGACAAACCAACTGCTTGTTTAGTGGTTGCACCTGTGAAATGCGCAGCTCGTTTCTTTACATTTTATTCTGTGGTCTGGTTTTAAAGAGCTGCCAGAAATTGGTCTGCTTATTGTATAGAGATTCCAGCTCACGTAGAATGCACTAGATAACCAAACTGATCAGAAGCATGCACCATTTGTTTTCTGAAAACATTAACATTCATCAAGTATCTTGTTTGCATTCGGAAGTGGGGGGAATAAGAAAGAAGAGGTACCTTGAAGCCAGTTCCTTCCTTAAATGAAATTGTTCTGTCCTTGTTCTCCTCAAATTTCCTGACATCTTAATAAACTCTTTATCCAGGGATTCTGTGCGTTTTTTCAAGAAATCAAGTTTTTGACACCAGACCTTTCTCCTTTCTTCTAGCTTTTGCTTAAGAACCTATGAATTTTTTTAAAATTAAGTATCATTTGAGATACAGGAGTTAAGCATAAAAAGTTAAACATAAAAAGAGTTAAACATAAAAACCCCTACAAGCTAGGGTTCTGTAAAGACTGTAGTCAACAGACTACCAAACAAGCTGACAAGAAGGATGGAATTCACAGGACATCAAAATTTAATTCTACTCTCAAATTCTAAAAAGAAGAGGAGAAAAGAGATTAGGACAAGGTAAAACAGCATGTTCAGTAGAGCTAACTAAGTTCATAAAATTGCTTTTCAGAGGAAATGAAAAAGGTTCCTTTCAAAGTCTTCAACAAACATGAAGATGTGTTTTGAATGAGGATATTTGACCCATTACAAATATACATGCATCCCCACCACTTTTTTTTTTTTGCCACTGGAATGTGTTGCAGGGAAGAGAAAAATCCCAAGCTACTAAATTTATTTTGGAAGACAAAAAACACCGATTCAAATTAAAAAAATGCTTATTTTGTTGAAATGTTGTTACAAAACTATTATAAGTACTTTTCACAATTTTTCATTTGCCCTAAGAACACCGATTGATGCAGGACTTCCAGATATTTCAGAATAAGTAGTCATGCAGTATTCTGCAAACAGATTTATGGATTTTTAATGCAAATCTTATGTGATAAGATGGGCAAAGAGTGAGGCTGCATCTTAAAAAATGAAAAAAAAAGTTAAATTTAGGTTACAGAAATTGAATTTGAGGTACAATTCATATGAATTTATGCACAATAAAGTACACATTTCACTATGCTATTGTACCATTGTTTATTTTCTGTGACTTGTGTGGTCAACATAGCAGGGTCTTCTAGCTGGCTGCAATCTCTCTCTCAGAACAAGCTCCTGGTGAGAATGTACTGCAGAGTAACAGTTGGCAGAACGCCAGGCCTGGCAATACCTGAACATATTTTAAAGCCATTGTCTGCTCTGCAATTCCACTTATGTTAAAAGTTTGTGGCTGATGACTAATGATGCCAGTTTACATAGGCAAACAGCTGAAGTTGTGTGTGTTGCTTTGAGATTACCCCAAATTCCCTTTTCACTAGTAATTAATTTTAGCGTGCGCCTACATACACATGTAGTTCCTAATTCCAATAACATGCAACACTGGTGTTCTACCTAGTTGCCCACAACTATACTTCCACGTGCAAGTGTTCAAGCCATAGAGTTGCTAATTTTATACTCTTTGAGCATCCAGCTCACATTTGAACTCTGGGAAGAGATTGGTGTCTCTGGATCTTCCAAAAATGCTGAGCTACAGTGCCCCAGCTTAGACTGAGAAAGTTGCATCTTCTTCCCAACCATGCCTGCAGTGCTTGAGCTGAGTAGAACTGCTGTAGGTTGGCCATACCTGCGCTACTATATGCTACCAGCAGAAAGCAAGAAATACAAGGGTACTCGCTCTACTAGCTTGTATCTATACATGCAGTGGAAGTCATTACCATTTAATATTATATTGCTGCCATCTCTTACACCTTGTTAATACTAAAAAAAGTTACCTATCGTACAAGTTTTTACCAATGGTTTATTAATGTTATACAGCAGGAACTACAGCTCTAGTACACCTATACCATTGTCAACAGCAAGCCATTTTCTTAGTATAAGCTAGGCACAAACTGCAAGGCCTACATTAAACTACAGTGGCATAGTCAGCAGGAGGTATGCCACTCACTGATGAGTTAGGAAGTAGTTTACAGGCAAGAAGTTTCACCACAGTAGGACAAAGATTTAAAACAGTGTTTGGAGAAAGTGTTAAAGGAAGTGACATCTAGGTCCTTATATAGTGAGGGACAAAATAGGCGTAAGCCAAAAAGAATATGCATACCAAAGCTACCCAGGTTTTACACTGGAAAACCCCCATAACATTATCAATTCTGTCCTTAAGACATCACTGAGAACTCAAAATACCCACCCTAAGATTTCTTGCCCATTTCAAGGAAACCATGGCTTTAAAAACACAAGGTCCTCCCCCCACTAAAACCAAGGTCACTTACCACAAGCTCTCTCCCCCAGGTTTCCCTCATGTTCACCTCAGGATCTGGTACCCACTGAAAAGAGGTCACCACAAGTTCCTCAGTTTCAGAGGCTTCCTCCTGCTGCAAGAACAGTTTCAAAAGGCTCTTGGCTAAAAGATTCAATACATCTCTTTCTAGTCACTTAAGTTAAAGCACATACCAGTTTTTGGATAGTAGCCTTAAATTCTTCTCTCATTATCTCAGGCCCTTGCAGTAACAATAGTACCTCTCGGTCCAGCGATTCATCCAAAGGTGTCCATTCAAACCTGGTGATCTTTATCAAAAAAGCCCACTAAGTTTATTCTGATCTCTTTTGAAGAATGCAGACCCCATAACCAGCAGCATTTAGAACTTACAAAAGCATCCCTAGGTTGTGTTCCCCTTCATGTCAGAGCACCTGGGAATTTGAATTTTAAAGTGCATCATGCTCTGATTGTGGTAGAGTTCTGTGTCCTACCCTGATATCAAATAGCAATAATGGATAAGCTGTTATTTGTCTTGACCCAGAGAAAGCAACATGAAGTCAGGATGAAGAGAAGCCCTTTATTTTGCAGTGCTTTGAGTAGGACTTCATTACTGGCTACAGTACTTAAGATTTTTCCTTGTGTCAGGCAATTCTCTAGCAACTCATTAGAATGAGGTACGTATGCAAACTTCTGCAGAGGAAATCCTTGCATTCTCCCCATTAGATTTTTAAAAAGCTACCCAGGCAATTATTTTTCATGGCTTCAGTGTCTTCTCCATAGAAAAGACAACAATATCTCCTCAACTAGTAATGAATTCTCTCTCTGCAGCAGATTGGTTCAAACTTTAATTGCATACCTCTGGAGACTGAGCAAGTTCTAACTCAGAGTGCAAGGAATCTGTCCCTTCAAGAAGGTTCCTGTTATATTTGCATATTAGTTGGAAGTGTATGCCATTTCTAAAAGGAAAAAAAAGAGCAAAATTTTGTATTAATAAGGAGCTAGACAACCTATTTTTCGATGAAAAACCCTCCTGAAACTTCTACGAGATACTCACGAAATCAGCTCTTGTTGCATTTGTTGCATGCTATACACCAGTTTATTTTTTTCTGCCCGTAAAGTCTAGAATTACATTTTTTTAAAAATGAACAAGTTAGTTGCTATATATAACAACAACATAAAAAAAAAAAAAAGCTGTTCTTTCACCCTTGCACAAGGGAGATCTGTTATCATACCTCTATTATTGAAGTGTATTCCACAATGGCAGATTTAAGATCTTTGATATCCAAATCTTTCTGCAAAAGGATTGGGGTTGGAAGAGGTAGAGTTGGTGGCACAGAACCCAATGATTAACAAGTTAAACAAGCCGCAGGGACCCAGCTTGGGGTGGGGAGCACTGGGCCCCTGCGCAGCTCAGGCGGGGGGGAGGGAAATCAGGCTCGCCACTTTTCTTGGGTGGAGCCTGCTTTGCCAGGCTGCCTACAGGGCTTCCTGCAGAGCCCCCAAGCTGCATGGAACCCAGTGCTTCACTCCACAGGCAGCAAACAAACTCCTCAAAGGAATTTTAGTTGCTGTGCCCCAAGTCATTTAAGGCTCACTATGCCTCCAAATTTCCTACAGCAGCTGGAATTAATGTGTAATACGCTGCTGAGGCATGCAAACACTGACACCATTAAAGCAGTGCAAAAGCATTTAGCCCGCTTTAAGGTACTGTGTGCACATGCCTCTTGTCTACACACAGCCCAAGTTAGATTAATTTAAGTGTAAGGTGGGAAGACTACATTAGGTTGGGTGGCCATTTTTAATGCTATCTAATCTTCCTGAATGCCTGTATCTAGCATAGCTAGTCACATCCAGAGAGTAAGTAAGTGTAAGTGTATGCCCTTGACAGAATTCTGGTGCTCAAAATCTTTATTAGCCAAGCCAGGAGAAAAACAAACAACAACAAAAAAAACCCTCGACGCTTTGTTATTTGGCTTTCCTTGTACCTCATTTACAAATAGAGCTATAAACTAGAGCATAGACTGCTTGAAAGATAGCTCCAAAAAAGCAGAAGAAATTATGTTCTATTCTGGGCAAAGGACCAACTTGCCAGGTTTCAAACAATAAGGAACAGTCCACAAAAGTCATTGTTAATTAAATAAAAATCTCCCTCCGCCCTGCCAGAAAAAAATAAATGTTATCCTCATCCATGCTTTCCATCTGCTTCAGAGAACGGCTTCTGAAGTTTTTCCACTTTTCCTGGAGTCTGTAGTTTTTGTTGCACAGAGACAGCGTCTACTTATCCAGAGCCAGATCTCTACCCCTAAATTTTGGGCAGCAGTGTCCAGTTCCATTCACAGAGAACATTTATGGGGTAAGGTAATATTGCATAAAAATATTAACATCAAAAGTGTTACCAGAAGACTTGTTTCATTGGCTTTTCCCCATAAATTGAGCACCACATTTAAAAAGTTTCAATCTGTAACGTCTCAAAAGCAACCAACCTGGAGTAGACTTGCATCTTTATTCACCGCAGTAGTCTCATAAACATGTATTTGCATCTAAAGGGAGGAAAACATTTAAGTAGCCTCATGGGCCAGCAAAATTAAGTGCACTATATGACAGTCTGGTTCTCTTTAGCTCTATTTCTTGTTTGGAAATATCAGTTTCAAGCTTCAGAGATGAGCATCATTAATTTAATTCTTCCTAGTGTGCCACAAGGACACAAGTATCTTTGTAGGTCTTCCTGGACTATTATCAGTCCTTCAGTCTAAAAAGGCCATGTGGCAAAAGCCATGGGTTTTCAATGTTGATTTCTGGTCCTTAGTTGCAATAAGCATTAGAAATTAAATGACTCAGATTTCTAGGGTCAGAAGGGACCTTGTAGATCGAGTCTGATCCCTACTCTGGGCAGGAAAGAGTGCTGGGGTTAAATAACCCCAGCTAGGTGCCTGTCTAGTCTTTCCTTTAATGCCTCCAAGGTAGGGGAAAGCACCACCTCCCTTGGAAGCCCGTTCCATATTTTGGCAACCCTCATCATAAAGAATGTCTTCCTGATGTCCAATCTAAAATCTACTCTCCTTTACTTTGCAGCGGTTATTTCTAGTAACCCCTAGGGGCTCCCTGGTAAACAAAGTATCCCCTATTCCCTGTTGACCCCCCCCCCCCC
>NW_017729022.1:97670091-97687139 GCF_001723915.1 Gavialis gangeticus | reverse complement strand
CAAGTAGCCCTCCTCTGAACCCTCTTAAGATTATCCACATCCCTCTTGAAGTGCGGCACCCAAAACTGGACACAGTACTCCAGCTGCAGCCTGGCCAATGCCACAGAGGGGAAGCATTACCTCCCTAGACCTACTTGTGATGCACCTACTGATGCAAGAAAGTGTGGTTAGCCTTACTTATTACCCCATCACATTGGCAACTCATGTTTATTTTTGCATCAACCAAGACTCCGAGATCCCTTTCCACTGCTGTAGTACTCAGAATGATACTTCCCAGTCTGCAAGTGTATTGGAGATTCTCTCTCCCCAGGTGCAGCACCTTGAACTTATCCTTGTTAAATTGCATCCTATTCTGATCCGCTCACTTCCCCAATCTATCCAAGTCTGCCTGGCTTTAATCCCTGCCCTCCAGTGTGTTTACCGTACCCCATGCTCATTCTCTTCTCACAAATATTTGACTGGATGTGCAGTTCAAATAAGCTTTGGAAGGACTGGCCATTCCCACAGACTTATTGGTGGCCATGATTGAACATTTAGAAAAAAATAATGCAAGGATGTTAAGAATCTGGGGTGGGAGGAAGGGAAGCCACTGCTGTTTATACTAGTTAGAACAGCTGACAGAAGCATCTATACTTGTGAACTCATCAGATCTGTACTATAAACAGACAGGCTGGGGGGTGGGAAATAAAAACTGTATAGCTTCCGGACAGTCAGCTATTAGACCAGAGGAAACTGACTTTTTTTGAAGCCTACCAACAGTCATGAAGGTAAAAGTAAAGATACACTTACTTGGAGCTCAGATACTTTCTTGGCCAACTCCAGAATCTTTTTCTGAAGGCCATCAGCATCCAAAGCATTCTTAGTATTCTAATAAAAAAGCAGACTGTTATAACAACTAGCTCAGGAGAGTTACTATATTAGTGTGGAGGAGCTGAACAAAACCACAGGGAATAACATCTCCTCCTCTAAAGCCATAGCTTTTTGATTCACTCCTTTAAATAATTCCATATACATGCAAACCCTGCCTTGCTCCCTCCACCCCCAAATACACTTATGTCTTTTAAAAATAAAAAAAAAGTCGGCTACTATATACCCTACAATAGGGGAGAATTTACTTTTAGTGTTGCTATTTTATGTCTATATGCCCTTAGAGACCTTTCATTAGTAAAGGAAGCACACCATGAACTTGCCCCATTCAATGCTCTTAGGATTTCAGTACCTCTCCTCTTTGTCCTCTGGTCCCTCCCCACTCAGCAGCTCCCAAAACTGAAATGGTACAATCCAGAGAAGTTTCTAGGTTCTGAAACATTAGAGGAAAGCCTTCAACCCACAACATGAAAGCTATTCTTAGGAGGTATGAGAATGACTCATATCTAGAAGAACTGTGACATTTGGGAGGTTCTGTTGACCATCTGGAGAAATGCACAAGACAATTCACTAAGACACAGATTCTGAATCAGGGTATTGTGGTACCCTAGGGTGCCTTAGTATATGGGTAGCGCTATTTAGGCAGATCTACACATGCATTTGATCTGGGATCAGTTTACTCACAAGTAAACTACTTACAAGTAAAAACACCCAGACAGGCATCTACACATGCAGGGAAGCAGGAGCAGATTTGTTCCTAATGGCAGCAATCTGCTTCCATTTCCTAGGGTGCTGCTCCTGCCACCACTAGGAGGAGCTCTGGGCTAGCCCTGGGGTACTAGGTCAGGGAGGACCAGAGGCTGGGACATTACACCCTGCCCCCAGGGGCTACCTGCTGCCAGGGCGGGACAATGTTTGGACAGCCCCATGCCCCGATCTGTTGGCAGGGCAGGTAGAAGCTTGCTCACTGCTAGCTGTCCCACCAGCAGATTGGGGCATACAGCTGGGACCTGCCTCTGACCAGAATGGTTCCCATTCCCCATCCCACACACAGGGTGGAGGCTGAGGGGCCTGATCCCCACTCAGCTCCATAAAGGCACAGCTGGGTGGGGAACAAGCTCCCCAGCCTGTTTCCTGCCCAGTTCTGTGCTCACAGAGCTAAGCAGGGAACAGGCTCCCCAGTTCATGGCAGCAGGGAGCTCGCAGTGCTGGCTCCACTGTCACCAGGGTCTCCCAGCTCTGGCCCCATGACTGTGGAGCTGGTGTTGGGAGATAGGGGTCTGCCAGCCCCTGCTCCCCAATTGCAATTTTGGAACCGAGGGGCTTGGAGCCACTTGCTGCTGGAGCAGGGGGACAGTCCTTGCCTGGGCTCCACTGGCAGAGCCCCTCCCAGGAGTAGGCAGCTCCCAGGAGCAGGGAGCAAGTCTCCTGCCCTCTGGTGGACAGCTGACTGGGAACAGATTTGCTCCTGGTCAGGCACCTATACAAGTGCTACTGAACTGTTATTAATTGAAAGTAAATGTGCTATTTGTATTTTCAGGTAGCAAGTTTAGTTGCTATTAGCAAGGTTTACTACATAGAATGTATGTGCACATATAGATGCACATGCTTACTGCACAGTAAACTACACTACTGTGCAGTTAAGGATCTTGTGTAGACATGCCCTTTGATGTGTAAACATAATTCACAAAATAAATCCAGACATTGCAAATAGAAAGCTATAGTTTTAAAAACTTTCATCTATGAGTTCTTTGCAACAGGAGAATTGCTCTAGTATTTTTCCAGGGTCAAAAAACAAGTGAAAAATAAGAGCTAGTATTTTCCAGGGGGTGCCTCAAGTCTATCAAGTGATATCCTGAGCCTAAAAAGGTTAAGAACCACTGCACAAGTGTCAAAGCTACAAAACAACACTTTCCCGTTTCCACACAACTTTATTTTTGTTTGTGCACTATTTCTTACGGACCATCATTCCCAAAGTATTTTAACCCATTTTCTCCACCCCTCTCCTTTCATAAACAAAACCATTATTTTTTAAAATTTCTTTCATACACACTGTACCTCTTCTTGAAGATTAGAAATCTTGAGTATGAGAGATTGATTCTCTTTTTCCTGGTTAAGTCAAGAAAAACAAAAAAAGGTCAGTCTGTCATATTTTAGTGGGAGACTTCCTTAAAACATTTGAATTATTACTAGGGTACCATAGCTACTTTTACAAATTAATGCTCTGCCTTGATGAACTTGTAAGCTTTTTCTCAAATTAAGTCAAGGAGCCAAAAAAGATAGGCCCATAACTGTATATTAAATACTATATGAACTGTTGTAATAGAGCCTTGGGGATTTTTTTTTTTTAAATCAGAGAAAACCAGGATCTCTAGGATAGAGAAAGTTCAACCCTAAATCTCCCTTTTTTTTTTTTTTCTTTTTTTTTTTAAATATCTTGGCTTCACTGAAAATTTTCCAGTTTACATCAGCACAAACAAAAGAAGAGCATTTTGTGTAAAGTTACATAAGGAATTTGGAGCTTTTATGTTCTACTCCTGGTTATGCTGCTAGTACACAGCACCAGGTGTTAAGTCACAAAACCAACCCCTTTCAGCAACTTTTTAATTCAGACGGTCTAATGAGCAACAAGGCTCCAAAAACAGGAAGGAAAAAAACCTTAAACTTCAAGCATTGTACTCCAGATTCGGAGGTAGCAGAGAGGCAGTTAGTACAGGATAGGTTTCCTCTCAAAAGCCACATGACCTAGTGGCAATACGAAGAGAACATCACTCACTGATTTTATATGTTAGACAGTTCACCCCAGGCATTACAGCATGCTACTTTTACAGAATTCTAAGAGCACCTACAAGCTGCTTATTCTGGCTCAGAAGTTTGTGTCTCTTCTCTTCCAAGGAGTTCAGGTTACTTTTCATTTCTTCCAGTTCCTCCTTCAGTGAATTTGTTCTCATAACAGTCTGTTGGGCACTATAAGAAATAATCTAGCATAAGAGAGAGTAGAACAGCCACTGTATTGCCTTATATTCTTGCTTATCTACTTAAAGACATCTGCTAAATATGTATTAGCTGGGATTAAACCTGGACTTTTAGGCTAGTGCACCATCCTAGATTTTTTCCAGTCTTCACCAAGGCCAACCACTATTACCATATTTACTGAAATAGAAGGTGAGGTCCCCTCCTCATTCAGCATGGGGGGCCCTCTAGTATTAGAATCCAGTATGGGTCAGGCAAGCAGCTGCTGCAGCTCTGGCAGGACCAGGGTAGCAGGGAGAGTGTGCACAGGAGAGTGTGGAGAAGGGGGAACATGAAGGAAAGGGTAGCAGGGAGATTACAGGGAAAAGGACATGGGAATGCAGCTCAGGAGGCAGCATGGGGGCCAGGTGGGACAGGAAGCACAGCGAGGGGAGCACAGTACATGGGGGAATGCAGGTGAAGGGGTGCACAAAAGCAAGGGAAGTTTGGAGAAAGGGACATGTGGAACAATGGAAAGAGGAACAGACTGAGGGGAGTGCAGGGCAGGGGCATAGGGAAGGAAGGGGCGCACAGAGCATCAGGCAAGCTTCAGGAGGCTCTAGCCTCAACTCTAGCTGGGGCTGGAGGCTGAAGCTAGAGGTGCTGTGACTGCCTGGCACTCCATGGCCCCAGCAGAGACAAAGCAAGAGCAGATGCAAAGGTAAGGGGGTGGGGGACAGGTACCAGAAGGGGCATGGAACAGGTTGCCTGCCCCCTAGCTACTGCTTTCCTTGTGGTAGTGGTGGGAGGGACAAGTTTAAAAAAATCCTCTAATAACTAGATTCTAGACCTGGAAAATGAATATTCCACACTTATAATTTAATAATTGGGGGGTAGTCTTAAATTCAAATAAACGTGGTATTTCCAGTTAGCCAAGGAAAAAGTATTAATTCATTCTAGCCACACTTACTTCAGTTAGTTCATTGTAACTAGTACCAAATTTCAAGTTTGCATGCATAGACAATACTTTCCTAGCAACCACAGAAACTATCAAAGTCTTGCTTTTGCCTAAGGACCTAGGCCATTACATGTTCTACATTCAGGATGCACAAATATAATCTCACTAGCTCCTCTTCTCCTCCAGAGGAGGGCCACTTTTATGATTGAGGGCCTCTGTGGTCAGCCCTATGAGGAGAGGCTGAGGGACCTGAATCTCTTCAGTCTCTGCAAGAGGAGGCTGAGGGGCAGGGGATCTTGTGGCTGCCTACAACTTTATCAGGGCCCAGCAGCAGGGACTCGGGGAAAGTCTGTTCACCAGGGCCCCCCTCGGAGTCACCAGGAACAATGGCTACAAGCTGAGGGAGGATAGGTTTAGGTTAGATATTAGGAAGAACTACTTCACTGTAAGGGTGGCCAGAGCCTGGAATGGGCTTCCCAGAGAGGTGGTGCCTCTCACCTTCCCTGGAAATCTTCAAGAGGAGACTGGATAGGCACCTGGCTGGGGTCTTATAACCCCTCCTACCCCCAGTGCTCCTTCCTGCCTGTGGCAGGGGGTCGGACTTGATGATCTGTCTAGGTCCCTTCCGACTCACTGATTCTATGATTCTTGCAGCTAGCTCTGAACAGTAGGTCCTTGAGAACATTGCCAAAATCCTTTGTTGTACTCTGCACACCCTTCATGGGAGAGCAAAGCCTGACCGTATAGAATGTCTGCCTAGGTTTCCCCATAAAGCCCTGATGAAAGATTGGCTGCATAATGGCTGTGGCCTGTTGCTGTAGACCCAAAGATTATAGGGTATGCTGTATCAGAGGAAAGTCAAATGTGTTACAAGATACAGAGCTGTGCTTTTAATACTCATGAGCCTCTAGGACGCAGCAATACCATAGGGCAAGCAAGATGATCCAATATTTCTTCAGGTTTAAAAGCTATCATGTTCATAGTCAAGCTACTGGGCAATCAGAATAGATAACTGAACTCAAAAGGTCTTGGCTTGTGTTGTTAGCACATTTTAGAAGTATCTCACATCAAAGTTACACATTCACAAATTGATAGGCTAAAGTCAGTGACTGGAAATAATACAGAAGTCATAGTGGGCTTTTTTAAGCATCTCTTTTTAAAGACAGACTCTGCATTGTCCACCTCCCCACCAAGTCTTCAGTGAGGGGAGTCTAGATTAAGATTGAATAACATCATTTGTGGGAGATACAAGCACAGTTGGGACAATCACTAAGAATCTGAAGTGTGCGTGCACGCACATGTGCGGGCAGCCAAGTGTGTGCACCCTTAATTGTAAATAATTCAAAGTAGATGGCAGAATTTAAGAACTTCACACGGAAATTATAGCCAGTACTATTTCTAGTTAAAACGCACTTTCGGAAGAAAATAGTTGAATCAACTCCCCACCCATGAAAGGCTTTCTAATCCTTCCCAGTCAGTGCTTTATCACATCTAAACATCTGGGGAAGTTAAGTATGCCACTTCCTTTCAGTTTAGGATTTTAAATGTTTCTCATGTTTAGGCTCCCCCCCATACATGCACAGTCCAGTTGGTCACCATTAAACTTTAGCTATTGCTTCTCAATGAAGTTGTGATCAAATTTACCTTTTCACTTGATTATGCAGTTCCTCCAAGTCTCCCATTAGCCTGTTGTTAGCCTCCTCCATGCTTTCCAGAACCAGCTTTAATTTGCTGTTCTCTTCTTGAAGTTTTTTGTTGTTAAATTGAAGGTCTGCTACACAGGTAATCAAGTCAGAGGTCTCTCTGGATTCATTAAATAAAAACCCAATCAATCACATTTCTACCTTCTTCTTGGTATTTGTCTTCAAGCAAGTTAACCAGTGACTGCAAGCTCACCAGTGTGACACTGACCCTGCAATACTTTTTCCTGGAAGATTGCAGGCAAATCACGCCATTGCTATGCTACCAAAAATCTCTGGCTCATATGTCCTTATTATACACAGACTGCACTTATAGATACAAGTCATTCCATTAGTCTGAATGGGACCACTGACAAACATGTTTAAGTATTTGCAGATTAAGCTAGTCTCTCCTTTAATTAGCCAGTTTTCTTCCAACAACATCACTAGCAACTTGTATTTATTGAAATTTTTCCCCCACTCCCATTTAAACTTGCAATTAAAAAGAGAGTTATAACTCAGGGAAATGAAAAGGAAATTTCAAACAACAACAACAACAACAACAAATGTATGCTTGAACTATGACAGGAGATTCGATTGAAAAAGCATAATTTTGAATTTTTAGTTGAGACATCCTAAGCATCTGGGGTTCCCCTAGCAATGCAACCCAAATCAGAAGGACAATAGTAAGAGTTCACAATAAAAAAAAAAAAGAAGGGATAGAATTTCAGGTACTGATCACGTGTTTTGCACTAGTGTCAAATAACTTGAATTTAAGAACTGAAGTAGATTGATCACACTGTCAGTGATGGCAAATAAGAGGCAAAATAAGCAAAACACACACAAACCCACAGTCAAGTAAGTAGTATAAGAGAAATCCCAAAAGAAGTTACAATAAGGCACACGAAAGTGTTAAGAGATCACAAGAACCAGAAACAGTTTTTGCATGTTCAAGACTAGAGCAAGAAAGAAAAGGAATACACTTCTGACAGAATGATTCTGAGCTCAACAGATTGCAGGCTTATGAAAAAAACCCAGGGTGTTTACTTTGAAAACTGTGAGTGAACTTACAAGTCTCCTTTAGATGCATCTCCACCAAAGGCCTCTAAGCTTCCTGATGTAACGTTCAGCCTAACAGAAGCCTTTTTTGCTGAAAGAAATTTTATTCCAGTTATAGTTTAGAAAGAAGGGGGTGCCACTTCCTTTCTAAACTATCCTAGAATAGGACTCTTGGCCCATGTTACTTAAGTATGACATGATAATACAGTAAGCAAGCCAGTGTTTTTCTGCACAATGTGTAACCATCTTTGGGATACAAACAAGCCACAAAAATGTTATGCATTACGCACAGTACAACTTTGTGGCATGTTTGTATGATGCCTTAAACTGAAGGCATAGCAGCCAGTGCCCAGCTGAGTGTTAGGATCAGGCATGGGGTATCCCCAGGGACTCGGAGATAGCTGTTCCTTATGTAATCAGGCTGCAGGCAAAACCAATTCCAGGACCCTGTATCCCTGCCCAACCCTGGTGGCAGATGGGGAACACCACAAGCGCAACATCAGGGAGCATCTATCTCCCCAATCTGAGGCTCACTGCACCTTAGACAGCAGGTATACAGCTGGGCTGCATACACATTTAAGGGTCTTGATGTGTGTCAGTACCCTGGGATTAGGGAACCTGTCCCTGGTCTGAGGTTCCCCATGCACCAGGGATGGCAGAAAGTCACATGTGCAGCCCAATTGCAGATGTGATCTTCAGGTCTTGTCAGGATGGATCCCTGGGATCAAGGAGAGGCTCCTTCATCTTAGAGTCCCAGGGACCTTTAAAAGCTGTGAGTACAGCTGAGTTGCACATGTGGTTTTCTAACACCCCTGGCTCATGGACACCCTGGGATCAAGGAGGCTCTCCCAAGCAGGGTTCAAATTATGGGGGAGCTTGTGGGGGGGGGGGCTTAGCCCCCCCCATAAGAGACAAGAGCCCCCATATAAGATTTGAAAACCATAACCTGGGGGTCTCCAGTTTCATTCTGACATCATGATGGGCAGCCTGATTTTTTTTTGCAGACCCCTCTCCTCCTCTGCCTCTCCCAAAAAGAGAGAAAGTATAAATTTGAACCCTGATCCCCAGTCCTGGCAATTACTCTATTGTGGCTTCATCTGGGCTGCATGCAGTTTTTACACATTGCAGTCCATGGGGACACTGGGACTGGGAAGCAGCAGCCTGATCTTGGGAATCCCAGGTGTGTAAAATCTCAGCAGGTACAGGGTTTAATGTCCGCAGTGGCACAAGTCCTTCAGCTGCCCCTGCTGGAAGCCTCTGATCTGCTGTATCCAGCAACCCAGCCAGAGCTGCCAAGCATGGAGTTTTGGCAATCTGCTGATTATCCATATAGTGGGGGCCGCACCGGGGCCAAAATTTCAGACCCTGGTTCAGTCCCCAACTGGGCTGCTTGTTGGGCAGCTGCTTGGTGGGCACCCAGCTTCCAGCTTGCTGGAGCAAGGTGATCCTGGTATCATAATCTCAGACACCTCCTGCACTGGCAGAGAGGATGTGCTATTTTCCAATCACACCCTGTCATGCACGTCTGGCACAGCAGGAGGCACGACAGCTGGTACTGCAGATCAGACCTCATCACACCTTTAAATGAGTATGTCAGCCATCCAAGAATAAAATTGTGTAATCTGTACCTGCTGGAATGATTTCATGCAATTTCAAGTCAGAGTCTTCCATACTTAGAGTTAGTTCCTTGGTGGCATCACCTTCCCTGAAACAAAACAAGCACTTCAATTACTCAAAACCTATTTACACCTGCCCTGCCCACTTACACAGCTTAGGTTTAACACATTTTTTCTTGTAGACTCATTGACTAATTTGTGACTACAGCGTGGCTTTGTTTTAGGATTCTCTGACATGCAGTTACCATGATTTTCATTGTCTCGTCTCTATAGGTACTTTATGGTATTAGAGGATAAGACCAACTTACCATTTTCTTCTGCAGTCTTCAATCCACTCTTTCATGGTTGCATGAAATGTTTCCAAGTCCATTGAAATATCCCTTTTATCAGGATCAAGCATATTACATAACTCTTCAAGACCACTGTCATCTGACCCCCGGCTAGTTGTATGCCTCATATAATCAACTATTGTGGAAACTGTTACTTTTCCTAGAAGATGTAGACAGATTATACACCATATTTAAAAAAGACTTATCACCTAGGCAAAGCTAATAAGGCCACTGCCAATACATTCTCAAGAGGCTTGCTATTCTAGGGATGCTACAGTACAGATGTCATCTTGAGAAGCGATAGACCAGCTACAGACAATAGACATCCCAGCATGACATGGAGAAGCAGGCACTAGGCCTGTGCCAAAGTAGCTGGTATTTGCTTTGTATTTGGCAGACAGTCATTTGAGTTGCGATTCAAATCACTGTCCCGAATCTATTTGGCCGCATCTCCAAATCACAGGCCTCATCCCCTGCCTACTCTCCCAGCTCTGTCAATGGCTGCCCTGCCTGGTCCCAGCATCCCAGCTCTTTAAAAAAAAAGCCCCACACCCACCAGCCCCCCACTGCACAGAGGGGCTCTGCCATGGTCTGTTTTTTAAAGGAATGCTGGGGCCAGGCAGGGCAGCCATTGATGGGGCTAGGAGAGCAGGCAGGGGATGGGGCCTGGCAGGGGTCGCCTCCTCCAGCCCCAACCCCTTCTGCCCCCTACTTACCATCGCAGAGTCCCTGTGGCGGGGAGTGGGGACTGCCTGAATCTCCAAATCAATTCAGACCTTTTTATTGGTCTCCCAGTTTGCTTTAGATTTGGAGATTTGGCCACCAAATTGGGCTGAATCTGCTTCAAATTGAAAGAAAAAAATCGGCACCACCACTTCGCACAGTCCTAGTAGAGACCATGCAAAAATTTTGGCTTAAGACCCAGGGATATTCCTGGGGTGGATTCCTGGCCACAATTAAATCAAACAATTTAATCTTTTCTGTTTCATTTTTATGATTTCACACCAACATGACATGTCTGCCTCTTAACATGGAAATCTACCTTCCTGCCCCCACTCCCCTACACACACCTTAGATGAAACTCAGAATCCTGATGTTAAGCAATTATAACTGAAATGGGGAGCAATTTTTTTTTAATGGAAGATGCTTAATAACTAAGTCTTAAATTTTACAAGAAAAAGTCAAAATTAAGTTTCTTGCAACATTTCAAAGAGATGCATGGAAAGACCCATCCACTAGGAGATTGGCATTTTTCTCCCTTTTTCTGAAAATAAGTTTCAGGACAGATGTTTTCCAACAAGCCTGTTTATCAAAATAATTTTTGTTAGCTAAAAATAATATAATCAACTTCAAGTAGATGACTAATATCCAACTCTACAAAACCAGGACTTTAAAGAATCATGTTCCTTCCCTAACACAGCTATAACACCTTTCAGAGACTCACACTCCGTTTCACAAATATTTAGTCATGGGCATGTAAGTGCCCTAGTCTTTTAGATGAGAAACAGAAGCACAAAGCATATTGGGGACGTTCAGTTTCCCACACAAAGTTATCTGTAGTTCAGCTACAAGCATCTCATCCCCAAGATTTCAGGTTACAGTTTAGATAACAACTTTCTGCATCTTTTGCTGTGCATGTATGCACCTTTAGCAGCCATAATCAAATGCAAATCTTGACATTTTACTGAGCAGGAAAGACCACAAAGCCAGTAGTAGCATACCTTTACGTTCTGTGTCACAGGCATAGAAGATAGTAGTCAGCAAGTCTTCTTCACAGATCAAGCTCACATTATAAGTATCATCAGCTTTATTTTCTAGTGATGACCTCCATCCTACGGAGGAGAGACTTAGAGTCTGCCCACATTTTTATTTCATTTCTTTCTAAAAGTTACTGTGATCAACATTCAGGAACTTTTTTTTTTTTTTTAAATAGCATAAACTTATCATAGAAAATTAGGGGTGGAAGGGACATTGGGAGGTCAACTAGTTAACCCCCCCTACTCAAGGCAGGACCAGCCCCAACTAGACCATCCCAGCCAAAGTTTGTCTAGCCAGGGTTTGGAATCCTCCAAGGATGGAGCTTCCACCACCTCCCTGGGTAACTTACTCCAGTGTCTTACTACCCTCCTAGTGAGAAAATTCTTCCTAATATCCAACTTAAACTTCCCTTGCTGCAACTTGAGACCATTGCTCCTTGTTCTGTCATCTGCCACCACTGAGAACAGTACTCCACATGTGGCCTCACCAGTGCTGAATAGAAGGGAATAATCACTTTCCTTGATTTGCTGGCAACATTACTACCAATACAGCCCAGTATGCTGTTAGCCTTCTTGGCAACAGGGGCACACTGCTAGCTCATATTCAGCTTTATTGTCCACTGTAACCTCCAGGTCCTTTCCCGCTGAGTTGCTGCCCAACTAGTCAGCCCCCCACCTATACTGGTGTATGGGATTGTTCTGTCCCAAGTGCAGGACTGTAGTTGTCCTTATTGAACCTCATGAGATTCTTTTTGGCCCAATCCTCCAATTTGTCTAAATCACTCTGAATCCTAGCCCTACCAGCATATCTACTACTTTCCCCTCTTACATAGTATGTTCAGAGATTTTTTTAGGTTAAAACTAAGGCTTTGACCTTGTAACTTACAATTTGCACATAAATCTTCCAAAATCAGGGTCTTTCCCTGTATTGTAACTCACAAGTCTGGAAGTGAATACACTTGAGGTGGAAAGTAGTATGTTTGAGCAAGTTGTATGGATGAAAGGACTCCGCACTCTTCTTTTATGAAGAGGGGAAAGGGTTGCAGAACAGAGTTGGGCAAATATCTGATAGTTTTGGTCCACTGGAGAATGTGGAGAAAAAGTTATTGGAGCCAAAGCAATATTGTTTGGGTTTTTCTTTACTTCTTTTTTTTTTAAATTAGAAGTTTCATTAATAAAAATGAAATGTTACATAAGGAGAAAAGCATTGTTCTGAAAAACATTATTTTTTGACCAAAACAGTTTGAGATTATATGAATTTTTGGTGAAGGTTTGCCTTGGTTCAGATGAACCTACAGCAAGGTAAATGCTTCTGCAAGGATGTGTGTAAAAATGTGCGTCAACTAAAAAGTAGGAAATCTAGATAGTTTGTTGCAGGTATTTGTGGGTTGTTTTTACCTCTTTCATCCAAGGAAAATTTCTTTGAAAAAGGAGACAGGAATACAAAATCTCTTGTCTTTTGATTAGTTGTTAAGAAATGCAAGTTAGGACTTGACGTCAGGTGATTAATTTCATGAGTTAGGTCTTTATATTCGGAGTTGGAGGCTGCAGATGACCGACTGCCAGGATTGTCCTCTCTAGCTGGGAGAATAAGTGGAGAACAGCTCTCACTATGGCAGATTAGTCTCCGTGGCTTGCCGCTGCACTCTTTACTTTTAATGAGGGAATAGGCTGCTTTCCCAGCATAGAAGTCAGAGACATCTCTAAAACTAGGGGATATGGCCTGTAAGTATGGAGAGAAAATATTATTCTTATTAGGACTTCTGGAACATGGCATACCATCATAACTTTTAAAAGTCCTTTTTTTCAATAGCTCTTCTAGATTTTTCCTGGCATTATTCTGTGGGCTATCAAAGTTCCTGGACTGAAATTTGGGAATCTGTAGAGCAGGATTTGAGAACTGGTCCATCATCTGGATAGTCTTGATCTTTCGGCAAATACTGTCCACTGGATTATGACGTTTTGTCTGTGCCATTTTCAGACCGTGTTGGTGAATGAATATCCCTCTTGAACAGTCACTGAAAGAAAAGGGCCAAGACAGAGATTAAATACTGATTTAAGCACATAGTTTGCAGCAGTCTAAGAGACAGTATACAAAACTTGTTATGGTAGCACTCCGAAAATTCTTGGATAACATCAGCATGGTTCTGCAAGTCTGCAGCCACTATGTTTAAATTATTAGAGAGAGTCGATTTAAAAAAAACAAAACAAAACAAAAAAAACCCCACCACTTCTGAAAATTTACTACTTTAAGTTAAAATTAAAGCTTGATTACAGTTGATTGAAGAAAACTTTTCAGTTGATTAAAATAAAATATCTAAGCATGCCGCCCTTGTTTGATTATTGGAGGATCATCTTAAATTCATTCCCATTACCAATGCAGTGGGAAAAGCAGTGGTAGGGGCCCTTGGTAGGCAGTAGGGATCTGGCAGTAGGGCAGGTTGGGGGTGGAGGGGGCAGGTAGTATGAAGGCAGTAGAAGGAGACAACTTACACGCTGCCACCTGCCCCCCAACCTACTCTCCCTTGTGCCTGCCCTCCTCCCACTCTCTCCCCAGCCTGGGCCCCCACTGCCCTTCCTCCCACAGTTTGCTCCTGCCACCACAGACCATTGCTCTGGCAGGCTTCACTCCTGTTCCAGCTTGTGGCACAGAGCACAACCCCAGCCTGGCCCTGTAGCAGCAGCACAAGAAGCAAGGGGAAGGGGGAGGGAGAGGCGTACTTGCAATGGGGGCACAGAATTGTCTTGGGGTGGGGGGGGCAAGTTGGAGGAAGGATGGGGCATACTGGGGGAAAGACTGCAGCTGCAGCCTGGGGTCAGGGTCACAGCTCATTTGACCCACTCTCTCGTATTTGATTCCAAGACAAGGGGCTCCCCCCTCCTGCCATGTTAAGTGGGGGGAGAGGGGGATGGGAAGAAATCTCATTTTGGAATTAAGTTATCACTTTACGTTTATTTAAAATGTGCATGTTTTCAGATGTCATCTTCAGAGAATAACCTTTTCCCACTTTAAGAAATTATTAGCTCTGATTTTCTTGTCATTCCTAATCTAATCAAACCAAAGGGGCTTGGCCTTAGCAGAGGGTAAGAGAAACTCCAATTTAGGCATCAGACTGGACTTCCTTACTTTAAGTACTATAGCTCTACCCCCCCACCCCCGTTTGCTGAAACTAAGCTGTCCTAATCCCTCAAACTTCTATTTGTAAGGGGAAAATGTCTCTACTGCTATCTATGATCTAGCCCTTTCCCTGCTCCCACATGCACTCTTAAAAGAGACCCCCATCAATTACACATGTAGAAATACTGGCATGGACAAAACATCAGCCACCAGTAGCATCTGGCTACTTGGTTCAGATCTGAACTGAGCACGTTAGACAACATATGCCAGTAGCTTCCAAGGTGTTGTTAACTGGAACTATAAGGCTTCCAGCAAGTTTAAAATAAAGCTTATAACATCCCCTAAAGTTCCTATAGTATTGAAACTCCATAACATGAGGGTATACCCATGTAGCACATAGCACAGTGTGGAACTAAACACTGCCCCACCCAGGGGCACACTGTAAAACGTAACATTTTCAGAAATTCCCCAAGAACTGTTTACAAAGGTATTTTGGTATTTCATATTACAAATAGATGCTTTGAAAATTCCACTAGCACCTTGAACGCCCGTATAAAAATTACTCTTGTTGGTAGGGGTGCACCAATTTAGATTTTGGGGGCTGATACTGATAGCTAAGTTTTAAGGAGGCACATCGACCAATACTGATCCAATTTCTGATATGCAGCCCAGCAGCTTGAAGAGCTGTACCCAACTGTTAAGTCTATTGTGGTGGAAGGGGAAGGGGGGGGGGCAGATCAAAGGCCCCTGCAATGAGGAAGGGCTGGGGCATGTGCTGCCCAGCTGGGGTGAGGTGGGCATGGGATGAAGCCATGACTTGTCCAGGGGGGTGCGGGAGCTGCTCCCACCACTGCAGTCACCCCAGGAGGGCATGGGGGTGGGGGATCTGTGCAGAGCAAGGCAGGCTGCAGCTGTGGGCTGTGGTTGCACCAGGCTCTTCCCAGAAGGGGCTGGGCCAGGCTGTGCTTGGGGCAAGCAGCAGTGGTGCTGGGAGGGGGCTACAGCCACCCCAACATTTGCCATAGCCCACCCAACTCCCCAACCACTGGGAAGAGCCTGGTACAGCCCCAGCCCCAGCTTGCAGCAGCAGCCCACCCTGCCCATGTCCTGCACAGATCCAGGGGCACACACACCTGCCCATACCTTCCCAGGGTGTGTGCAGCAGCAGCAGCAGCAGCAGCAGCAGCAGGAGCCACCCCCTGCCCCACTTCCCTGTACTCCCTGGATGAGCCATGGCTCATCCTGCTCTGGCTGGGCAGTGCCTGCCACAGCCCCACTCCCTCCCTCACCACAGGCGCCTTAATCTGCCCCACCATGCCCCTTCCACCACAACAGACTTACCAGATTGCATGCACCTTGCCAAGCTGCCAGGCTATGCTCCTTGCTGCCTACCTGTTGCACTGCAGCTGCACGGGCATTTAATTGGTCAAAATATTGGCCACATCAGCCTGATTTCTGATACAGTCAGTTTTCTTTATATAGGTGCAGATCCAATATCAGACCAGTGTATCAGTGCACCTCTACTTGTTGGTTATGTTTGAGACAAATGTATTTTTGTGTAGGTAGTAATGAGACTAAGTTGGGCAACTTTTTCCTCAAAATATTAAAATAATCCCACAAACACACAACCCAACCCAGATTCATATTAACAGCATTTCTTCCACAAGACTAGCAATAATAAGCTTTCTTATCCAAGGTAAGATTTTAAACTTAAAAAAAAAAAAAACAAAAAAACACACAACTCCTTAATTTAAGATAGAGTTGGACTAGTTCACAAAACTTATGGCACACAATTGTCTGCACTGACAGATGACCGAGATCTCTTCTACACCTATGCTAAACACCATAATGCATCTACAAAAATTTGGAGTTTACTAAAATTAAAATCTTGTTATTAAGAAACTACCTGGTAAATAAGGAGGGGGGAGGGAGGTGAAGGGAATGGGGAATAAAAGGTCACCAAAATATTTTCCCCCTATTTATGTAGAGCTATTATTTTCCAAAAATGATCTGAGCATAGTTTGTACTGATCACTGTAAACTGTTTCAGATCATATCCACCAAAATAATCCTTTAACATTAAAAGCAACCCCACGTTTTAAGCACCTAATGCTTCAGAACACAGGGATAAAACAGGGTTGGGACACCAGACTGGTAAGACCTCAAAGAGTCATTTTCCAGAATTATAGTTAACCTATTATATCAGAGTTCACACGTTCCCATTAACAGAACATTTTAAAGGAAAGAGGCCACTTTGAAGACAAGGAAAACAAAAAAAAATCAGCATTAGATACTGTATTAAAAACTATTTATTTGATAACTCAGAACTATAAACATTCCTCTTATTAAAGTAAGACTTTAGATTCTAAAAACAAATGTCTACCTCTTTATCAGATGCACTTATCCGGTGTTGCAGAGTACTGAGAATTGCAGATTTTTTCCCTCCCTAAAAGATAAGCTTTAATTCATTATGGTTATAGTTAAAATCACATATCAAGAACACTGAATTTTCGAGCACATGTACATCAAACCAAAACAAAAGGAATAGACACTTCCAACTTTGACAAATTTTTCCAAGTCTTCCTTCACAAGAGTCCTGAAGAAACTTTTCAAGATCTCATACTTACAGCTGTATGTAACTAAAAAAAAAAAAAAAAAGACATCCCTCGTTTACCCTTTTAAAACGAACAAATACCAAAAGACTCCATTTTACT
>NW_017729022.1:97664748-97669996 GCF_001723915.1 Gavialis gangeticus | reverse complement strand
AAAAAAAAAAAGACATCCCTCGTTCATCCTTTTAAAACGTACATAAGCCAACAGGATCCATTTTAACTGTTCCTCCTAGAAAGGAAGAAAAATGGAGCTGATTAGGGTTGATCGCTACCTCTAGTTAGATTAGCAGAGAAGGCATTTAGTGGAATAGCAGTTTAAAAGACACACCTGTTGCTGTCTGCCTGCATTCTCAGTGGTTAACAGGTGTGTAGAGTTACCTACCATGCATTCACCTTCCATTGCCTCGGTCCTCGCTTCATTTCTAACAGTTTCATTCACTGCAACTGCTAGGTGGATCCCTATGACTACCTAACTGCAGCCTGAAATCTTATGTTTAAAGCAGGGATGAAACTGGACTGTAGCTCGCTGTAGTTGGTGATACTCATTTATTTTGCCACTTCTTGCAGTTGTAAAGAACTTGGGCACAGACCTTAATTAGAGATCTGCAGAGCCCCAGACACCTTTCACTCAAGTGACTCTTGTCAACAGTTTGATGACAGAAACTAAAGTCTGGCTGGGAACTGCAGGGCCATTACATGAGGGCTTCTGTCATTGTGAGATGATCCCTCCCTAAGGCAAGGGTGGATAGTGTAGGGAGAGCTTGTTGTCAAAAGCTTGCAAAGAAGAATTTTTTCAATGATTGTAGTTGACCTAATAAAAGACATTGGATTTACCCAAAGAACCTTGTCTGTAGACAGAAAAATTCAGTCTTCAGAAGGGCTAAGCCTCCCATGGGTAATTCATTCACAGTCAAATTACTTGGCAACTGCAATTACCTATGGTTAACACAACGGCATTTCAGAGGCCAGGTGAATAAGCAGCAAGGGAATCATAATAGGTCAGGTTGAGAGGAATTAGACACAGCAGGCTCCTTTGTGCAGGCTGTTTGAGGAAAATCACCTCCTGAACTGTCAGAGATTATTTTAATTTGAGGGGACTCACAGGCAGGGGGTGTTCCCAGAACCTTGTCAAAAGTTCTGAGAGCAGGGCCACGCTCTGAAGTTAACAATCTACAGTTGTTTCTGCCAAGCTGGGTTTGATTTTTGTTGTGCAATATATATAAGAAATTGTTTCTTAATATATCTGAGAAATCAAAAAACCCCCAAAATTGGATGATGTCCAGTTCATTGAAGCTAAATATTCAAAAATCCAGTTCACTGAAGTCAAACTCCAATTTAAGTAGCGTATCCATCCTTCTAAGTGGGTGCTTCTCCATATAATGGCAACAATAATTTGGAAACTAATATCCTGAATTCTTTAATTCTGCTCACAGCTGCTGCTGCAGTTTCTATTTTCATTGAGAGTTAAAATAATAACATGGGGAGAGACTTCCACTAATTCTCAGAGAATGCTTCATTGAGCACCTGTTCCAAAATTCCCTGATTGGATCCCAAAAATACTGAACAGTTTAGGTACAACACAACCAGGCTGAAATGTATGTATAATTCTATTATCTGAAAGCATCATTTAGGGTTAGTTACTTACCAGACTATGCAAGACTTATGATTTCTACCTTAAGAACAGAACCAACTTGATCAGCTTCCCATGTTTCAAACAGCAAATTTATAGTCACCATTCAGAAGGTGTATTAGGGAAAAAAATACTTCATGTAACGATGTATCCTAGAATCAAATATATTTTAAAAAAGTACACAGTGTTCTTCATTTTCAAGAGAGATCTGCAATTATTAAAGGGCAATTTTTTCAAGTGACTCCCTCTGATTTAGGAGCTTAAACCCATTTTCAAAAATGATTTAGGCACTCAGGAGCATAAATCTCATTAAATGTCAATGTGACTTAGGATATTAATTGCCTAACTGTCTTTTGGAATGGAACTTAAGCTCTTAAGTGATTTAGGCAGTTCTGAATATTTTACCCAAATTCTTTATTCTTGTCCATTTAAAAATGTATGCTATAGTAAAAATTGTAGTAGATGGCCATATGCTTTGTGAACTTCTCTGATGTGATATTCTTTGACATAAATGGGCCTCAGATACTTTATTCTACAAAGCCTTTGAGTTGCTCTTTCAGGTACAGCACTAATGCTTGACTTGCCCAGTTACCCCTTAGCTCTTCAGTGTCGTTAGGAAGTATGTACCATTCACACCACTCTTCCTTCAATCTACTGGATGGATTTCTTATCTGACTCTATGGCTCAGACTGCATGAGTATTTAGCCAAGAGGGGACAACCTCATGCATAGCATTTACCATAAGCACTATCTCTGTGGGTTGTTTCTTGACAATGACAAAAATCTGTTCTGCCAGGCTGATGGGGGTGGAAGAAAAGGTCAAATAACTCCTTGGCCTTGGGTGTTTCTGTCATTGCACAAATGTATCTTCTCATAACACATGTTCTGTAATGTTTTCCTCTATGTAATGCTTTATCATTCCCACTGCAGAAAGCCCTCTAAACCAGTGGTTTTCAACCTGTGGTCTGCAGACCCCTGAGGGTCTACAGACTATGTTGAGTGGGTCTGTGAAAGATGACTGTGATCAGCCAAAAGTATGTGGATACCTGCACTTACAATTCAAAGGGGTCCACACCTCCATTCAATTTTTTTTAGGGGTCTGCAAATGAAAAAGGTTGAAAACCACTGCTCTAGACTGAGATTCCCCTTCAGAAATGTCTATTGCAAACCTTCATACAGTTGGGTGGTGAGTCATCTTTTTCAACTCTCAGCTTTTGCAGACTAGATCTTTGTAGTCTACCTGACCTAACTTTTCCCTTTAGTAAAAGGAATGGCACTCCTCTTCTTGTTATTTGAACTCTTCAACCACTTTGCGATTGTTACTGTTCCACAACTCCATTGTACATTACACATCCAAAACAAATTAATTTACATCTTTGCAAATCAATCGATCCTGCCATTCTTTTACAGGCCTCCTTTAACCCTCTCATCAGTACCCAGTGTTGTTCTAATAATGATGTATCTAAAAGTGAATGGGATGCTACAGGTGGTCCTCACACTGGAGCACTAAGCACTATTATTTCCATGCTTTTTGTTGTGAAGCCTTTCTATAAGCAATAAAATATTTTCATACTTGCTTGTCTAAAGCTTGAGCTGCTGCTTCTTGTATACTTCCACAGCTGAAAGTGCAGCACCAGTTCTGAACCATATATAAAAAGAGAAAGTTCATCTTTAGATACAACTGGGTAGCGTGGTGTTGAGGGATGCATATGTAAGCATTTAAACAGGATTTTGTCAGCTCTAACATGAGACATTGTGCACTTAAAATTTCTGTACATCAGTGATTTTCAACCTCTTTAGATGCAAGGAACCCCTCATTAGACTCACAGCCATAGATGGAGGGAGAAAATATTATTTGTGGGGGCTGAGTGCATGCATCAGTGTGAGAACTAGAACTCCCATTGTGCTCTGCACGGTACAACATATGTGTGGTTAGCCACTTTTTCCTCAGCTGCACTGAGATAAGCGCAAGTGGGGCTCTGTCCTGGCTGCATGCTGAGCAGTGCTGTGGTGCTGCTGCTGTTGTCAGCTGCCGTGAAATTAGTTTGGGGGACTTAAGCCCCCACAAGCCTTGGCCTTCCACCACCTGTGCTCACAGCAATACTCAGAAGATACCAGCTCCTAGCTTTCACTTGTTTTTTGACTATGGAAAAATAATACAACAATTCTGCTATTGCAAAGAACTCAGAAAAACCACAACAGATCACAATGTTTTTGACACTATGGCCATGTCCACACGTGCATGGACATTTGGTTCTCTGGGGACAACTAACAGTGGCGCACCTTGTGCTGCTGCTAGTTGTTCCCAGGGAATGTGCATGCCATGCGCACCCTGGTGCACGGCAAGTTACCCCAGGGGTGGTAGGGGAGGCTGGGGTTAGGACTGGGCTAGCCCCAGAAGCCTTACCGGGGTCCTAGGGGTCTCTTGGGGCTGCAGCCATGGCGATTCTGCTGCATGGAGCCTGGCGTACAGCTGCAGCACAGCTCTGGGTGGCCCAGCTTGGTTTTTGATTGGTATGTGCTGCCTGTGTATGCATTGCTCTGATTTTTTTCTCTGTGGGTTTTTTTGACCCATGGATACATGGGGTTTAAAAAACCTGCTGTGCTGCTCCCTTGCAGCACCAAGAATAACTGAACGTGTGGTATGTAGTGCTGCAGACATGTCTGCCACACTACATTCTGCATGGCTGTGCTTCTCTGGACGTGGCCTATGGATTCTTAGTTGAAATCTCTGGACACATCCATATGAGCAGGAATGTGCACTTTGTGGCACCTCAAAGGCTTTTGAGGCTCTGCAAAATGCATTTGGCATGCATGAAAAGGTTCTCTTGCACACCCGGATACCAGGAAATCTCAGTATCTAAAAAAAAGGCTTCAATAAAAAGTGAGACAGCACACATGGCAGCAGCCTGCGATACCCAAAACTGTAGTCTGGCCAGCCAGAACCATACTCTAGCTGCTGGTCAGGTTCTGCGCACCCAGATTGCCACTGCTAGAGCCCCGGGAAGCCCCAGGACCCCAGGTAATTGTACATGGGGCAATTTACTGTGTGCCAGAGTGCAAGTGCAGGAGTGTTCCTTGGAGACAAGTAGCAGTGATACAACTATGTGCCGCTCCTATTTTTCCCCAAGGAAATGCATGTGTGCACTCATAGGGAGGCACCCTCTGGGTTTATCTTGTGAATCCTGTGTAAGTGTTTGCACATCTTACAGTACCAATATTGTGTGGCACCCTGGTTGAGAATTACTGCTGTACATCATTTTACATATGTAAAATACATCTTAGAGAGAAGTCATGAGACTAAAATTTATCTCTGAAAGGTGTGGAACTGTGGTGCAGCACTACCCTGAAAAGTGGTGCAGCAAAAATGGTCCTATAGGGTTCCATGTTTTTTGTGTCTGCGGTTTCCAACTCAGAATTCCTCAGTTAAAAGTTCAAAAGAGTAGACAGAGCAATTAGGGCTCGTAGTAGAGGTGATATCTTTTATTAGACCAACAAAATTTTTGCAAAAATAAGTACTTTAATTGCAAGCTTTTGGGCACAAACACCCTTCATCAGGCATCAGAGAAAAGATTGTAAAAGTTCTCCTTGGTAGAAAAGAAAGTTCATCTTTCATAGGATTTCATAGAGGAGTTAATAGATGGAAAACTCTGGGCAGGCAGTTCTTAGCTGGTATGGAGTTTCTCAGCTCTTGTGAGGTTCAGCTCTAAACCAATATGGCTACAACCTGGATACCTAAAGACTGGACAGGTTTTTCAAGCTGAGTACTGAAT
>NW_017729022.1:97659160-97659748 GCF_001723915.1 Gavialis gangeticus | reverse complement strand
AAAAGAAAGTTCATCTTTCATAGGATTTCATAGAGGAGTTAATAGATGGAAAACTCTGGGCAGGCAGTTCTTAGCTGGTATGGAGTTTCTCAGCTCTTGTGAGGTTCAGCTCTAAACCAATATGGCTACAACCTGGATACCTAAAGACTGGACAGGTTTTTCAAGCTGAGTACTGAATTTATCCACACAACTCCCATTAACTTCAGTGAGAAATGTGTTGTTAAATGCTAGTCAGTCTTGAAATATCTCAGTTCTTATTCCAAATTTGCAAACTCCACCAGTGTCTGTATACTATGAGTGGGTGTGGATGGGTGGATGCATGGATGGATAAAATGGAGTAGAGTAGTATAGAATAAAAACTTGTGATTGAAATACATATTATTGGCTATTTGCACAGCATATGTTCAATCTGCACAACAGTTTTGTTAGTTACTGTATATGATGCATTAGCATAGGGGACTCACAGTTCGGGAGAAGAATCCCAGTAGGCATTATGGAAACATCAAACAATAAAAACAGGCGCGGTCTGTTAGAGTGCACCGGCATTTGCGCCGGCATTTGCGCCGGAGGGTGAGCAGGAGGGGTCCA
>NW_017729022.1:97658111-97659149 GCF_001723915.1 Gavialis gangeticus | reverse complement strand
CCGACCCTAGAAACTATGAAACTATGAAACTATGAAAAAGGTCTCTTCTCTAAAGAGTTTACACACGAACAATACAAAAATGCTTGTCAACGTGATAGGCAATAGTCACAGCGAGAGCCATCCCTGGGGACCCACACACCCCTAAGGGATGGCTCTGGGCACAGCAGTGGGTGCCTTATGTCCCTAATCTGGCAAAGGATGGTTAATGATTCCTTCCAGAAGAACTCTTCCAAGTACCTGAGAACAGATGTTTGGTCACAAAGGCTCAGCTTTTACCATTTACAGTGTTATGGTAGGCAAGTCACACTGCCCTTTAGATCATCTTCCAGGCTAAGCATATGTTATTCTCCATCTAACAAGGGGTCCTGCTGCTATGGCAATCTTTTCTTCACCCTGCTGACTTAGAGTATTGATTACATGTCAAAGCAGCTTCCTCATTTGTGCGAATCTATTGATAAATGGCAGGAGCAAGAACATTACATCTCTTTGATATGTAACCCATCAACCCAAATTGTCAAAGTAAAAATAAAAGACATTCCTTTTTGTTCAGTATATGAGGATGTGTAAGTTAATTATGAGCGCTTGTATTTGTCAAAGATGGGGGGCATGTATGTATGCAGAGATAACTATGCATGGCTAATTATGTATATGAACACCCAGGATGCCTGCATGTTGTTATATATTTCTTATCCTAAAATGCTGTTTCACGTTGCTGCTGTGTTGTAAAACATAAACCATATGCCACTCTGGAGGCAACTGCATTTCTAGAGAGAATTAATAGGGGTGTATGTGCTTCAAAAGAACTCCAAAGCCAATGATGGACCCTAAAACCGACAAACATATATCTCACACCTGTCTTCATATGAACACATGTTAATCACACAGATGAGATGACTACTTTTGCTAGTACACTCTAAGGGCATGTCCGGACCAGCAAAGTCCTTTGAGATGCTGCAAGAGGCACGTACAGGAACAAAAAAATTTCAAAAAATACCCCAAGGGAAAAACTGGGGCAGGGTAAAGTCAGGACTGTAGACT
>NW_017729022.1:97651934-97653111 GCF_001723915.1 Gavialis gangeticus | reverse complement strand
CGTACAGGAACAAAAAAAGTTCAAAAAATACCCCAAGGGAAAAACTGGGGCAGGGTAAAGTCAGGACTGTAGACTGAAGCAACCGGAGGCTCGGGTCCTCCACAGAGATGCTCTGGTAGCCAGCCAGAGCATCTTTATGGTTGACCCTCACCCTGGTGCTGAAGCACGCTGCCTACCTGTGTGCACCAGGGTCTCCTTCTGCCCGCAGAAGGGGCAGGAGACCGGGGTGTCTGTGAAGCTTCCCACCTATATGCCCATGGTGATGGCTCTATGGAGGAGCCGCCAGCTGAGGTCCCCAGTAGCTCATGGGATGAGGGTGGAGTACAGACTCAGCCACTGGGGTGCCCCAGCCATGCCCTCACCAAGCAGGTCCTGCCACTTGGTGTCTGGGTGGGACGCGAGGGCGGCATGATGGATCATGCAGCACACAAGCATGTAGTGGCGATGGACCGGTTTGGTGTCCGGTCTGGTGTCTTCCAGCCAGCTCAGGTGGTGAAGTGGGGAGCACTGCAAGGCCAGGCAAGACACCAGCCCCAAGACATACTCTGGTGGGCTGGAGGACATGGGGGGGAGGGGGGCAGAGACCACCACTGAGCAGGACCTGGTCAACAAATGCAAGGGTTTCAAAAGGTAGGGCGGATTTCACCTCCTGGACCAGACAGCATGTTGCTCGTGTCATGATTAGACCCATGCACCAGGCCAACTCAGATGGGTCCACCCACTCCTGCCTATCATCATTCAGGAGGTCTCCGATATAAGTGACACCAGCCAGGATCAACCTCTGTTGCAACTGAGGCATCTCTTCTGTTGGCACTTCCAGCTGCGGGTTCCAGAGGAGGGGCTTGACGAGCAGGTCGGTGCCCTGGGTGAGTGTTGCAGGGGACCTGGAGGTGGAGACCAGCCTCCAGGCCCAGAGGAGATTGTGGTTGAACTCTGGCAGCCCTTGCAGGTCCTGCAGGGAGAAGTCCCGCAGGCCAAGGAGCTGCCAGTCATATCGGAGTCCCTGGAAGTGGCGGAGGAAGGTACGCTCCAGATGGCCTCATGCTGCATGGCTACCGACACAGTATAGCAGTCACTGCAGGGCCTGAAAGTGGAACATCAGGACCAGGCTGTGTAGGCAAACCAGGCCCTGGCCACCCTTCCACAAGGGGAGGCTCAGGACCTCCACAGCAACCCA
>NW_017729022.1:97648037-97651647 GCF_001723915.1 Gavialis gangeticus | reverse complement strand
CAGTGACCCAGTGCTGTCCTGGCCAGAAAAACTCCAGCGTCTGTCTCTGTAGCCCTGCCAGGACCTCAGGGGGCACAGGCAGGGTGTGTAAGTGGTGCCAGAACATGGACAGGACCAGCTGGTTCAACACCAGCACTCTCCCACACAGGGAGAGACACCTCAGCAGCCCTGCCCATGCCCGGAGTCACTCCACCACCGTTGCCTCCAGCTGGTGCCACTTCTCCGGTGGGGAAGGGTCTGTGGGGGACAGGCAGACCCCCAAGTAGAGCAGCGAGCCCATGCTCCAGCTGATCCCGTGGAGAATGGGTGGGAGTGAGCCCACCGTCAGGCCAAAGCTCCTGATCCAGTTAACCCAGGCAGAGAAGGCCGCTGAGTACAATGCCTGGAGGGCTTCCACCTGCGCCAGGTCACCTGAGTCCTAGACCGTGAGGAGTACATCATCAATGTAAGCTGACAGGACCAGCCACACCACTGGCTCCCAGAGCATCAACCCTGCCACCTGCCTCCTCTGGGGGCTTGGGACCAGTCATGTACACCCTGGGAAATCTTGTGTAGGACTGAGCCCCTCAAGCCCTGCGTGTTCCTGCTTGGCTTTTCCTCCTTACCAGGGGATCTCTGGGGCTTGTCTCAGTAAGTGGAGCAAGAGCGGCAGGCTTTCCCAGGTCTTGAGGGGCCCCATGCTGCCTAGGGGTTCCCAGGGTGATTAGAATCAGGCCCCTCAAGCCCCAAAAGAACATGGTGCCCATTGTCCCACAGCATCAACAGGCAGAGACAACGGGTAACGTGTTTTGCCCAATGAAGCAGATCAGCTGTTCTGGGGCACCTCCCAGTACAGCTGATCCATTTAATTTGGTGACATATTTCTAGTCTCAGTTCATCTCTGAATTAGGGATTCAGAGATCCTATAGATCCCAGTATGCCAATAAATTGCCTGTAGCCATGCCTTATAAAATCAGATAGTATTTTTTAATATGTTTATAATCATTTGTTACAGTTGCTACTCATGTCTATGACATACTCATAACATCTAGTATTCTGTTATAAACAATTTATAAAAGGGACTTTGTATGATCCTTAATTCTCTGTGTCTCCTTGTTCCCTGTGTTGTGGGTTGCTCTGTTGCTTGGCCTACTCCAAAAGGTCTGTTTCATGAGTCACACTTTTTCTCTAGCTACTCAAAGTTCTCTTTGCTCTCAAGATAGCAAAGTGGTTTATGTTTTTTTGAAATTCTGTTTACCCTTTCATTTTGCTTGGGTATAAGAAACAATAGGCTTGAGTGAGTCAGGAAAATGAACAGGAGATTTGATGCTAAGTTGTTTGCCAGGAGTAACTTCAAACTGGCTATGCAGAATACCCCACTTTCTTCAGTCTCTCTTGTCTCCTATGTTGACATATGACTCTTGAGAATAATTTGCTAGCTTTTCTTCAGGGTTACTTTATAGCTGTCACAGCTGATGACAACCTCATATACAATAAGTTACCCAAGGTAAGAGCTCCTTGTCCTTATTAATACCTACTGCTGGTGGTGCTTATTGATCACTGGTGAGATGGTGACATTTTATTGGGAAACTGGTAGAAGAAATCTCGACATTGATGCTGATGTATTCAGAAAGTCACCCGGCTAATGGGGTGAATTTCCAAGTCCATGGTGTCTGTCCTTCAATCATTTCCCTGACTTTCTACAAGTCTACAAGTCCCCCTAAGGAGTCATCAGACCTTCTACTTCTCCATCTCCAGCACTGACAAGAGGTCTCTTTAGACTCCTCCACTCTGCCACAAAGGGGGAGGAGATCTCCAGGCAAAAGACTTAAAAAGGGAACCCCAAATCACATCCAGATCTTTTATCACACAATCTTAGCTAAACCTTTCTGAGACTACTGATTTGCAGGGCAACTGAGTATGAAGGTAAGTGAGACTCTTTTGATATGTGGAATCATTTCAGTAAATACTTTCTCCTGTATTTTCAACTGAGTATATTGTTTTAGAAGCTAAATTGCTTGGTTTATAATTTTCTAACTTTCTTTTATATGTGAGAGAAATATTACAGCTGTTTTTGGTATACTATAAAACAACAGATTAAATGTGCCATTGCTAGCACAATTTCTTCTCTAACATAGGAAATGGAATTAACTTCTGAGAGTCCTAATAACTATGTTATTGTTTACTTGTCACATGAATTGATGCATGAAAAACTAGGCTTACATTGAGTTACAAAGTAGAGAGGTAATTTAGTCTACTCAGGACTTGTGATCAGTATATTCATTTGCAAGTCCTTTGTCAATGTGTAGTCCTCTTAGATTTAAACATCTCTTAATAATATATGTGGGATCAGTCAATAGCTTCAATAAGACAAATTCTATACTAAGGTAAACAACTTTTACTTACAGAGAGCAGTGATCTGCTTCAAAATACTAAGTCTCCTATGGTTGCATATTTTATGAGATTTAGACTGTGTAATCTCTCTCATCTCTGGATTCACCATGCTCATCACCACAAAGTTTTACATGATTGTAAACATTAGCATACAAAGTTCTTCTGTCAGTGTGATATGAATATTCACACTTGCTCCTTAAATTCAATGTGAATTTATTGAGGTGAGGTAGTACTGCAAGAGAGAGGCTTTGGGAGCAAGGGAGTCTGGAAAACATCTCAACATCAGGAGGTGAAGCTGAAGGGAGAGGTTGCCTGGGGATCTAAAAGACATTTTCCCCATGTCCTTCTGGTTGCTTGTCATGTGCAGGGACTGCGTAGACTGACAGCTTCTGCAATGGCCCTGTTCCTTGCAGCGTCTCTCATCTCATATTCCTGGAGTGCTCCTCAGGTAAGCGGTCTTGTCAGAATGAGTGTACAAGTATTAATAAACTTCATGGGTAGGTGTGGCAGTAGTACAGTGATTGTCATCGTAGTAGCACTGTGCTAAAATACCACTTTTCTCTTCTTTGGTGCAAAGGGTCACTTCCAAAGAAGAAACTGGACTCCTCAGGCTATGCTTTATTTAAAGGGTGCACGTAAGTCCCACGCTATTTCAGTACTGAAGAATGTAGCTTTTCCCACCAGTTGATTATTCTTTATCTGTTTTACTCCACCCAAGCAGAAATCTCCACAGGATGCAACAGAGGTGGAAGTCCAAATCATCACAAGGATGAATTGGATGTGATTTCTTCTTTGCTTGAAAATATTGGTATTTTTTGGAAAGAAACTAATAAATTGCATTGAAAAACATAATTAAAAAAAAAGCAGTAGTCTTGAAAATGCTCAGAGGGTATAAACTACAGTTTGATTGTTAAATCAACTGGGAAAAATCGCTTTCCCATCTAAAACTTATTTCAAAGTTTTGAAATGCAGTAGATATATTTCATTATTGCTTAGTATTTCCTGAGCTTTCTAAAAGTATTTCCACAAGCAACAGGAGAGAAAAGTTTCCTAGTGCAAGCTTCTTGCATTGCATTAATACCATCAGAAATATCTGCTGTGAAGTTGTTGAACAGCAGGTTTACCAATATCTTAGTATTATGGATGGGCAAATAAACCTCTAAGCCCCCATTTGTTAGGCCAGTGGCAAAGAAGTATTAAGTTTATTGATAAGATTTGAATCCTAATTTAAATATTA
>NW_017729022.1:97641523-97647943 GCF_001723915.1 Gavialis gangeticus | reverse complement strand
TAATTTAAATATTATAGGTTAAAGAAGAAAACCTAAAATGTCCAAGAGAAATAGCTCCATAATTGTATGGCCAAAATAATGTAAGTTACAAACTCCCCTGACTTCAAAAGCTGCAGCCACCTTTACAAACAGAAAATTTGGCCCTTGGACTTAAATGAATCTTTCAGGTTGAATAATGTATTTCTATTTTACTTAATCTGCACATTACTATTATTGACACATAAAAGTAATTTGTTTTTACAGGACAATGTTTTCTTTAAAAAAATAATGGTGACCCTTTAAAAGCTTTGATTTCTTAAGAGAGAAAAAAGGGGCTGTGCTATGGAGCAGCAAAGGAATATGAGGGAAGAAACTGGTAACTTTCACCTATGGTTTTAAACTTTAAGTTTAATTCTGTTAAACTTTAACAGAACAATGGAAAAGGCTGAAAATCACGGTCTCCTTGGAACAGACCACAACTCAAATAAAACATTCAGATTTAGGATTTGGATTATAGAAAATTGCTAGTTCCAGCATATGTCAAAAGAATAAACATGTATCGCAATATGATTTAAGGCATGCTTAAAGATTGGTTTAGTATTTTGCTTCCATTGTCTTTCCTATTGCTTTTGTAGAGGGACGTCGTTTTATTTCTGACGAGAGCCAAAGGAAGGATTTATACGACAGACTGCAGCTAGGTAAAATCATCTGGAATCATTTAAAAGTATATATATTATTTCAAATTGTACATTATATTAAAATGTTCCTTTTAACATTTTACAGCTTTTATGGCTAGTTCAATAGCTGGAGGATACTGAGGTTTTTTGTTTAACCAGTATTGTATGCTAGGGAGAAGCTAATATCAGGAGCTGGACAGCTCAGTCCTTTAAAAAATTACATTATGAAGACAACAGGCCTGAGTTCTTTCTCTGCTACCAGTGTATCCACACTCAAAATTGTAACAGGCTTTTGTGCCTTGGGACAGCAGTGATGGACAGGGTGGTAGTGGCAGCAGCCACTGTGAATCTTGCACGTCCTCCAGGTTGGTTGGTATCCCCTAAGTTGGAGTTCCCACTCACACACCTCTAGTTATGCTACTGTCTGCACTGATGGAGGTGGAATTATTCCTGAATTGCTCTGGGCTGAACATAATCAGTCTGACTGCATCTGTCTCTTGTTAAAAAAAGAAATTAAATTAGACAAAATGAAATTAAACATTACTGAATACTTTAAACTGTCAAACAATGAAAGCAGACAAATTATACATTTAGGCTACATTTTTGGTGCAAATTACTATTACACTTAAATAAAAATGCGTGGAAAAGGGAACTTTTAAAAAAACTCTGTAAGTAGAGTCATAAATGCAGATCTTTACATCTGTTTGTTTGTTTTGTTTTGCTTTGTTTTGTTTTGTTTTTCTTTCCAGAAACACGCAGCCAAAACTCAAATCCTGTATCTCTTTCGGAAGCTGCTGCACTATTTCTCAGCTCCTTATGGAAAGCACAAGAAGAAGGTAAATGCACATGTTATTTTATTCTCTGAGTTTCTAAGGGTTTTTTGAATACTCAAGTTAGGAAATTAACATACAACTGAAAGGATCTACCTTGGCTGACTGAAATCACAAGTTATGCCATAAATTATATTGTCCTGGAATTTTAAATTAGATTGGAATAGATATCAGAGAACAAATTAGATGATAAATGTTGGCCCATTCTGTTATTTCATTCACTTTTCTCATTTTTATCAGTTAATTTAGTGGCTGTAAGTCTAGATTCCTTATTGTTGTCATAATGCTTTCTTCTTTGGATGCTAGGCACTGTTATATTGACTTGCTTTTGCAATGGCAAACTCCTCCTGTTTCTATAGTTCATTGGCAAGATCCTCACACCTACTCCAACTCCTTTGCCCTATTCCAAAGGGCATCATGAAACATGTAAAAGCCCCAGCATAGACACCAAAGATGAGAGCTGTAAGACTCTCTCTCTACAAACCCCTCCTAAACTCTGATATCAGGGTGTTGCTGGGGACAGAAAGCGTGAGTTGCGGATGGGACGTTGTAGTGTGTATACATAATGTTATGGAGATTTTGAGCAGCGCTGTGTTTCATGGGAAGCCTAGGGAAGACCCACAGAGAAGCCCAGGATTAGAAAAAGACAGAGGTGTTTTGAAGCTACTGCAGGCTCTGTCTACACTACAGAGTTTAGCTGGCAGAATTGTGAGGGCACCCACAGATAGCTCCTTTGAAATGGAGCCCTGCCTTTCTGCTGCAGAATTCAACCACCTCTGGTGAGCTGCCTGGCAGCTGACAGGAGCTTCATGGAATATGCCTCCACCTTCTGCTGGGTGCTGTGATCCCTATAGCACTCGGTGCCTTCTGAAAGTGCACTTTGCAGTTTGGCAATAGTTGCATCTGCAATGGGGCAGCATGAAGCTGCCAGAAGTACATGAGTATGCATGTAGTTTGGAGGCTTAGCAGTAGCATCTGTCTGCTGACAGAACTGCTAACAAAGGCAGTTAAGAGCAGACAAGGCCTTTGCCCCTCTTTTTATCCCACCTGGGGAGTTTTGTGGTCTTCCTCTTAGTCCTTGTCTTTACTATGATGAAAATAGTGTATTCTTATCTCAAGTTATCTACCCTGATATCAAATACTTGTGAAGGCAAGGCAGTTGATAGCTCTCATGAGTGAACAAAGCAAGGTCAGTCTCTGCTTGACTTCCCAACACATGCAAAAACTTTAAAACTGTGTTGTCTTCACTAGAATGTTACTGTTTATCAAGTCAAATTAAAAACAGCTTCTTCCACAGGGGCAAAAAGGTTTTAGAACTTCTCTACAAAATCTTATTTCACCCGTCTTCAGATGTACAGGACCTATTCCTACAGTCTACAATCACCTAAAAAAGTTCTAATATTCTGACTAATATTAAGGCAATGTACTCTCTTTGGCCTTGCAGGATTTGGCTGGAGTAAGAATGGCCACTTTTAATTTAATACAGGACCCTATGCCTAATATATAGACTGCTGCACCTGCTTAAAGCACTACATTTTGTCTTATGGGTTGCTAACTTCAGGGAAAAAACATATAAGGTTCATGACCTGTAAATGAAAGTCAGTTGCATCTTCCTGCTTGTTGTTGAGCATAGTGAATAAGCAGTGTTAATCTTCTCACAACAAAAAAGTATTTGAGAAATCTGAGCAAAACTGACTGTCCTTATTGTGTTTGTGAAGCTGAATCTCTTTACTGCTTCAACTCACTAAGTCTATTACTTTAAGGGCTGCATTCAGCAAGAAGCTGAGCTCCCTGGCTCCAGTATACTTTCAGTGTGTGCTTATTTTAAATGTGAAGAAACCCATTAAAGCTAAAAGGACTACTTGTGTACTTAAAGCTGAGCACATGTATAAGTGTTTTGCTGGGCTGAGGCCAGATTAGTCAATACTTCACAGAATGAAGCTAAAAGTATCTTTTTTCCCAAGAATATTGCAAGATTCTTTTCAACTATCTTTCTTTTTTCACAAAGAAAATAGAAATCTTGTAGGGAAATTTGCAGTGGGCCACTACCAAGCTTCTGCCTCAGTTAAATGCTGCATATATTAGTTTCCTTTTGGTACTTTATACAGGATTTCTAGCCTAACTGCTTTTCATTGCAATGGTCAATGTACCTGAACATGGCTCTAGTGGCCAGAGGAAATGGGTACAGGAACACTGCTGTTTAGGTACTTGAATAAGCATAGCATTGTAATGAGTACAAGGGGCATTTCTATATCATTGTACTATAGTGCTATAGAATATGCAATGTTGGGAAGTGTGGACATGCCCAGTTTCCCACCACACAAACTTTGGGTCACATCCATCTTGTACATTGTAACAGAAGCACCACTGGCATTGGAGCTTTAGAAGTTGAGAATATGGGCTCATGTTTCTCTTTCATTATATCCCTCACACCTTATTCCCATCTAATACTATTTAATTAATCTTTTTTATAATCTTGTTTACTATAGTTTCTAGAAGCTTTCCACACAAAATAGCCTTGTTTTTCAAAAAATACTTTCTTCCCACAAAATTCATTTTAAATTTACTATTTCTTTTTTTCTTTTTCATGATTTTTCATTTTTTCTAGAAAACTTTCTGGCCCCTTTTCCCTTTGGGTTAATGAGCAAATAACTCAGGTGAAAGTGTTTAAAGAAAATGAAAACTCAGATCGTTCTGAACTTTGTGAAAAGGAACTTCAAAGAAGTGTTCAGTCTTTTCAGCTATCTCAACTAACTACTGGCTGTAGCAGAAACTTCAACTTTGCTCCTCACTATTCCTAAGGGATCTAAATTTCAAAAATCACATTTCCTACCTGCTCTCTCCATATGCATTCTTTCTTTTTTATATATTTACTATTTAATTTTGCTGGCTTCTGTGTGAAAAGCCTGGTTACAGCTTATTGAAAAACACTGGAAAGAACATTGTCTTTTGGTGTGTCAGAGCAGTGATACTCAACATCTTCAGTAGGGCTGTGTGAAACAGCAGTGTTTCATTTTTACTTCCATTTTGCCGTTTCGATGGGACAGTATTTTTTTTGAGTTTCATTTTGTTTTGAAAGCACTGTTCCATTTCATTTCATCAAAACGGCTTTGCCATTTTGACACTGTTTCAACGTTTTGCCCATAAGCTATAATGGGGAAGCACAAAACTGTCTATAACTTTGTTATTTTTAGGCAGATTTGGAAGAAAACAGTGGTGATGGTAGCCCCTTCTGAGAGCATGAAGTCTGCCAAGTTTCAAGAATATAGGTGTGGGGGCTTCTGGGAAACTGCACCTCAAAATCTTGAAAGCAAAACTCATGTCACGTGTACGTTAAGGCACAGGGGGGTGAAAACAGGAGGTGTGCTAGCCCCTGCTAATGCCACAAAGCCTACCAAGTGTCAAGGAGAGAGATGCAGGGGTTTCTGGGAAACTGCACCTCAAGTTGCTGACAAGCAAAACTTGTGACGTGTGACTGTGTGTCTGCGTTAAGGAGTACCCTCATTGGTGTTTGGGCCTCTACATGACATGGTATTGTGCCCCAGTGAGGCCTCCTCCTCTGGTCCACCACTTTAAATAACAGCCTCAGCCTGGTCCACCACTTTAAATAAAAACAGGTAAAATAACAACTTGGTGAGCTCTAGCACAGTAGCACGAGCAGCATCTCAGGCAGCCAAACTGTGACAGAGCCTTTCTTTCCTCTCCTGCAGGAGCTTCTTCTCCAGCATGTGTGTTAAGGCCTGCTCTCATCCTGTCCTTCCCCCCTCTTCCCCCTCCCTCTACTTACTTTCTGTTTCCCTGCAGGCAAGCCCAGTTTCAGCTTCAAAACTCGAAACGTTTTGAAACTTTACGACTGCCCTCATTTCTTTTTGAGGCTGTTTTGAAGCCCTTCATTTCATTTCCATTTCACTGTTTTGAGCTCAAAATGAGCCAAAACAGCATTGAAACGAAATAGCCCATGCGATTTTGCACAGCCCTACTATTCAGCCCTGCAGGCCAGATGGGTGGTATAGGGCCGGTCCATGGGCCAGATCCTGTACTCAGGATTTGTCTATGGACCTCATCCAGTGTGCTGTTGGTAAGCAGGTACAATCTAGCATCCCAACCTGGTCCCATGTGCTAGATCCCTCTGCAGAGGGACCCCATGTACTGTTTCTGGGAGCTGGAGCAATTAACGCTGCTACGACTTGCCAGCTGCCAAATTTCTGGACACAGGAAGAGCCCCACAGATTGGATGACATAGCTATGTGGGGTGAATCTGGCCCATGAACCATAGTTTGAGCATCACCATGTTAGAGGGGAGAGCAATGGGGTCAACATCCATAAGGGTAAAGGATGACCTTTCATTCTCAATTACTTGTTTTCTTCTAGGGAAAATGCCCAGACAAAGGAGATACTTTCCCATAAGAGAGAAAGCAGTGTGCTACTTTCTCTTTAAGATGCTCCACCTTAACTAGTGAATAGCCCTCTTATCTGGCAGACAGGGAATTTCTAACAGTTAAAAGTTGAGTAGATAGAAACCCATCCTCTCAACATAAATCACAAAGGGCATGTACACACATGCCTGACACCTTTTCCGATGCATGCGAAGTAGCATGCTCCAGCAGCCTCAGTGTCACATGTATTCAGCATCCCTACACTTCAAACTGGTGGCAGCAGCACTTTAATTAAAGCTAGCTGAACCAGCTTTAGTTAAAGCACTCCCACCACCATTTTGAAGCGCAGGATGCTGAATACAAGAGACACTGCAGGTGCTTTAGTTAGACTGGCTCCCAAGAGCCACTCTAATTAAGGTGCCTGCCACACCCGGAGCACAGGTTACGGCACTCAAAATGTCTTTTCTGTCTTAGAGAAACAGTTACAGATAACAGGATTGTCTTGAACTCGTCTGTTTCACCCACAGCCAAACTTTGTGCTTTTTTTTACATGCAACT
>NW_017729022.1:97623325-97636523 GCF_001723915.1 Gavialis gangeticus | reverse complement strand
TCCCCCCAGCCAAACTTTGGGCTTTTTTTTACATGCAACTTTCTTTTTCCCCCCCATGTTTTTTTTTTTTTTTTTGTCTTGCAGCTGAAGAAGAAACAAGTGATCACCCTGGATATTTGACAAATAATCTATTAAACTGGTGAAAGCTTACCAGTTACGTCAACATTCTTCCTAGATCTCCCTTGAAACCACAGTCTGTGTGATCATAATACTCCAGTTCACTTTCACTCCTGTGTTCTGAAGGAATAAGATTTGGACTCCTTCCGACATTTTGAATGCAAATTGATTAAAGGATGTTGTTCAGCTAAGGAAACTATTTTCACATGTCCTGTCTTGTTCAGACCACTTTATTTGCCAGCCAAAATTTAAAATCCACTATACCATTATAGCTGACAGGACCCAACTGTCACGTCAGAACTGACCGATTTTTTAAAGAAATCTTTTGTTATAATTTTACTGTGTGCATGTTTATAAAAACTTTCACCGTTTTCAAATCTATTCTACTTTTAATCACTTTTACTCATAGGCACTGTTGAATTTTAACCTCCTTATTGATGGTCCTTCCTTTTATTGATGATCCAGTTAAGTCAATGATACATCTAGCATGTGGGCTAACAAAGCAAGTAGTTTATTTTATCTGTATCAGTTGCCACAGGCAGATGTTTTAAAATGACTTCATCTGACGTCTCAGCAATGAGGGTTCGATTTTCACTGGATTGGCCATTTTAAGCTGCCTGCAGCCCTGTACTTGTTTTTGGTCACAGCTATAGATCACTTTCTGTGGCCAGATCAGGAGAAAATTGTCACTTCTGTCTGTACCCTTCAACTCTAAAGAACAGCCAACAGGCTGTTTACTTAAGCCTCAATCCTGCAAAAAGTTTAATACTTAACCTTATGTACTGAGAGTAATCCTACTGAATTATACATGGTCTCTAAACATATGACCCTTCAAATGGTAAATTATAATTCTACACAGGTATAGATAGATCTGTTTAACATTACTATGTAGTTGTACAATACTTACTCAAAAGCCATGTGGATTCCTTATGTAATTAAAAGCAGTTACATGATACTGGTGTACCAGGAACTATGCTTTATTTTTTTAACCTTTATCACAAATCTTGCTCCCCTATTTCTCCCCCCACCCAATAACGTTTACCTGTTATCTTTCTCCTGATGTTGACATGAGTTAAATCTGTTAAATTATAATCAAAATAATGTTGCTACTCTCTGCCCAAAAGCAATACAGATGAATTAACAGGGGAACCAATTTTCAAGATTTATTGATGGGTACTTCTGATAACTTTTTTAAAAATTGGGCTTAGAGGGGAAAAAAAAATGGAATTAAGGACAGACTTGTTTTGTTCTGTTTTTACTATATCACTCAGTGGTAGTATGTTTTGGATCAATACATGAATTAATTATGGGCCAGCCAAGTCAATGGGAATTTATTCAGTGATTTCAATGATCTTTGGATGAGATATAGTCCAAATGCTTCAGGTGGTTTTTTTTTTTTAAATAATTTTTGAGCACAGGATGACATCAAGTTGCTATAAAGAAGGTTTTATGCATGTCCCTGATCTATTAGACTAACCTAAACCTCATGTGACAGAACATTTTAGAGCTACAGAAAATACTTTTTACATTACATTCAGGATAAATGGACTTTTGATGGTTTACTGTAGATCCAAGCCCACAACTTTGGACAGTTCTTTAACAAATGTCATTAAAAACCAAATAAAAGTTTTACTTTACGTGGAAATCAGCTGCTTGTGCAATCCTCATGTCTTCAGCATGGCAGATAAGTACTGCCAAGTTTGTCAGATGTCAATAAAAACCCCAATAATGGTTTAGAGTTAGTGGCTGTTGGCTTTATGTGGCTACAGAACAGCTTCTTTACTTGATTAAGATCCACAATTGGACTATTTAAAATAATACCATAGTCTTGATAGCAACTGCTCTGGTCACTGACTTGGGGGCCAAGGTGAGGGGAGGGAAAACATCAGCTGCTGCCACAACCACACAACCATGCCAGCAGCATGGCGACAGCCAGAAGTCCCTACTGCTCTGGGTGCCCAGCTGCTTTGTTATGCCTCTGGGAGCTGGCCTTGATGTTCAGGATGGAATTGACATGACTTACAACCAGAAAACATAAATTAATTTGGCTATTGTAGGTCTATGTTTGTGAGAAAGTCATTTTAGCATCTGGAAAGTAGTGGACTTCCCAATGACTGCTACTTTTTATAAAGGGGAATCAGGAAACTATGCATGACTTTGAAGCAGCCATGTTATCAAAGTGCTTTTTACTTTCTATGCCAGCACCAACCTCACTCTCATCAGGATACACCTTGGGAATCAAATGGTTTTCATGCAACTGTTTATGATAATGGTCTGAAGCCTGCAGTGTCTGAGCTTGAAGAGACTGACACCCTCAGCTGGACATCGTTAGGATAAAGTGTTTCAGGGCATTGATTGTAGTCATGTTGGTCCTAAGGACATAGGCAGACAAGGTTCTTTGGGTAAATATGATATATTATTTTAGACCAACTAAAATAGTTGGAAAAATTCTTTTGGATAAAAACTTTGGGATACAAACACTTTTTTTCAGGCAGAGGGGGCACCTGCAGTTGTTTTGTGCTCTCCTGGATGGGATACAAGCCAGATACTGGCTTCTATCCCATCTAGGAGAGCAGAAAACAACTGTAGATGCTCCTTCTGCCTAAAGAAGCCTATTTGTACCCCAAAGCTTGCAAAGAAGATTTTTTTCCAACTATTTTAGTTGGTTTAATAAAAGATAGCAGATTCACCCAAAGAACCTTGTCTTCCTTAGGATAATGTGGGCATTCAAGTGCCATCCAGATCACTATTTACCCCAGTGATTTCATATGCTACAAGTGTAGCTGAGGAAGAATCTTGTGGCAATCTGCAAGTTGCCCATCTCAGCTCTCTGGGATCCATCTAGGAAGAAGGAGCTAAACTATTTTATTTCAGTCCCATCAAATCTTTTCCACACTGCATACTTACAGTACCTTTATAGTTGTCTGCTTCACCTTAGTCACCAGCCATTCTTTTGAGCCTATTCCTTTGGTTTATAGGGGAGGGGTTTATACCTTTCATTTTGAGAACTTTGTCATATAATTTGAAGGGCATCCTCCCACCTTTAGTCACCAGCAAAGCAGGAGATGGAACCTCTTGATTCCAGTGCACTCCAGTGACTACACCACTAGATGGGTAGTCTGTAGACTGGAGTTCTGTTCTGGGCTGTAACACTGGCCAGCTCTGCAGTATTGGGAAAGTTGTTTTTCTTTCTGTTCCTGCCTTTTGCCTATTTTGATCATATGCTTTTCAGGGCAAGGACTACTTCTCTCAATATGTGGTTGTACAGTACTTAGCAGTACAATATCACTCAAGAACCCTAAAGGCTCATCTACATCACTTCCACAGAAGTCCTGGAAGCTATGTCCAGGAATGCTGCCAAGAAGCATGCCCCGCCCACTCACCCCTACAGAACAAGCCCAAATTCTGGAAATAAGTCATCATGATTGCTTTAGAAGAGCCTAGAGGGTAAACCCTATTGCTACTCTCAGGCTGTCTGTCTCAGATGTGCTTCTTGCTGTGTGTTCATAGTCTAGATATGGTCTAGATACATTTAATAATAAAAAGTGCTGCTAACTCTAAAACCAGGAGGTCTTCATGCTGACAGTGGAAAGAGCTGTCTATGGTTATCATCTTTTAAATGTTATCAAGTCACAATGCAATATGTGGGCTTATCTGTAGAGACCAGGTACAGAGTCAGGAATTTTAGTTCTTTGGGCAAAGTCACATTAATTTTCTTCACAAACTACTTCATCTAAGAGAGTAAAAATATAACAACATGAATCATTCAACAAAAGCCTGAAGATGGGTGGTCTGCCATTTATTGTGGGCCTAGACAACTTCAGAAAATAATAAAAATGCCCACACATTGAACTAGATATTTTTCCACAAGAAATATGGTTTACACCTGGATCAGGACACTTTTGCATTGTGTAAAAAATGCTTACAGTGATGTAGATTTAAAATAGGATAAAGAACATAAGAAAAAAATTGACTCTTTTCAACACTTTTTGAACCCTGTCAGGTTTTCCCCACATGTAACAATTTCTTCAAAATGTGGTAAATCATGACTTAAAGGTGATAGTTTGGAAGGGCAGAATAGATAAATTAATGGACATTTGATTGGAATAATTATGATGGATCTGCTCTCATGGGTTATAATGAATTTCAGATGCAAATATGATCTATGGTACATTTAACTTAATTGGAGAGATCACAGGAGAATCATAATATTATCTAGGTTTACTGCATTTTAACAATCTCTTCTACCTCCAAGGAAGGGAGAAGAATTACAATTTAAACTACTTATAAAGTAATATTTGTTTCAAATGTCCTAACCTCATAGCACTGTCCTCAATCTGTAGCCTGACCAACCTACATGAACGCACTGTTCGGGAGCTGAAACATCATCAGGCATGACAGCAATGGCATTCAGTTCCTATATTCTCCATGCTGTTGCTTCTTTCCTGGTGGCATTATTCCAAGGGAAAAAGGTGCCTTTATATTTTGCTTGTCCCTTTCAGCCTCTTCATCCTCATCATATCTTTCATCCTCATCTTCGTTCTCCTCATCACTTTGATGAGGGCTAGAAGGCTGGGAGACCGAAGGGGATGGTGGGACTGATGAGGGCCTGGGGTACCTGAAACCTTCCGTCTGCCAGAGACATAAGAAAGAAATGAACATGGCAACAATGTAGCTTGTAGGCTATGCACAACAAGGTCTTGCTGATGCTTTCCAGGGCCAAACCTCAAGTCATATGTTAAGTGATGTAAGCTTTACCTGCCCCAGATATTAAAGTTAAATAAAACCAGCACTCATCAGGTTCAAGATTTTCCAAACTTTCCAAGTTATAAAATTATAGTTTCTTTTTATTCTGGTATAAACTTGGAGTAATTGACTAGTGGAGTTACTGGATTTAGACAGTACCCTAATACTGAAAAACCTGGCTTGATATTTCTTTAGGAGTTAGATCCTAACTTCTAATCTGAATACTCCTGAATTTCTGCGTAAATGGGTGCATGCTGAAATTTATATCACAGCCTGTATTCAAATCTGCATTGCTACAAGCAACAAATGAAAATCCAGATCGAGAGTTTTGGTTTGGGCCTGGAACCCTTGACCTATTACTGGGGGAGGGCTACCAAGCCAGCCAAACCAGCAGGGGCCATTTAAGAGAAGGGTCTTTGTGGCCCAGGACAGAGACAGCTGCAACAGCTAGTAACTCTGCTCTGGGGAGTGGCTGCATGCTGTGGAGGTAGGAGCTAAAAGGCAGGCAGCTGGCAGGGCTGGGACTGATGAACAGCCCCTGTGCTTGGACTAGTCAATAGGCTGGGCTGACTGGAAGGGACAGGGCATGCAATAAATAGGCTTGCCTTCAGGCTGGAGAGGCAGTCTATCCCTGGCTGGTGAAGGGGCAGGATCCCCCAGGTGGGTCACAGCAGGGCCCAGAATCAAAAAGGGGAACTCTGGGAAGTAAGGATCAAGAGAGGTTTTTTTTTTTTTTTCCATTTGGCCTTTTTTCTTTTCCCTGCCACAGGACCCCAAAGGGATAAAGGACTGCCTTTCATGTTGAGTTTGTTTATGAGTGCCTGGAGAGGCAGTATTTTTTTGTTGAAAGTGGTTACTTGCAATTTTTGTTTCTGTTAGTTTGTCCAGCGGACCAAGAGCAACTGTGAGAGGAGGTGAATGTCACATTGCAGGTGCCTTACAGCAACCTGCAAGATTCACCCCTTGTGGGCAAGGGGTCATACACTGAGAGAGAGAGAGATGGGGATTTAACCCATTTGAGACTGGGGAACCAGGAGGGTCCAGCCCTATTGTGAAACCAAATTCGCAGCTGTACCACTGCTAGTAAAGGGCCAAGGCTATGGGTCTAAGTCAGGGTTGGGCAAAAGATGGCCTGCAGGCCACATCTGGCCTGCCAGACCATTGTATCTGGTCCATGGGGCTCCTAAAATCTTTTTTAAAATTAATATTTATCTGCCCTGGCTCATGTCAAAAATGACAGGACCCAGGGGCAGTAGGACCCAGAGGAAGCCACAGCAGGCCCCTGGAACAGCAGGGCCCACCTGGCCCTGGCCCTGCCCACTCAGCTGGAAGCCCCTACCTAGCAGAGGCTTTTGGCCTGAGACAGTGGGGCTGCTTCTGCCTGTGCTGGAGTGGGAAATTAAGTTAAGAGTGGGGGGACAGGTAGGCAGGGGAGGAGCACCGGTGATTGCCTCAGTCCTTGGGCTGGGATGGCCAGCTTCTGCTGAGTTCTGTGGTCCAGCCACTCATCCAGAAGCAAGTAGATGCATGGGAAGCAGCAATAGCTAGGATCCTTTCACCCAGATAGGTGAGAGCAGGGCACATGGGGTTGGGACTGTGTGTGCTGGTACCCTCCTGACCATGGGGCTGTGGTAGGGGCCTGGGAGTAAGCAGTCATGCGAGAGCCAGCACCAATACTCCCCTTTCTTCCTGCTGGCTCAGCCCAGCCCAGCCCAGCTCCATAGAGCCCAGCCAGCCATGCCCTGGACTCCTGTCACCCCACTCTGGGCCCCACCAGTGCTGGCCTTGGGACACCACTGAGCTGTTGCTGGCTCCTGTGTGCCCACTCGCTCCCAGCTGCCCAGGCCCACAATACAGATGGGGACCAGTGTGCACACTCCCAACCCCGTATGTCCCATGCTTGCCCGTCTGGATGAAAGGATCAGGCCCCAGGCTGCCAGGGCGGATGCCTGTGGCCATGTTCGTACTGCAGAGGCTCCTGCTGCAGCCAGGAAGCTGGGGGCCACCAGGGAAGGGCCTGTCCAGCCCTGGTGGCAGTACAGGTAGTTTCCAGAGCCACTGGGGGCAGCACGGGCCAGCAGAGACATGGCCCAGGGCCTGAGAAATGCAAGGAGGCAGTGTAGAAGTTACATCATGCACCTGAGGCTTGGGGCAGCAATGGCCCAGCTGCCCCGCCCCACAGGCAGCCTCGGTGGGTGCCGCTGTCCCAGAGGGAAGTCCCACCCCTCCCCCTCTGCACTGCAAGGAGCTGGTGGCTTGGCAACTGTTAGCCCCTTGGCCCCAGGATGGACAGAGAGGCTGTGCCAGGAGCCAAACTAGGGCAGTGGCTGCTTTTCTGCTTTGGAAGCTCCTGTGGCTGCAAGGAGCCCGGGGGCCTGGGGAAACCCCTGGCTGGCCCCAGGGGTAGTGCAAGGGGCCGCCACGAGCTGACAGGGACCCAGCCCAGGACACAGGAAGCCCAGGGAGATCACAGGAGCTTCTGGAGTAGAAAAGCAACTGTGGACCTGATCCACCTCCTGGCACAGTCTCCCCGTCCATCCCAGGGCCAGGGCCAGGGCTTGAGCTGCTGGCAGGCTGCTGGGCCCCTGTGGGAAGGGGGGCCTAGACATGTTCCTCAGGGTGGTGGAGCCTGCTGGAGCTGCCCATATGGGGGGCAGCTGGGCTGTGGCTGCCCCAAGCCTCAGGTGTGCAATGTAACTTCCGCACCACTACCCCACGCTTCTCATGCCTCAGGCCTGACAGGGCCTTCCCTGGAAGCCCCCAGGCTCCTGGTGGTGGCAGGAGTCACTGGAGTGCAAATGTACCCACAAGACATGGGCAGCAAGGGCCTGGCTGGCCCCTGGCATGGCTAGCCCTGGGGCCCAGTGCCACATCGCGGGGGGAAGGCCTGGGCCCACCCACATACCAGGGGTCCAGATATCTGCCAGCAGCTTGCCCACTGGCCCTAGGATGGGCAGGGAAGCTCTGCCAGGAGCAGAATTAGTTCCACAGGTGCCTTTGCATTTTGAAGGCTCCTGCAGCTGCCAGGAACCTGGGAGCCATCCAGGAAGGGCATGGCCAGCCTAGGGGATTGTGCAGGGGTGTGGCCAAGGCTGCTGGGGGCAGCACAAACCAGTGGGGACCCAGCACAGAGCACTGGAAGCCCAGGGAGGCTCCCCCAAAGTTAGATCCGAATGGCTGCACCAGCACGTTCCAGCTGCAGGCTATTGCAGAGCACGGCCAGGTGCGCACCCCACATACCCTCAAACCCTTCCCGCACACCCCACAGCCACACCCTCCTCCACACACAATCATACATCCCACAAATACCATACACACACATACATCCACAGCTCCCCACAAACCTCATACCCACCCATCCGTACCCGTGATACTCCCGCACACCCCACACACTATACAAGAGTAAGACTGCATTTTGAGCTATTATGCGATCACTTCTACATATACAGCAGAAACACACACAAAATCAGGAAAGAAATGAGTTTTTAAAATTATATTAAAATATATTATTATAGGTATTTGATTTTTAGTACATAATTTGTTTTTTTTTCCAGTTCTAAGATAGCAAACCCTCTTCCACAAAGGAGTACTTCCTGGGGCAAGGGGACGGACTTGCAGTGGCAATGGTCAGAGGTTAGGGGTGGGAGTTCTGGTCCCAAGATGGCAACCAGGGGGCGGGGCACTTGTTGAGGGCCGCTACTGATGCGGCCCTCGACAGCTTGCCAAAACTTCATAAGTGGCCCTCTGCCTCAAATAATTGGTCTAAGTGAAGGGACCAGCTAGAGTAAAATAGGCCCTGGCCAAGAGAGTCAAAGCCTGAACAAGTACAAAAAAGGGAAACAAAGTGGCCCAAGAGGAATACCATGCTAAGGGTGCCTGTAAATGTTAGGGGACGTTGCTCTGACATGCTGTCATTACAGTGCATCAGAGCAGCCTCAATTAGTTGAATCTGCTGGAGCATGCTAATTAGCACACTCTAGCAGCCTCTACACCTCCCTGTGCTTCAGAATGGTAGCTGGGACATTTTACCTAAAGCTCATCCAATGAGCACCACCCCCTCAACCTTGGAGCATGTGTAAAAGGCGCCTTAAGGCTTAAGATGCCTTCCACATAATTGGCTCCATCAAGACATGGCAGGAGAGATACAGGGTGATGGTTTGGAGGGGCAGGGGGGCATACTAGCTGGCCGCTGGCCACATACAACCTCCTGGCAGGCCTAAGCTTGCCATAGCACCCCATCTTCAGTTGTTACTTTAAACAATGAATTGTAACTGGATTTGCCTCAATTAGGTTTTAAATAACCCAGGTCCTAATTTTGGAGCCAAGTACAACCACTCCCCAAATGGGTGCACATATACTATTTATGATAAGAGTAGATTGAACATGTGCCTTGATTCTGACCAACAACCGTTTCATCCTCAGCTCTTATTCAGATTAGTCTTGCATGATCTACAGAGCATGTACATGGGATCATGCAGAGAGGACCCTGGTGCCTCTTGACACCTTGCCAAAATGCCCCTCCACATAGAACTTGTAAAGCAGTGTTTCTACGGGTTTTTACGGGGTCATAAAATTAGAAGGTACCAATTTCCACCCCAGTACCAAGATCTTCAGCTGCTCTAAACTGGCATAGTTTTACCAATGTCAGTTTACAGCAATGGAAGATCTGTCCCTCCATTCAGCTGATGGCTCTGGTCTTTCTGTTAGGCAGCCATGCATATGTTAGCCTTTTGTGGCAAAATAATCATTTTAAAAGTATTTTCTCTCTCTAGACAGTAGTTAAAAATGCAGAAAAAAATATCTGTAAGTACAGATATCACCTTTGGAGGAGCACTTGGTTCCATCTCAAATTTATCAGGGAAAGTTCTGCTGAGAGCCAGGTGTCTTGCATGCATGTAGTACTGAAATGTAAAACAAAGAAATATATAGATTAAAACAGACTTACTTTTGCAGGAAACAGAAAAATATTGTCTTCTCAAGGAAGGAAAGAAAAAAAAAAAAGGCTGACTATAGCCGCGTCCACATGAGTGCAGATGTTTCTTTCCCTGGGGACAAGTAGCAGTGGCACACCTTATGCCATGCACCCTCTAGAACAGGGGTGGGCAAAATAGGGCTTGTGGGCTGCATCCAGCCCACCAGGCAATTCTATCTGGCCCGTGGAGCCCCTGATTTTTTTTTTTTAATGAGTATTTATCTGCCTCTGGCTCCTGTAAAAAATGACAGGAGATAGGGGCAGTAGGACCCAAGGAAAGCCATGGCAGGCCCCTGGAACAGCAGCATCCACTCAGCCCTGGCCCCGGCCCTGCCCCCTCAGTCGGAAGCCCCTGCCTAGCAGAGGCTTCTGGCATGGGACCGTGGGGCTGCTCGTGCTTAAGCCAGAGCAGGAAATTCAGGTAAGAGCAGGGGGACAGGGAGGCAGGGGAGGATCATGGGTGATCACCCCAGTCCTTGGGCCGGGCCAGCTCCTGCTGAGTCCTATGGTCTGTCAATGCAGCCAGAAGTGAATGGGTGCACGGGAGCCAGCAACAACCAGGATCCTTTTGCCCAGACAGGCGAGTGCAGGGTACACGGGGTCAGGGATGTGTATGCTGGTCCCTGCCTGATGGCAGGGCTGGGGCAGGGGGCTGGGAGCAAGAAAGTGTGTGGGAGCCAGCGCCAGTGTTCTGGGGTGGCTCCTCTCTCTACCTGCTGGTGCAGCCCAGCCCGGCCCCATACAGCCCAGCCAACCATGCCCTGGGCTCCTGCCACCCTGCTCTGGGCCTCCCTAGTGCTGGCCCTGTGGCATTGCTGGGCTGTCACTGGCTCCTGCACGCTCCCAGCCCCCCAGCCTGGAGATGCAGGCAGGGACCAGCGCACACACTCCTGACCCCACGCACCCCACATTTGCCCATCTGGGCAAAAGGATCAGGCCCCTGGCCACCTGGATGGGTGCCAGCCTGTCCTAGGGTCAGGTGGCCGCGGAGACCACATTTGCATTCTGAGAGCTCCTGCTGTGCTCACAGTGGCACGGGCCCTGGGGACTCAGCCCGGGGTGTGGGAAATGTGGGGAGGAGGAGCAGGAGTTTCCTTGCACACCTGAGGCTTGGGGCAGCAAGGGCCCACCTGTTCCCCCCCTCACATAAAGTCCTGGTGGGTGCACCAGGGGGAAGGCCCAGCCCCCCCATGCACCACAGGAGGCTGGCAGCTTGGGGGCAGCTCGCCTCCTGGCTCTGGGATGGGCACGAGCCAGAGTGGGACTGTGGCCTCTTTTCTGCTCCAGTAGCTCCTGTGGCCACAAGGAGCCTGGGAGCCCCAGGGAAGCTCCTGGATGGCCCTGGAGGCAGTGTTGGGGACTGCCACAAGCCAGCAGGGTCCCAGCCCAGGAAACAGGAAGCCCAGGGAGGCCGCAGGAGTTAATGGAGAAGAAAAGCAGCCACAGGCCTTTTCCGGCTTCTAGCACAGCCTCTCCATCCATCCCAGGCTCAGGGGGCAAGCTGCCACTGAGCCCCTGCAGGGCAGGAGGAACTGGGCCTTCCCCCTGGGGCAGTGGCGCCTGCCAGGGTCACCTGTGGCAGGGGGGCAGCTGGGCTGTTGCTGTCCCAAGCCTCAGACGTGCAATGTAGCTTCCGCACTACCTCCCCATGCCCCAGGCCACATCCCCACCGGCCCATGTCACCTCCTGCAACTCTAGATGCCCCCTGTGTTGCCCCCCAGGCCTGACAGGCCCTTGGTCTAGCTTCATCTGCTTTGTGACCCTCCTCTGGTGTCCGGGTGGGCCCAGGCCTTCTCCCCCCCCCCAATGTGGCACCACACCCTGGGGCCAGCCATGGGTGGGGGAGGGAGACCAGCTGGGCCCTTACTGCCCAAGCCTCATGGCTGCATTTGTGCTCCAGCAGATCCTGCCACTGCCAGGACACTGGAGGGCACTGGCCAGCAACTGTGCTGGCCTCAGCAGCCTTACCTGTGGTGCTGGTGTCCCTGGGGAGCTGCAGTTGTGGCACTCTTCCAGCTGGGAGCTTGGTTGGCAGCTGAAGTGTGGCTCTAGCCAGTGACTTTCCCATTTTGGGTGGCTCACACTGCCATCACATGCCCCAGTCTGGGCTTTTTTTTTGGCATGGGTTTTTTTGACCCTGTGATCTCCTGGTGTCAAAAAAACACCTACACTGCAAAGTAGTAGTGTGAGGAATACCTGCATGTGTGGTGTGTGGTGCCATAGATTGCTCTCCAGTGCTCATCTGGACACGGCATATAGCTGTAACTAACTTAGACTATACCAAACTGGTATTACCCTGTGGTATTATACACACACAGAACTGAAGTAATGAACAATTCCTGATGTAATTTACACTTGATTCACTTTGAAAATAATCTGGTGTTTTGGCTTTAATGAAGATATGTTTTTGTGAGATCGAGGAATAAAAGAATGGAATAGTATATCTGTTAGAACCAGAATAGCTTTCTGGGAAGTGGGATTCTTTATCCCTAAAACATACCACAGGTTTCTTTCACAGGAAAAAAAAAAACTCGTATACATTGTATATGAATGCATGCCATGTGCATGTTAAAATTGGTTCTTCCTTAAAAATGAAGAAAAATATAAATTACAGGGAAGCAGATTTGTGAACTTGGTATGAATTTGCAAAATTTCAAACTCCATGAAACTTACCAGCCTCTGCAGCTTACAGCGAATGGAGAATTTGTTATAAGAGAAAATTAAGGTTGGAAGGGACCTCAGGACCCTGCTCAAAACAGAACCATCCCAACTAGATCATCCCAGCCAAGGCTTTGTCTAGCCGGGTCTTAAAAAACACCAAAGACAGAGAGAGTTCTCAACCTCTCTGGGTAACTTGTTCCAGTGTTTCACTACCCTCTGTGCCCACGGCAGCAGATCGCAGTTCTGTCCCGGCTCCAGACCACGCTGTCACTGCTGCAAGATCCTGGCTCCGGAATAGCTTCCCACCCAGCCGCACACCCCACCAGCGCTGCTGGGGTAGGTCTCCATGGAAACCCTGGGCCACGCCACTGCTGGGGTCTCCATGGAAACCAGCCACAGCAACACAGGCAGGGGCTGCTGGGAAATGGTGTTCCTTGCAGGCCCGATGCGACCCGCAGGCTGGACTTCGCCCATCCGTGGTCTAGCTTCATCTGCTTTGTGACCCTCCTTCAGGTAGTTGAAGGTTACTCTTAAATCCCTCCTCAGTCTTCTCTTCTCCATACTAAATAAGCCCAGTTCTCTTGGCCTCACCTCAGAAGTCATGTGACTCAGCCCCCTAACCATTTTTGTTTCTCTCCACTTGACTGTCTCCAACTTATCTATATCCTTTCTGTAGTGGGGGCCCAAAACTGGACACAGTAC
>NW_017729022.1:97622529-97623127 GCF_001723915.1 Gavialis gangeticus | reverse complement strand
CCCAGCCTGTACTCGTGCATGGGATTGTTCCATCCTAAGTGGAAGACTTTGCACGTGTCTTTATTGAACCTCATAAAATTTCTTTTGGACCAATCCTCCAATTTGTCTAGGTCTCTCCGAATCCTAGCCCTACCCTCTAGTATATGTACTACGCCCCCCAGCTTGGTGTCATCTGCAGACTTGCTGGGGGACTCCCACCGATTCCAGGGCAAGATGTAACCCATAGTAATTACATTTTCCTTGTCTCTTCACTTGTGTGCTCTGAAGAATACTGATCTGCTGCTATCTGATGAACGCATGATATTGCCCCATTCTCTGTCATAAGCTAAGGGCTTTATTGTGCCTTCAAAGCACAGCCCTACCATTATGGTAATGCACAGCCAAGAGGGCACAAAGCAGAGGGTATGAGCCAGAATGTCAAGAGGTATTTGTGGAACAAATCTCATGGAAAACTAATGGAGCTTGTGCTTCTGTGTTACTTAAAAACCCATTCAGTGGGTACATCTACACATGTGCTGTAATACACATTAGCCTATTTTAATGTGCATCACAAAAAAAGCGCTCTTTAGCTAATACGCATTAAAATAAGCAAATGCTT
>NW_017729022.1:97608087-97617529 GCF_001723915.1 Gavialis gangeticus | reverse complement strand
TACTTAAAAACCCATTCAGTGGGTACATCTACACATGTGCTGTAATACACATTAGCCTATTTTAATGTGCATCACAAAAAAAGCGCTCTTTAGCTAATACGCATTAAAATAAGCAAATGCTTATTTTTCTAGTACCTCACAATGGAGGTACTAGATTTAATGCACATCACCTAAAGAATTTTAATGAACTTGTAAATGCTCCCATTGTTTCTCAGATGTCTATAGGCAGAGCCTGGAAAATAGCTTGGAGGTTGCTATGGCCAGAGGCACTATCTTTGTGTAGTCTTTGTCCTTGGAAAAGCTAGGAGTGCATTATGTTTGGTTTCAGCTTAAACTAATCAGGTCAAAATAATACTCTCTTCAGCATGGGCATGAGTGGGTGTGATTGTCCAAAGCACTTAAATGTATGCTTATATGTCCTCTAGAAGAGGGCTGTTTCACTTCACTCTTCTGACTCACTTCATTGAGGCCATGAAACAGATGATCAAAGGTTCTAGAGATGTAACCACAGTGATGATTGTGTGTTTGGGACAACAGCTTACTATATAGCTACTAAAAAGGTTCACTCACCCTGCCTAAGTATCTCCAGTCCAGTAGGTCTGAGAGTCTTTCAGTTCGATTTCTCTGGATAATTCTCTGGCGTCGTGACTGCTGGCAAAATCCATACAGGAACTGAGTCAGCTGGTTGCATGATTCATCAGGAGAGCGAAACCTCCTGTCAACTATATAAATCCCTGAGTGACACAAAATTAGAGATGAGCAAGACCAGAAATGAGCTTTTAACATTTCTATTCCATTTTCCCTGATGCCTAACCTTTTCCATGTAGTGGAGTTGTGTTTTACTAAGTGGAACAAGGAGTGATACCTATAAGTTACGCAGTTTTTTCCAGTCTAAGGGAATGTTTCATCAGTTGCTGAGAATTAATTAATAAATTAATTGATTGCTTAATCATTCGTGCTGATATTCAGCGGATCTGTTTCCAAATAAGGAAGGCTTATTTTTAAAAAAGAAAAATTTTGGGGAAAAGGTTTCAAGTACTTTTGAGTACATTTCTAAATATAATGAAAGTATTCCACCTTTATTTGATACTAAAACTCCACGGTCTGAAGCATAAACTGAAAAGTTGGCAGGATATTTCCTCAAAGCAAAAAGAGCTGTATTTGTACCTTGACATAGTTAACTTGAGTTCACTGTCTTAATATAAAATCCTAGTGGAGACAAGGCACAGATAAACACAGGTAGGGGCCTCCACATAGCTAGTCAAGGCTAACACATTATATCCAGGATTAACCTCAACTGGCTTTTGTGAGTTAAAAATTGCAGCATTTTGTCTCCACTAGCATTTTACAGTGTTACCTCAATATATGCACCTATCTTCAGAAAATGAAATATATATATGCACCTATCTTCTGAAAATTTGATAACTTCTTTATGAAGTCTTAAAAGAGAGATAGTTTCACCATTTCCAAGACCAGGCTATAGCATATTTGGATGGGAAGGAAGGAAAGCTACTTGAGTTGGAAGCAGAGATGAGGAGTTAGCTGAATGGGGAAAACATACACAGGAGGAAACTCTTGTAAACATATGGATAAACTTTGATGGAAAATCAAATTCTGGAACTCTGAAGTTTGTTCCTCACCAGTCAAGAAGTGCAAGTGAAATATGCAGTCTAACGTGTTGTTTTGAAGTGCTCTTAAAAGTCTCACCATAAGCAGCTGGGTCAGCTACATGCTCCTGCATGAAACAGCCAAATCCCGAAAGGTTTGTGGTCACACTAGGAATGCCCATCACGGTACATTCCGCTGCCAAAAGACACATAAAAAGAGATTTGATGTCAATGAGTTTTGTTTGGGTTCACTTTGGGAAGCAGAAAATGGGAGGACATTGGTCAGAAACCTTCAAAGTGAAATGGAAACAACACTTTTTTGTTTTATCAATCATTTCTTTCTTCAAGCCAGCTCTTTTTAATATAATCTGGGATCCCTGTTTTCAACTGTGGAAGTATAAAAACCTTACCCAGACCCTTCTACCCAGACCCTACCTGTCTCACACCTATTAACTTCTATTCCCTCTGATCTTCCCTGCCACACATTTGCCTTTTGACAGACCTGCATTTTGCATATTGGCTTAAGCTTCTGTTCCACCCAGGAGAGCACACAAACATCAGCATACTCTCCCTATGTCTGAAGAAGGGTGTTTGTGCTTGAAAGCTTGTTAAGAACAATTTTTTCCAACTAATTAGTTGGTCTAATAAAAGATATCACATTACCCAAAGAACCTTGTCTGCCTATGTCCTTAGACCAACGCACCTATAACCAACACCCCCAAAACACAAATGAATGGAAGCACCTAGACCCAGATCTTCCAAGATATTTAAGTGTCTATACCTTTCATTGATTAATATGTATTTATATATGTATTAAATGGGAAATGGGAGCCTAAATATCACTGAAGATCAGGGTGGTATTTTTTTTGTTTGGAAACTTCCTTTAAAAACCTCCCGCTAGGCCTTTGAGGCTCATTCATTCCTGCTTGTAAGTATGCATGGTAAATACCCAGCAGACTATGCAACTGAAATCCAAACTCTTCAGAATTCCACTGAAATCAAGGCAATTGTGCCAGCTGAGGACCTTTTTGGGTTGTGCCTATTTTCTTGCCCTATTACTGAAATATGTCCAGACCTCCAGATCTCCTTTTATATGACACATACTTGATGTTACCAGAAAATAAATTAGATCTGTATTCCAATGCCATAGGAGACCATAAAATTACATACTACTGGGGAAAGTCAGGGTTCAAAATCAGAACAATGGGTAGTTTTCAATGGAGTTATTATGCGAGTTGGCCCCAATATTCTGCCATCAGCAGGCTTGTATGGTAGGGGAAATGGAGTCAAAAGTGATCTTGAAATAATGCAGCAGATGATGACTATCAATTCCATTTTTAAAGGTCCAGACATTAATAATAAATATGTATTACCATCTAATAGCAGTTAGTGTAAAAATTGCTTACCTGGTGTATAACCCCAGGGTTCATAGTAAGATGGAAACACCCCCAGATGGCAGCCTCTGACAAACTCTTCATAGTCCATAGGTAATAACGGACTTGCTGAAGAAAGGAACTCTGGGTGTAATATTACCTGGATATTCAAAAGTTACATTAGAAACAAAAGAGAAATAAAAGCAATACTTTTTAATTTGTAAAACATGGAACAGTTAGCGTCTTTATTGTGGTTCTAAAACAAGGGACTCAGATATTGTGTTCTCTCCCAGCCCTGATTTTAGTCTGTTTACATACAACTCAGCCCAATAACATCAATGATTTTTGGACTCTTAATTTGTTTAGTTTTCCTAATTTATCTTTTATCTTACATCTCTTCATATAAGTTTATTGCGGAAACAAGGGTGCTGTCAAAAACAGTTTTAAATGGTCCATTGCTAATATAATCCATACTTAATAAGGAAAATCACAGATGCTGCTCATCATGGGCTGGGCTGTGGCAATTATTAGGACTAATATGCTGTGCTAAGATTTGTCACCACAAGGAAGAACCCAGGAGGGGAGAATCCTGCTCTGAGCAATACAACACGAAGAGTAACTCCAAGAGCACCAAGAAACTCCACCTTTCATATTGAGAACCTTTCCCAGTTAAGTATGCAGGCATATGCATTAAGGAATCAACTTTTTCTGGGTTTGCCTATCTCAGATGTATGTTTCCTGTTTTGTTAAGGATTAGGAAGGCGTCCTCATGAAACTTGCTAGTAGATATGGGCAAGCCACATGTAAATATGTATTAAATAATGCAGGCTACAAACCCATCAGGTAAAATCCTAGTCTTCAAGAAGTCAATGGATATCTTGCAGTTGACTTCACTAGCCCCAGGATTTTGTGCATGGTGCTAAAACATTTTAATGGCAAAAGCCATCATTCCTTACAAGAAATGTCTCCTTTGAATTTTTGCAGGTAATAAGCAGGCTGGGGTATTTGTTAAAAGTGACTGGCTGCTGTTATTTGAAAGGGTGGTAATTATTTTATTGCATGTCTCTCCCAGGAATGGAACCGATTTCCTCAAATGCCAACCAGCTATATCAGCTACACAGAAACTTTTTAAAGAAATTCTATTACAAAAGAGAGAGAATAAGAAATTCTACCTTGACTCTGTCAGTGCGGTTGTTGAAGAGTCCAATGCGCCGAATGGTATTGAGAATGGGATCATTGCTATCATCAAGCATGTTGTGGGTGGTCACTGGAGGTAGTGTCTGTCTCTACAGCACAGTAAAGGCAACTTTGAGCAAGGAATAAAAAACTGGTAGTGAAGACTTTCCATTTGATGGAATACTTATCATTTCCATCAAATGTTTGATAGGGGATTTGAGAGTGGCTTACCGCTATATCACAGGAGTGCATCAGGAGCTCAGTGAACAACTGTTCAATAGGGCACCCCCGGGGAACACCAGAACCAATGGGCACAAATTCCTGGAAGGCAGCTTCAGGCTTAGTACCAGAAAAAGCTCCTTCACAGTCAGGGGTCCAGACTGTGGAATAAACTCCTTCCAGAGGTGGTTTTCAAGAGGAGACTAGACTAGACAGTCACCTCGCTGGGGTCACTTAACCCCAGTTGTCTTCCTATCTAGAGCAGGAGGGCTGGACCCAATGATCTGCAAGGTCCCTTCCAGCCCCTAACAATATATGAATCTATGAATAAACAATGAATATCCCGTCTGACCTGAGTTGCAAAGATGGCTCTTTTCATTATGGTTATGTCATCCCGATCAAGGATCTTGTTCAAGTCTGGAATTTCTCCTCTGCATGGGTAATACAGAGAGTGTATTTCACCAAATGGCTTGTAATTTGTAATTTTAGAAATGATTATTATGAATTTACAAATTACACTACAACTGTGGAGTGAAGATAAAGACCTGCTAAAGTCAACAAACCTGCTAAAGTCAGCAGGGGTCTTTTCATTGTCTTTAAGGGACTTTGGTATAGGCCATTAACTGAGTGGAGGGTATTATTATTACTATTTCTAAATGTTTTCCACAAACACCCTTTTCTCTCTCTCCCACTGCCTCGCTGCAATTCTCTCTAGCTGTGGCTATACATACATACATACCAGTGATAAAAATCTCATGATTTTTTATTTCTATTTTTGTCAAAATACAATTTTAATCAAAGTATTTCCAAACAGCTCCACAAGTGAAAGGGAGTAGAGGAGAAGAAGAATTACAGATATTTAAATTTCTCTCTCTCAGGAGCATTTCATTTTTGTTGAAATTCCCAGGCAACTCTAGTAAGCATGAGATCATATGGCTTCAGCTCAGGCTAGCCTCCACTTGAAATGAAGGAGAGTATGTCCTGAGAAATGTGTGCAAAGGCCTTCTTCTCTTTGATATAACCAGATTCTCAGGAGATCTGAATTCCACTCTCTTCTATCAACCATGTTTATACACATTTCTTGTTTACAGTGCTAACACTCCTGATATGTAGAGAAGTACTATAACCTTCATTTTATAGATTAGGGGACACAGGCAAGGAGAGATTAATGTAAACATTTTCAAAAAGGCTTGTCTATGGTTTGGTCTATACTAAAAAGTTTTGTTGGCTAGAGGTAAGACAAGGTCAAGCTTTGTATTTAACATAGCTATACTGGTAAACTCCCATTCTGGATATAGCTATCCTGACAGAAAAGAACTTCTACCCATTGAACTTCTGTTGTTCAAAGAGGCTGTGTTGCAATGTCTGAAGAAAAAGACCTTCTGCCATTACATGCTACATCTCCACTAGGGGCCTTTGCCATAGTTAGGGTGGCAGCAACTACATAGTGTAGGCTTGTGACCTTTTCACGCCCCTAGACAATGTAGCCATGTTGGCAATCCTCTAGTATAGACCAGATTTAAGTGACTTTGAATCTTAATGAGAATAAGGGTTTAGCAACCATGCTTGAAAATACTTGTATTCATAACAGCAAGCATTACAGTGGATGATATCTTTTATTGGACCAACTGCATGGATGGGATAGATTTAGAGAAGCTAAATGCAGGGCACTCTTCTTTAGGTAACTCATGTTTAAATATCAGTGAAGAAAATGAACTAGAGATTTAATTTGAGTTTAAGCCAATATGGACACCTGGGACTGAATTTAATTTGCTACCTCAGGTTGAATCCCATTACCTGATGACTGCTATTTTAACCTGAGTTAGCTACTTCTAAAGACCCAACCCAAGTTAAAAATACACCTTTTCTTCATTGAAGATGTATTCTTAGACTCCTAAAAGCCCACAACATTTTTCAATATAGAATTTAGATTCCTATACCAGATAGGTTCCTTTGAAATCTTAATATTAAATGACTTATCCAACCACACACAGGAAATCTGGGATGGGGAAAGACTCCTGAGTTTCTAATTACATCTTCTTTTTCCATTTCTCCCAATGCTCTTTTCTTATCTGCCCATAATACAAACAGGGAAACAATCCAGGTTATACAGCTGGAATTGTCACTCTGAAATATAAAGTGACTCTGAGACTCACCTTAAGAGTGCATCGTAAAGTTTCTTTCCAAATTTTTCTTTCACAGATTGTGCAGTGTCCCTAGATATGTAAGAAAATAATTTGTAAAATGCAGCATGTCAGGGCCAAAATGTACAGTGTCACTGCTGGTGGAAATAAGAGCAAAGCTAAAAGTACTCCAACTTACACTAGGGATTCAGGCAACAGGGAAGCACAAGAAGACCTGCTTAAAGTCTCCTTCCATGACCCTTGGTCATGCTGTCTGATTTCAGTGACACTGAGGGTCTGACCCACTGTGACTTCCCTAAAGCTAAATTCATTGGCAAAACCAGCACTAGAACTTTTGATGCTCGTTTCCCCACCCCTTGCTGGACAAGTAGAACATTCTTCTCCTATATGAAAATCAGCTCCAGGTGTAAAAGAGAGAGAGAGGCTCCTGACATGTTAAAATGATGGTGCAGTGGGTTTGAAGTGGGCGCGTCTACATGAGACGCTTAACGCTCAGAAGACTAACTCTACTGCTCATTAGTGCGGCAGACAAAACCCATGCTAATGTACTACTGTGCAGTAGATCAATCTAATGTGCATTAACATCACTAAAAAAGCATTCATCTGTGCTAATGTGCAGTAGCGCTGATTACAGAGCATTAAGTTAGTACCTGTTATTACAAGTACTATGCTTAATGCGCCATAATTGCAGAGTATTCATAACTGTGTAGGTATACCCAGTTCCTCCTGCCATGCCAGATGTTCATGGGAGGAGGTGCAATGTTTGGAATGGGGCATTACAGGTGCCTGTAGATGTGCAGGACATCTGATCCAACACGCTGTAATTATAGGGCTCCTATACACATGTGGGGAGCCTGCTCTGAAATGCTGGAAATCCGGTGCATCAGAGCAGACTTGATTAATTGAGTCTGCTGAAGCATGGAAATTAATTCAAAGCACCCTGCAGCCATTTTTTCAGAGCAGGGACATATGGTGATGCTGTTTTTGTGTCCTTAAGGAATTTTAAAAATATATATATCAGGATTTTGTCCTGGTTTGTATTTTATGTCCCAGAATCCATACTACCTCATTATGATCCCATGCAGCCCTGTATTGAGATACATCATGGCCTGAACTGGAAGCAATGAAACTGCCTTTCAGCAACTGCCTGTGGTGCTCTTCATGGGCCTGGAAGTTCTGCTAAAAGGCAGAGTCCATGGGCACTGATTGAAGTTTCCATAATGTCAGTAGCTCCAGCTCTAACTGCTATAAGAGGTTACTTAAAGGTTTTGCATTAGAGTGAAAGCTGATCAACTCAAAGAATTATAGAAATGCAGGGAGGCCATCTAACTCTAACCTGTCCTATTGAGGATGGAGCAAAAGGACCACATACAACAGAAATTTGTCCAACCTGCTCTTAAAAATCTCCAGTGATTGGATTCTATAACCTTTCTAAGTAGCTATTCCAGGGCCTCATTATCCATCTAGTTATCATGGCCATCATTCTTCTCTCTTCTAAATTAAATAAACTCAATACTTTCAACCTTTCCTTGCAGGTAATATTTTCTAGTTTACCACTTGGACTGCACCTCCTTGGAATCTTTCCAGTTTGTGCACGTTTTTTGAAATCAAAACTGGACAAAGCACTCCAAATGAGGCCTTACCATGCTGAGAAAATATAATAATTACCTATGATGTATCATATATCTTACATTTTGGGAGGTGACTATATCTTGGCAGAGACCCTAGAACCATGAATAAAGCTAATATCCACTGTAGCACCACCTTGCATGAGTGATCTGTACAATTATTATCCTTTTAACTCCTCATCCAAGAATGATAAGAGTAGTGATTACCATAGCTGTTTGCGGACTGCTTGCCCCTTTAATGTTTCCACATTGAAATTATTTGTTTTTGCAGGCATTATGAAGAACACTACAACTGTGGTGTCACTTTTGTGCACCTAGATACAGAAAAGATGGAGACAAACAGTTAGTGAGAAATCATTATCCAGAAACTAACTTAGATTCCAGACAGTATGTGAGACATCCTGCACAACAGGAATTAGACACAAAAGGCAGTGACCAAAACCCATCTCATCTTAACTCTGGTCAGTAGAGGCCCATGGCTGCACCCAGATCTCTGTGATGGACTCATGCCTTCAGTTCAGGCTGTTGAGGCACACGGATCCACATGAGTGCTACCAGGAATAGTCAAAAACATTACTGAAGACCTCCCTCTGTGTCTTTGAAATATTTGTGTAAATGTAAAGCCAAACTGCATATATAAACCTCATACACAGCATTTAACACATGATTTTAATCAGCATGAGAGAAAAAAAGATGATTTTAAAATGAAAGAATTTCTTGAAGCAAATGTACTTTTTATCATTTCTATAGCTTCTTTACTCACAGCATTTAATCAGCTTGGTCAATGAAAAGTGACTGGTGAGGTTTTAGTTAGGGCGAATTTCTGGGATGCACTTTCTTGTCTAATACATCACTTTGTTGGTCCAAAGGGACCAAAACTGTCTGAATCTTCCCACTGAGGACTGGTTTGAGTCCTTAGCAAGTAGGCATATAGCTTAATTATGTTCTACCCCACCCTGACTCTGACGTAATGGGGCAGGAATGAGCCTAGTGCAGCCATCTCCATTTGCCAGATGGCTCCTTGAAGGTCATAGTTTCATAGTTTCATAGATTTAGGGTCGGAAGGGACCTAGTAGATCTTCTAGCCCGACCCCCCGCCAGGGCGGGAGAACAACAAAACCCCAGAACAAGAAACGGGACTCAAATGAGTCCAGCCAGGTAGGCATCCAGCCTCTTCTTAAAGACCCCCAGGGTAGGGGCCAGCACCACTTCCCTTGGAAGTTGGTTCCAGCTCCTAGCCGCCCTAACTGTGAAGTAGTTTTTGCGGATGTCCAATCTATACCTCCTCTCCATCA
>NW_017729022.1:97606393-97607126 GCF_001723915.1 Gavialis gangeticus | reverse complement strand
CCCGGGTCCTCCCTCTTCCCCTTCTTGAAGATGGGGACCACATTTGCTACCTTCCAATCATCTGGCACCTGGCCCAAGCACCACGATCGCTCATAGAGCCGTGCCAGGGGCCCTGCAATAACCCCAGCTAGCTCCCTCAACACCCTGGGGTGGAGAGCATCCGGACCCGCTGACTTGAGGTCATTACTAGATGCTGTAAATCAAACCAACAGCTGTTGTAGAGCTGGACAGGGCAGTAGGGAGCTGTAAGCAATACCTTGATGGACCCTCTGTCCCTACCATCACCAGCAGGAAGGGCAAGTAGTAGAAAACCTGGGCTTTGAGGTCTAGTTTTTTATTATTATTTTCCAAGTCTCTGTCCTGCACTAACACAATAACAGTTTTTGGCTGTCCAAACTCCACAGAATTATCTACAGAGGACAATTTTTTAAATCTTAAAAGCACATCTTTTAATATTAGGCATTATAAAAGTTTTCTATTTTATGGTTTCAAATCTAGCTCTCAAGCCTAAAATACTCAGAAGCAGCTGTTATAGAGCAATGACACATGACACATTCAAGAAAGTTGTCAAAGGCATTAAGGAATTTGCCTGTGAGCCAGGATTGAAATACCTTAAACTTTGGGTAAGTTTGTTCAATATCCTTAGGACTTATTCCACAGATAGCCCATACTTATTCCACAGATAGCCCATATATACAGGCATACCTTGGAGATATTGCGGGTTCGGTTCCAG
>NW_017729022.1:97600020-97606382 GCF_001723915.1 Gavialis gangeticus | reverse complement strand
GCAATAAAGTGAAGCACAATAAAATGAGGTATGCCTGTACAGGCCAGCTGCAGCTGGAGTGGGAAGGATGAAAAGTCGGTTTCAAGTCATTTTTCTACTATTGCAATTCATTGGCTACCCAAGGGCTGAACTAGGTCACAGCAGCTGGAGTAGTTCCCTACAGTGCTGCTGTGCCAACTGAAAATTGGTGGAGCACAGTATAGGACCCCTGCTGGCAACCTATAGCCTGTGAAGCCATTGGATCTGGCCTCCAGAGCTGAAGCTTCACTCATACCATGCTGCACTGCGCCACAGCTGGGTGGCAGGGAGAAGCCCTGGAAGCAGCAACTGGGTCCTAACGTGAGTCCTTCTCAGACCTGAGCTGAGCCATTCTGGCCCTGGTTCCCAGCCACTGGGATAGGGAGTCTTGAACACAACCTATATATTTGGGTGAATTAAATGTGCATAATCCAGTAGCATTCTGCATTTACAAGTCCTTTCTTACCCTCAGCAAGAAGTTTAATCTGGATAAGGCCTCTAGAAATATATCGGCTCCTTTGTTGGAAAATTCATATCTCCCAGCAATGAAGAAAAATAAAGTCTTTTCAAGGTTGAAGTCAAGATGACTGAAAACAAACAAACAGATGAAGACAGTATACATCAAATGTGATCAGACAAAGCAGAAAGCAGTTCACAGACACGATTTCCCAAAAGGTCCCACGACAACCAGAAAGGCAAGGGTTTCTTTCAGAACTCTGTATTGAACTATATTTTGGGTAAATAGCATACATGTCAAACCCTTTGTTTGATCACACATGGTACTACACAGAGCCAGAACCAAAAGCTAGAATTCCTATTATGGCTCTCAGGTAATTACAAGAGTCAGTAGGTACCAGTCCCAGCCCCCTAGGAAGTACTTTGTACAGTCTACCTACTCTAGCTCTTGCCTCAACAGCCTTAAACAACCAAGTGCTCATTTTGAAAAGTAAAAGCATACCCATAGAAATGACCACGAATAAACTCTTGGATCCTAGCTTTGTACATGATGTGTAAGTTCTGAAACTCATGTGTCGCTGAAAATTTCTTAATGTTCAAACCATTTGGGGTGACAACATCTGGAAAAGCAAAACAAAGATAGAGGTAGACATCTTCAGTGTTTGCAAAACCTTTAAGGAAAGAACCAAAATTTTGTTAGGTGCCAATCTGTCAAGATTTATTTGGCATTATTATTAGTTATAGCAGTGAAACAGCATCCTCTGTCACCATAGAGAATAACAGCTGGTGAAATTCCCAAGTAACTCTGCTATGTTCAATAGAGTTATTCCAGATTTAAATGTATATAACCCAAGTTGGGTTAAATGTATATAACCCAACAACTGTTTGTTTCCACAGGGCAACTTATGGGAGGTACCTGTAGCCTCAGAGTTGCTTTACATCAATTTTAGCTGCAGAACTATAAGTAAATATGCTGCAAGTGTTGATGGTTTGCTCCTGAGACAACAAAATCATCCGGAATCATAACTGAGAATCTCTGAAAGTTATTATGCTCAACAAGCACTGTGGGTAAGTTCCACAATTTAGCCCTCTACTTGTATATTACATCCCTTTCTTCCAATCCTTTTGTCAGTTTTGTCTTTATAGATTGTGAGGTCCTCTTGGCCAGCACTGCTTTGTTATGTGTTTGAACATTGCTTAATACGATGGGCACCCATCCTGATAGAGGTCTCTTCTAGGATACAAAGAATAAAATGCACTTTTAAAAGTTCATTAAAAATACTATTTTAGATTTCTCCCCAAAATCTCCATACTTGTAAAGCACCTCTCCTCAGAGGGCTAAAAGTGTTTACAATTAAAACCAATGCAGTTGTTCAATGTTCATGTCAAACAGAGTTATGGCTATTTATAGTTCAGTCCCCGATCGGTGAAAGAAAGTAGGTGCTAGGTAATCATACTGGCACTGGGACTGATACCATTTCTTCACTTAATAAATGTTGTTAGATCTTTAATGGTCATAAGTACCCATGGGCATCTTCACACATGCTCCCGGGCTGGGGTAGAGGGGGAGGCTTTAATTAGAGCAGCTCCTATGGACCCAGAGGAGTGAATATAAGTGAAATACAGCAGATCACAAGCAATCATTGGTAAGCTAACAGCCTCTATGTCCAGTTCTGGGCTGCTCCTTATACCACTGCAAATGTTCACCTTTACTTAGAGCCATACCATTTCAACTCCATGCTTTCTGCCCCCTCCGACCCCCATCCCTCTGCCAGAACAGAATAGTGAATTTTATAATGAAAATGATTATACAACTTAAAGGGCAGTGGGGGCAGCAGGCACTGTTGTGATCCTCTCTACATAGCTGCATCGAATTACAAGGCTTGTTATCAAGTTTGCTACTTAAACTCAGCTGCATACGTATCCTGCTAGAAACCCGTGAGGCTAAGTCTGTGGATGCCAATTGTTCTGCTTTTTTTTCTTTTAAATTTGGTCTTTTCAAGTACATCAAAAGGCTGACACTCTACAGACTCTTGTGCCCTTGAATAGGCTTCAAGTTTAATGATCTACTGGAGGAATGTTGACCTTTTTCAGCAGACAGTGTCCATGTGGATTTCACAAATCTACTGATTACCAGGCAGTCATGTGTTGTTAATGTGAAGCTGAAATAGTACATAAGCCAGTGTGTTTACATCTAAGATTCAGTAAAGACTAAGAACTTCTGCCAATTTATATCAAACCGTAGGTATAGCAATATGCACGTTTGTACACCTATAGCTAAGAGTCTGCTGATATTTTGTGTAACTGCTTCTATTAAATTAATCTAACCCATTCAGTGTGAAACTTGGACATTTCAGCATTTCCAGTGCAGAGCAACCAAAATAACAAGTGCAAAGTCCTGCACTTGGAATGAAATAATTGCATACATAAATACAGACTGGGGAATATAATTGAATAGGCTGCAGAACTGCAGAGAAGGACCTGAGTTTTACAGTGGATACATAAAAGTTGAATGAGCCAACAGTGTGCTCTTGCGGCAAAAAAGCCAACAGTATCCTAGGTCAGGATTACCACTCGCAAATCAAGGGAAGTGATCCTTCTGCTTTATTCAGAACTGGTGAAGCCTCACTTGGAGAACTGTGCCCAGATAAGGCCCCACACTTCAAGAAGGATGTGGACAGTTTGGAAAGAGTCCAGTGCAGAGCAATCAAAATTATGACAAGATTTATAAGAAAAGCCTGAAAGTACTTGAGTTATTTGGCCTGGAGAAAAGAAGACTGAGGGGTCTTGGTCAAGACACTTGGCTGGGATGGTTTAGTAGAAGTCTGGGTAGAGTTGAACCTTATAGATTAACCAATGCTATGAAAGGATGTGCATAAAGCAGAGAATATTGGGATGGTTTAGTCAGGAATAATCCCTTTGACATCGCTTCCAGTCCTACCCTCCTATGTTTTTGAATTCCTGTAACTCAAAATTATAAGCCAGAATTTTTCAGGAATCATTAATGATTTTGGACAGTTCATTTATTCATTGCCCACCATAAGATGTTTTAAAGGGCAAATGTTCAGCACTTTCTGTCAACCACACCCCTTTATGGTGCTCCAGAGGCTCCTTAGCCTACACTAGCTATTTTGAAATCCTTGATCTTAGATTTATATTTAAAAATAAACTTCATCAATATTTTAGAAAGAATATTTTTTAGTGTGTTGCTGCTGTCATTACTGAAGAAAAGAACCAACAGGCAATGAAGAATGAATTACTCTCTTATCGCTAGGCATGGTCCACCCAGACATCTTTCAGCCTGAAGCAACTAGGCCAGGTGGTGTTGAGGAAAACTCCAAGTGCCAGTGCCTCTGCTGTACCTGTTTTATGGTTTAACTGGATTTCAGCTTCCAGGGCTATCATTTCCAAACCTTTCACTGCCCTACATTCACCTACAATAAAACTGTAAGAAGTTTTAAAAAGTGACTTTTCTGAGAGACAATGGTAGCAAACCAATTCCAGTTTGCTTATATTTGAAACAGTGATGTAAAGAATAGGAGTAAATAATTTGCTACATAATCTCAAACTATTTTTGCAATTTTTTTTTTTTTTTAGAGATATACCCCTCTATTTGTAGTACCTGGTACAGCTGTGCGAAGCTTTGCCAGCTGTTCTGTTTCAACTCGTTTCAAGCTCAAAACAGTAAATTCAAAACAAAATGAGGCTGTTTTGAAGCCCTCCAAAATGAAACGAGGGCAGTCAAAACATTTTGAAAGTTTTGAAACGTTCTAAGTTTTGAAGCTGAAGCTGGGCTTGCCTGCAGGAAAACAGAAAGTAAGTAGAGAGAGGGGGAAGACAGGGGAAGAGCAGGGAAGGACTGCTCTGATATTGACTGTGTAGCTGGCCAGTGACTGTAAACAGCGTAAAAAAGGCAGAATTGTTTGACCTGCCCTGCTTTCTGCCTTGGTGTCACTTACTGAGCTGTTTTACTCAGCAGCATCAGACAACAAAGGCTACCATTCATTTCCTACTTGCTACTGCTAGCCTAGTGAGAAGGATTTCAGAATATCTTTTTTTTTCCTGACACGCTTTTATTTTATTATTATATTCATTGATTTATTCTTTTCAATTTTATAATTATATTGGATAGGATTACAATATAGAATTTAATTTACATAGGAAGGGGAATACATTTATATTTTATTTCTATACATTTAAAGTTTGCAGCATATATCCATTATAAAGTTTATATAGGAAGAAAGATATATTTATATTTTTATATACACATTTATACTTTGCCCCACACACACATTATTGAATTTATATAGGAGGAAAGACATATTCTTCAGTCATTCATATCTGTGTTTATACATTTCTACTTGGTGCCACACTCACTCACATGGTTGAATTTATATAGGAACGCAAATAAATTTATATATTTGTAGAAAAACAAGACATGCAACACACCATTAAGCATGGTCGAAAGGCAGGCGGTGGCAAGCCTTTAGGGAGGGGCAGAAGACTGGGTAGAGGGAGAGCTGTACGTCCCTTCCCCCCCCCCCCCAAACTGAGACACAGATTCTTTCCTCCAGCTAGAAGGAATGAGGCTTCCACAAGCAGAAAGGAGAAGGGAGCAGTGCCACTGCCATTGCCTGTGCCTGGGACTGTATCCCCTCCAACAGCACCAGCCATAACCCCACCATCATGACAACAAGCACCAGCACCAGCTTGACAGTCTCTTCCACCCCCGTTTCATTTCCCATGCTGAGTCTTCCAGTCCCAGAGGAAAAGCTGGTGCTGGATCTGGATCTCAGTGCCGTAGCAAGGGAAATTCTGGGGAAGGAGGGGGAATCATCTGAGTTTGTGCTCCACACCCCTCAAGTTTCCCCTAGAACCAGGTCTCCTTCCCCAGAAGGCACTTCAGAGGAGGTTGATGTAGAGGTGGAGGCAAGCAGCTCAGCTGAATCCACTCCTCCTGTTGCTGTGCCTCTGCCTGCTGAGGAGAAGGAAAGTCCATACATGCACCCACACCCCAGAAGTGAGTGGGTAGTGTGGTCTGGGATCATTTTGATGATCCCATGTACGCTATCTACCTGCACTGCTGAGCCAGAAGCAGCCGGGGCAAGGGAACAAAACACATGAGCACCACAGGGACGTTGATGGATCTTTGCAGGCACCACCACCTACCCCTTGCTCCTCCTCAGTCTGGCACCACCAGGAGCATGCCTAAAGGGAAGTCCCCTTCTTGCTCCAAAGACCCTGTTCCCACAAACCAGAGGCAGGCCACCCTGGAACAGTGGGGAAAAGCAGAAAGAAAGTGGGGCACTTTGCAAGGGTGAGCAAGATCACCCAGAGCACTGGGGAAATGCTTGCTGTCAATGGCCAGCCCTTCTCCATAGTTGAGCGGCCAGGGTTCAGGCAGCTCATGGTGCTTGTGGCTGCATCCTACCAAGTGCCCACATGCACCACCTTCAGCAGGACGGTGGTGACCTCCCTGTAGGAGGCATGCAGGTAGTACCTGAGGGAGGAACTTCACAAGGCAGGTCTGCAGGTGGTCTACACTTCACCTCAGACCTCTGGAGCAGCCAGGGTGGAGATCACACCCACCTCTCCCTCACAGGGCACTGATATAACTAGTCAGACCATTGGTGGGCACTCCTTCAAGCCAAGGTGATAGACGAGTCCCACATGGCAACAGAGATCATGAGGGCCATGAACTGCTCAGAGCAGGGGGGGCTTGTTGGGCAGAGAGAGCTCACCCGCAGGTTCATAGTCACCGACAACAGGGCCAGTATAGTCAAGGTGGTCTGTGATGTCAACTTTGTTGGCATCCACTGTCTGGCACACAAGTTGCACCTCATTGACAGGGACGCCTTGGAGGGGGACAGGGATGCTGGTGACAGCAC
>NW_017729022.1:97592732-97595020 GCF_001723915.1 Gavialis gangeticus | reverse complement strand
CGCCTTGGAGGGGGACAGGGATGCTGGTGACAGCACCAGCAAGCTCATTTCCAAATGCAGGAAGGTGTCAGGCTACTTCCACTGAAGCATCAAGGGGGCAAGATGCTGCAGGACAAACAAACAGAGCTGAACATCCCACAGCACAAAATTATGCAGGATGTGGAGACTTGGTGGAACTCTACATACTTGATACTCGAGAGGCTGGTGGAACAACAGAAGGCCATCCATGAGATGGCCTTGCTCAGGGAGATTGGGATTAGCGACCCCCTGAACAGAGCTGAGTGGGATACAGCCAGACGCACAGCAACAGGAAGAGTGAATTCAGCTGAGCCGCTTGCCTCCACCTCTACGTCAACCTCCTACAAAGTGCCTTCTGGGGAAGGAGACCTGGTTCTAGGGGAAACTTGAGGGGTGTGGAGCACAAACTCAAATGATTCCCCCTCCTTCCTCAGAATTTCCCTTGCTAGGACAGAGTGGGATACCATCTCCCAGATTTTCAGTGCTGGCAATGCCCTCAGCACTGGCGATGCCCTCCTTAGCCAGGTGATCCCCATAGTGAGGGAACTTCAGAGCCAAATGTAGAGCTTCCAAGGGATCAATGTTCCTGGCTGGGGCAAGCCACTGTCACCAGATATGCAGGCACTGGTGAGGCAGCTACAGGAGGGCATCAGGAAATAACTTGATCCCTTGTGGTCCACTACAGTGCATGTGTTGGCCACCATGTGTGACACAAGGTGAAGGGCAGTGTATGCAACAGCCAAAGCCTGAATCAGTGGACGGAGGTGCTGGTGAAGACAGTCAGGTAGGCAGAACGGCGGAGGCGGGGGAATGTGGAAGAGGGGGATCTACTGTCCCATGCTAGCATTAATTGTCTCATGATGTTCCTGCAGGTTAACCTCCCGCTGAAGTTCCCCAAGCTCCAGATGCAGACAGAGTGAATGCTACCCTCCTCACTCTGTCTGCATCTATTTTCTTTTAAAAAAACCATTTAATGCTTCTCTCTCAGAGCTGGAAGAGGCACTCACTACATCACCAGCCAGTAGGCGAAGAACAAGTCCCTGCTGAGCTTCCATGCCAGGATGAACTTGGAGGTATGGGCTGGGGCTATGGGAAAGGAGGAGGCCCCAGGTCCTGGGCATGACCACTAAAACTGCACTCTGCCAGGGTCAGGGAGGCCCAGTGGGACTGCTGGTGGTGTGGAAGCCCCAAGAAGTGCCAGGACCAAGAATCTCCCTGATGAAAGGCAGGTAGGAGGTGCCATAACCTCCAGCTACCACATGCACACACATAGCTCTGGCTGGGGAAAGCCCAGACCTGTCACATCTTTAACAGGCCTGAGGCTTGCTGGTTGCAGTCAAGTTGTGAGGCTCCCAGTGAGCTCAGCTTAGCTTCCTGGGATGCCAGCTTTCATATTGAAAAACCCTTTGTCAGGCTGAGTAACACCTGCAGTTGGTCTGTCTGCTATTCCTGGATGGAAGGAATAGTAAAGAAGCCAGAGGCTGGCCTGACATGCAATGCAGGCAAGAAAGTCAGTCAGTGAAAATGGAAATGGAGGCATCAGGGGGCTGAGGGACAGGCTGGGGTGGGGGTTGTAGTAGTGCAGGTAAGTGCCAAGGTACCTGGGGAGTCAGGTGTCCGGCAAGTTGTAGAGTGTCAGAATTCCACTGTGTATATCGAGTCTGTGTGTTTCTATACCTAGAAGGCTGACGAAATGAAGTTCATAGGCCTGGCTGTGAAAAGTGGTTTGTAAATTCCCTTTCTGTCTCCAGTCTCTCGGGACTGATTCTGAGTGGTTTTTTTGTAAGGAATGCGCCTCCACAGGTAGTTGGGTATTGTTGTCTTTGATAGATTCTGGTGTGCAGTTTGTGGGGGTACTGGAGATAGTTGGCAGGTTTTGCGTTTTGAGCTGTAGGAAGTTGGCTTCAGTTCTGGTGATGAAGTTCGGTGCTTGTTTGAATTTACAAACCACTTCTCAGAGCCGGGCCTATGAACATCATTTCATCAGCCTCCTAGGTAGTAGGTATAGAAACTCATGGACTCAGTATAGACAGTGGAATTCTGACACACTACAATCTGTTGGACATCTGACTCCCCAGGTACATCTGCCCTGTTACCTATGCTGCTACATCCCCCTTCCCTCCCCAACCCCAGCCGGTCCCTCACCCCCTGACATCTCCATTTCCATTTTCACTGACCAACTTTCTTGCCTGCATTGCATGCCAGCTTCTGGCTTCTTTACTAGTCCTTCCATCCAGGAACAGCACACAGACACACCAGCTGCAGGTGCT
>NW_017729022.1:97583387-97592424 GCF_001723915.1 Gavialis gangeticus | reverse complement strand
TTTTGAGCTGTAGGAAGTTGGCTTCAGTTCTGGTGATGAAGTTCGGTGCTTGTTTGAATTTACAAACCACTTCTCAGAGCCGGGCCTATGAACATCATTTCATCAGCCTCCTAGGTAGTAGGTATAGAAACTCATGGACTCAGTATAGACAGTGGAATTCTGACACACTACAATCTGTTGGACATCTGACTCCCCAGGTACATCTGCCCTGTTACCTATGCTGCTACATCCCCCTTCCCTCCCCAACCCCAGCCGGTCCCTCACCCCCTGACATCTCCATTTCCATTTTCACTGACCAACTTTCTTGCCTGCATTGCATGCCAGCTTCTGGCTTCTTTACTAGTCCTTCCATCCAGGAACAGCACACAGACACACCAGCTGCAGGTGCTTCCTGAGCCTGACAAAGGATTTTTCAACCCAAAAGCTTGCTAAGATATATTTCTCTAACTATTCAGTATTTTTTTAAAAATAATAAACATAAAAACACAACATAACCCATCACACACCACAAGTAACACATCATTTATAAATCCAAAACAACATCTCTGTTTCTTCCATTCAATTCTTTTATAAAAAGAAAGGGTCTGTGACAATCTGGCTGTCTGAGATACTGCTGCTGCTGCTGTGCTGCTGCTCACTAAATTATTATTTTACCTGTTGTCATTTAAAGTGGTGGACCAGGCTGAGGCTGTAAGGGAGGAGGAGACCTCATTGGGGCACACTACCATGTCATGTAGATGCCCCAGCTCCAGTGAGAGTGCGACTTAACACACACAGTCACACAGTGAGGGCGCTTCTTAACATGCACACTGGAGAAGAAGCTCCTGCAGGAGTGGAAAGAAAGGCTCTGTCACAGTATGGCTGTCTGAGAGGCTGCTGATGCTACTGTGGTAGTGCTCACTAAGTTATTTTATACCTGTTGTCGTTTAAAGTGGTGGCTGACTTCTGTTTTCACAATTTTGACAGGACTGTGTTTCATTTTGAGATTTGTTTCATTTCAAAAGCACTGTTCCATTTCATTTTGTTGAAACTGTTTCACTGTTTCAGTGTTTTGCCCATAACCTATAACTTTGTCATTTCTTGCCCGATTTGGCTGATACTTGCAGGTGTGATAGCCCCCCTGCTGAGGCCACAAAGCCTGCCAAGTTTCAAGGAGATAGGTGCAATGGTTTCTGTGAGACTGTACCTCAAGCTACTGACAAGCAAAACTCGTGTAACATGTATGTGTGTTAAGGTGAAAACTGCAGGCATGGTAGCCCCTGCTGAGGCCATGAAGCTTTCCAGGTTTTAAGGAAATGGGTACAGAGGTTTCTGAGAAAATGCACCTCAAACTGTTGAGAGCAAAAATCTTGAGTCACTTGGCAAGTGTGAAGGCAAAGAGAAAGCTCAGTTCAAACAATGCTTTCTATGCTGTTTTTCCATCCCTCTCCCAGAGCACTGGGATTGGAAGGGACCTCAGGGAAGGATCAGTCACTGGCCAGCTACACATGTCAGTATCAGAGCAGTCATTTCCCCACCCCTCTCCTTAGTTTCTCTTTAGCTGCAAGCAAGCCCAGCTTTGAAACATTTCAAAACTTTCAAAACATTTTGACTGCCCTTGTTTTGTTTTGAGGCTGTTGCGAAGCCTTTCATGTCATTTAGATTTCACTGTTTTGAGCTCAAAATTAATTGAAACAGCATCAAAACAAAACAGGCCTCGAAATTTGGCACAGCCCCAGTACATAACTCCACAGGAGGATAGTATTTGTATTTAGGGATTATATTTACAAGTGCTATCCTAGGCAGGGTTTATTAGTTTACTGCAGGCTAATAAGGCCACACATGTAGATGTGTAGACTTTACGGTGGAGCTAATTAGGCAGCTCTGCAGTAAATGTCTCATATAGATGCACCCAGTGCTAGCAAGGGATATTTTCCCCAGTGCAGTAAGGTCTCCGAGTGAACACATGCATGTGCCCGTCTGTGTACTTGTGCATGTTTCTCATTCTGTTTGTCTGTCTCTGTCCATGTGTACATGGTAAATTTACCAGCATCAACAATGGTGCCCTCAAGGACGTGATGCTGCTCCCAGCAAGGACACATCCCAATCCCAAAACAGTGTAACTGTGTCCCCACAGTACATTGGGTGGTCCAATTAGCATTACTGAGTGTCAGGGCCAATTAGCTCCCCCAACCAAATTAGTCTACCCACAGCACCACATAGATGCAGCCACATTCCTTCTGGGTTAGGAAACAACTGACAGAACTGTGCAGCCTACTGCCACTGGGCAAAGTCAGTTTATCATGATGCAGACATGGCCTCTTTCTCATTTTTATCAAGGCAAAGTTTATCTCACTGAGTAGGCAGTATAGGAATTCAGTCCAGGTCTTACCAGCATTTCTCTTCAACATATGTTCTGCTTCTGTGGCTGTTATTTGAGAGACTGTGGTGAACACGTGGGCACAATGTACGGAGGCTCGTTCCATGCAGTACCGATGATAAATCTGTCTCTCTCCTGCTTCTTTGTCTATATCAAACTGTGGTACAACAAAAGTGACATTTCTATAAGATATACTGCAACACACAGTTCACCACTTAATAGATCAACAACTAAATTTGATCTAGTTTTATGTTTTTAAAAATGTCATCTGCAAACACAACATTACCTAGTACTTTAAAACAGGGCTGTCCAACTGGTGGCCCACTCCCACCCAGCCACTGCTGTCCCTATTGCTCTAACTGTAGCAGCAGCCACAGTCTCAACACCCTCCACCCTCCTCCAGCTTCTGCTGCATTTTTCCGCCCCAGGAGATGAGGCAGCACAGCATGGCACAGCCCATAGTCCCCGGGGAGCCGGCAGCCTGGAGTACGCATGTGGCAAAGTGTTATAGGGGAGCCCACAGGAAGCTGAAAGTGAGATGCGGTGCCCCACCATGCAGGGGAGAGCCTACACACATGTGCACAGTGCATCAGGGTGATGGAGCCCCCACCCACATTTGCAGTGTATTGGGAAGGAGAACAGCTACTTGCATGTGCGTGTGAGGCACACAGCCTGACTTGGCCATGGTCCCTGCTAGCACCTGTGTGCCCCCCCACTGGTGCAGCCCATGGGGTAAGTGGCCCCTGGCCACTTTGAAGGTAGACAGTCCTGCTTTAAAATATTGCCACTCCAGTTTCATTCTTAATATATACTGTTACTTGAAAGTTAATTTTCTCTCTTGTCCAGATTCAAACATGTCCAACCCTGTAGTAACTTCCAGTTTAATTTCTAATTTTGGCACTGTCTTTCATTTAACAGGAATTGCAGATCTGAACACACTTAAGCATTTGCTATGCAGCAAGCAAATGCAGACAGAAGGAATTCAACTATTCACCATCTTTAATATTATACTCTTCTTACCTACATTCTCAACCCCAGCTGTAACTAGAAATGATACTCTCCATGTTCTCTGCTAAGCACTCTTGCTGTGTGTCCCGTACTTAATGTTTTCCAGGCAAAACTGACTGTATTTCAATGGTAGATTCTGCAGCTGATGTGGATATGTCAGCCTACGGCTGCTGGAAGACATTAATTTACTTGCACAGTTGGAATCTTATGAATTTTATGTTGGATCCCAAAATTTGTGTAATCTGGCTTGGCACATGCGCATGGTAGGACATGCAATTTCAGGGATCCACCATAAAATTAGTTGGATCCTAAATGTGGGGAAAATTGCTTTATTTTTAAACCTCCCCAGGAGTCCAGACCCAGAAACCAGGGAGAGATGCAGGCAGCTCAGCTGCAAGTATACCCTTTAAAAGTCCCTGTGCACTGAGTAGTAGAGACCAGGGAGCTTCTCCCCAGTTTCTTGGTCCCAGAGCTGGGGAGGTTTAAAAGTGCCATTACAGCCCTGCCTGCTTTTCAAAAGTCTCTGCATGCCAGGACTGTGGCCATTTACAGATGTTACATTTTTCTAGGTTTAATATGGACTACAGCCATCATTATATACATGTGGACATCTATAGTCCAAACTAAAATTGGTTCCAGTCCAAATCAACTAATCCTTATCAATTAAAGTTAATGCTGATAAGGGCAGTCTGCATTATGCCACTTAAACTGTATTAATTAACATGTATATATGATTCCTAAGGAACTCGGCAGATAAACATTGCAAATATCAGTCCCCATAAGGGAAATTCAGTTGTGCTTTTGCAACACAACAGAGGATATCGGGCACAAAGTAACACCTGTACAAAGTAAAATATCCCAACATCATCTCACTATGACTAAGTATCAATTGCAGGTCAATTGCATTCATTATGGCTTCTGGTATAGCACTTTAGATATCTGTCAGTAGGATTGTAACAATGCAGCAGTGGTTAAACAAGCTTAATATCACCTGCTAGTGACTTACAAACAAACTGATGCATACAGGCTGCAAACAAGGTCTGTTAAGGGACTGTCAAGTGTATAGACTGTATATAGCCAGGGTCCCCTGCCATGATGTTCAATGATCATCTATTAACCCTGAATTCAAACTGAAATTTGATTCAAACTGTATGATGCAAATCGGTGGTTTAGAAAATGGTGAGCATGTCTACAATGTGCAGGACAGATCTCCTGGCTCCCCGCCAGCCTGTGAACCACACCAAGAAGTGGCACCTGAAGTGGGAGAGGGGAAGATACATAACTGGCCTGCAGAACCTTTGGATCCAGCCCAATTACATGGGGTTTCAGGAGTGTTTGCCAGCAGAAGCTTTCTTCATGCTGCAATGGAGACAAGGGAAACTTTTCTTTTGCCATGGCAGCAGACAGATCCTAGTACTCATCTGCCTCTGACCTGAGCTGGTCTAAAAAGGTTGCTCACTGCTGTTGACAGCATTGATAGTTCAATTATAATGGCCAGTGTGAGAAACAAAATAATAAAGCCAGGTGAAACTGGTTACCAGCTAGTGATATAATTTGGGTGGGATGAAAACTCACAGTGGTTTAGGGTCTGAGCTTGGGAGTTCAAACATCCAGCATTAATTTCCATTATGAAATCTCTACAATGCAATCTAAAAAAAGATCAACTTAAGTGCCAACGATTATATAGTTTACAGTCTGCTTAGTGCTTAAATAATTTTTCAGTGCTGGCAATACAAAGGCTACTCTCTCAAGTTCAGCAGCCAGGGCATAACATATATTTCTTCTACCTGTCATGCATTAATGGTGACAATGACATTAAGTGTCTCACCTATTCAAAATACTCACACTTAGGTTTGGCATTAAACATAGTCATTTTATATGTGCCTCAACAGGACATCCAAATACACACTGAGTGATTTCATTGTTGGAATAGGATAGCTGGATGTCTTACAGAAGAACCTAGTGAAAAATGTCCTACATTCAAAAGCTTGTCTAACTTTATCCCAACCATGCAGTTGGTCCAATAAAAGACATCACCCACAAAGCTTGTTGCCTCATATACAAGGAACCACATTTGAAAAGTGATCACCTCAATGCAAACTGGATCTCTAGTGTAACTCTACTGACTGTCCATTATTCCTACAGTGGTAATAGCTGCACTACCAGCTGTCTGACAGTTCCCATTTGGAGTCCCTGTTTTTAGTCACTTAAAATGTTGTCAAACTTTGTCAAACTGTCCATTTTCATCCTGTCTGCTTTAGACTGATTCTTCTGCTCACATTTCACCAAAAATGACTTAGCCATTTCAGAGAACTTGATTAGGTTGTAAGTTGGTTTCCCTATGCTAAAACAAACCTTGCTGCTTGTTTTTTAGGGTTTTATATTTATTTATTTGGGGGGGGGGTTCAGAAGCTTTCATCCCTCATAGCTTTTATGGAGGGACTTGACATTTGCCAGTAATGTCACCTTTTAGCAACCAGGGGTGTACCTGATGCTGTTTCTATCAAGAACAAAAGAAAAAAAATCCCACTCAAATTTGACAAAGAAATACACCAAGCATGGTAGAGACTTATAGGAATATGACAATAGCATTCTCCAAAGATTCCATCTGCACTGAGCATGCTCTATTTCAGGGATGAGCAGGACTGCTCTTGCAATTGCTACTCCAAGTACAACAGGTCTCTAGAATCAAGCACTAGAACCAAGGTTAGGGATGTGTCATTAGGTCAGCAGAGAAGCTGTAGTCAAGCTTCCAGGAGCAGGTTAGACTTTATTAATACAATAAACTAAACTAAGGAGAGGGATGTAACTGGGAGATGACTATATTGTAGAAGTGTTTGGAGTTAGGGCTGCGCAAAATTTCACCGGTTGTTTGGATTCAACACTGTTTCGACTACTTTCGATCTCGAAACAGTGAAATCGAATTGAAATTAAGGGTTTTGAAACAGCCTCAAAACAAAACAAGGCTAGTTGAAACATTTCAAAACATTTTGAGTTTCAAAGCCAGCAGCAAGAGACAGGGGAGAACCAGGGCTGCACTCCCAGCACCAGCTGGGAGTGCAGCCCTGGCTCTCGCCTTCTCCCACTGCCAGAAGCTGATAAAAGTGCAGGGGAAGGGAACTGAGCCTGGGCTCAGTTCCCCACCCCAGTGCTGTGATCCGGCGGGGGTGTGGGGGTGGAGAGTCAGCCCAACTGGGCTGACTCTCTGCCCCCACCCCCATTCCCAGCATGGTGGGGGGGAGTGAGCCCAGCTGGGCTGACTGTCCCCGCACCTGATTGCAGCATGGGGTGGGGAGGGGAGTGGGCCCAGTTGGGCTGACTCTCCGCTTCCCCCCCACCCAGTCTAGTGCTTTGAATGGGAAGTCAACTCAGCTGGGCTGACTTCCCACCCCCAGTGAAACGTCAAAACAGCACTGAAACAGCCTTTCAGTTTTGATGGAACAGAACAGCTGTTTTGAATCGAAATTAAATTCAAAACAGAATGCTGTTCCTTCAAACCATCGAAACTGAAGGTGAAACAGAATGATGCCATTTTGCACAGCCCTACTTGGAGCTTTTCTTCTGACCAGCTGCTCACAGCTAATTCTACACAACAAATATGGTTATATTAATATAAATGCTAACATGGTTTCTCTTACGTAAACAGACTGAAGAACTATAGACATGATACTTCTAGCTTCCTTTCCCCTGGAAACAAAATTCCTGTAGGAACTCTGCTTTCATTGACTGTATGATGGAACAACTGTTAGGGAACAGTCTGAACTTTCAGTCAAATTCCTGAATTAAAAGCTATCGACTTAACAGTGGAAAAACTCTTCAGTTCTTCTCTCTTCACCAAAAGACTACCATAGCTCATGTTCGTTAGAATGAGTATCCTTGGTTTTTAAGCAGATTAGAGCAGCAATATATGAAGTGCCTCTACTCTTCTGGCTGACACCAACACCTGTAACCAGAGCCAATCCTAGGGGTGTGCAGGGCAGTGGTGGGGAGCAGCCAGAGCATGGAGTGGGGGGTGGGGGTGGCAAAGCCCCAGTTGTGGCCACACGGAGTGGTGGCACCCTTGGGGCCTGTATGGCAGCGTCCACAGGGGTCCCCCTTAGTGTGGGGCCTAGGGCAGTTGTCTTGATTTGCCCCACCCCGCAAGAGATGGTTCTGGCTGTAACTCCCCCTTGCTTACAACAGTGATAGGGAAAATGTCAGTGAAAACATGTCATCCCTGCATTTGGAATGACATGTTTCACTGCATTATCTTTCTCACAAATATATGGAGCATGGACCATATTCATCTCTTGTCTAATTTGCTGACCACCACTGGGATTCCACCAATGGGATTTGCTTTGTTTATATTGGCAATGATCGTTGTATGGAACTCAATTAAAATCATAAGTATAAGAGGTATTTTCTATATTTGGAAAAGTAAGAAGTCTCATATCTTGATATAGCTTTGCCCTTGGTACTTCTAAGAACAAATTCTTAGAACATAGGTTTACGCTAATACATTGATTTTCAACCAGGGTGCTAGGGCACCCAGGGTTGCTGCAGGATCCCTTGAAGGCTGCCATGAGATGAGAGGAGCTAAGCCAGATGTGAGAAGGTAAGAAGATAAGGGCAGACTCCAACTCAGTCCCTGCCTGGATGTTCCCCACCCTCACAGGCTGGTTCCTCTGCAAGGTGGTAAGCACTGTAACAAATAGGTTAGTTTTATATATTAGGTACCACTTAATTCACAAGACTTATGGAGGTGTACCTTGAGTCCAAGTAGGAGTGCCTTGAGTCTAAAAAGGTTGAAAACCATTGCTCTAATGCTTCTGTCTTCAGGGATCTGGTCCTGGTCACAGATTCTATCTAGTCCATTATTTAACCCATCCTCCTGATTGCACAAGTTTATCGCCCCATAAGTTTAATAGATGTCCTAGCTAAACTCTTTGGGTGCCAATTGTTATACCATCTCATAGCATGGGTAAAAGGAAAAAACATATTATACGAACAGACTAGATTTAGGAATCGATATTCCACTATTGATAACATATCTATCCTTCAGTTTTTGAGATATAAACATGCACAAATCAGAATTGTATGTTGCATTTGTTGATCTGTCAAGAGTTTGACAGTATAGATAGAAGTAAACTTTGGGAGAAATTGTTAAATTATAGGATTGACCCTTCTCTTTTTCATCTGCTGATAGAATATCATACAGATACATGGGCCCAAGTTAGGTAGGGCCTGAGGGGTGAATGTATACAAAAATTTCAGACACAAAGAGAGGTTAGGCAAGGATGTATTTTGGCCCTCTTCCTAGGCCTGTGCAAAGTGGCTAGTATTTGCTTTGGATTTGATTCAGTGACTCAAATCGCTGTCCCGAGTCCATTCAGCTGACTCTGATTCAGAGATTTGGCTGCTGCTGTATTAGCCAAATCTCCGAATCACACAGTTCCCATCCCCTGCCTGCTCTCAATGGCTGCCCCACCTGCTCCGGCTTTTTGGGGAAAAAAAGCCCCACTCACCGGCTGCTGCAAGGCAGGGGGGTGATCCCCACTGCCCCACACCACATGGGGGGCTCTGTAATGAGCCCCCCAGCCTCTTTCCACTCTCCTAGCATCACCCCATGGCTGCTGCACCCACCCCAGCTCCCAGCCCTTTAAAAACAAAACCAAAAATCCCCAGACTCCT
>NW_017729022.1:97568758-97578387 GCF_001723915.1 Gavialis gangeticus | reverse complement strand
CAAAACCAAAAACCCCCAGACCCCCGCCCAGCAACCGGGGGGGGGGGGGCAATACCTACTGCCCCCCACTGCATGGGAGGCTCTTTCTTGAGCCCTCAGAAGCCCCAAGGCTGCTGCAGCAGCCAGTGAGTGCAAGTGTTTTGGGTTTTTTTTTAAGGGGTCGGGAGCTGGGACAGGTGGGGCAGCCATGGGGGACGAGCTCATGGCAGAACCCCCCACAGTGTAGGGTAGTGGGGGACAGTGAGTACCCCACACACACACACCTGGCAGCACCCAGTGAGTAGGGGCTTTTTTTTTTTTTTTTTTTTAAAGGCTAAGGAGCTGGGGCAGGCGGGGCAACCATGGAGGGGCTGGGACACCAGGGGGGCGGCTGGTCAGGGAGTGCTTAGGGGGACTCGGGAAGCAGGCAGGGGATGGGGCCTGGCAGCAGTCCCCCTATGGTCTCCTCCTGCTTCTCTTCCCCACCCACAACTTACCAGCATGAAGTCTGGGTCCAGCTCCCAGCTGCAGCCAGCGGGGACTGCCCGAATTGCTGAAGCTCTCTGAATCTTTTCTGAATTGATTCAGAGAGCTTTGAATCAATTCAGACCTTTTAATTGGTCCCCTTATTCAATTCAGATTCAGAGATTCAGCTGCCGAAGTGGGCCAATTCTCCTCCAAACTGAATCAGCACCCGAAGCTTCACACAGCCCTACTATTTAGCCTTATATGAATGACATTACCAGCAACATGCAGGGCTCTTATTTTCAGCCCCCAAAATTACTAGCAACACTGATCCCTATTTTAATGTATACAGATGACACCTGTCATACTGTCAAGAACCCCCATCAGATTATAGAGAGCAATTACAATTTTTGAGCATCTTTGTGGATAAAACAACTTAAATATAAATTATGATAAATCCAAAATAATGTTTTGGGGAAGCAGTTTGATCAACTACCCATGGAACATTGGGGGGAATCAAACTCAAAGCTGTTAAAACCTATAGGTACTTGGGTGTGATGTTTACAGTTTTTCCATCATGGAAACACCACATTCAGTCAGTTAAAACTAAGGCAGCCCAATCGGCAGTGGCTATAAAGAAATTTTATGAGACCACAGCAGGGCAGTCAGACCAAGCTCCCATATTAGCATATAAAGCCAAAGTTGCATCTCAGATCCTGTATGGAGCTGAAGTATGGGGCTATGCCACCAGTAATGATGTAGACATACCTCAAAATAAGTTTCTCAAGGCTCTTTTTGGGTCTTCCTCCTTCAACTCCCACATCCTTCTTGAGATTAGAGATGGGATTAGATTCCATTTTAACTAATATTATTATTAGAATGGCAGGATTCTGGTTTAAAATTCTGCCTCTTCTACCATCTCACTTGCTCAAATTGTGCTATATAGAAGACATCAATAATCCCCTTTCTCTTCAATCTCCCTGGCTAGCTTTTCTTTCCTGCACTTTTGCATTTTCCGGGATGGGACATTATGTCAAAGACAATGAAAGACTCCAGCACAGAAAAGGTCTGGATTTTCCAGAGGTTCCGAGATATTGCCAGGCAGAATGTTTCTGCAGTAGCCAGGGCTACTTGCATCACCCCTCTATATATTCTTTGGAAATTAGATTATGGGGAGAGAAAGGTATTTACAGCTGGATCTCAACAATAAGTGGCAAACCTCTTCGACTAGACTCAGGACTGAACAGATGCTCACAGCTGTTTTGGCTGGATGTAGACTTTCCATTCCAAGGGCTAAAAGATGTTGCTCAGCCTGTCTAGGAGTTTTGGAAGACACTATTCATTATATCTTAGAATGTCCTCTATATAACAAACACAAGGAAAAAGTATTTATCACCTTATTTGCAGAAATTGATATTCTTCTCAAACAGAGAAATTAATGTGGCTCCTCCAGCAAACAGATCCATATTTAGTAAACCATCTTGCAAGTTTTGCTTACAAGGCTGAAGCAATCAGAGCTAAACATCCTTTACTGTTGATATGACCGATAAAGTTTATCACTATATTTGTTTTTTTACTATGTTAATTGTGGACCTATGCACAACATTTTTATAGATTCATGATCTGATTTATCACCATATTTGTACTTGATTATGTTAATTCTAGGAGTCAGGATAATGCGTTTATAATGGTTGACCCTATTCTATTATTATATTTGCATTAAATTTGCATTTATTTATTTTTTTTAATTTTATATTATGGTTGCATGTCTGTTGTGTTGGTTTTCAGGACCATGGCTTTCAGCCAGAATCCTTAATAAACTGAACTGAATTGACTTGATTGCTCAAGGGAAATTTTACTCCAGGCCAACTAGGGTTCTCTCTCAAGTCCATCAAAACCAATCCTTCTTTGGCCCATGATGGGTGCTAGTAAAGTTTCATCTCCCCTGCTGTAGGCATAGAGTATGTCTCTTAGTTCAGAGTCGCTTATTACCCTGTTCTTTCATTTCTGCCTTTCATTTCTCACCTTTGATCTATCATATAAGATGTACCAGCTGCTTCAGTCCTTTCTCAGATATTGTGCTTACGGCTGAAGGAAAAATATATTATTTTCAAGAAATACTGATCAGAAGTGAGAGATTAAATTTTTAAGTATATATGCAATTGGCCTGAAAATGGAAAAATATGTATTGTATTTTGGAAGAGAAAAAAGAGTGACATGCCCTTTAAAGACATATCATCTCATGCAAAGGTTAAACACAAGGAAGCCTTGGGGAGTCTTTATCACTGGACAAATCACTTGTTTGACCTTAATAGTTTACTACTAAAAGACAGCAGCAAAAATATCCTCTAAAGACCTGCCCATCCGTATCATTTAATGAGTATACTCTGAAGAAACCCCCCTGTTTCTTATCTGGCTTCTGGGCCAGGTTGACCTTTTTTACAGCCAAAGAAGCCCTCATTAAGATAGCTGATCTCTTAGTAAATGCTAACATTTGTCAGAAAGAGATTTAACGCACTGTAAGCATCTATGAAACAGTAGAGGAAAAGTCTGGCATCATTTCCTGTATTAGTGCACTTTAAATGTCAAATCCCATGTGCACAGCGTGAAGAATTGAGTCGTGGAACTTCAATTTTAGTATAGTTGCTGTGATTAGTAATAATCCTTTAGACAAGGGGTCAGCAACCTGTCTTGTGGGTTATACTTGGCCCATGGAGCAGGGGCTTCTGTTGCATTTTGGTGGCAGGAAGTTTTGCTCATATGGTGGCCAGGCAGCAGGAGAAGCAGGGGCAGCTGGGTTGGAAGGGCAGCTGGCCTCAGACTAAGCTGGGTAAATTTGGCTTATCCTTCCTGAAGCATTGCCAACTCCTGCTTGAGAGAGTTAGTTATTAATATGTAAGGTATAGTCTTACAGAAACAGTTGAAACTAGGCATGCATTTATCCAGCTAGCTACCAAGGCAATTTTTGTCCCTTTATATTGATACATCTTTATGTCATCATCAAGAGATCTGCTCAGGGATAGAAAGCATGGCTTTGACCAAAGGTATACATTGGAAAGAGAAAAATTCCAAAGCTATTGTGAGGAAAATGATGTTATATCTTAAAAATAGGTTTATTTATGATGTCCAAATTATCTTGAAGTTCACCAAATTTTTAAAAAATACTGAAATTTTGAATTTTGCTTATGAAATGGGATTGTCTGGACAACTACTTTTAATTCCAATGGGTAAAAGTCCTCAAACATTTTATTTTGGTACCCTAATATTTGCTCCAAACATTTTTATTTAAAAATGTTCCACAACAAACAAGCTAAATACTTGAAAATATTCAAGTGCAAAATGACAATGTTCTCTTTTTTAATAATATGTGAAAGCCTCCACTTTCCCCATACATTCATATGAAAATGCCCTTCTTTCAGCCGGGGCAAATTGAGAGATCAACAATATCAGATGCTACAAATTAAACCTAGAGTTCGGGTTGGTTACAAATCCATGTGAAGGGAGTATAGGAGCTGCTCCAACCTGGTGACTGAGTGCTCAGGGTCATGTGGCAGTAAACATGAAAGTACTACCCCTGTATAGTTGTCAGGAATTGAGCGGAGCCATGGCTTCGCTCTCTTCCTATGCTGATCAGCTCAGAATGATCTCCAGTGGACAAAAATGAAGGAGCAAAAGCAACAGCATTAACTATTACTTCTTTGGGGTCAGAGGGAGTGTCTCTACATGCAATTAATTTGCACAAATAATCCAGGTGTAGCACATGGAGCCCAGTCAGAGCAGCCTGGGCTGGCAGGGAATGAGGAGGAGTCAGTCTAACTGCCCTAGGCTGCTCTAATCAGGCTCCACGTGCTGTGGCATGGTTGGCTGATGCATGAGGGTGCTTCAGTGTGGGGGCTGCCTGCCAGCTAGTCCTGCACTGAACCATGGTGTTCCCCAGCCAGCCACGGCAGCATCTACCCGTGTACTGCTGGACACGAAAAAACTCTGCATCAGGGTAGTACTTGTACATGTATTATCCTGCTGCACAGTTTATTGGTTGCCTGCCCCCTAGTAAGGGCACACATGTGGACACCAAGACATTTACTGTGCAGTTAATTAGTCAACTGTGCAGTAAATGTCTTGTGTAGACACTCCCAGAGAGAACCAGTTTTCTCCCTAAGACTGTCCTGGAGTAGGGTGGCAATGCATCACTTTGTCTTTGGGCCACCATCAAGATTTGAAAGATTCGTAGTAAGGGCAGTCATAAAATATAGTATCCAGTGGCTATCAGTTTCCTCACTTGGCCTTGGAAAGGATGAATTGTTTATAGAGATGGCAGTTATTTGGCACCTGTAATTACCTCTACCTTTGAAGAACACTTGGCACATCTGACAATCTCCAAATCTAGCTTTCCATGAATTAATTTACTGATCAGTGAGTTGAAGCAGGGCAATGAAAATTTGCTGATGTTTTGAATGTTGTGCTGTAACAGCAGTCTGGAATTGTCAGAGGACTGCACAATCAGAAACCCTTAATACAATATAAAAATTCCCCTAAAGAAATAATTTAAAAAATAACCACTGACAACAACCTCTCTTGAATTCCTCAAAAAATAGAGAGCAAGAAAAAAAGAGAGCAAGAAAAAAAAGAAAGCATTAAGATTTCTGCTTACCTTACAAGGGAGGAAGGTCAGGATGGGAAAAACAGAAATAGCTTTAAAATAGAGAGTCACTTATAACATCAACCAACCAGACAGTGCTGCACTATCATACTGTTTTATACAACCTTACATTATTAAAAAATAAAAGTTGTCAAACAGTGAACACCAGCTAAGATACCTGATCTAAGATAACAGCACAGTTGAGAAGGTTCTGTAGTCAATGCCTGCTTACTATGCAACAATAATTAACAATTTATTCAGTGTTACTCTGACTTAGTTACATCATAAGCATTATATGATCATAAAGAGGATGATTTTCAAATGCACCAATTTTCAGTGGGAGATTGGCACCTAGCTAGCCTTTGTGCCTTTCAAAATCTCACAGAGACTTTACAATAAGGCACAGACAACAGGTGCTGTGGAAATACAGTGTGTTGTGACCACCAATAGATGGCCTGGGCCCAGGAATCTGATCTTTTCCAGTCTTCTTCAATGTAAACCTGAGCCACAGTTCACTGATGTCAGTGCTAAAGCACCTGACTTCACCAGGCTTTGGATAAGGCATTCAGTACCTAATGATCTGGCTACTATAATCTGCTATACTTTAGGATTTGCAAAATGCTTCTAGATAGGCCAGTCTCATGAGAAAGAATGAGTTGGGAGAAGATATAATCATGCATCAGCAGCATTAACAAAGGAAAAAAGCAGTTGAATGATTTAATTAGACACAGCAGCTTCACTGAAAAATTAACAGGACATGTCACTTGTGGGAGAGAGGAAGACAGACATTTACCTCATCAAGATTGTTGTAGAAATCTATGTTTGCTGCACACAGGTATCTCCCAAGCAGTGTGGCATGGGTAGTAAAGATTGTGGCAACAGGAAGTTTCCGAAATCGAGTGAGGATTATACCAACCCCCGCTTGCCATTCATGAAAGTGAGCAATTATGTTAGGCTTGTCATCAATTTGACTGGAGATCTGAAAACAATTAAAAAGAATATGTAAAGACACAACATCCTGATTATCAATCCCAAAAGTTCCCCCACAGATGCCGGCTTTCTACTGTATGCAAGGAGATGGCAGCCTTCTAACTGACCCCAGCCCTGCTTTTAGTCTGCTCAAGTGAGGATATAAGTGGGGCTGGATAATTGTGTAGAGAAGAGCAGGCTGTACTGGATCCCCATTTGTCTGCAACCCCCACATCCTGAGGAGCTCTGAGAAGCATAATCATCTAACTCTTCTTTCTGTTTTGCTGGTAAGACTAATTTGTTTAGATAACCAGGCATGGCTCTGCATTTTGAGGCAAGGTAGAGGCTACCAAGTTCAAGAACTACTAAAGGCTAAAAGACAAGGGTAGTTTGAGTGTGATCAACTCTTTTCTTTGTGAACACCTGGCTATGCACAAGAAAAGATTGAGAAATTGCACCTGCAAGAGGTTCCAGTAAGAACTCAGAGAACTGAGAAAAAACAGGGGGTGAAAATGACCTCAAAGGAATAGTACATTTTGCAAGTAGCCTTACATGGAAACAATGTGTTTGACATTACTGATGGAGCAAGTTAGGAGACAGCAACAGCTGCAAATTTGGATCCGGTTCAGGAATACACTCTTCTAGTTGCTGTGGAGAGCTTACAATCAAGGGGTTTGGCTCATTACACAATATGGGTTAGTAGTGACTTTCCAAAAATTGGCTCAAATCTGTATTAGTTCTGCAGCTTTAGTTTGAAGCTATTGTTATTCCAAACCTTAAAACAGTACCTCTTTTAAGAACCAGGCTGTTAATGATCCGAAGATCACAGCATCACTGGCTTCTCTGTCCTGGAAAGGGATTCCTATGTTGCTTGCATCCCAGAATTCTCCTTTCCATCTGTCCAGATTCCAAGCTGCGGATGCTATATCAAACAGCACAACATATGGGCTGCCTTCTATCAGCCATCTTCCAAAAAAGACCTATTCAGGGGAGGCAGTATTATCAGACAAAGTTATAAGGTGAATGTGACAGCCAACTTCCAATCAGTTTCCAGCCAGAAAAATTTGCACGTGACCAAATTTCATGAGCAAAGCACAAGTATTAGGGCAAGATGTGGGTAGAATCTATGGTTAGAAATAGATGTTGATGAATGAAGTGGATCAGCTGTACCATGATGTGTTGCAGCACAGCTAACCCACTTCATTGGGCAAAACACACATTGCCCCTTGTTCCCTCCTTGATGGTGTTGGGTAATGGGCAATGTGACCTCCCTGCTTTCTCCATCCAGTCAGACCTGCTTCTGAGACTGCAGGGTTGCAAGTCTGCCCGAGTGAATAAAGGAGGAATTTTCTCTGCTTGGTCAAACTCACTCCTGCAATCACAGAAATGGGACTAGCTGAGAGGGGAGCACCAGGTGTGAAAAGCACCAGGAGTTAGAGCATGGCCCCTAAATGTCTGTAGGCAACCAGAGTCTCCCCACATCTCAGGATGCTTTGGACCTCCCCCACAAACCCCCACTCACAGGATGGGCAGGCTAGCCTTGGCCTAAGCTGTCTGCTCCAGCCAAGCAGGGAGGCATGTTCTAATACCCACAGCTTCTGGCCTGAGCCACTGCAGGCATGTGGCTACATTTCTGGAATCAAAAGTGAATGTCTGTTCACTTGCTTATCAATTCAATCTATGCAGCTTAGATTAACCTGCAAAGGTTGAATTGATTCAGCCTTGGGCTTTTTGACTGTCTGTCATTGTCAGGCATCAGTCTAGGAGACCATGGGGGCTGCACCTTTCATGGGTTACAGGGTACCATCACAGCTTCTTGACTGGCTGAAGAGTCCGGTGCACAACAGTCAGACTATCCAGCAATTTGCACATACAAACTCAGTTGAGCTTGAACTGGCATGCCGAATACTGTTTTGTCTTGCTTGCCTATGATGCCTCTTCTCTAGCTCATCTATCTTCATCTTGAAGTGATGTTGCTTCATGACAGCTTTCCACATATAGTGGTCCAAAGTTCCTGGTGCTGGCCATCAATACAGCTCACAAATGTTTTTCTTGCAGATATCAACCAGACAGAGTCTGGGCCATCTGAAGTGACAACTGCCAGTGGCCAGCTCACAAGGAGATACTCTACGGTGAATTGTATAAGTGATGGCCAAATCCCCATGTCCTAACTGCCAAAAATCAAAGTCTTTGATTTCGGATGCCGATGGCAAAAGATGGCAAAAGATCAGATGGCAATAGGTCAGAGGCTTACACAACAAACTCTGTAATTGTAATCTCACACTATTATTTTTTAGTTTGTAACAGTGCTACATATTCACACCCCTGTCTGTGCCTCAATTCAAATCACTTGAGCTTTTCATATGAGAGAGAAACTAACCTTGGATTGTATACAACTCAGCGCTATGACATCAAAAAAGATATCGTACCCATAGTAACGAGATACCAAATTGGCTGAGTTTAACGGAATTGTAAAATTAAATAATATGCTACGCTTGCCCTCTTGTGACCAAACAGGACCAGTACCACCCAAGCAAAAATATAGCCCCCCTTTTATGAAACTTGAGAAAACAAAGAGAGCACAAGTGCCAACCTGTTAATTATTCATGCCAGGCTTATTATTATTGGCTATTTTGTTTCCTATAACTTTGAAAGAACTTCCGCCCAAAAGCAGAGAACTGCGTATACACTCAAGAAGGGAGATCTCGGAGCATTCCCAAGAGACACAGTTTGTAACCTGATCAGTTACAAATATTATCTCTCCACCTACATATCTTTCTGGCGTACCCCCATTTTGCCGGCTCGTGTCGTCTTATCTTTTTCGCTCGTCTTATCTTATCTTTCGTACGTCCCTCTCGTCAAGAGCTCTCGGTAATCTGCAGACCGTAGTAATTTGTATAAACTGTTTGAAACCTGTACTCAGCAAGTCTGCAATCCACTGTAATCGCTGGGTGACAGAACATCTGCATGCTGTAACTAAGAAATCAACTGCTTGTGCCTACGCTGCAAGCCATCAGTAGCGTAAGTAAAATAAACTTTCTGTGTAACCAATGTGCTTTAAACCATCTGACTCCTGCTCGCCATTAACACCCACCTGTCTGGTCATAAATCCCCCCTCGCGCCAAGCCGGTCGTACTGACCCAGGCTCGCAGGTCAAGGGTGCACTGGCATCTGGGTGCGACACTAACCAACAGAGGTGTCTCTGTCTCAGGAGCACAAACATACTGGGTATCTTAGCCTATTCCAGAACAGTAAAGTTACAGATTTTGTCACGCCATGTTATGCCTAGGATACTGTGGAGACATCCATCAAAGAGAGAAGTGGTTCAATTTTCTTTCTTCCTTAGCATAAGGAGTCCATGTTTCACTGCCACACAATAGAGAGCTAAGTACACAACTGCTATAGATGGACATCATTGTTGACACAGCGAGCCCTCTGTTTTTCCAAACTCTCTTTCGAAGCTTAGCGATTGCTTGCCTTTCTTATACGAGTGTTAATTTCAGCTTCCAAGACAAAATTTTGCGAGATGGTGGAGTCCAAGTAAGTGAATTTTTCAATCACTTCCAGGCTTTTATCA
>NW_017729022.1:97562224-97563758 GCF_001723915.1 Gavialis gangeticus | reverse complement strand
TTTTTCAGTATTGAACATCATCAGGTTTATATCTGCCCACTTTCCAAGCCTATCCAAGTCAGTTTAGATCACCAGCCTATCCCTAGGTGTAGAAGCTCTACCCCAAAGTTTAGTGTCATTGGCGAATTTGGCCAGTCCACTTCTGACACCAGCGCCCACATCATTGATAAAGACGTTAAAGAGAACTAGTCCAAGGATGGAGCCTTGGGGGACACCACTTGTCATGGAGCACCATAATGATTCACTTCTATCGACTCTTTGGGTCTGACCTTGGAGCCAATTCCCCAGCCATTGGACTGTGATGTAGCCGAGGCCACAGTTGGCCAAGTTTTCCATGAGGAGATCATGTGACATCAGATCAAAGGCTTTTTTAAAGTCAATATATATGATGACAATCACTTCTCCCTTGTCCAGATGATGCGTCACCTGGACATAGAAGGAGATGAGATTGGTCAGGCAAGACCTACCCACAACAAACCCGTGCTGGCTGTCACTCAGGATGTTTGCCATCAGCCAGCTTGTCAAGAATGGTCTCTTCGATAATTTTTTCCAGAATCTTACTGGGGATTGAAGTCAAGCTGATTGGCCTGTAGTTCCCTGGATTGACTTGCCTCCCTTTCTTAAAGATGGACACCACATTGGCCTTCTTCCAATCTTCAGGTACATCACTTGAGCACCATGAGTTTTCAAATATTTTTGCCAATATGGTGGGGCTAGGACACCTGCCAGCTCAAGTTAAAGAGTTTCCCATCAGATCTGGTCCACAGGTATACTCCTTCTGAACAGTCACTGAATGCGCATTTGAGTAGGACCCATTTGAGCTGAACCCATTTCTCCTCAGCAGTATTACACAGTTTAAAATATGATAGAGCCCCAGAGAGAGTTTTAATGAATTGAGATGATGTGTCTTCAGCTTTCTGTTGCATGGCATTTATTCATTGTAAAGAGAGTTTCTTGCTCTTGTATACTATCCTGGGATGCAATTTGACTTTAGTGCATACCAATGAATGATTAGTATCACAGTCAGCACTAATAGGATCACATAATGATTACATCACGGAAGTCTCGAGAGTGGGTGATACCCAGGTCGAGTTGATGCCAGTGTCCAAATTGCAGGTGGCACCAAAATAGTTTGTGCTGAGGTTTCACATTGAAATATGAATTTGTTATACATAGCTCATTGCATGAACATAGCTTGAGCAAACGTTGTCCATTTTCATTCAGTTTTCTGACATCATTGGTGCCTAAACAGTGAGGCCAGGCAGCATGCTCAGCACCAACCTTTGTGTTGAATCTCCGAGCAGAAGGATTTTTTCACTAGGTGAAATATTATTGATTAAAGCACTACAATCATCATAAAACTGCCCCTTTGATTCAGATGAAATAGTGAGAGTTGGAGCATATGCGCATTAAGACACTGACAAGACCAGAGGCAGTAGTAAGTCAAAGCACCATTAATCTTTTGGAGCCTTTGTTTGGGGTTTCTATTGCAGACTGCAGCTTATTTTTTACTGAAAAACCCATACCATGCTCT
>NW_017729022.1:97546115-97557224 GCF_001723915.1 Gavialis gangeticus | reverse complement strand
CTACTGTCTTCTTTAGGCTAGTGGTCAGACTGAAATCATCACAAGCACAAGAAAGGTGATCCATGAGACTTTACAGTCCTGCTTCTGAATTGCAGCTTCATCAACAAAGAGGATTTCATGGACAATACATTCTCAGGTTTTCATTTTCACTTTGAGATGAGCAAAGTTTCATTGACATTAGGGCTGTAAGGGACCTCAAAAGATCATGAAGTCCAGTCCTCTGCCCCAGGGGCAGGAAGTCCGCTGGGTCAAAGGATACCAACAAGATAAGAGTCCAAACATTTCTTAAAAAAAAAGAGTCCAGAGTAGACGCCTGCACCACCTCTGTAGGGAGTCTATTCCAGGCCTTGGGGGCTCAGACAGTAAAGAGGTTTTTCCTTATGTCCAGCCTAAAATGGTCTTGGAGGAGTTTGTGACTGTTGGTCCTTGTCATCCCTTGGGGCGCTCTGGTGAACAGACATTCCCCCAGATCCTGATGCACGCCCCTTATGTACTTATAGGCTGCCACCAGGTCACCCCTGAGCCTGCACTTTTCCAGGCTGAAGAGTCCCATGGCTCTCAGCCTTTCTTCATAAGGCCTATTCTCTTGCCCTCTGACCATACACGTGGCTCTCCTCTGGACTCTCTCGAGCTTCTCCATGTCCTTCTTGAATTGTGGAGCCCAGAATTGGATGCAGTACTCCACCTGCAGCCTCACCAAGACATCCTGAGATTTACTTGAGAAGCATCTATGGCTGCAAGCCAGAGTTTTGTTTGCTTTACCAGCTGCAACATTGCACTGGTGACTCGCATTCATCTTGTGGTCAATCATGACCCCCAAATCTTTTTTGGCTGTGGTGCTAGCGAGAGTAGCACTGCCGAGCCTATAAGCATGATGCAGGGGTTCCCCCCCACTCCAAGGCAGAGTACCTTGTATTTTTCAGTATTGAACATCATCAGGTTTATATCTGCCCACTTTCCAAGCCTATCCAAGTCAGTTTAGATCACCAGCCTATCCCTAGGTGTAGAAGCTCTACCCCAAAGTTTAGTGTCATTGGCGAATTTGGCCAGTCCACTTCTGACACCAGCGCCCACATCATTGATAAAGACGTTAAAGAGAACTAGTCCAAGGATGGAGCCTTGGGGGACACCACTTGTCATGGAGCACCATAATGATTCACTTCTATCGACTCTTTGGGTCTGACCTTGGAGCCAATTCCCCAGCCATTGGACTGTGATGTAGCCGAGGCCACAGTTGGCCAAGTTTTCCATGAGGAGATCATGTGACAGCAGATCAAAGGCTTTTTTAAAGTCAATATATATGATGACAATCACTTCTCCCTTGTCCAGATGATGCGTCACCTGGACATAGAAGGAGATGAGATTGGTCAGGCAAGACCTACCCACAACAAACCCGTGCTGGCTGTCACTCAGGATGTTTGCCATCAGCCAGCTTGTCAAGAATGGTCTCTTCGATAATTTTTTCCAGAATCTTACTGGGGATTGAAGTCAAGCTGATTGGCCTGTAGTTCCCTGGATTGACTTGCCTCCCTTTCTTAAAGATGGACACCACATTGGCCTTCTTCCAATCTTCAGGTACATCACTTGAGCACCATGAGTTTTCAAATATTTTTGCCAATATGGTGGGGCTAGGACACCTGCCAGCTCAAGTTAAAGAGTTTCCCATCAGATCTGGTCCACAGGTATACTCCTTCTGAACAGTCACTGAATGCGCATTTGAGTAGGACCCATTTGAGCTGAACCCATTTCTCCTCAGCAGTATTACACAGTTTAAAATATGATAGAGCCCCAGAGAGAGTTTTAATGAATTGAGATGATGTGTCTTCAGCTTTCTGTTGCATGGCATTTATTCATTGTAAAGAGAGTTTCTTGCTCTTGTATACTATCCTGGGATGCAATTTGACTTTAGTGCATACCAATGAATGATTAGTATCACAGTCAGCACTAATAGGATCACATAATGATTACATCACGGAAGTCTCGAGAGTGGGTGATACCCAGGTCGAGTTGATGCCAGTGTCCAAATTGCAGGTGGCACCAAAATAGTTTGTGCTGAGGTTTCACATTGAAATATGAATTTGTTATACATAGCTCATTGCATGAACATAGCTTGAGCAAACGTTGTCCATTTTCATTCAGTTTTCTGACATCATTGGTGCCTAAACAGTGAGGCCAGGCAGCATGCTCAGCACCAACCTTTGTGTTGAATCTCCGAGCAGAAGGATTTTTTCACTAGGTGAAATATTATTGATTAAAGCACTACAATCATCATAAAACTGCCCCTTTGATTCAGATGAAATAGTGAGAGTTGGAGCATATGCGCATTAAGACACTGACAAGACCAGAGGCAGTAGTAAGTCAAAGCACCATTAATCTTTTGGAGCCTTTGTTTGGGGTTTCTATTGCAGACTGCAGCTTATTTTTTACTGAAAAACCCATACCATGCTCTCTGATTTCTTTGAGCTGTTTCCCACACCAGAAAAAGGTGTAGTTCTCTTTTAAGCAGCCAGTACCTGATAGTCTGGTTTCTTGTAGACAGACAATACCAACATTCAGTTTCAGCAGTTCTGCATCAATGACTGCAGTTTTGCTTGCATCATCAATAGTTTGGAGGTCATCAGACATACCTGGGGTCACTGTACATACATTCCAACCTTTAGAACTGAAAGGTTTTTTCCTTGTATTTTTTGTAGTAGCTGATAGTGCATGATAGCAGTCTATTTTGAATCTGAATCTCTAAGCTCCAGGCACCCACTAAAGCAGCAGACTGTAGCAGGAAAACACCTGCAGCGTACCCAGCTTGGGGTGGGTGGTAGTTTTCCAATTAAGTGCAATGACCTCTCCCACCATCAGAGATAACCACTGGTGCTTGGACCTACACCAGTCAATCCATGACTTAACTGGTAACTGTTGACTTCTGTTTGTTTCTACACATTGGCAAAGCTGCTAGGTGATCAAGAGTTGCCCAAGCATCAGAATCACCCTTTCAACTTTGCCAACTTATACACAGTAAAGGCAGAGCCAATACAATGCGGGGCTGGAAAAGTTGTAGGAACTGCTGGAAAGAAGACTGAATAATTACCTAACCACCTTAGCGGCTCCACTCCATATTTTTTGTCAGGGTTTACTCCTTTAGCTTTCACCTCTCCCAAGGCAATCCATAAGGCAGTGGTTGTAGTTACTCTCATCTTCGTCTCCCAGCTATGCCATTGGAAATATCCTCTTCTGCCACAGCTGTCATTGTGATGATTAAAGGGCAGCTCTAAATGATTAAAACTATCCCCCCTCACTAAGTTCAGCCCACTGGTGGACGCTGTTGCCCAAGGTGTGGTACATGCAGCCATTAGTAAGAGCTGGACATGAATCCCAAACCACCTTAAAAAGGTGTCACTGTTTGAGAAACAAAGGTTCTACCCCTCCTCAAACACCCCATACACCCCTCGATTGTCTGTACTTAGCCTTCAACAACATACATCAACTTCCCACAAAAAAACCCTTACAGAACTTCTTACTGAGCCCTGTGAAAAACTATTACCTCAGTAACCACCTGAAAACTCTCTACCCTTCCTTGATGGTTCAGTGAAACCAGTGCGTCCAGTTCTTCTCTAATCTGTTCCTTGTCCTGATCCATGTTGCGTTTCAGTTCATGCAGTCCCAGCTTCAGGTACTTTCAGTGAAAACCAACCCCTTAAAAACCCAGAAGCTTCTTACTTTCCATAAACTCATTTTAACACATGCCAATAGAGTCCTTAATAATGTTTCCTAAGGTCCTTTTGGTATGAGTCTATACCAAAGTTAATGCAGCCCAGCTGAAATCTGAATAGGATATATGGTAGTTCCTATTGAGTGCAGACACCCTCAGTGCCGACTTTTTTTCCAAAGTCCTGGTGAGCCATTACATTGTGTACGTTTTGATTTCCTCTTCATTCCCATAGCTGAACTGTGCCTTTCTTTCCCATTTCCAATGAATCCTGTTTCTTCACCAGCCTTAAATGTCTGGCAATTCCCCCCCACCAAAAAAACCCCCCCAACAAACCAGGCCCCCAAACAGTTCACCCAGAATCCGTCCATCTGCCCTGGTCTCAGCCTGTCATATATGATTAGTGTGTCCCTGCCCTCCTTGAGGTGAAGCCAGACCAGGTTGCCCTATGCCTCTCTTGCATATAAATTTTTGTAGGATCCCAGGACTCTTGACAAGAGCATCCAGTTCCATTCATGAGTGGGGGCTAATTAGCACATGGTTCTGTTGACCAGTTCATCTCCTGCTTCAGAAACACCCTGTGGAAGACCAGGAATCTACTCGTGTACAGATACATGAGCCTCCCAGTTAAGGATTAAGTCAGAATAGGAGTGAAAGAGCTGGAGGTGTACTACAGGAAAACAAATGAAGATGACAGGAACATGATGGCAGAATGGGGATAATGATGGTAACTGCAGAAGTGTTTTGGGCTGTCAAATAAATCATGTCAGTCGCAAGACAGGTCCATAGAGGTGTGTGTATCTACCTGGGTCTTAAAAACCTCTAAAAATGGAGATTCTGAAGCCCCTCTGTTCCAGTGCTTTATTACCCTTGTCATGATAATTTTTCTTAATATCTAACCTAAACTCCCTTTGCTGCAACTTGAGCCCATTGCTCCTTGTTCTGTCATCTGCCACCACTGAGAACAGTCTAGCTCCATCCTCTTTGGAACCACCAACCAGCTGAAGACTGTTATTAAATCCCCTTGCAGTCTTCTCTCCTCCAGACTAAATAAGCCCAGTTCCCTCAGCCTCCCCTCATAATTCATATGCCTCAGCTTGTAGAAACCTTTCTTGTTTCCCTTAACATCCCTTACTAGCTGCAACTCCAATTCTTCAACTGCCTTCTTGATTTCATCCCTGCATACTCAAGCAATACTCCTATACTCCTCCATAGTTGTTTGTGCAAGTTTCTACTTCTCATAAAGTTCCTTTTTGTGTTTTAGCTTATGAAGAGTTCCCTGCTAAGCCAAGCTGGTCTTGTGCAGGAAGATTAGCAAGTATGGCACATCTAGATAGTTTGTTTCTGTGCCTTCAGTAAGGCTTCTTTAAAGTACAGCCAGCTCTCCTGGACTCCTCTCCCCATCAGACTGACTTCCCAGAGGATCCTGCCTATGAGTTTCCCAAGTGAATCAAAGTCTGCTTTTCTGAAGTCTAGGATCAATGCTCTGCTGCTTTCTTTCCTTCCTTTCCTCAGGATCCTGAACTGAATCATCTCGTGGTCACTGCTGCCCAAGTTGCCATCCACTACTGCATTCCCCACCAATTCTTCCCTGTTTGTGAGCAGCGGGTCAAGAAGAGCATAGCCCCTAGTTGGCCTTTCCAGCACTTGCACCAGGAAGTTGTCCCCAGCACTCTCCAGAAACTCCCTGGATTGCCTGTGCACTGCTGTATTGTCCTCCCAGTAGTTGTCAGGGTGACTGAAGTCCCCAGGAAAACCAGGGCCTGTGATTGGGACACTTCAACTGGCTGCTTGAATAAAGCCTCATCCACCACTTCCTCCTAGTCTGATGGTCTATAAAAGAACACCACTCTTATTGCCCTCCCCTCTGACCCCAGAGAATGACATTTGCCTGACAAAGCAGGTGGTGGGAGGGTTGTCAACATGTACCTTTTTTTCACCTTGCTGTGGTTCAGCTCTCTGGCTTTCAAAGCCAACACAGCTCTAAACAAGCAAAATATCAGTATGGCAAAATGCTTCCCCCCCTCTCAATTTATTCAGCAGTTTCAGAAGACCAAATGCAGTATAAGAGAATTACATAACAGTTCAGTCAACTTAAGGTCACATCTTTTTTATTGAATCACACCGATTTAGGGACCAAAGTAGTAAATCATTAATCCAATTGCATGTAAAAGACTCTTTAAACCTCTAATTGGATAAACTGTTTCTTTTTCAAAAATAACCTTCAATGAATTGACCTTGCAACTCTAATGCTGAGTCTAAGCTTTTCTAGTTATGACACTGACCACAACTGCTATATCAAATGGAACGGCAAGTGCATTAGCCAAATGGTAATCTTCAAATCAGATTAGTTGCCACAGGAAGTGACATTAGACCTCATTTACCTGACACCCTTGGCCTTTCATTGTCTCCACTGCCTTTTTAATAGCAGGGTTGAGAGGCTCACACACTTCTACTTGAGTCTTCACGTTATGTTCAAAATAGGGACCCATCAGAAAGTAGTTTTCACCCCATTCATCTGCTGTAATTCTGGCTTTGGTCTGGATCACAGTATAGATGCCACCAACTGCAAGAGAAAATCATAAGGAATATCAGAGATAAGTGGGCACAAAATGCGAAGTGCTGATGCAGGCTCATAAATACTTGATGCATCTCTATCCAGTCCATCTCTAGGTTATTTACTTTTCCTGTTTCCTTTTTGGCTGAAACCCTGTCCCTATTCAAGTAAATTGGAGTCCGGCCACTCCGCTGCAGGCAGAATTTAACATCTGTATTTAAAAGGGTATGTTGCTACCCAGACTATCTTCAGTAAACACACAATTTGTCATTAACATGGTAATGGCCTTATCATCTTATTCTGCAATAAAAACAAAGCATCTGAAGTTCTATAATACAAGTACACACAATTATTATTGTTGGAAGTAGACCATAGTGCAAGAACAAAGAATAAAATAACCTCTGCTCCTTATTTATATGTCTGTTTCAATAGCTTTATTTTAGCCTCTAAGCTGCATACAGAGCTGGAGCTGCAGAAATAAAACCACAGGAAGTACCAATTCTGATTCAATGTGTATATTAAAAAAAAAAACAAAAAACAGACTCCAAGTGACCAGGGAGCCAGCAAACAGGGGCAGCAAGCACTTTGCAGGCAGTTTGCTGGGAACAAGAGGAGGAAGGGAAAGAGTCTGGGTCCAGTTCCCTGCTGCAGCGAGCAGGGACTGCCTGAATCACCAAAGCTCTGTGAATCTTTTCCAAATTGATCTGGAGATCTTCGAATCAATTTGGACCTTTTAATTGGTTCCCCCAATTCAATTCAGATTTGGACATTCAGCCACTGAATCAGGCCGAGTCTCCTCCAAATCAAAATCAGCAGGTGAAGCTTCACGCAGCCCTGATATTTACCCCTAATAGTCACTAAAATTCCCATAATTCTATTCAAAGAATTTTGTAATACAGTAAAACTGTAGCCTAACACTTTCTCCCATAGACACTGCCAGCTCAGGAACAAATGTACCAGTATAGTGGTGTGACATGCAACTGTGTGTATTTTGATATTACCCTTCATAAACATGAAAACCCTTTACTTTCTCCATGACTTTTGCTCTCTCTTTTCTCCATTTTTCTGTTCCTCCTTTACTTCTGAACACTTGGAGTAACCTCAGTTTTTTTCCCCTTTTTGTGTTGACTAGGTTGACAAAGGGTTAGAATCAAAACAAGTTGTTTAATTATTTTCCCCTTTTCTGGAAAAAAATGGAAATTTAATAGCAGTAGAGGAAAAAAAGTTTATTTTAAATGTATTTTTTAACAGAATGCTTTAGAAATATTCAGATATCCATTTCACTTTAAAAGATTGATTGTACTATAAACAATATTTTGTTGAAAAAGTTCTGACTACTATTTCAATAACGTTTAATTCTTTCCTTTCAATAATGCTAATATAGCATCACAAAATAACAAGTATGAACTATAATAAATAAAACAAAGATGTAATATATTTAATTAATAAATCAATGGGATAAAAAGTAAAAAAACAACAAATTAAAATGAAGTAATAATTCTCCTTTTCAAAATGACATCTATTGATTCCTACCCCACTCTTCCCTCTTGTAAATTTCATTGAAATCAGCATGTTCCCACAAAACATTTGTTTCAATTAAACTTTTTTTTTGGAAAACAATTTTATCAGTGTTTTCCTTCATTGAAGAAATATCTGGAGTATTTGGATTAGATTATTATTCTAGTGAATAAAGGCCCTGTGACGTGTTTCACTTAAGATGTGATTAACCAGTTAATCATGTCTTAAATTGTAACCTGGCCACACAAAGTGATTAATGACATCAAAAATGCATAGTAACTTTGTGGCTGGTTCTTATGACATCATTATCTAAACCCAGTTGTAACCCAGTGTCTGGGAATCCCATCAGCTGATTGGGTTCACAGCCATGGAGGTGTACCATGAGCTCCCATGGCTGGAAGCTCAGAGCAGATGAGACTCTCAGCCACAGGAGCACATGGCGTACCCCCATCGCTACCAGCTGCAGAAGCTTGTTATTTGCCAGTGCAGGGGGAGCCCAGGATCATGATCTTGGGCTCCCCCTTCACCAGCAATAACACATGATAGAATCTGATGCTTAATCCTACAATCGAGCCATGTGACCTGGCAGAAAGTACGATTGAATGGATTGATCGCATCAGATCCTATTTTGCCTTTACCTGCACATCAGGCAGAGAGGCCTGATAGTCATTATTTTATTATGGGAGCATCCAAAACTTCTGAGAGAGAAGGAAAGCCATCAATTGTGCAAACCAATATACAAGCTCATTAAAAAAAAACTCGGTTCCTGCCCACTGCAATGGTTTAGTCAGGGATAATCCTACAGACCCTATTATAGTCTCTGTAAAAGACCATATACACCATCCTGTGGATACATGGCTGCATGCCAACCCAGTGTCAAAGTACTGGTAACAGAAAGAGGGCCTTCAGTCCTGCCATCATGGTCATGGAGGGAAGCCAGAAACAGCACAACTAGTTAAGGAGGGAAGAAGGCTACAGCCAAGGAACTTAAAGTGCATGTAGGAAAAAAAAATAAGTTAAAGGTCCTGAACTCTCACTTAACCTGAGGTTGCCCAGAATCACTCCAGAAGTGTGAAGGGCCTTACATTTACACCCATTCTAACATTCCTTTGCATAGTCAGAGGGGAAGGACTTCTGAAAAAAAGAAAATCAGATGTAGAGTTTGCTAGGTAGCCAGTAGGTCAAAGGACCATCTAAGCTTTCCAGGCCATTTGGGCTACTATGGCTACAAGCATGCCAGTTTTTGTTGCCAGTGGATTAAAGGGCTAGCATTGTGGCAAACTTCAACTCTGGCCATCTTTGACTCCCCATTCTGAACGGCCTGGTAAAGCTGGGTCAGTTTGGTTCAGTATTTCCTGTAAGTCCAGAGCAAAGCTCAGCCACAGCACTGGAGCTGGCCCCTGGTGGTTCCCTTTGTCCCACCTGACCCAGGCACCATCTGGCCCTGGCACATCCTGCCACCCCCTGAACACACAATGGGGTGGGGCGGCTCTGCGACTGGATTGCCTTTAAGTGCAGACCAGGCAGTGGTGGCTCCTTCTGGCTGCCGCCACCAGTGGCCTAGCTCCACAGTACTGGTGGGGACCTGCATGCACACAGCCCCAGCTCGGCCCACCCCACGCCTGCTCCAGACTTGCCTTCTCATACTGGCAGCAGCAGCACCAGCTGGGCAGAGACTGCTGCTCCGTGTGAAGGAAAAGCAGCCCTCCCCCTCACTGCTTCCCAGCACTCCCTGCTGTAGCTGCTCAGAGCCCGTGCCTGGGCTGTCACTGTTGCCCTACTGGGCAGCCTGGATGTACCAGTGATAGAGGCCGTGATGGAGGCAGAGCAGCAGGGCACCCTGGACATGGGCTCCATGCAGCTGAAGCAGGAAGTGCAGTTTCTGCCTGGCCAGCACTGCAGCTGCTGCCACTGTTTAACGTGAGCAGATGAGTCTGGAGCAGGTACAGGGTGTGCAGGCTTGGGCCTGTGCGTGTGGGTCCCCACCAGTACCACGGGTCTGGGGCCAGCAGCAATAGCAGCTGGAAGGAGCCACCACTGCCTGGTCACCCTGGAAAGGCAATCCAGCCACAGAGCCACCCCTACCTGCTGCATGTCCAGGGGGCAATAGGATGTGCCATGGCCGGACAGTATGGGGTAGCCTAGAGTCAGGGCTGTGGCATGGGTTCCCAGCTAGTCTGCTCCCACTGGCAGCAAGGGTAGGACAGGAGCGGACATGGGGCACATCTGGGGCTCTGTGCTGTTGGCAGTGGCGGGGAGGCACTGCAGGGCACGTAGCTCTGAACTGTTGTGGAGCGGGGCAGGTGCTGATCAGCTATGGGGGACACACACAGGGGCTCCCATGCATACTCCATCATACCCACAAACCTCCCCACAAACCCCACAACCACACCCTCACCCACACAAAAATCACACCCCACAAACACCACACCCACACACCCTGCACTCTCTCATACACATCTGTGAGCCTCTGGGGGGAGCCCTTCTTACTGCTACATGTACACACCCCACCACACACAGGCACCCACATCCCCATGCACATCTCACACACACAGCTCCAGCCACCCTCCCCCTCCACATATCCTACAAACCCCCTACCCGCCCACACAACCCTACAAATACACCCCCATAAGCCCCCCATACCCACCCACATCCACACATACCCCACACCTCACATACATACACATCCACACACCAACACCCCCCCACAAACCCTATACCCCCATAACCCACCCATACCCCTCCACAGCCCCTGCAATATACAAGAATAAGACTTCATTTTGAGCTATTATACAATCACCTCTATATATGCAACACACATGCACATAAATCAGGACAGTTTTTTTTAATTAAATTAAATATGTTATTTTGCATGTTTGATTTTTACTATATAATTTGGGGGTTTTTTTTCCCAAATCCCAAGATGGCAAACCCCCTTCCCAAGAAGGTACTTCCAATGGCAAAAGTTCAGGGGTTAGGGGCAGGAGTTCCAGTCCCAAGATGGCAACCAGGGGGTGGGGTACCTGTCAAGGGGCAGGGCTACCCTTGTTGCCCTTGACAATGTGCCAAAACTCATTAAGTGGCCCTTCAGCTGAAATAATTGCCTGCCTCTGCCTTAGACCAAGGATCAGCAATCTATGGCCCATAGAATCTTTTTGTGGGCTGGATCTGTTCCATCTGGACCACCAAACCCAGATGGAAGCAGCAGCAGGAGATACTGGTAGCATTGGCTGGGTTACAAATGGTGGCCTGCTTTAGGACCAAGCTGCATTAATTCAGCCCACCAGTGGTGATGTGTAAGGAGTTCACGTGCACCCTCCTTCCCCCCCCCCCC
>NW_017729022.1:97544653-97545458 GCF_001723915.1 Gavialis gangeticus | reverse complement strand
TCCCCATGCACATCTCACACACACAGCTCCAGCCACCCTCCCCCTCCACATATCCTACAAACCCCCTACCCGCCCACACAACCCTACAAATACACCCCCATAAGCCCCCCATACCCACCCACATCCACACATACCCCACACCTCACATACATACACATCCACACACCAACACCCCCCCACAAACCCTATACCCCCATAACCCACCCATACCCCTCCACAGCCCCTGCAATATACAAGAATAAGACTTCATTTTGAGCTATTATACAATCACCTCTATATATGCAACACACATGCACATAAATCAGGACAGTTTTTTTTAATTAAATTAAATATGTTATTTTGCATGTTTGATTTTTACTATATAATTTGGGGGTTTTTTTTCCCAAATCCCAAGATGGCAAACCCCCTTCCCAAGAAGGTACTTCCAATGGCAAAAGTTCAGGGGTTAGGGGCAGGAGTTCCAGTCCCAAGATGGCAACCAGGGGGTGGGGTACCTGTCAAGGGGCAGGGCTACCCTTGTTGCCCTTGACAATGTGCCAAAACTCATTAAGTGGCCCTTCAGCTGAAATAATTGCCTGCCTCTGCCTTAGACCAAGGATCAGCAATCTATGGCCCATAGAATCTTTTTGTGGGCTGGATCTGTTCCATCTGGACCACCAAACCCAGATGGAAGCAGCAGCAGGAGATACTGGTAGCATTGGCTGGGTTACAAATGGTGGCCTGCTTTAGGACCAAGCTGCATTAATTCAGCCCACCAGTGGTGATGTGTAAGGAGTTCACGTGCACCCTCCTTCCCCCCCCCCCC
>NW_017729022.1:97539372-97544643 GCF_001723915.1 Gavialis gangeticus | reverse complement strand
CCCCCTCCCTCCCCCCCCCCCCAAGAGTGCTGGTGCACCCCCCACTTAAGTGATGACAAGAGGGGCAAGTGGGAGCACTGGTACCCCCCTGCGAGTGCTGGCCAGGGAGTGGGAGTACCAGGTGAAGCACTGCTAGTATACCAGGAGCACCACAGCCACTTCCAAAAGCACTACTCACACTTCCCGGCTTGTGCAATCAGCCCCGTCAGTGTGATCAGCTGCAAGGGAAACCCCTCCCCCCTCATTCACTGATTGGCTGCTGGGGGACATGACCCCCTGACTCAGGTGGCACCAGTCACCCATTGCTAAAAGGTTGCTAATTCCTAGGTAACAAATCTAGTTTATAGATCTCCTTCATGCTCTCTAAGGAGTATTAGCTAGACCCAGTGTTTTTTCTTGTGTAAAATACACAGTATCTCTTAATGTTTCCTTTGTCTGTTTATCCTCTCCTCCAGCTTTCCCCATGAAGTGCTGCTCCCCCTCTCCCTAATGAGAGAACTAATGTCCCCAAAATTTCCTCAGGTACCACTGCTGTTAATCAAAGTTAGGCGATCAGGAAGAAGTATCATACCATACAACTTCAATTTCCAGTCACACTGACTGGATACAATACTTGAAGGAGTACATGCTGCAAAGGACTTGCAAGCCACACCTGTCCTAATAGGTTTACAAATTAATTTATTTGCTCATGTGTTCCTAGTCATGATCAATTAATGGATAGTTTGAAAGATGGTTCTTATTTAATGAATAAGCTAATTGCTGTGACTAAAGTAACCAACTGTCAGGCTGAGGTTCATTTGTTATGTACCAGTTAATTGCTTTGTGTAACTGTCAGCATACTTTACTTACATTTAGTAATTCTAATATTGGACTAGATCTTAGATAATCAGAATCCGGCTAGATGCCCTTAGATATACAGAGCTATATGGATGAAGATATGGCACAAAGTGTATTATGCAAACACAGAAAAAAATGACAAATCCAGTCATTTTTTTCCCCTTTCTTCTTTTTTAATCCGTTGCACCATATTTCAAAAGGACTTGGAAGATTTACACTGTGGAATTCGTTTGCCAATTATTTAGAACACTGATTTAACCAGATTTCTGCTGCCACCTACTTGCCAGTTGCTTACCACACACAGAATGCTAAAGAACTAGAGCTGTGCGAACCTTCACCAGCTGTTTCATTTCAACACTGTTTCAACTTATTTCGAGCTCAAAACAGTGAAATCAAATTATATGAAGGGCTTCAAAACGGTCTCAAAACAAAATGAGGCCAATTGAAACATTTTGAAAGTTTTGAAATGTTTCAAATTTTGAAGCAGGACATCCAGGGCTGTGCTCCGAGAGGCTCCGCAGCCCCATGCGACTCAGCCTGGCATGGAGCACAGCCCTGGCTCTTCCTGCCTCCTGCCACCGAGCTAAGCTCCATGGGGCTGGCAGAACAGATTGGAGCGCAGCGCCAGCTCTGCCTGCCTCCCACCACCAGGCTGTGAAACGCTTAGAGCTGAGCCCAGTGGCAGGAGGTGGAACACAGCCCAGTTCTTTGTTCTGTTTCCTCCCTCTGGGCTCAGTTCTCCAGCGCTGCCAGCCATTAGAGCTGAGCCCAGTGGCAGAAGGCACTTCCCCCCACTGGGCTCAGTTCCTCAGGGCTCCAAACTGCTTGGAGCTGAGCCTGGTGGTGGGAAGCCCCTCCCGCCACCAGGCTCAGCTCTCAGCGGTGGGAGGGGTGGGGAGCAAGCTACTCTTGATGACCTCTCCACTCCTCTCCACCAGGGGATTGGGAGCCACTCCCCTGCCTTCTCTCACCCTGCTCCAGGACCATCTCCTCTGGCTGCCATGTGAAAGTGTCTGCCCCAGTAGAGGGCTGGGGTTGGGTAGAGCAGGGACTGGGCTGGCAGCCAGGCTGGCAGGGCTCACGGGTGAACTGCAGCCTCTGTGGCCACCTGTTGCCTTGCCCGGCTCAGGAGCCCATGTCAAGCCCCTGCAGCAGGCCAGGACTCACCGTGTCGAGGTCTCCTGCTGCTGTCCAGGCCTGGGCAATTGGAGCACAGGAAGGGGGCCTGGCTCCTGCCCCTGCATATCTAGCCAGAAGGTAGAAGGCTGGGGCCACAGCCAGCCTCTTCTCCCAATCTGCCTCTATTCTGGCCCCCAGCACTGGGGAACTGAGCCTGGTGGGGGGAAGCACCTCCCTCCACTGGGCTCAGCTCCCAGTGGCTCGCAGCCCTGGGGAACTGAGCCTGGTGGGGGGAAGTTATAGTCTGTTCTGTGTTTCCCCATTATAGCCCATGGGAAGAACATCAAAACAGCTAAACCATTTCAACAAAACAAAACGAACAGTGCTTTTGAAACTAGATGAAACTCAAAACAAAAACACTGTTCCATCGAAATGTTGGAACAGAAGTTGAAGCGGAATGCTGCCATTTCTCACAGCCCTACTGAAATAATACTTGGAGAATACTTTGCATTAGAAGTTAACCTAAAGTGGAAGCTATGGAAAATAAAACTAAGGTGAATTGAAAGTGCAACAGTTTATGTGCTGTAAAACTCCCCTACAGAACACTGGACAGTGTGGCACTGTACAAACTAACATGTTCAGAGATGCATAAGCTTTTGTAGGCTATGGCATGTTTTGTCACAGCATCTAACAAAGTAGGCTGTCACAAAGGCTGATGCGTCTCCAGGGGGGCCACCCTGGCCTACCTTCTGCCTGACTTCAGCCCAAAATGGCTGACTACTTCTCTCTACTTAGGGACATTCGTATTCTACATTAAGGGTGTCCTAGACCTTAACTTAATCTACTCCAAAAGACCAAAAAGGCATTTTTAATGCCAAATAGGAGAGGTCCACACAGGGAGCCACTACAGAATAGCTATTCAGGGTTATTTCTCCAAGCACATAAGACCTCCAACTGTCTGCTCTCATGTACAATTCTCCTTCAGGGTTAAAATCAGTCTTTTCTCCTACCTAATCTCCTCTTTATTTATCTGCATTGGCAGCAAGATACACAGGATCAATCATTTACTCATAGTAACTCATTTATGCTGCAACACTAGTGTCTCTTCCCCTTTGGTGAATTGTTCCAGCAGCTTTGTTGAAGCAGGACAGCTTGATTAGCAACTTTGTAGCTGAGGCTGCTCTAATGAAAGGTCATAGTATCAAGAGCCATGTGCAGTGTGCAGGACTCAAATCTGTACATAAGCACAGGGCATGAAGGGTCCCAGCAAGCTCTACCTGTAATGCAAGCAGAGTTGATTCTTAACCAGGATAAACTGGTGCAGCTCTGCTCCCTTATCAATTCTATTCCCTGACTTCAGTGGAGCTACAATGGTTCACACCAATTTAGAATCATTTTGCAAGGGAAGGCTGAAGAAACGATTTACCGTCTATCCTGCTTTCATGCTTTGCATCCGCAAAGATTTGGCCTCAGTTTACAACCACGCTCTTACATACATACAGAACATATAAAATTGTGCATAGTGGCATCCATCTTTCTACAGACACACATGTACAGTATGTATACACTCCCATTCATGGAGCAGGGGCTCATAAACATCTGTTTAGTCACATATACACAGATATTCTGTATAAAGACATGCAGATGTAGCACATGTGTAGAACACACAACCTCTCATGTACGTGATGCACAGAATGGCACACACTGCTTTTGAAACAATTTCCTAAACCTTATTTCCAAGCACTTTATCCAGCTGCACTTACAAAACGATCCCTTGGGCAGTCCCCTCTGCATGACTTTTGCATCCATTTTGCTCCACAATCCCAGAAGCAGTCACATTAACTAATTAAGTTTTGTACAAACCTTTGTTGGTAACTTCCCAGGAAACTTCAAAAAGCAATAAGTCTTCCACGGGCAGGTCTTCATCCTCCCACAGGGGAAGCCCATTAAGAGAGGTCATGGATAGGGATCTAGCCAGAGGCATATTTGCTCTAGCCTTTAACTCTTACAACACAGGGCTGCCACTTATTAAAATTTGCAGTTATTTTTGCTGGTTTCCTTGGATTCAATTGCAGAAATATGCTGGAGAGCTGAACTTGAAGGAGCAAATTTACTCAGATGCCTAGGAGCTAATGGGTTCAAACTGTCTGACCATCAGTATTAAAATGGCTCAGTGAAATCCCATGGACTTGCTAGGCAGCTGCAAGCAAAGGCAGGAATTTAAGACTTATCCAAGCAAGTCTTCACTATTCTGGGCACAGGCCTTTTCCTCAGAGGGAGGTACAGATCAACTCTCAGTATCTATCAGACTCAAAAATAAGTGAAACTCTCTTCAGCACTGCCCCTAGAAAACTCTTTCAGGGAGGACCCTATAAGTTTGCCATCTGATTCGAGCCCTGCCTCTGCTCCCTCCCATCAAGACACAGCCCACATGTTACATTGACTGACCTGTCTATTGATTGTGGCCCTGGCCATCATGATAAGTAGGCTCTTTCAGCCTGTGTTTGGTTTTGTGACTTTCAGGCTTAAATAGTATTAAAAATCTGGATTTGTCTCTAAAAAAGGGTTCTTGAAGGTTTCATTAATTGTGTTAAATCCATGCAAGGTAACCCACATGTTACTTCTCTTTCTTTGCTCACCCCATTTATCCCTTTGATGTCCTCACCTCACAGGTACACTTTCCTCTGGCTTCTTTAGGGTTGAGCCCAAAGTCCACTGGCGTCAATAAATTATTGACTTAGTTCAGCTTTGAATCAAGCTCCTAGACCCCAAATCAAGAAAACGTTCTGAACTAATTCATACTCTAGGCACCAAAGTCCAATATTTAAATCCTCAAAACCCCCACTCAGCAGCTGCTTGGTCCTGTAACTGCCAAAACACTATGATTACCTAGTGTCTTTAGTTGAATACAAGATGTTTTCTCCCTCAATCAACATGGGGAAAAAAGCCCCTCATGTTACATTCACATACAAAGAAACCTCCTTAAATATACTGCCTATCTTTGACCTGCTGATAAAAGAAGCATGTGCAAGGTGGCAAAAATAATTTAATGCACATTAGCCCTGTGCAAAGCTTTGAGTGCTAATTTGATTCAGAGGAGATTTGGCCCAATTCCAAATTGGATCAGGAGACCAATTAAGAGGTCTGAATCAATTTAAAGCTCGCCAAATCAATTCAGAAAAGGTTGGGAGATTTGGGCAGTCCCTGCTCACTACCTCAGGGAGCTGGACCTGGATTCTATGGTAGGCAGCGGGCTGGAGAATGGGGGGAGGAGCTCATGGGGGACCCCTACCAGGCCCCATCCCCTTCCTGCTC
>NW_017729022.1:97536920-97539317 GCF_001723915.1 Gavialis gangeticus | reverse complement strand
AAAAAAAAGAGAGCCCTGCCCTCACCAGCTGCTGCAGCAGCCTCAATGCTTCTGGGTGCTCATGGCAGAGCCCCCCCCCCATACAGCGTGGGGCAGCAGGGATTGCCCCCCCCAGCTGGCAGAAGCCTGTGAGTGCAGGGCTTTTAAAAAAGAGCCAGGAGCTGGGTCAGGGCAGTCATAGGGAGGCTGGGACAGCAGGCTGAGATCAGGGAACAGCAGGAATTGCCCTAACTCCCCCCTGCCCCCCCCCCACCTGGCAGCAGCTGGTGAGTGGGGGCTTTTTTTTTTTTTTAAAGCCAGGAGCTTGGGCCAGGAGAGCAGGTAGGGGATAGGGGCTCATGACAGAGCCCTCCCATGCAGTGCAGGGTAGTGGGGATTGCCCCCCACACATACACCTTGAAGCAGCTGTGGAGTACTGGGCTTTTTTTTTAAAAGGGCCAGGAGCTGCAGCTGGGCAGGCAGCCATTGATGGGGCTGGGTGAGCGGGCAGGGGATGGGGCTGATCCAGAGATTCAGTCCAAATGATTCAGGACAGTGAACTGAATCACTGAGTCGAATCACCGTCTCCTGAATCAGCAAAGTGGCTAGTATTTGCTTTTGATTTGGATTTGCACAGGCCTAAATTGCACATTATGAGCATGTGTCTACATGTACACACCCTTATTGCACATTAAAAATAACAAAATTAGGCTAATCTCACCTAAATTCAACACCTGCAAATTCAGGTACAAAATTTAGGCGTAATTAGTTAAAGCGCATTAATGCATGCATAGATGCAGTCCATCACTAATTTGGTGCTGAGTCTGCCCAACCATTAGGGGCATATGGCAGGGCTTCAGGACCTTGCCCTAACTTTAGTGCCTGCACGTAAGAACACCTGCTGAATAATATATATACAGATTTGGAATTGATTTGGCTTGGAACACAAAAAAAAATTTACTTAAAATAAACACACCCGTTCCCCTGCACCCCTACCTCCTGCCCTTCCCCAACCCAATCACAGGTCTTTCATCCCAGCCCTGATATGGAGTTTCCCTTCTCAGTTCATTCACTGCTCCCCGAAGAGGATTGCCAAGCTGTCTGGGACTGGATCTTCTACAAGGACCTACTAAAGGACCACAGAGACTTGAACTGGCTAATAGCTCATCGTGCACTCCCAGTGAGTACTTGAAGATATAGAGGGGGGTGAGGAACTAGCCCCAACTGCCCCAGGGAAGGCTGCCAAGATGAAAGTGAGACCATCAACCACCTCCTGTGTTGCTGGCCCTATGCCAAGGGAGTGTGGAAAAAGGTAAGCCGGCTATGTGAAGAGATGACAGGGGCTAAGCTGATGACAACTGCGTTGGCACTGTACGGACACCTGACTAAACAGCAGGGGTCCCTGACAACCCATTTCAACCAGTTTGTCCTGTAGCAATGTAGGACCTTTCTGATGTACAGACACATTGAGCTCAAGGAAACAGACAGTGTTAAAATGTTTCCAAGCAACCTTCAGTCCTACTATCAGAAAGTGGTGGGAGAGGACAGAGAAGATGCAGCCAACTAGCACTTGCTAAAAATTACTTTAGTTGTATTTAAATGCATGTGTAGATGAACCAAAATAGTAGTGCCCACTGAATGCAGTACCCCTTCGTGCCGACTTCCTGAAGTCATGGTGAGCAGTTACACTGTCTACATTTCAACTTCCTCTTCAGTGCTACAGCTGAGCTGTGCCTTTCTTTCCAAAGATTCCTGTTTCTTCACCAGCATTAAATATCTAGTAAACATCACTAAATGGGGCCCCACTTTATCCAGAATCCCTCTGTCACCCCCCTTCCCCACAGCCTGGCACATATGAGTAGTGTGGCCCTAACCTCCATGAGGTAAAACTGGAGCAGGTTGTCATGCACCTCATCTGCATATACATTTTTGAAGCATCTCAGGACTCATTACAAGAACTGCACATCACCCCTTCACCCCCAGTTCCAGTCATGAGTTGGGGGCTAATTAGCACATGGAAACCTTGGGGGGTGGGAATCTGAAGTACACATACTGAGCAGTGCTGACCTGTGGGGCTGTTGCCTCTGGTGGGGTCCTCCCCAACTAACTATATGGTAAATCCTGAGTCTTTTAGCTTTGAACTAATATCATGCATATTTTGTAGTCTCCCTAAGTAGGTGCTAAAGTGCTACTTAAAAATGTACTTATGGAGTACCTGTGCTAAAACATCCAGCAGCTTAAAAAAAAAAAAAGTAAAATCCATCACTTCTCTGCAAAATAAATCTATAGATACTATAAGCATAGTTATAGCAACTTGCTTATTTCAAGGTCAGTTTTTTTTTTTCAAATGTGTTCCTCACTTCTATGTATTCAGAGACAGCAGGGTGTGTCAGTAAGGATGGGGGGAAGGAGCTGCAG
>NW_017729022.1:97523277-97536726 GCF_001723915.1 Gavialis gangeticus | reverse complement strand
GGGGGGGGGGGGGGGGAAAAAAAAAAAAAAAAAAAAAAAAAAAATATTTTCCCTCCTATGGAAGTAGGAAGGTGACAAATTCAAGGCAAACCTCTAATTAGTGAAGGTTTCCTTGAATTTGTCACCTTCCCACTTCTTTGGAAGGGAAAATAAGTCAGATTTATAAATTTTCCATATATAGAATCTTCTTATGGGGGGTGGGGGGGTCATCTTATATTTGAGTAAATATGGTAAGTTTCAACTTGTAAAGGTTCAAAGGTACCCATGTTTCTACTGCTGGGTCTACATAGGTTTGTTTGAGCCCTGATTAGCATTAGACAGCCGGGCATCTACTACTATGTGCCTAAATCTACCTGGGATTTAGAAACCAGGGATTCCCATTTCTCTCCCACTTCAAGGCCTAATCCTGAAGAAGGTCTCAAGACATCTGAAAACACAGGAAAAACTGCCATCTTTCTTATTCTTGGCCCAGTAGTTTGGTACTTAGATCACTCACCCAGTATATTGGATACACAGGTTCAATTCCCTCCTCTGCTGAACAGAGCCTGTGAGCATGCATCTACATACAATGTTTATTGTGGAGCTGACTAACTAGTTCTGCAGTGGGCACATCTACATACACAACAAATGTGACTGAGTATACTGACTCAATTTGAGCCAGAGTAAATTAATCCCAACATTACCTTCTATAAGTGAATTTAAGCTGCGCTGCCAGATACCACTTGTATCTGATGAGACTGTTTGGTAGAGCAGTAAATTAGTCTACTATGCCCTAATTACTGCGCATGTGTTGACAGTGACATTTTACTGCACAGCAAATTAATTTGTTGTACAGTAAAGCATCTTGTGTAAATGTGCCCAGTAAATGTCTCAGCATCTACATGTGTGCCCCTATTAGTGTCCATGAAATTAATAAACTCTGCAGCAGGGTAGGATTTGTGCTGCTGCTGATTGAAAAATACATGTGTAGATGCTACCCCAGCTGCCTAGGGCACAAGAGTGCTTCAGTGTGGCAGATACCTGCTAGCTAGACCTATGCTGAAGCACCCTTATGCCCCAGGCACACTTCCACAGCACATTGAGCCGAGGTGAAAAAGCTCCAGGCTGACCCCCCAGGGCCCCTGCCAGCTGGGACTGCTCCAGCTGGGCTCCATATGCTGCACATAAATAAACTCCGGAGCTAATTGTTCTGGAGATAATTTCTCCCACACAAATTCAAACAGTGTGCCTAAGAGCAAAAAACTCCAGAGCAATAAGTTTACTCATGTGCACTAATTGCACATGTAGATGCATCCCGTATCTCCCACACAAGTGCCATGAGTATCAGGCCATAAAGTGTTGTAAAGAGGAGCACAATCTCAAACTCTCCCCAGAATTGTCTAGTGGCTTCCCATTCAGCATGCTGGCATTCCATTTTTAGGCACTAAGGAGGAATACATCTACACCACTTCTACAGCCCTCTGGAAAAGGGACACACCTACATAGTACCCTCCTACCAGTTTTTATTCACATGCATCAGCCCCAGAACAAAGTGTTCCCCACTGTGGCAACTCTCAAGACTTTGGTCTCTAGAAAGCAGAAATGCTGCATTTCCAGATTCAGTATGTAAGAGCAGGAGCAAGTGGGCAGGTCATGCTCATGAGCATTGCCTCTTAAGAATACCACAAAGAAATGTGGACATATCTTAACACTCCTTATGTATTGCTTAGAGGTCAAGACACAGCCTGTACTAGATACTAGTAGTTCTGCCAGCAAAATTATGAGGACATCTACACTCCAAGCTGCTCTAGAGTGGCAGATGCCTTTGTTTTTTTGAACAAAGTAACATCACTGTAACAGGGGGCCTGCTCAGGGCCACTCCCTGTGGCCTGCCCACCTGTTCCTGGGCTAACTGCCTGCCTTCTCATCCACCACACCTTGACATTAGTTGATTAATAGATGGCAATTAAGCAAGAGGCTGCCCATTCTCTGCCCCAATGCTGGGGCGCTATCTGCGGCTCCTTTCCTCCCCTACACTGCAGCCCAAGCCTCACAGATGGCATCTAGATGTTCTCATCATCACCAGCACCCACACTGGGCCCCAGAATCCTCCTATTGAACCCCACCTAGATTCCTCCCATCAGGCAGCCTCTTCCACCATCATACCAGGCAGCACAGCTCCCTCAGCTGGTTCCCCTTCGGGTGTGGTCCCCCCACTGAGACCTTCAGCTTATCTAGTCCTGGCCCACCTCCAGGCCAGTCAGGACCCCAGGGCCTTAGCTCTTGGGCATCCCTCGCAGTGGGCCCCTGGCCCTTCTGGTCCTTGCCCCAGCAAGGGCCAGTCAGCAGAAACTCAGACAGGCCTGAGTCTATGGCCCTTTTCTCTCTCCAAGAGTCCACAATCTAGGCCCTCCAAACAAAGGGGTCATCCACCCAGTTGTGGGGGCTAGGGGTTAAGGCATCCCAACCCACCTTTCACTGGGGTGGTAATTGGTCTGACATTTCCTGGGGGCTCCCATACCACTGAGAGCCCCACCAGGCCACCCACTCCCAGCAGGGTGTAGTTTTAGGTCATACCCAGGACCAAGAGCCTCCTATCCCTTACTTCCAGATAACAACAGCAGGCCTCCAGCCAGGCAATGTTGTTGCCTGGCCTCCAGCAGCAGAATTGCCTTGCTTATATGGGCAGCCCTGAATCTAAAATGGCCGCCCTCATTAGGCACCTTGCAGCTGCCAGGTCCAGGCCCTTAAAGTGGCAGGCACACACAGTGTCCTGCCATAATCACACATACAAGCTTAGGCAGCTTCTGCCAGCACCCCATCAGCAGCAGAAGGTGAGTGCCTGATAAAGTGGAATCAAGCAGAGACAGATGAAGCTTGGCAGCTGTGTTCAAATTCTGACACCTCCCCTGTAGGACCTGCTGCCTGTCAGTAAAAGCCCTGTACCATAAATAAGGCCTAAGCAGCACCTGGTATGTATCTAAATAAAAAAATATTCCACCTTGGTCAAGTCCCTGAAAAAAGTATTTCTTTGTTAACAGGCCTCCACCTTAACCTTAGCAGTAAATCACATGAAACATTGAGGAGGAGGATTACTCAACCACCCTTTGAATTATTTTTTGTTTAATCAAACTGGATGGGCTAGGAGTACACTTGGACAGTTAAGTGCTAGAGTTAATAGATATCTAACCCAGGCCCAGAGAATCATAGAAAGTAGGGCTGGAAGGGACCTTTAAGGTCATCTAGTCCAACCCACTGTCTGAGGCAAGATCATCCCTATCCAAACCATCCTATACAAATCCATTATCTAACCTCTTAGTAAAACTACACAGTCAACCCTTACACACAACCATAAAACCTAACTCCCTAATCTGCCAGCAGTACAGCAGAGGGACCATGGAAGTTAATGTCCTGCTGCTGGAGGGTTGTTAAAATACTCGCAAGAGATCTAAGGAAGAGGGCCACACCCCTAGCTACAGAGGAGGACAAAAACCCCATAGTCTGTACGACTCTGACCACTGGGTAAATTTCTTCTCTGACCCCAAATATGGTGATCAGTCTGACTCTGAGTAGAAGGGAAGACCCTCTAATCAGGAATTTCCAGATTAATCCCCAGCAGGAACATTTGCACACCCCAGTCAAAATCCACAGCTTTGTAATTTCACTAGGCCACATGACTCCTAAACAGATATTCTATAAAATTTAGCCATAGTAGCATCTAGGTCAGGGGTGAGCAAAATGGTGGATTTGGCTTTTGGCAGGGTAGGGTGCATGGTTGGGGAGCTGCTTCAGGGTTGGGATCTTGAGGTGTAGACAGTGGGGAGCCATGGCAGAGCCACAATCTGCTCCATGAATGCCCTTGCCCGCAAAACCCATGCTTGTTGCAGGGGTGTGAGGACAGCAGATTATGGCTCTGTCTCAGCCCCAGCCCTGCGCTGTCACCATGCCAAGATCCTGGGGTGTCTCTGGCCCACCCTAATGTCTCTGGCCTGCAGGCCAGACTTTGTCCACCCCTGCCTAGGTTTTTAAGCATGTTTTGATAAAGTTGGGGGAGAAGGCAGAAAGGGCTGGGCTGAGAAAATTGGAAATCCACAGCATTTTCATTTCTGGACAAGCAACTGACAAATTGTTTCCAAGTGTTTTTTGAGCTGGAAGGGTTGTTATGAGAGTGGGTAGATCATCTAACCCTCCCTGTTGCACATACAGGTGCTAGGACCAAGGCAAAGGCAGTCTGTGGAGTGGACAGAGCTAGCATCCAAGTCATGGAAGAAGCCAAACACCAGAGTCAGAAGCTGACCCAAGGTTCAGGAGCAAGAAGGTCAAGGCAAAAACCAATCCAGAAGCTGAAATACAGAAGTTGTGTTTCAGATCTCACCAGAGATCAGGAGCTAAGGATTCCAAGATACTGCAGGACATGAACAGGCCAGAGCAGAATCATGAAAAGAGAGTCTGAGGCAGGAGCCAAGACAGGAACAGAGACCAAGTAGAAGCTTGGAACACAAGGAACCAAGGATCAGCTACTTGGACTGTCTTTAAATCTAGGGTCACAACTAATTAGGAAATCTGGCTATACAGGCAACCTGCTCAGCCCCAGCTGGGACTGACTACTACCTCAAGATGGTGTCTTGCTCTGTGTTGATTGGTCTCCACACCAGATTGAAAATATTTACCTTTACAATGCCTGAAGACTCAAGGTGGGGGAACAGATCTTCTTCTCAGCTGGTGTATGGGAACAGGGATAGATTTTCCTAGCTGATGAGGAGAGCAGCTTTCGCATCTCCCTTGCATGGTCAAGGTGAGAAAACAGGCATCTGAGACAGATTCCTATTTCCTGTGTGTTAATGCAATTCTAATTCTCATTTTGTCCAGAAATGAACTGCAGTTACACATGTAGATGAACTATATAGCACCAGCAGAGCCATACAGATTGCCCATGTGGCTATTGAGAATGCTCAGTGGAGTTACATGACTTCTCTGGAGGCATGTTGTAGCCATCTGAGGCCTGGAGCAATTCTATTACGTGCGCTTAGCTAACCACAGCCTGTACAGGCCTGTGGTAGGCTAAAACATGCTTGTACAGCCAACTGAGGCAGGAGGCCACTGCCAGGCCTCTTCTGTAGCTCTCTGTCTCTGGAGGATCATCAATGCTACATCAACTGGACACCACTGATCCCAGTCATAGTGACTGGAGAGGCCACCAAGCACAAGCAAAATGTCAGACACTGGGTAAAGGCTTCCCAGCTGAATCATGTAAGACTATGGGTGCATAAAGAACCCTGTCTTGAATTCCTTAATTTAGTTAGCTCTGAAGCCAGCAAGAAAGCTGCACATGAGGTTATGCGTAGGCCAGCTGTGGAGCCTTATGCAAATAAAAATGTCTGACTGGAGGGACATGTCTCTGGCAGTGTGTGCCTCAATCACCTGTCTCTCCCTAGGGAGCAAGACCCAGACCTTTCCCCAAGACCCACAGCCTAGGCACTGTGTCACTGTGCAGTGGCCAGGCTCTGGGTGTAGACAGCACTGAGGGATGGGCAGCCCCAGCTACAATGTCTATGCCCTGTGTCCCTGAACTGACACATTCCTGATTAGTGTGGCTGGTCCCTATAAGTGCTTCCTGTGGGATTAGGGAAGTGCCTCAGAGAGTGGTGGAAACCCAGGTGGCAGGAGTTCAGGAACACAAGTTGGGAGCTTCAGGGTGGCCGGAGAAACAGGGGTGTGTCTGTCAATGCAGCAGTAGGGAAAGGGAGGGGTAGTTAAATCAGCCCTTTGTGTCTATGCTGGACATGCACCAGTAGAGGCCGCCACACACCTCTTTAAAATAACAAGACAGCAAGCCAAGTATATCAAGACAAGTTTTATCCTGAGGAATCTCCTGCTTTTTGAGCTAGAAGCGCTCTTGAAACAAAGTAGCATATTAGATCATCCAGTAATCCTATCATACGGAATTGCAGAATCCTACTGGAAGAAATTTACTTTGGTCTTAAAACCGAAAAAAAATACCATTTATTATTCATATTGCAATAATTCTTTAACTACAGTAACTAATCTAGGACCAGGGGCCCCTTATGGCAAGAATTACAACCACGTATATTACCAAGAAGTGATCCGTGCCACAAAAAGCTCACATTTGTTTGTTTATTATTACTGTAGATAACCACTCTGGCTAGGACTTTGAAAGGAAGATAAAGAAATTAGAAATGCAGATTATATTGAAAGTCAATGATAGTTAGGTGCCTACCTCCCTTAGGGTCCTTTGGCTATAGGAGTTCAAACCTGTAAGTCAATGCCAATAAAAGACAACAATCAGGAAGCTGATAACAATATCAGATACAAGATACACTGTGACAGAGGTGATTGTGTAGGTTTAGGAATAAGACTTGTATGAGATGGTTTGTATAGGGGTGATCCTGCCTCAAGTGAAGGGTCGATATAGATGACCTCTGGAGGTCCCTTCTAGCTCCACTTTTCTAAGATTCTATGATCAGACTGTTGCTAACCCCCAACCCTGCAAAGTATTCAAAAATCACATGTCAAGCCTTAAAACATGATTGGTATAAAAAAGCCATAGTTAATAACAAGTTAATAATACCACCACTTTTCTTTTTCTTTGAATTTTGGTTCTCAAATCTTTGGGGTTCATTTCGCTACTTCATTCATCAAATGCTATGGCTAGAACTGTTTTTTTCCTAAGTGACAGAGAAGCTGATGATGTAATCCTGTGACTGAAGGATTTGGGAATTAAGAAAATCACCAAATGTAAGATAAAAGTCAGACTATCATCATATAAGCTTGGGCAATTCATGCAACCACATTCTACTTCAGGTTTCTCTTCTGTAAAATAGAGATAATATTACCACTTTTAATGTAGTTTGCATTCTCACATTAAAAGTTCTATATAGGATCAAGAAACTGCTGCTTCATGAGCACTGTTCCTTTTTTTAAGTACCTGTTTATACCATACAATCCCAGATTCTGGCTGATTGCTTTGACAGATTGAGAGAAAAATAAAATGAAATACTTCTCAGTGGGTGCATCTACACGTGCACTACACTATGCATTAGACTAATTTAATGCACAGTCAAGCATCACTGTGTACATGTGCACTGCAATTAGTGCACAGTAAATTAATTTCTCCAGCATAGGATAGTCTTGTCAGATACAGGTACTATCCTAGGCTGTAGTAAATTACTGCACTTAAATGCATGTGTAGACAGTGATGTCTGGATTAGTTTACTCTGGCTCAATTTGAGCTGGAGTATATTCGGTTACACTAATTGCACTTGTAAATGGCACTGAAAGGTAAAAAAAATCAAACACAAACTAGCCCCTAGTTTTGTAAGGGGATGTCTGATCTGCTTCAGAGGCAAGCCTGAGAGCACCATGTAGCCTAGACAAGTTAGAACATCCCTGACGGGATCCCCAGCCAGCACTGCTTTCAGGATCTTTATCTGTCCCAGCCTACCTTGGATGCCATAGGCCTTGTTTACATGTGATGCTACTGCACAGTGGCTACCGTGCATCTATTAAGTACTTGTATAAACAAGTAATAAATAAATCTGCAGTAAGGCAAGATACTGCGCAGTAGTGCTGGCAAATGCCCTTTTTGTGTCACTAGTTTGCAGTAGTATCAGGCTACTGTGCAGTCAGTGTCTCATGTAGATGTACCCATACAGACATATACTGAATTGACTTTGCCCAGATAACTTTCTGCCACCAGCCTTCTGAATTTAAACAGTGCCTCCTGGAAGGCAGATTACTGCACATTCCTTATGCAATCATGCTAGCAGAAAAAGCAAACAAGCCAATAAAAATATTAATATCTCTGTCAGATAGCACAGAAGACAAGACTATTTGTGAAAAGGTAAAATTCACAACCCATGGCATCTCATAGAAATGAATAAATGAATGCTGTTTTGCAAGAAATTACTTCAGGGAAACTGGATGTGTTGCCTTTAAAGCTTTTTTATAATTGCCTGTAAGCAATTTTTAACTCTTCTGTTTGTGAGATTTGGTAATGGATTGTTTTATAAACAGTCTTCTTGAAAGACACATACATTTTTTTATGACTGTATAACAGGCATTTATGCAAATAAGGGGAAAATATCAAAACAAACAATAAAAAAGCTCAAGCCCCCATTATTTCTCGTCTCTTCTCTTCTCTCTTGCTTATTCCCTTCTGTCTATCTTTTCCTATAACTTTATCCTTGTTCCATCTCTACATCTGTTTTAACTTTTCAGAGTGCTCCTTTGATCTGCATGTCAATTTTTCCTCCTCACTTGGCTTTCATTGTTTAATTATTGTCTCTGTAGTTTTTTCAGGAACACATCTATCTGTCAAACTCTACAAACGCATTAAATAATGAATAAGCAAAAATGACTGATGGCAGGATTAACCTTTTAGAGGATGAAAGCCTACTTTCCAGATTTAAAATGAACAGCACTGTTAGGGAACTATTTCATGCATCTCATTTTTCAATTGTGCAAATAAATTGGGATGTCTATTGTACTATCACTAATACTATTTGAGAAGAAATTTGTAGCAAGTTGATTATGTTACAAACAAAAAAAGGAGATAAAACTCATACTTTTCTGGGCATTAGAATCAATCTTCAGACCTTTGATCTATAAAGTGCTCTGTGTTATAATCCAAAAACAGTTGCATAATAGACTTAGGTTCCTAAATTCCATTTTCTAGAGGTAACTTCTGTGTGCAAGAACCAAAGTCTCTCTGTCTTTCTGGCAAACTGTTGCTTGTTTTTGATGCACAATGCAACTCTGGGATTAGAATAGATGTGTTTTTCCTCAAAAAACTTACCGAAATACAGAAAGAATGTTTCCATTTATGGACTGCCGAAGATTCTGCTAAGGAGCAATGGCAATGGATTGGCATGACATATTTAAGACATGATGCACAATTCACTAGGGTTGACAGAAAGGCTCTCAGTTTCAGTGGGCTTTGGGTCTGGACCCTGATAGTCAGCAAGATCAGACTATGGCAGCTGGAAGCACATAGCACGGCACTAAAATATGGCACTAAAATATCCATTTCTGTTTCTCTCTTTCTCTTTAGCTGTAACATGACTAGACTTTTCCACTTCTCATTACTTGGGGTGATCATTTGCCAAAATGAAGAGTCTTCATAAGCCATAAGTCTTCTGCTTGTGAAGACTTAGCATCCACTCAGCCAGTTGATTCTTCAGGTATGGTCTTGTTTCATATGCCAGTCTGTCTGATCTGTCTTTCTGTCTATTATGCCTATTGATTCTGTCGATAAGTGTGTCATAATACAAAGTCCTTCCTAATATTTGTTGAAGAGACTGTGGGCTAGATCCTTGACACTAAAACAACTGCTTATGCAGTGACTGTGGTGCAAAGCTAGCACAATTCTGACCTAACTGGCTCGTTCAGGATTCCTCCAATCCAACAAAGTACCTAACATAGTTAGAAACACCCCTCATCCTGACTCCAGCCATGTCTTAGAAGAAAGAGACATGCTGACAGTACCTGGATGTCAGTACCTGTTACTGATGGAACATCTACCCCAAGGCCACAACTGATGAACACATTTTCATAGTGACACTGTTACCAGATTTGCCCATCACTTTGGGGTGTGCTCATTTATTAGGGATATGTTTCTGGGGTCTTTGTCATTCTATCAGTGTGCTGCTTGTGTTACTTGTGTTTCTATATGGAGCTGTATCTCTCCCTTCTACAAGTCCTCACCCCAATGGAGCTATCTTGCAGGACTCAGTATCAATGGGGCTGGGTTCCTCCAGCCACCAAATCAGTCAAATACACACACACATGCAGAATAATGTGACACATCTGAACCGGAGGGGTTGATCAGCATGTACAAGCTGATACCTTCATATGTCAGGAATCAGATAATTAAGGTAACAATAAACTGCAATCAGACACAAGCAGACAGGTGAACAGAATGACTCTGAATCCAGCTGGGCGTCCAGCTGACAACCTCATCGGCCATCATTCAGTTCATTAGGGCATGTCTGAGCCAAACTGGGTCAATCAGCCTATACAAGCTGATCCCCTTATGTGTCTGAAACTCAGCATGTCCCAATCTTTTGCCCTAACTGTCCTAGTAGTGGTAGCCTCTTAATAAGAGGACCCCACAGTATTTCTGGGCTTCACAGTGATCTTTGGCTTAGGTAAAAGAAGCATTGCTGCAGCGCAAGTGGGGAAGGGGAAGTAGAGAAGGAAAAATACACCCTGTTACTACCAATTTGACTATAAAAGTTATTTATTGCTAAATATATGAAAGTTATAATGGTACTAGTAGTAATAAACAAGCAAAGGAAAACAAACAAAAACAATTACAATATTACTCTGGTTTAATTGAGTATTTGGAGAAACTGAGCTCAAGCTTAACTAATACAATTTAGGTTCAGAAAGCTATGCTTAGAGAGAAAAAGAGAGAGAGAAAGACAAAGAGAGAGAAAGAGAGAGATGGGATCTCACCGTTCCAAGGCACTCGGGTGATTTGTTGACAAGCAAAGTTTCTAACACGATCATTGAAGGGAGACAATCTGTTTATCCCAGCTTCTTGAGAACAGCGGATGATGTCAGAGATATTTCTTTCTCTTAAAGCACACTGTTTGCTGCTTTACAGCTTTCTTATACCCTTAGTCCAGCCTGTTCAAAGCATTCTTTTAATTGTGTAAATCAAGAGGGCCCAAAGCCATAATTGACAGGGAAAATCCTGTTATATAAACCATTTAAATTTAAATGAATTACCTTTTTCAGTGACAAGGGGTTTTCTGGTTTGGAACATCTCAACAAACTGATTAACAACCAAGAAAAACATTAAGTTTTAAGGAGTAACCAGACACCCAGGAACCAATTTGAAATTATTATGAATATAGAAGATATACTGGAAGGGATACCACATTGTTTCTTCTTAGATTGCACTGTGAAGTCAGCATATATGTTTTGTATTTTACCTGTTTTGAATAAGCCTCAGCTTAGCATGACTTTCAGTTTTTACTGTAGTCTTTTAACAGACTTTAAGGGGATTACCCGGAGTGTTCATAAACTTTGTGGGGAGGACTTCCACCAGTCGTCCCAGGAAAAGGAAAAGTATGACAGCATTTGTGGTCAGGGCTCCAATGGGCTGGATGCTGTGATGAACCCTTAACCACTGTTCAAATGTCACCCATACCCCCTTTGACTTGGTCTCTTGCCTCAGCATTCCCCAACCCGGCGACCGAGTTTTAGTCAATCAAGTTTAAATAGGCCTCCCATACTGGGACGGGGGAATGTTTGGCCTGAGATGCCTATTAAACTTTTCTTCTGCTTAGTTCTGGGTAGATGGGGGGCAGGGGAATAGAAAAAGTCCTTTGTAAGTCCAGCAAGCTGGGTGCCAGGGCTCCCTCAGGAACACAGAGCTGACAGGTAGCAGTACTGGAACTAAATATAAAACATTAATTTAAAACAATAAGATCTAGATTACATTTTTAGGTTGAAAACAAAGTCATTAAATAAATACCAGGAAGAAACTCCATTCAAAACTGTACATTTTGTTGGCCCAAACAAAAACTAAAATCCCAAGGTTGCACAGCATAATATTGACTTAGTATTAATATTAGTATTCCCATCATGGAACAATGACTATAAAAATCAAGGGAAGTCCAGACTTCAGAAGAAATTATATCAGCTGTTAGGAATATTGGTAAAGCTACCAATTGACTTCAATTTGCTGCATCAGTACTGCATTCTGGGACTGTGTGCTTGTTTGTGAGGACTCTCTCAAAGAAAAATTTGGTACATTGCAAAATTGGCCTAGATTGACACTAGGACTCAGCATAATATTGCCTGGTGCTGCATTAATTCAACTCCATACATTCTGGTCTGGTAGGTAGCCACTGACAACTCAGCAGAACTAATTTGTCCAGGCACAGTGCCATGCAAACATGGTCCAGTGAATTAGCATAGTGTACTAAAAGTGTGTACGCTAACTGAAACAGGAAGTGGAACTGGACCTTGACCATAACCAAAGATATGTAGAACATCTGTGAGCAGGCCCCAGATTCTGCCTGCTTTGAATATTGATAATCAGTAGGCCTGTGTGAAGCGGCTAGTATTTGCTTCAGATTCAGATTCAGCCGATTCGGATTCAGCTGATTTGGGGGACAGTGATTCGATTCAGTGATTCGAATCACCATATTGAATCAATCCGGCCGAATCTGATTTGGAGATTGGGCCGCTGCCAAATCAGCCGAATCTCCAAATCAGCCCCATCCCCCACCCGCTCTCCCAGCCCTGTCAATGGCTGCCCACTTGGCCCCAGCCCTTTTAAAAAAAAAGCCTGGCACTCACCGGCTGCTGCCAGGTGAGAGAGTGATCCCCACTGCCCTGCACTGTGTGGAAGGCTCTCACTAGCCCCCATCCCTCACCCACTCTCCTGGCCTGAGCTCCCGGCTCTTTAAAAAAAAAGCCCCCTCACCAGCTGCTACCAGGTGGGGGGGTGATCCCTGCAGCCCCCCACTTCCCCGCACTGTGGGGGGGGGGGGTTCTGCCATGAGCCCTCAGAATCCTGGAGGCTGCTGAAGCAGTCAGTGAGTATGGGGCTTTTTTTTTTTAAAAAGAGCTGGAGTGGGCGGGGAGAGCGGACAGGGGATGGAGGTTTCATGGTAGAGCCTCCCATGCAGCATGGGGCAGTAGTGGACAGCGGGGATCGCCCCCCTCCCTCGCAGCAGCCAGTGAGCGGGAGCTTTTTTTTAAAGAGCTGGGAGCTGGAGCTGGGCAGGGGTCAGGAGGTGCTCAGGGGGGCTGGGGGAGCAAGCAGGGGATAGGACCTGGCAGGGGCCCCCCCATGGTCCCCTTCCTCCTCTCCCAGCCCCATCCCCCCACGACCCCCTGCTTACCAGCACAGAGTCTGGGTCCAGCTCCCTGCAGCAGCAAGCAGGGACTGCCTAAATCTCTGAAGTTCTCTGAATCTTTTCTGAATTGATTCAGAGAGCTTCAAATCAATTCAGACCTTTTAACTGGTCTCCTGATTTGTTTTGGATTTGGAGATTTGGCCATTGAATCAGGTCTAACCTCCAAATCGAATCAGCACCTGAAGCTTCGCACAGCCCCAGAAATTAGTACAGGGGTGGGCGGACAAGAATAGGATGGGATTCAACACTGACAAGTGCAAGGTGATGCACCTGGGGAGGAAGAACCAGCAGCATACCTACAGGCTGGGGAACTCACTTCTCATCAGTGCAGAGGCAGAAAAGGATCTTGGAATCATCATTGATGCCAAGATGAACATGGGCCGGCAGTGTGAGGATGCAATCAGGAAGGCCAACTGCACCTATCATGCATCCACAGATGCATCTCAAGCAGATCCAAGGAGGTGACACTCCCCCTCTATGGTCAGGCCGCAGCTGGAGTACTGCATCCAGTTCTGGGCATCACACTTCAAGAGGGATGTGGACAACATGGAGAGGGTCCAGAGGAGGGCCACTC
>NW_017729022.1:97517808-97523005 GCF_001723915.1 Gavialis gangeticus | reverse complement strand
ACTACCAGGAGTGACTAGGAATAACGGTCACAATCTGGCAGAGGGTAGATTTAGGCTAGATATCAGGAGGTGCTACTTCATGGTCAGGGCGGCTAGGATCTGGAGCCAACTTCCAAGAGAAGTGGTGCTGGCTCCTACCCTGGGGGTCTTTAAAAGGAGGCTAGATGAACACCTTGCTGGGGTCGTTTGACCCCAGTACTCTTTCCTGCCACGACAGGGGGTCGGACTTGATGATCTGCACAGGTCCCTTCCGACCCTACTAACTATGAAACTATGAAATTAAACCCCTAGTGTTATACATGCCTCATGTTTTGCCCAGCTATAGATGATTAGAGCACTACATTCTGGAATAAGCCAATGTATTTGTGTGTGTCATGTGTGAGTATTTTTAATGCTTATAAAATCTTAAGTGCATTTGTACTCATACTACTGTAAGCAAACAAATACTTTTAGGAAAGATACAAAGACAGAAGCTTTTTAACAGACTAAATCAGAGCTGTCCAACTGGCATCCCGTGGGCCACTTTGTTGCTGTTGCCCCTTGCTCTGGCTCACCCTTCCTCTCCTGGCTTCTACTGCCCTAGGGCATGGGACAGGGCAACGTCTAGCAGGTAAGCTGGCAGTCCAGATATCAGGTGAGACAGGCTGCTGCACTGTACAGGGATTGTGTGTGGGGGTGCCCACCCCCATGCATACAGTGTAGCAGGGTGGGGGAGCTTCCACCTGCGTGCATTTGATACAGCATGGTTGGGGAGTGCTCACCTGCATAGGTACATGGTACACAGCCTGGTGGCTCTGGTCCTTGCTAGTAAAGCCCTCATGGCATGCAGCCCTGAGGCATGTGGTCCCCAGCCACTTAGAAGTTGGACATTCCTGGACGAAGTAAACAAAGATATCTTTCATATATCATACTTTCTCACCTAAAACGTGCCTAGAATAAGATATGCAACTTGTTTCTGCAAGATAGAATGAAACTTGTAATAAGTAACTGAATAGCAGTAGCCAGGGCGCCAAGTTTATTCATTGTTCTGCTGCCAGTGGATTGTATGCAGAATTACTTTTGCTTTTGCCTGGCACAAACTTAAGTGGCAGAAATGGTGACGGCTATATTTCCTTACTTATAATGTGTACCCCAACTTCCAGCAGCTATTTTTTGGAGGAGGGTATATGTTGTATACCAGAAAAATTGGTATTTATGTGATGATATGGTCATATATTTCTCAGAATAAATTACTATTCTTTGTTTAGATATAATAAAAGCCCACAGAAACTAATTCATAAAAATCAAAATCATTGCTTGTCATAGTTCCTTAGAACATTTGGATCTTATTCTCACATTGGTGGGGTCAAGGGTTAACACTTTCTGAAAAACCTTCATTGAACTAACTGACACACTGTGGGAGAAATAATAGGTTGTTCCATTGGACTTAGGTGTATGCTTTGATCACTGGGTTAATAGCCCTCGAGTAGAAACTAGGAAGACCAGTATAAATATGAATATGAAGGAAGAAAACACAGCAATGGTATTCTGATCGAGTTTAATGGAAATTCCAATAGGATAAATCTCCTGCAGGAGATCAGAAATGAGTGTTGTGCATATGTGTGAAATATGTACATGCATGAGATATCTTAAGTTTTGCCTGCTTATGTAATGTTTGTTGGGTTTCCTCAGTGTAACTGTGATTTGTGTAGTGCCCCAGATACAAAATATCCAGTCAGTGTTATGTAAACCAAGAACTGAGTTGGTCTAATAAACGATATCAGATTTACCCAAAGAACCTTGTCTACCTATGCAAGGCAAGAGAATTTCATGCCAGGTAATCCAATTCACTGCGAGAAAGTTTAACTTTAACCCTTTCAGGTTTTCCTTTGGGAAAGCTTTGCCAGCAACTGAGATCTCATTTCTTTGAAAAGCCTCAAAATGTTACTACCCTCATTAAAGATCAAATTAAACCAAGTGTTGGCAAAAGTAACTAATGATTTTGGGTGCCTCAAATGTTTTGGTAACCTACCTAGAGACACCCAAAAAGGGTTTGGGACTCAAAGGATGAGTGCTTACTCAGCATGTTTTGAAAATCAGCACCCTTTAACATGTCTCAAACTGGGCACCCAGAACTTGAAACAAGAAAAAAAATCACTAGACACTTCATAAAATTAGGATATACAGGTACTAGAGAGACTGATATGCCATTTTTCAGTTGATCTCTGACAGAATTGTAATCGAGCAAGGAAAATGTAAATCTAATGCCAGTGCAACTTTGGTGAGCCTGCCTTCTCTGTTGGGGGTACTATGCTTCTTTTATTTATTTAGCTTAGCAAAACGTTTGTATTATATTTATAAACCCTTGAGGATTTTTCAGTTTTGTGACTTTACATATTGCCTTCTTCCATCTCTGCAAATGCTAATCACAAAAATAAGTGACTGAACTTGTACTGCCTTTATATTATGCAAATTTTCCTTTCTAAATATCCTCCCACCCTCAATCTTTTCATTTCTCTCTTTTTTTTTAATTTCTCTCAAATCGAAGGGAGTTTTTGGTCTTTTTCTATTTGACCAGGAGCAGCAGCAGCTGCTTTGTGGCTCTTTTATCTGGTGTGGTCTACTCAGTAACTGTTATCAAGGTTGACAGCCCTTTGAGCTTCAACAAGCTTATCTTTAGCTCTTTCTGTGGGGTTGCATCATTTCACTTCTCTTTCTGCAAATAAGCATTTAATTTGTGTCTTGAGAGAATATTTTTTAAATCCAAATATTCAGGGAGGAAAGAGGGCATTCCCCCTCACTGAGCCTGTGGCATGTCACCGACTTTAGAAAAAACTAAAATATCAGGCAGTAGATAAGGACGCAATTGACCTACACTGAAGTTGATCAGTGTTCAACAAAGCACGTTCTGAGTTGCAATAAACAGTACATAAGCACATACTTTAAATTAAGCACATGCCTGACTGTCCATAGGAATCATTGTCTACTGACTTCAGAGTCTGCATTAAGTCCTGAGAGAGTTCATTGGTTTATTTTCTTTACGGTTTTTATCCATTCTAAAACCACGGCTATTTTTTCTCCTCCAAGAAATGACATGGTTATTACTAAAGGAAAACTGGCAAAAGGCAGAACTGGGCAACACCTTAGTAATTAAATTAAAAAGGTTTAAGCTTTCATAGGCAACCAGCTACTTTGTCAGATGCTGTGAAGTAGACTGTTATTTATGAGTGCTTATGCCACTTTGAATCTGTTAGTCCCTAAGATGCTACCCTGCCTTGCCTTCTGCCTGACTTCTAATACAGCAAACTACTTTTCTACTCATATATGTGATTTATAAAAGTGGCCAAAAAAAAGCAATCACTTCTCATTTTTTCATTCTAAAATAAATAAGATGGTGAAAATTTACAGTGGAACAAACATGAGATGAAGAAATTTTCCTTATGCAACTTCTAGGCTAACTGTTCAATCCTAGTTACCAAGACCCGAGAGAAATGTTTAGATACCAAAATGGAGGGGTCCTGATTTCAGAGGGAGAGCAAAATAGATACAACTTCCAGTGAAAGCAACAGGAGCTGTTCAATAATCAGCGGTTTGGAAAAAAATTAGACTGCTTTTATTTAGATGCTAAACTCCAGTCTCCAAGCTTTGAAAACTGCGGGCATAAGATCCATTTGTCTAACTTCATCTGCCTTTGTTTCTCATATTGCACCTGTTATATAAGCGCTGACTGTATTTTGAGTTAGAGAACAAAAAATAATTAGTGGATACAGAATGAATTACAGAAAAATAAAATTAATGCTGATTCAATATTACCTTTCAGAAAGGGCAAGTCACTAGCATTCTCTCAGACTAATTCAGGTCACTTTATGACCTTAACTGCTGAATATAAACAGAGCTGCAAAATGTCAGAAGAGATTTTAAGGGGGAAAAGTATAAGAAAATATTTACTCAGGAAGTTTATTTTGCTTTTCCACCACCTGTGATAGATTGTGCATTGCTTTTTTATGTCTCCCCATAAATTATTCACAGACAGTGAGTAAATTGCAGTGTTTTGAAGATGAATTCTTCAAAGGACCCTCTATGGAGTATCTAAGTTAATTATTACTTGGCAGCTCATCCACTCTGACAGAGAACCAACTCCTAAAATAAAGGCATTTAATTGAGCAGTTCTGTAATATAGTGTCAGCAATTCATCCCATGACTGCTTAGGGTAGATTTAGAAAGGTTCTGGCACCCCTAAAGTCAACAGAAGTTTTATCACTGACATTGATAGAACCAGGTAGTACAGAATATGTTCCTCAGCCTGAAACCTTGAGATACAGGGTGCATCTACACATTCATTAATGAGATTTTGTTACTGCATGTTAAATTTAGTACCTCTAATGTGTGGTACTAACTAAATGTGCATTGGGCTGCCCTAAGGCACAGTAGCAAAAGTGCATGCCTTTTTATTGATGCTTAATGCACAGTAGCCTAATTTTACTGCACATTATTTAGCATGTTACTATGGCTTTTGTTGTGGTGCTCTAACACTCAGTAAAATAGCAGGCCTGTGCAAAGTGGCTAGTATTCGCTTCGGATTCAGCCGATTCGGGGGACAGTGATTCAGTTAGTGATTCAAATCACTGTCCTGATTTGATTCTGCCGAATCTGATTCAGAGATTCAGCAGCAGGCCATCCCTCACCCCTCTCCCAGCCCAGCAATGGCTGCCCCAGCTCCCGGCACTTGGGGAAAAAAATCCCCACCTCAGCAGGTACTGCTGGGTGGGGGGCAATCCCTGCTGCCCCTCACTGCCCCATGCTGCATGGGGGCCTCAGCACGAGTCCCCAACCCGCCACCCCCCACTCCCCCAGTCATCTCATGGTTGCCCTGCCTGGGCGAGCTCCAGCCCTTTAAGAAAAAAAAAAACCTGAAGAAACCCGAGGACTCACCTCTCCTGCCAGCGTGGGATAATTCCTGCTGCGCCCTACTGCCCCACGCCATGTGGGAGGCTCTGCACAAGTACCGGAAGCCCTGAGGCTGCACCAGGAGCAGAGTCCTGGGGCTTTTCTCATTTTTTTGTTTTTCTTAAAGGGCCAGAGCCCCGGCACGGTGGGCAGAGGAGCAGTGGCAGGTTGAGGGGGCTCATACAGAGCCCACCATGCACCGTGGGGCAGTGGGGAGGAGGGCAATGTGGATCACCCCCCGCCCGGCAGCACCCCGTGAGCACTGTGCCTT
>NW_017729022.1:97509149-97517674 GCF_001723915.1 Gavialis gangeticus | reverse complement strand
GAGGGCTGGGGGGGCTGGCAGGGGTCCCCCATTTTTCATCCCCCTTCGCCTGCTCCTAGTACAGGGGTGGGCAAAATGCAGCATGGGGGCCAGATGCAGCCCGACAGGCCATTCTATTAATTTAGAAAATTAATATTCATCTGTCCTGGGCTGCCCATCATGAGGCCCTTGCTGGCTTGCCGAAACTTAGTAAGTGGTCCTCTGCCCAAAATAATTGCCCACCTCTGCCCTAGTACTTACCAGCTCGGAGTGGCTGCAGCTCCCTGCTGCAGCCACCAGGGACCGTCTGAATCATCAGAGCTCTCCGAATCTTTGCCAAGGAATCGGAGAGCTTTGAATCAATTCGGACCTTTAAATTAGTCCCCTGATTTGATTTGGATTTGGAGATTCTGCCACTGAATTAGGCCAAATCTCCTCCGAATCGAATCATCATCCGAAGCTTTGCACAGCCCTATAAAATAGGCTACTACACATTAAAGTGCACATGTAGACATGGCCACAGAAAGCTACCAAGTCTACATATATTCAATATGCTGAATGAAGAAGTTGGTTTTATGTTTTCTGAATGTGGAGCCCTGTCTTTTCTCCATTGCACTAAAACGTGTGATGGCCAAATACAAATTAACAGGTTTAAACAAAGGAACAAAGTAATGAAGGCCCTATTGAATGTCATTTAAAGCTGAACTAGACAAAGGAAAAAATAATGTATTAGAAGAAGCAATCTAGCATTGGTAGCAGGGGATGGTCTTGAGGACCGTTTTTTCCAATAGTGATTTCCATGCAAACTGCCTTCCTTCTGGGTGCAGATTGCCCCCGACTCCCACTGACAGCAACCACTCCTAGGCACAGGTACAATGAAGTATCATCTCGGGAAGTTTATAGCTTGCATTTGAAAAGAGGAACCAAGATCATGGGAAAATGAGAGTACATTTCATAAAAAAGCAACAACATTTTTGCTATGTTCATGCAATGCAACCTTTATCCAAAGCTACTTCCTGGGAATCTCTCCCCAAAGTCCTCATAAGCTAATGTTATATTTTAACCCCCTGAGCAGTTAGTTTCATGTCTGATTGGCTATATGTTGTTTCATTGAACTATTGAACCAATTAGAAGGCAGGGTAGATTTGCACCTTATAAACTAACCAAAGTGTGTGTGTGTGTGCGTGCGTGCGTGCGCACATCTGATGATTCAGTAGTACACATCTGAGTAAGATTCAGCCCAGGAAAGCTCTTGCTATATATAAGCACAAGCTTTAGTGGACTGAAGCTCACCTCCTCAGGTGTGTGCTAATGAACCAATTACTTCCTTCTTTATACTGAATTTCAAGGTTGTCAGCAGAGTAATGAAGCCATCAAAATTGTGGAATACTGTTTTGTTTTGTTTTTAGAGGGTAAAGATGAGTTTAATACTAATGAAAAGCATTTTTGCACAGTGAAGTTCTCTCTCTAGCCACTAAAAACAGCACTACCTGTAATTGCCCTAGCTTCCCCAACTACTCCACTAATATGATTCAGCCCTGACTGCAGAGATGAGAAGTTAGTTTATTCCCCGCACACTACTCTGCCTTTAATCACTCTACTGGTATCATCAACAATGATGCCCCTTGGGGCCAGTTTTAATAATAGCTTTTGTGTTGTTTCCCTTGTTCACATGTCCTTTGATCACATGCCAAAGGCCACAAAATTATTTTATGTGGCCAGATAACTACTTTCAGCCTAAGTGGAGGTGGATTCACACTGTTGACCTAGAGAGCAATTGACTTAGGGCCAAGTATTTAAATGTATTGAAGCATCTAACTCTCACTGAAATCAGGAGAACAAGATATCTACATTCATTTGAAAATCTAAGTACAACAGAAAACAATACAAATGAGAGCATAGCAGGGAAGGTGCAGTGCATAATTAGCTAGTAGTACACACCTGAGAAAGTAAGATTCAGCTCATAATTAGCTAGTCAAATTTGCACAGAATAAGATTGCTAATAATATCTACAAAGAGCAGATAACTCAAGCCATTCTACATCCCAGCTGACTGCTTTTTAATTAGACACTGGAAACCACCAACATATCCCAAAACGTGATAAAAGCAGCTCCCCACAGCCCTATTTCTCACTATTATATAGGCCATCGCAAAGAATAAATTCTTGTTGCTTGAACTGGCTGGGGTATTCAAAGCTGAAAGGTGATGACAAAGGGAGGCAAAACTAATCTATCAAAGCAAAAGTCTTCCATTTAGACACTCTGCTGTTGTGCTTTTTGAAAGCAGCCTCCACAATTCTTTTTTCAACCTTGCTTTTTTTTCTCATTTGCAAATGAGTTTGGCTTTTATCCAAGTGATGAGATCTGGGTGCTTTAAAAAAAAGTTCTAAATAGATGCAAATTTGTGCTCCTTAACAAAAAAAATGAACAGCAGGGTCTGAATTCAAAACTACCAAAATGGCCTATTATTATGCTAATATGCCAGGCCAAACCCCAAACCTGAACACTGAACTCCATTTGAAAGCCTGCTTGGGATCTGAATTCTGCCCCTCAAACTCTGTAGGATCCCTGTTCTTTCCATAGTTGCTCCCCCTATATACACCAAGCTCACTGCAGAAAACCTAGGCCTTTAAAGCACAGTGAAACACTCAGTGCTCACAAAGTACTATCACAGTTGAAGCAAGACAGGAAACAGTAACACGAGCATTAATTTTTGCAGCAGCCATGCACAAATGAGAAGATTATACAGAAATCAAAATCCCCTTTAACTTTAGCTCTGAACTTTGTGCTTTGGGCCTTTCTCAAGCCAAGTTATGTAGCACTAGAAAGTCTGACATTTGTGTCTGGGTGGAAGATGATTTTCTGCGGTGTTCTTTGCAACCAACCCCGCTTCCTTCCTATCACATCTACTCAAAGACCCTTGCCTGCCTATGTCCTTAGACCAGCACAGCTGCAACCAAAAACCCAATCCATATATGGCATTTTGCAGTGGGCCACCTGCTCTGAGGGAGAGAGGCAGTGTTTTCCGGTGAATCATCAGGTAGCAACAACCACTAGAAACACAACCCTCACAGCTTGGTGAGCCAGTAGCCTGCTACAGTTTAACAAAGCCACACACTCTGCTTTGCAAAGCACATGTGCACATACAGAATAAATTCTTCTGTTTGAATTGTCTGGGGTGTACAGAAGCAAATGGTAGCAAACTAAATTTGCTTTTGCTTTATGCATAAGCTCATGTGATTTTTAATTGTTTATTTTTATGAGCAACGGTAGAGACGGCAGGTTGTTTGAAAGATACATTCTAGGTGAACTTATTTCTCATCGTTTAGAAAAAAATAATTATGAGCCATTTTCCTTAGCTACAGAACAGGGACTAGTTTGCACCTTTATGGTTTCTGAAAAGTAGAGCTGAACCTCTCTCAGGTCTAAACCTACAAGTCACATTGAAGCATAATCAAGTGTCCAAAACATTCACGAAATACTGATCTGGAAAAGACTTTTTGTTTTATTCAGTCCCTACTGTGGGAAAGGAGAGAATAGCACAAACAAAACCAAGGCACCAAACAGCCCTGTGCTAATGACTCTCATTCTCTGAGGTAGTTTTTCAAGAGATTGTCCTCTGGGAGGTGTTGTTTCCCACTGTCCATTCACAGGCCAAAGTACCAGAGTTGTTATTTCTATTTAGTCCTCTAAATCAGGGGTTTTCAATCTTTTTTTAACAAGTGTACCCCTTCTGACTCACTTTCAGCTCCTGTACCTCCTTACATATATATATACTTGGGGGTGGGGGAAGATTGAGGTCCCCACAGTGTGGGAGTGGGGCTGGGGCAAGTGCTGCACAGCCAAAGTGGGGCAGGGTGCAGGACAGAGGCATGAGCAGCTCATCCACGGGACATGGGGGGCAGCTCCCACCACTGTGCATGCCTCAGAAGGGCAAGGGAGGCATGTGCCCCCCAGATCTGTGCAAGGCAGGACAGGCCAGTGGTGGGAGAGGGAGTGGGGCTGGGGCAGGGGCTGCCCAGCCAGGATGGGGAGTGGGACTGAGCCATGTGGGCAGGGGTGTGGATCCTGTTGCTAGGCATGCCATCAGGAGGGGATAGAGGGATGTGTGCCAAACAATTTGTGTGGGGCAGGGCAGGGCAGGCTGAGGCCTATTGAACCAATTAGAAGACAGGGCAGAATAGGGCTTTTCCGGGCAGGGACTGGGTTGCGCTGCACTCAGGGCCAATGGTGGCAGTGCTGGGAGTGGGGGTGGTGGGGCTACAGCAAATTCTGGAGCAACTACAACCCACCCCCACAGAGAGGGAGAGAGTGGGGCGGGGGCAGGTGCTGCACAGTTAAGACGGAGCCTGGGACTGAGCCGCACACCCCAGGAGGGCATGGGGGGGCAGGGGTGTGCACAGCCCCAGATCTGTGCATGGGGCAGCCGGGGGCTGGGCTCATCCCAGCGGTGGGGTTGGGCTGTGTTGGGGGTGGGCAGCAGTAGTGCAGGCAGGGTGGGTATGGGAGAGGCTGCAGCAGCAGTGCAGGCAGGGTGGATACGGGAGGGGCTGCAGCCACTCCACAATTTGCTGTAGCCTCTCCACCTCCCTCCCAGCGCCAGTACCCCCTGCCCCGAGCACAGCCCCAGCCCACGCCGCTCCATGTGCAGATCCAAGGGCTTGCACCCCCCCCATTCCCTCCCAGCATGCGCATAGGAGTAATGCTGGGAACAGGGGCTGAATGGAGGGGGAGAGTTCACATGTGGTGGCTGCTACTGCCACCAGCTATTGGCTGAGAACGGCGACCAAATCAGGAGCAAGCTGGGGTGGGGTTAGGGAGGCACCGTGATGTGCTGTGAGGCCAGCAGTGCCCAGTGCACCCTTAAGAAGCAAATATACAGGGGGAGACACTGTCACTGTGCCCCGGACCATACTCCATCCCTGCCCGCCCACGTATACCTTCGCAGACCTAAGTACCCCTGGGGGCATAGGCAATGCGTAGGGAAGGCATGGGGTGGGGGGGCACATGCCTCCTGAGATAGGCCTTTGCCACCCCCCACCCCAAGCCAGCAATGGCCAGGACCCTGGGTTGCCCCCCACCCCTCAAGTCAGCAATCCGCCACTGGTGCCCCCACAAGATCAGGAGGCACCAGTTGCCCATGCCTGGAGAGTACGCATACCCCTGGTTGGCAGTCCCTGCTTTACAACGTATGAATATTGTTTTTAAAAGGTTTTTCACAGAGGATAAAACACTATGTTCTAGTTTTAGGTGCTCTCAAAAGATAGAGATCACTAAAAAGCACACAAAAGTAGAATCAGGATTTAAAAAAAAAACAAGATCAGTAGTAATCAGAATTACGTGATTTTACTTTAAGATTTACCATTAAAAAGCCAGCAATCCCTAGCTTTCTAATTAGAAACAAGTATTTTTTTTTTTTTATTTTTTTTTTATTTTTTTTTTTTATAACCAAGCGGTCTGCAAGATCTTAACATTTTGGCTAAAAAAATAAGCTGAGCTCAGTGTCCCTTTTGGGAACTGATCTCGACTGGAATAGAAAAGTTTAGACTTCATTTTAGTTTTCATTTTGAAGTGAGGGATAGAGAAGTACCCTTGTTAAAAAGGATGTGGGGGAAGGACTTTCCCTTATTCAGTACTTGGATGGAAGACCTTGGATAACTGTGCATGTTAACCAAATTCTTCTGTATGAATGGAATCTCTTAGTACTAGACAAGAAAATAGTTTCTACAAAGTATCTAAAAAAAACTGTGTGTACTACATGATAAATAAACACTGGAGACTGTAGACAGATGGAAAGGGGGGAGGAAGAACTCTTAAGGCAAGCGAAGCACACCTGAAAGTTTATTTGTTCATAAGTTCTGCGCATTACAAATAAGCATAGGGTTAGTTGCTGTGGACAAAAGCTCATTTCATTTTAGGTAGAGCAATAAAACATTAGCCACAGAGATGGATAACTAGAGGGCCCAAATGCTCACACAAAATGCACTTTTTCTATTGCTGGAAGTTAGCATTCAGGTTACAGATCTTTGAGATCTTTCTGGATGCTCCACAGCGTATCTGCACTGCTCCTCAGTTGAGCCACCTCATCATCCTTCAGCTTTTGGTTGACCACACTTGTCAGTCCAGAGGCACTTAACACACAAGGGAGGCTCAGGAAGACTTCATTCTCAATGCCGTACATGCCCTGCCACAAACAAACAGGAAAGAGATGAAACTGGAAGAAGCATGAAATTGTTTCTTTATGCTAGTGGTTCCCAACTTTTCAGACACAAGGCACACCTCAGAATATGCCAGCTCTTAGTTTTCACTTGTTTAAAGGACAATTCTTCTGTTGCAAAACTCCTTCTGAGCTGTTGTGATCTTTGCTACTTATGACAGTATAAATTCCTCTTTGAAATCTCTGGGCACATCCAGATGAACAGGTGAACATGCACTTTGCAGCACCTCAAATGCTTTTGGAGGCACTGCAAAATGCACATGGTACACATGAAAAGGAAAATCCCAGTATTGAAAAAACAAAACAAAACAAAAACAACCCCCCCTTTAAAAGAATATAAATAAATAAATAAATAAATAAACAAACAAACAAAATGATAGTGCACATGGCTGGAACATGTGCCACCCGAAACTAGAACCTGGCTAGCCAGAGCTGTACTCTGGATGCTGGCCAGGCTCCACACACCCAGATCGCCATTGCTGCAGCCCTGGGAGGCTCCTAGGACTAGCAGCCTCCCCTACTGCATTGGGGGCAGTATGTCACATGCCAGAGCATGCGTGTAGTGGTGTTCCCAGGAGACAAGTAGCAGCAGCATAAGTATGTGATACTGCTATTTGTCCCCAGAGAAATGCATGTGCATGCTCATTGGGATGCATCCCCCTGGGTTTATTCTGTGAATCATGTTTTTACACCTAACCGTGCTAACTGCATGGCACCCTGTATAACCCTTGAAAGGATCTTGTATCACCCTGGTTGAGAATCACTGCTTAATACAGTTGTGAACCCAATATAAAAAACTCACAGACTTTAGAGCTGATACCAGTGTGACAAAGTAATAACTGCCTTTAAGGCTGCAGTAAACACTTACAGTAACATAGTTGGCATTCCCTGAGATTAGCTTTGAAAATCTCAACCATTTTATATGTGCATGGCAAGTGGCTTACAAAAGACTCAGATTCAAGGTTTTGGTGCATGGTAGTGACAGAGTGGCCTAGAAATGCGTACAGCCATCCCAGGAGGGCCGGGCCAGTGACAAGAGATGCTGATTGTGCTCCTCTCTCTAACAACAAGTCAGTAAGAAATTATCTTATGGGTCAGAGGTGGAAGTTCAAGTTCTCTGCCCTTTGCACGAGTCTTCCTTGTTTGTGACAGCAATGGATGTTGTGGACGTTGTGTTCAGCAGCACCCTACCAAAGGGGAATTTAACACCAAATGGAATACCACACTGGGTACAAGAAAAATACTCGCTTCACAATTCCTTTGGGGGAGGCATGATAATTCAACTGCTGGATTTCTATGAGCCATGTACAATGCTCCTGCTGGCATTTAAGTTTAGAGTAGCATCATTTTACAAGGCTTCCTCAAATATTTGGCAGATCCAGCAGACTTGCATACATAATGCTGCCACAATAAATTGGGGCAGCTGACTAAGTGTTATCCCTTACCTTTACCATTGTTGACACTGGATGAACCCTGCACAAGTTTTTCATCATGGTTTCAAGTAGATCAGCAACACTAAGGCCAATGGCCCAGTTAGTGTATCCTTTAAGTTTGATCACTTCATAGGCACTAAGAGAAAGTTGCAGAACACACAATTAGGTGGTTTCAAGATGCATTCAAAATAAAAGGCAGTTGCAAGGCAACATAACCTTAAGTGATACAGAGAGGGGGTAATGACTTCCTTTCTAAAGTTGAGAAAGGACAGAGCCAGGAACAGAACATGATTCATAACTTCAATTCCAGTGTTCTGTTCATAGGTTCATGCTGCCTGTCTGCTGTTGCCCACCTCCAGTAATTCCCCATCAATGGGAACCATCTGTGTATGCACAACTCATGAGAAAAGCATGTGCTGACTGTGGCTCTGTAAATGGAATGTGCCTACTTACCAGTTCACATTGAGGCTGCATGCTAAACAAATATACATATACCAGTACTGCTTTGCATTTAGCTCAGTCCTAATATTACAAATAAAAATCATATAAATGAATGTGTATTCAAGATATAGCACAAATTAAGGGAAGAAAGAGAGGGAGAGTATGCCTGAGGATGCACATGCTGTTAAAAGTGGGTAACATTCCACCTCTCTCCTCAATTCACTATACCTTTCAACCACCTGCTTGTGGACTTCTTTCCAGTTCTCACTATCACGGTCAGTACCCATAGCAGGATTCAACTCCTGGAGGGAACCCCCTGCCACATTAACTCCGCTCCAAACAGCCACTGTAACATATTGAGAGAGAGGATGAAAATTTCAGTGACCATTATGCTTCCTCCATTATTGTAGTGAAGGCTTTAACTATAAAACTTGCATTATTTTAAAAAGGAGGATG
>NW_017729022.1:97503072-97504149 GCF_001723915.1 Gavialis gangeticus | reverse complement strand
GGAAACCCCTGCCACATTAACTCCGCTCCAAACAGCCACTGTAACATATTGAGAGAGAGGATGAAAATTTCAGTGACCATTATGCTTCCTCCATTATTGTAGTGAAGGCTTTAACTATAAAACTTGCATTATTTTAAAAAGGAGGATGGGTAGCCAAATCCTTTAGCCATCTTGAAAATATCAACCACAGACTTTTACAAGTCAGGGGACATGTTCCAGAAATGTTCCTTACCACTAGAATCTCCATGTTCTCCTAAGATCCAGCTGTGGCAGCTGCTGGGGTGGATGCCAAGCTTTTCGGATATCAGGTAGCGAAATCTGGCTGAATCCAAATTGCAACCACTTCCAATCACACGGTGCTTGGGCAGTCCACTTAGCTTCCATGTGACATATGTCAATATGTCCACTAAGAATGAGAACAAAAGCAGTGAGCAAAACTGATTTCTTCCACAAAATGCACACGTATCATACAGCAGCTTTAGTACATGTGGCAGGGTAGATGTTTATAAGCTAAAGAAGCTGAAGGTGCAGATGGAGTCACTGGAATCAGATCCTAAACAAAGTAGAAGATAGGAGTGCTCATCTAACTTGTAGAATTTTTGGACTACCTGCCTTCAGGAAGATGCCCATGTGTGGTTATCTTTTTATTGAGAATATCACTTAAAATGTGACTGAATTAAAATGGACAGAGATTTGTGCATGAGAAAATGTGTGGCTGAATAAGTCTTGCACAGACATCAAAACTCCTCATTGGAATAATCCTGCTTAAATGTACCTCCTTATCATGGCATACAATAACTTTTGTGCTTTGACACGATGAAAGGTTGGCAATATTAATGAAAAAACCACCTACAGGCCCAAGCGACTGCAAGTCAAAAGGTCAACTATTTTTTTTCCACTACAAACTACCCAATTTGTTAATTCAGTTCCTGAAAGCTGGGGATGCATTAGTGATGGCTTATGTTCTGATCAGCCAGGGCTTCCCAGAAGCCCCAAGGCCAGTGGATTCCTGCTAGAATCAAAGAGTCTACACAGATTCACACATTGACCTATGTGAGCTGTGCCCCCCAGCTCCAT
>NW_017729022.1:97466013-97498072 GCF_001723915.1 Gavialis gangeticus | reverse complement strand
CTGATCAGCCAGGGCTTCCCAGAAGCCCCAAGGCCAGTGGATTCCTGCTAGAATCAAAGAGTCTACACAGATTCACACATTGACCTATGTGAGCTGTGCACCCCAACTCTCTTTCCACAGAAAAGTAGGAACTATAAATATGGAGAAAACATTCTCTCAGCTCTTGCTTTTGTAAACATTAACATTTGAATGCAACACCACTGGGAGTGTCTACATGGTCATTAACGCGCATTAAATCTAGTACCTCCACTGAACTACTAGGAAAAAAAAAAGCACAGGCAGCCTATTTTCATGTGCATTTGCTAAAGAGGACTTTGTGATGCTTTAATGCACATTACTGTGCATGTGCAGACATGTCCACTGATATGAGATCTAATTTGATATAAGAATTTGATGCATTGTTCTATATTAAATGACTTGGGTTTTACCCAGTGAGCGAGCAACAACAACATCGCTTATGAGTAAACAAATCTCATTACTGAAATATTTTTCTGAAAACAAATCTCAAAAGGTAAAATTTATGTAAGCATTGTTTTTGTACTTTATTAGCAATTGTACTATACATTCTTAAACTGGGTTCCTCACTCCGATTAATAGACATATCTTTGTACCTGTATACTTAATGGCTCATATGCTACAAACAAAGACAATCACTAGAATGCATTGTTTAGTTTTTCGCACCCATGGGGTTCTAAGCCAGACTGGTTGAACCAGTACCTGTTTTTAATCCAACATATACATAGCTCCGAACCATGTTAGGCAGGGTTCTTAACCACAGGTCAGAGTCCTTAGTGACATTAAACTAGAGTAAATTTAAATCACACTTTTTAATTTCACCACTAGTTAGAACCACCATAGTACTCTAAACACATGACCGTTTATATTCTTCTAGTTCAGGTAGTTAGACTGAACTTATTTTTAAGAAGCTTCATCAAATAAAAGTCTAGTTCTCAAGAAGCGAAAAATTCTTACTTTTTAAAAATAAGCCTTTTTACCTGGGTTGGAAACCACAAGAATGGTGCAATCTGGACTGTACTTCATGATCTGAGGAATAATAAATTTGAAGACATTCACGTTCCTCTGGACCAAGTTAAGGCGACTCTCCCCTTCTTGCTGACGAACTCCAGCAGTCACCACCACAATCTTGGAATTAGCTGTGACAGCATAATCTAACAAAATAAATAAAAAATAAGAAGTGTGTGTGTGGGGGGGATGGGAAATACATATGTGAAACAGAACACAGATGAATAAACTTAATGTCAACAGCAGAATGTAAATAAACTGTTCCATTAGCTCTACAGGTACATAAAACTGAAGCCAAAAAGGGAACATGTTCAATAGCAATAGGGGCATCTGACAAAGTAGACTGTCACTTAAGGAAATTTGTGCCTTGCTGACTGATTTAGTCTCTAAGGTGGCATCTGGCTCTGCCCGAGTTTCTCAGGAAATGGTGGTGTTTACTGGTAAGAACAGAAGCGAATTCAGGATGTTGTTCTTAACATTGCAAGTGACTCAATCTGTAATGTTAGCCGAGTGACTTAGCCCCTCTGCATCTGAGCTTCCTTGCATACAAAACAGGAATAACACTCTTTATCTCAAAGCGAATCCTGAAGTTTCATTAATATTGGTTTCATTATTCTCAAAGAAGTCACCTACCAACTAAGGGTAATTAAAAACCATGAGAGCCATGAGATTAAGATCTTTTAACATCCAAAACAGTTCCCAGTCTAGACAAACTTTGATAGTTCATCTAAGAATGTTACCAATTCGCTCCCCCAATTCCTAACTTCACCCTTAAATTTTAAAGCATCAAGCCCTGATTTGGTGTCACAATGGGAGGCCCTGCATAGATTTCAAAAACAAAGTATATTCACAGTATAGTTGTATTTGAGAAAGAAGATCTGAATTTACCTTTGTCTGCCACAATCTTATGAGTCTGAAGAAACAAACTCCCATGTTGAAGATCCATCATTTCACCCTTTAGCTTATCTTCCAAAACATCAACTAAAGCAAGCTCATCACAAAGACTCTAATGACAAAAAAAAAATTGAAGTTATACAGAGAACCACTACTCATTATCAAGTTTAAGTATCCCACCAACTTACACGATATATCAAATGTCACACAGTAGAAAAATCTTTTTTCTGAATTTCTAAAGTAAAAATAGGGATATGATACTGTCCAAAAGTTGACCATGGAAATACATGTTAGAACCAAAATACAATGACACATACCAACAATAAAAGTTTGCTATTCATTCCACATGTTCCATTCCTTACTCGGTCCATTACAGTCATGCTATCTTGCTTACCATAAAAACAATTCTCTGTGTAGTTAATTAACGCAAAACAAACCTCGCATCTCTTTTCTAGTCACAATAGTTACATTTCTTCAACATCCAGGCAAGAAAGTTCATTCCTTTCACGTATTTGCTCCAGATCTACAACATAAAATTGGCTTGCAAACAGCCATTTCAAATTAACTTTTAAATCAAAAGACTTACTAAAATTTGAAGCAGTTCAGTTTTCACCAAATAGTCTAATTAGAGAGTAAAAAACAGTGGGTCTATTTCCCAATTTTTCCCCACCAGAAATATTCAAACACCAAGACAGATCCTTAAACTGAATTCAATTACTTGTTGCCTGCACATGAAAACATAGGAGATAAACACAGTATTTTCCTACTCATCAAATGTCCCGAGATTACTTAAGAGGACAGAGGAACACTTTCTATTCCTTCTCTAAAGTATGACATTTAAGTCTTGTATCTGCTTATCTAAGAGATAGCATTTGCATAGCTTGCCATCAATGTATGTCAACAAATCATAGAAACACAAGGCAGCACTTTTTTTTTTTAAATAGTACTTTTTTTAAAATAACCTTCTAAATATTTAAATCTCTTTTGAGGATTGGCATCTATGCTACTAAATGCCTTTTGAAAAAGTTTTAACTTTGCACAAGCATTGTTCTTTGTTTACTCAGCTATAAAACTAGCAGTACTTCCCTGTGTCACAAGTAGGCATTGTCAGCATATGTAAAGTGCTTTCAGAATGGAAAGTGTTTAAACATATATAATACATGAAGGTCTCAGGGCCCTGCTGTTGCATCCCTTATTCATCTAAACAGACCAGTGAAATCAGGAGCCAAATACTCATTAAAGTCAGAGAATATTTGGACCAGGACCAATAACTTGGAGGGATTTATACTGAAAGTTATTTGCCCAGAGAAATATCTGGTTCCCTGGCAACAGTCACATGAATACAGTTCCACAGGATGAGGCTCACATAAAGCTTAGAATGTGCACATAGCTACTAAAACTAGCTCATTTTAAAAGCTGTGACAAAAAGTATTTGCCACTTCTTCTAAACTGGTACAGAAATCTCAATGATTTCTTTTTAATAAATGGGAAGGGAAATTAAAACCATCCCATCAAAATACTTTGTTCCCACATGATCCTTTACCTTTAAAATTAAACTGAACTTTAGTAATGGCACAGCTTGTGGCAAATTTGACAGTTAAAAATGTGAATTGCAAGTGCATCTGATTTTAATAGACCTTTGGAAATCTGAGTAAGCGCATGTTTCATTCTAAGGTTTAACTGGAAGCAGCCAGCCAGCATTTTGTTGGGTCAAAATCTAAGAGTCTGTAGAGCAAGGCATAATTATCATGATGACTAAACACCCAAAAATACTTTAGTACAAATACATGTTAAATTGCAGCCAGCAGACTTAAAGCAAAAACATGAAGTCTGAGATGAGACGCTAGAAGTAATCCATCTCAATGAAGCAATGATATTTGTGCAATTGACAAAGTAAAAGCCCCATGAGAGAAAATATTAAGGGCCAAGTTCTACCACAGGTTATAGAGGTGAATATTAGGAGGTGGCCTTTTTAAACTATACCATCAGCAAAAGGTAAAGTGGGCTACAGAGAAGCTTGTATCAGAAATTAAGATAAGATTTGTAATCATCAGGAATACAGTTTTGGAATGGTCTCTCAAGCAAAGTGGAAGGGGCAAAAAACCTGAATCACCTCAAGACTGAACTGGATGGGTCTGTGGAAGGAAGGCATGGTTTGATAGGATGGGAAATACTGGCTCTACAACCAATGTTGGCGAATCAAGGTATTTTTGGTCCCCAGCTTGGGACATAATGCTGGAAGTGTGCAAGGCAAATGGTAATCCAAAGCTTCACAGGTTACCTTTTGGGACCAAGGAGTAATTTTCCCGTTGTGAATTCTATTGTTTTATTTCCCACCCCTCCTACCTTTCTCCAAGGCATTGGGATGATGTCCATAGCTAAGGATGGAGGTTTTTGACTGAGGTACACTAATGCTCCTGCTGGTATTTTGAAAAGGATCCTGGCTATAGGGCCTTGCTGTGCTGCTGAGAGTCATTCCATTCACTTAAAATTAACTCAGGAAGACATTTTTCCCTAGGTCAGACTGCAAGAGGTTTTGCTTTCCTTCATCAATGCAGTGCCAGGGTAAAGATGGTGGCCTCAACTTTGTGGCATGTTTTCGGATGTTCTTGGTATTTTAGGGCTTGTGCTTTGTAGTTGTGCATGAATGTGAGGGATTCCTCAGGTTAAGAATTACCTACAAATGTGGGGAACTGAATTCAACGACCCCTTGCTAGTCCTATGTTTGTAACACCCATTGATTTTAACTGGAGGTGCGTGCCTGAAATTCTGAAGGCAAATATCCTTCAAAAATTTTTATGACTTTAAGTCTCTATTTAATAATGGGTTTAACAGTCACATCAAATAGATTCCTACTGTATCAATTTTACAGGTATCATTATGAACTGTTTATTATCTAAAGATATTTCTTTCACATGCAAAAAAGTTTATTTTCTGTTTTATAACTTCTCCATGCAAGTTCCAGGGTTTCCCTTGCAGAGTCCACCAAGGTTATTCCTTGCAGAAGGCAAAGATTTTTGTGAGCGATATTTTAGTGGCCCAACTGTAATAGTTGGAAGGGACATAGACAATTTTGGGTACCACAATACCCTTCCTCATATCTCTGGGAGAGAAACAGACACAGGAGAGCTCTTTGATGAAGACTGAAGAGATTCACAAATATCAGAGAAGGAAAGTTTTTTGGGTTTTTTTGTTTTTTTTTTGTTTGTTTTTGGGGTTTTTTTTAAACTACACACATGAGAATGTATAATTTTAAGACAAATGGAACAGAAGGAATACACTTCTTTAAAAGGTCACCTGAGTAGTGTCACTTTAAGCAGAGGTTTAGGACAAAAGTCACTGCACTTACTACTAAATCTGCAAGTTGTTCTATATAGGGGATTGTCTATAGGTTTCATTTGGACCAGATTTTAAAGGGATTTAGATGCATAAGGGTGAAGGTAAGGGCCTAGTGCTACTTTAATTGAAATCAGTAGGAGTTAGATACCTGTGTGTTTTTTAAGTCCTACTAAATACCTGTCTGTATTTGATTTTTTTTTTTAAATAATGAACTTTTGCTTGTTTTGCTCATTTCACTAGAACTAGTTAATCTTAAGGTTCTCAGATTGCTTGAAACTAGTCCTTTAACAGGCAGAAACTTGAGGCTTCAAAAATACCTGGTTAAGCAAAGGCAACATAAAACCAGGTTCATGAAACGATCTGGCTCCAAATTTTTAGTTTCTTCAACACTTGCACACAAGGCTTTGACAGATACGAGTGCTATACAACCAGGCAATATAAGCTCATGTCAACACCTACTTAAATCAAAAGGGAATCTTTTCACCAACTTCAGGGGGCTGCAGATCAGGCCTCACATAAATTAAGCAAGCAGTAAATAAGACTATACATTATTTTGTTTTCTACTCTGCATTTCACAGTGATCTCTGACCTGTCTTGTATACCTAATGACAGCCCAGCAGTGAAGTCAATTCGGAACTTATTCCCAAAAGAACAGCCTCATGAAAGAATCAGTGGCAGAAGATTCTGGCAAGGACTACAGCTCCTATTGTTCACAAGTCCTTAATTACCTGCCTGAACAATGGAGTCAAGTATTTACCTCCGGATAAAGACAAGTAAACTTTCTATTGAACAGGCCATTGTAGGAGCCAAAGGAGAGAAACTGGAAATAAATTCAGCAAGATTAGTCTCTTATGAAACAGAGGGGTTACCTAATCAAGTTGAAGGAATATGATTGATTAATGTAATTAATTTTAATATTCACCTCATTTTCAAACAAAGGCAACCCAACTTTTCAATACATTAAAACTGCTACTTTTTTTTTTTTTTTTTTAGCACTGCAACATTTTCACACTGTACCTTTCCAAGAATGCTGATAGCACAAGCCATACCAACTTGGCCAACCCCGACAACAGTGACCTTATTGTTAGGGATGGTGCTTTCTGATGCTATTTGTGTGATCAGTTTCTCTTTTAGAGTAGCCATTGTATTCTGCAAGAAAAAGAAACACGATTAAACTGAATCACATTTCTCTCAATGTTAAAAAGTAGCCTTCAAGATTTAAGTGTCATACACAGATATGGATCTCCAAGTTACTGAATACTGCAGTGCCTGTAGCACTGCACATATGTTGGAACTCTATGTTGTTGGTGTTGCCTACTTCTACCTGAATAGATGCAGCTTACCCACCAAATCAAGTTTAAAAATCTCACTTGGTCAGAATGTTCTCACTCTCTGCAGTCACTGTTGTATTCGAGCTATTGAACTGTGACAGGGTAGAGGTACCTTTTGAGGTGCGTTGAGGATATTTATTATTGTAAATCCTTTCAAACCACCCAGATGGAAAGCATGAAAAACATGATAATTTAGTTGTTATGATGAATCTCCATGCCCCTCTTTGCCCTGCATAAATAGTGCAAGTCAGCACTATAATGAATATTATTATAAACAATATGCGTCTAATCATCTGTACTGTAATTGAGATAATTTTGGCGGTTACTTTTACTTCGTTTCAGATATTCCACCCTAATCAATTTGCAGATTACTCCATCGTACCACTGAGCCCATTTCCCCACTGAGTTCTTTCTTTCAAAACAGTAAAACATTCAAAGTTATGTTGCATCAACCTCTCACTTAACTTTAGGCACACCATATATTCAAGCTGCATGTAGACGGCCATTTGCAAACACTGCCCTGATTCTCCAAGATATATTAGGTGAGATTAACCCCCTTCAGAAGGGATTTAACAGAGAGACAGAGCACCTGGATAATGATCTCTGTGTATTAATATGTAACAGCCCACAGAAGCAAGTCAGATTTCAACTGCACAAAGTTTCAGGAACCTCAAACTAAATGCCACTTTCAAACGCATGTGCTGCAGCAGCACATGCATCTCATGAATCACAGGCACAGCAGGGACAGAATACTAATCCACCTACATCAGGAACTGCTGCTTCATTTTTCTATCTACAGCACTGGTCAAGAAAGAATTTCCTAATGCATACTGGGCTATCAGGTGAGGCAAAAAAGCAAGAGAGGATTTTTCTTCCAGAAATGACATGGCCACATCCCATTTCATTTGTTGAATAAAACTGAAAGATGCACATGACAACATATAAACTGGCACAAGGGAGCCAAATTAAAGTTACATGGGCAAGCTTAATTCTGGAATTAACTAATCTTAATAGGAATCGGGGGGGGGGGAAGAGAAATATATGTTCCTTGGTTTTCATATAGGCTCTTGAAAGCAGGCTCTGCATTTCTCCTGGATGAATGGAAACCACAGAGTGTTTTCTACATACATTAAGCAGATAGCTGAGAAAGTGGCATCAGGGCAGACCATGAAGCTACTGCTGCTGCAAAGAACGGACAAGTCTATTTGTTATGTAATGGGGAACAGTAGGCTTAGGCTCACTAAGACAACTATAAGGCTTCCTTAGTTGGGGAAGCCACTAAAAGTATGACAGTGACCAACATGAGAAAACAGGGATGGGAGCAACGGTCAAAGGTTAGCAACAGGGGATCAAAGTAGGGACACAAAGCAAAGCACGCTAGCCAGCACCTGCTCCTCCTCCGAAACCAAGGAGTTTGTGGACACGAGCCGGCAAAACTCTGCAGGGGAGACTTGAGTGGAGAAGGGACTAGAAAACAACCTTACAGGGAGGGACAGAAAAACAACCTCACAATTGCTTGGGTTCCCACTGGCCAGGACTTCCTTCCTAGCCTGACAGACGGCAAGCTTGGCCACAGCCATGAGGCACTTGACCAGAAGATGCCAGAACTTTAGCTGCCCTCAGATCGGGAGCACATAAGTTAAGAGGCTTGGGGAGAAGTGCAGCCAGAACCTCAGGAAGGGACTGAGGATGCAACTCAGTCACTACACTGGTATACCCAGGCCTCATGGCAAGGGCACAGGATGCACCTGCTCCTCCACCCAGCAGGGGGCTTGCTCATGTCTATGCCCAGAAGCCAGAGTTTGGCCATTGGAGGTTTCCCCCCAGCCTGGGTGTGTGACTGACTGTAAAGCTTTACCTGTGGTTCCTAAAACTGGGCTTTCTGCCCTAGCCCTGCAGCAACACCAACTCTGCTAGGCAGGAGATGGGCGTGACAGCCTCCTACTGCCAAAAAGAAATGCCCACTGCGCATGCACAGCACCACCCCATCACTGAGAGTCACATGCTGGCTGCAACAACGCCTGTGGCCACAGGTCCTCCTGGCCTGTCCTGTGCAAAGTGCTTGCTGCCAGGGAGGGTTACTGGGGTTGAGGGGGAAGGGTGACCTTCAGGCCAGGTCGTCTTGTTGCGCCCAGGTACAAAGGGAGAATGGGAGGAGGGGGTGAGAAGCTGAGCTAGGAGGGACCTGCAGAGGTCATCGAGAGCAGCTTTTCTCAACCTGCATGGGTCATGGCCCAAAAGTGGGCTGCAATAATATATGAATAGATCGCGAACAAGCTTTAAAGGAGAATCTATGACTTTTCCCACTACCTCCCTGCAAGAGGCTGCTTGGGGCCCCCCTTGCCCCACACACTGTGGGACAGTGGGTTGGGAGTGAGGAGCACTGGCCATCCATGTTTAGAATACGGGCTCTGCTCCAAAAAAGTGTGAGAACCACTGATCTAGCACAAGCCCCTGGCAGCCCTATGCAGCCCCATACAAAGCACCATCGAAGCTCTGTAACGAGACTGCAGCCAGCCCCGAGGCAACACAGGCCTCACACAAGCATTGCTCAGGGAGGAGGACTAGAAAGTTCATCCCTTGAGGTGTAGCCTTACTTCTCTAATGAAACACAACCCTCCCACTGCATCCTCCACCATCCCCGGGGGCGGGCTGCTTCCTGCGCTTCCCCGCTGCTGAGAGAGAGAGACTTCCTCTCCCCACCCCGCCAAATGCTGGCGCATCAGCCCCAATCCCCGGTGGGGAGATGCTTCCCCGCCGCCCATCCCCAGGGCAGCAATGCAGTAGGCAGAGGCGATCCGGCACCGCCCGCACTAGGTGCGGCGGGAAGGGCCCAGGAGCCCGGCACCCCGCGCCGCTGCATTGGGCTACGAACCTGCGGGTGGGCGCGGAGGCGGGAGCGGGCAAGGCAGCAGCGAGGAGCTGGCGGCGAGACGGCGGCAGCCGGAGCTTGGGACGCGAGGGATGATGCGGAGTCCGCAGAGGAAGGGGCGGGGCTTGCCGGGCTCGCCTTCCTTCGCGCCTCGCACCACTGTGATTGGAAGACCGCGCGCCGCCGCCCCCGCCTCCCTCAATCGCTTTCAAGGACAAAGGCTCGAGGGTGCCGCCCCCTCTTTCCCTTCCCCCAAATTTTCCAGCCGCGCTTTGAGGTCATTTGCAGGATGGGAGATGGGGCCGCCGCTCCCGCCGTTGCGGCGCCTGCCCGTGCTAGACGGTCTCAGCTGAAAACCGGGCACCCCACTCCCTCAGCAGAAATGATTTTTGAGTAAAATTCCTAGCAATTAAGTCACCTACAGAAGGAAAACGTCCCCATGATTTTCCCTTCCCAGCTCAGGCAGGCCTCCCCTCCCTCTTGGATTGACCCCACACCAGGTTTTTGAAGCCATGTCTTCACACCAACTACAGATGCTTCCTTAGCCTGTATTTATTTATACCTGAAAGCTTGCTAAGAAGAATTTTTCCAACTATTTGAGTCAGTCTAATAAAAGCTATCTGATTTACCCAAAGAACCTTGTCTGCTTATGTCCTTAAACCAACATGCTACAACCTACATCCCTGCCCTCTACAAATGAGACCAGCAGGGAAGTGGTAGAGGGACACAGCTGGACTTGGAAGATCCAGGAGCTGTATGTGCTCCTTCAGGGTCTCAAGCATCCAGGCAAGACCCTGGGAGACAGACAAGAGTGGCTCCATTTCATGGGTCTTCAGGCATAGGTTGAATAGACTACTGAAGGTCACTCCGAGTAGCTGAGCCGGAGCCAAGAATTGCATCTGCATCTCCCAGGACCAGGCCTGTGCCTCATCCTGCCTCTATTACTGCTACCACTTGCATTCCTGCTGCAGCAGGGCCTTCAAGCACACTGTACACATGCAAAGCTCTTCCCTATCCCTGTGAGTCTCATACATATTCAGCAGCAAGAACAGCTTTTGTTTCCTGGAATGTCAAAACTGTTCTTCACAGACTTATCTGACTCAGCAGAAACTTAAGGAGGGTTGCAACATGTTTCCTTCATGTTCCTATCTGTCATGTCTAGCATCATGCTGTATTCCCCTCATGGACTTGTGAATTTATCTTCAAAACATGCTGGTGAAGTAAGGAAGCAGGATATTATACTGAGGGGAACTGAAGGCTAGTCTACTCAGGGGCATCCAGGAAAAGACAGGGCAAATCTACTAAAGATACTAAGAGAGTGCGGATAAGATGCATCCTGGCAGATGCTGTCATTCAGATGTAAAGTGGGCTTTGATTGCTACAGTTTGCTCTTTGTTAGGCCCACTGTTAGCTGTTACACTTTATGTTTCCCGGGCAACCAGGAGCCCTGACATGAACACAGTAGTGTTGCATGATTTCACACAGGATGGCTCTGGCAAAGCCAAGGACTTCACTTCTGTGCTCCAGTCATATATAACCATTGCTTTTTCTGTTCCAACAGGTAGCTATCTACACAGCGATTCCTGACACTTGTTTTAGCTTGTCCTAGAAACAATGTGACTTACAACCATGGACACCACCTTTCCCCCAGAATTCTGATGTTTGATTCTGATTTACAGGATAAGCTGGTTGGGCAGGGAGACAAAGATTCAGTCTTCTTCTGTGTTTTGTAAAGCAATAAACACACAGACAACAGCAATACTGGTAATTTCTGTAGTGACATGAAATACTTTACCTGTGCCTTTTTTTAACCTACATAGGGGGAAATACAGTTGGATTTTTTATCTCTAGTTTTACCATTGCACTCCTAGTGAGGAAAGGATGGAAGTACTGTGCTGAAAACTTAGCAATATCACTACACAACATTCCAGTGGGACCTATCTCTAAACATTTTCTTTTTTTATTATTCACACAACAGAATCACTGGGAAAGGAAAAATGTAGGGGCAAAGCACCTAATAATGGAAACTGGCAAAACCTCTGGAGGAGAAATGATGACCCTGGATTTCTATGGAGACATAACTACATGACAGAAGGAGCACTGAGTGGGGCCTTATGGGAATGGCCCACATCCAGAACCGGTGGTCTACAGATGGGAAACAGTTTGCGAGGAAGCTGTCTTTGTTTATTGCCTGGATTTCCTCATCCTCAGCGCATTGCAATTAAGTAATGTCAAGTGGCATTATTATCTGCCATGTAGCAGAATTGTCTATGTGAATGCTTTTCTGTTGCATCAGCTGCAAACAATACATTCTTCACTGGAAAATGTATTTTTATTTATATTTCAATAGCACCAATGTGCTATGCATTTTTCAAGCTCACAGAATTGACAATAGCTGCCCTGAAATGTTTACAGTCTGGAGACAGGATGGTAAAATACTACCTTTATTTTGCAGAAATGGAGACCTGAGACCCAGAGAGACTAGATGACCTACCAAAGACTGTGGAAGTGGCAGTGGCGATGCATAGGGGGTGCACTTCCTGTTTAGGCAATGGGCAGGGGGGAGAGCAGGAGCACTGCTGCCCCCCCTGTGAGTGCCAGCTGGGAAGCAGAGCCGGCAGCAAAAGCGGTGCACTTTTTGGTGAGTGAAATCGGCCAGGGAGGCTCCCACCCTCGCAGTCAGTGTGATTGGCCGCCAGGGACACCCGCCCCCCACTCGCTGACTGGTGTTGAGGGGAGGGGGACATGTGCCCCCCTGACTCAAGAGGCACCAGAGGCACCAGTCGCCCATGTCAATTGGGGAGTTGGTCTATGACAAATCACAATTTCAGTTTTTTGAAATTCCGTCCAAACAAATTAAACTGCTAACCTTCAGACAGTTAGAAAGTTTTGTGTATACTAAAGCAGTGGGAATGGAGATGAATGTCTGTGTGGAGGAGAATAAGTGAAATAAATAGTTTTGACTCCATATAAAGTTTAATATTTATCTTGTATAGAAAATCCCTTAGGGCTGAGAACCAATTATTGAAGTGTCTCCCCATTGGACCTCCACATCACTTTAGGCCAGCTAAGATTTCATTACTCTTTACTCACCTGAGGCTACACCTATATCTAACTGGGGAAAAAGTCTTCTTATTTCAGCAACCTATTTCCCTATGTAGAAAGTGCTCCTCTTTGGCTGTCTTCTGGCTTGTTTCATTTCTTGTCATTAGATCTTTCTCCTGCTGATGGGTTGAGTTTTGTTTGATGGACCAACATACCTACCTACCTACCTACCTTTCTTCCTTCCATCTACACTCCCATCTGCATCAAAGCACGCTTATATAAAGTTGACTCCTACATGTCCACATATGTTTCTATTTCAGCTCCTGATTATTCAGTAGATATATCCGTCCATCCTACTGAGGCAAGTTAAAGTCATATGCCCAAAGTCACACAGAGTTGCCTGAAGACCCAGGCTTAAAACTCAGGACTCCCCATTACTTAATTTTATGTTTATTCCTTCAAGCCACATTTTATTCAACTTAAAATAAAGTGTATTATATCACATAGTAGGGAAAACCTCTCCCTGTGTGTTTTTGCTCTTTTTCTCATCTGAAGGAATGGCCACATATTCTTGGCGCTTGCTTCAGCTTTTGTTTACTTTTTGTTTAAAGATTACACTATGTTCCAGATAGTACACTGATGGCAGAGTGCTTTATAACTCAGTTAAATCAATAAAACAAACAGACAGATATACACAGACACACATAGTGATCACTAGCATTTGGAATATCAAGTACAATGAAGAAGCAAAGGCATAAAAGCTGTTACCTGAGCTGCATTGCTTTTTGATAGCTAAAATAAAGCTTCTTTATTTGCACTTTAACTTAACCAGTCAAATTTTTTTAAAGTGGCTTCCAATCAGGAATTTTGGGTGCTAATCTTTAGGCATCCCGTACCTTCCTGGGTTGCTTGCACAAGCACCACAATGGCAAGTGCATATTGTGTGTGTGTGTGTCTGAAAACCTGTTTTGTGTGCTCAAATGGGGTTTGTTCATGCTAATCATTCTGGTAGAGCTAAGGCCTGCCTCTCGATGCCTGGATCCATGCTTCACAGCGTGTGAGAGACAATGATCTCATGCATGGCAATGTTTTTTATGTCAATGGAAATGGAATGGTTATAAAATTTAGTGAACAGATTCAGAGAAAGCAATCATTTTGCAAGTGTCTAGGCCTACCTGATAGCCTTGGTTTATTAAACCAGCTGCTAAATATAAAAAGCAATGATCCATGGAGTAATATGCCACATAATTTCCACGTTACGTACATATATGCTCCATATTAAAAAAATTCTTGGTATTCGTGATCATTACAAGCTATTATGTTGAGTTACAGTAAAAAGAACAACATGGCTAGGGACACAAATTACACAGAAACTACTATAAGTGACTGGAAACTGGTTCAAATCTGTAACACAACAGAACTTCAGTGCATATGAACTGCTTTCAAAATGGCCAAAACCAGTTTAAGATAAATCTGGATGTAAGTATCAGTTTAGGTTAAATCGATTTATTGAACTTCTGCCCCAGATCCCCTCCAGACTCAAGTTAACTTACAGTCCCCCAGTATCCTAGGATGCTTTGCACCTCCCCTGCAACTCCCCCCCTTACCTCCCAAAAGGGTGGGCAATTTAGCCTTGGCTCAAGCTGTCTGCTTCAGCAGAGTAGGGAGGCATGCTATAGCACCCCCCAGCTTCTGGCCTGTGCCACTGCTGGCATGTGGCTGCATTTCTGGAATCAAAAGTCAATGTCTGTTCACTTGCTTATTGGATCAATCTATGCAGCATAGACTAATGTGTGAAGATTGAATCGATTCAGCCTTGCGTTTTTTGACTGTCTGTACTTAGCTTATATGAAATTAAATGGACATGAATGAAGGGCTTTTTTAAAAGTCAGCCCTTTCAAAGTGATTTCCAACAATATTCTCAGAAGTCTCCTGTGGGCAGATAATCATTATAGCCATTCTACACATGAACAAACTTGGATTGGAAAAAGTAAACCCAGCCAAAAAGTTTCACAGTGAATAAATACAAGGGTCCGGACTTCCAAGTCTCTGATCTAAACCAGTGAACACTTGGCATAAAAATATTATCCTAGGCTGAAGTCCTAGTTCTAAACTATCTTACTCCCTCAGGGCAATGTGAAGTCAAAGCAAGGTTCACACACTTGCAACTAGGCTCAACACTATGCTATCGCATGGGAGTATTTTCAATCCTTCAGAAGTTTACCAACTACATGAAAAATATATTTTAGTTCACTCCCCCCCATCATTCTGCTAAGCCATGATTTTATATTTTACAACAATGGTCTTGGCTGCACAATGACTGTACATTCAAAATACAGTAAATGATGTGTATTCCAATGTGCATTTTTTTAGTGTGCTGTGAATCAGAAGTTCACAAGTATTTGTGGTGGTTTGGAAGTAGATTTTCTACCAGCTCTAAGCCTGCAAACAACACACTATATCACGTGATTCCTTAGCATGGCCCATCAAGGCATCTCTGTTCATCAGTCACTCAGTCCCAAGGTTGCACTAACCATTGGGCCATCTTTGATGCAATAACTTTCCTCCATTCTTCCTAGTTTTATGCAATTCTTGTACAATCAGTCAGTTTTAATCCCACCCAGTCTTTTACGTTGGTGGTCCAGCTTATCTTGGATCTTCCTTCTCTTCTTTGTCCGCCCATGGCACCCTGCAGGATGGTGTTGGCAAGGGTGTTAGGCCTTCTTGTTATATGTCCAAGCCAAGAATACATCTTTCTTCTTATGATTTCAAGTAAGGTTCATATTCGCCAACTTCTTGTCTGATTTCCTCATTCACAGATTCATTTATACTATGTGCAGGGTATGGCTAGAAGTCTTCTGAAGCACTGTATATCAAAGGCCTCAATTCGCTTTTCCAGTGCCTTAATGAGCGGCTGGGTCTCACAGCCATAGAGAGTTGTTGAAACGGCAATAGCATTTAGTAGGTGGAATTTTGTTTCCATTGTGATGTTGCTGCTAGTCCTGATTTTCTTCAACTTTGTTAGCTGTCCAATGGCAATGGCTATTCTTCCTTTTACTTCTTTTTGTAATGTAGCATCTTCTGTGATGTTTGCTCCAAGGTATTTAAAATGTGTTACTTTTTCTAGCTTCTCACTGCCAACTTTTACTGATGAATCATTATTGCTTTGGGCTGATGTTACCACTACTTTACTTTTTCTCTACGCTGATTTCCATTCCATATGTCTTTGTAGCCTTATGCAGCCTTTCTGTTATTTTCTTAAGCTCTTTTGTAGTTCCAGCTCTTAAATCAATGTGATCAGCAAAACAAAGATTTCTCATCCTCCAACTGACACTGTTCCAGTGAAGGCATCTGACATGATTTGTTCCAGGTATAAATTAAATAAGCATCATGAGAGAAGACAACCTTGGTTTATTCCTACTGATGTTGCAAACCACTTCTCAATGTTGTTGTCAAGCAGGACTGCTACTTGCATTGGTGTAGAGTTCTTCTATAAGACATATCAATGTGGGACTGACATTATGCTTATTCCTAGCCTGGCAAAGTGCTTCTTACCACACATTTCTGTCCATATTCTTCACTAAAGCCACAGATTTCATCAGAGGTCTTCAATCATTACCTTTGACATAGGTTTTCAGCCTTAAAGCATAAGTCTTGTTAACTCGATTCCTTTATTCTAGTTATTCTGTGGCTCAAAATGTACAATAATTCACAGTGAAAGTATTCTGGACACATCTTAGCCAAATACCTTATTTTTCCAGTATTTGAAAGAGATTGGATTTATTTAACTATTCCAACAAGCCAAGGAGAAAACAGTGGCCAAGGTTCGCCATAGGATCTCTTCTCGCACAAAACCTACAAAAGGAACCTGCCATCAAGAATCCATTGAAGAAAGTTGCCTTGGCAGAAAGTGACTGACTGAAGGATGACAGCCTCAGAGGGGGCCTGGGCAGGACAGCTATGGATATACCCACTCCCAACTTTAAGTGTGCACTCTGAGGGATATCAGGTTGCAGCAAAAGAGTGACTTCCTCTGGTGCAAAATATTATTTACTTTTTGTCAGCTTGGGTAATAACTGACCATACACAAATAGACGGATATATCTAGCACAGTATGATTCCTCTAATATATATATCATACTGTGCTAGGTATATCTATCTATTTGTGTAGATGGCCAATTATTATGTATAGCATTTAAACTGAAAATACTTTATCTTTAATATCATAGCAAGTGGAACATCAAGTAGTAGCTCTACCGATGAAACCAAAGTTCCCTCTAACCTCTGCTACTCCATTCATGTGTGCAGACTGTTTTGTGAAAAGTCTCTGAGAGTTTGGACACATGCACATTCCAATCAAAACAAATGGAGTTACATTTTGCAATAGTGGATCCAGAGTGCAGTATGGCAAAGGTTATTTAAAACACTGAGGAAGGTATTTTGAATGTCCATTTGGAAGTTTAAACAGACCTCACTTGATCGTATAAGCATCTTCCTCACCAGCATTGAATTCCTTGAGCAAAATACTTGTAAAAAAGGTAGTACGTAGGTTTAATTTTCTCTAAGAATCCCTTTGTTTCAGTCAGTGGCCGCATCTATACAAGCAGTGGGCCGCGGAGTTATTACTTTGCAGTCATTTAGTAGTTGCTTATGCAAGTACTAAATGATTGCGCACTAACTGGCGTTACTGAGCAATACCATCACTGCACTGTTTTTTTCAGATGCTAATGCGCAGTAGCAACGAGCTACTGCACAGAAGCTTGCTACTATTGCACAGTGGCATCTGGTGTACGGGTGCCGATTAATAACAACTTTTACTCACAGAAGGATTTAGCAATCTGTTGATTAACAATCATTTTCATTCATGGATCTGAAATGCTGTACGATTCATAAGTGTCTTGGTCACCATTTTTGGATTAGTGTGGCTAAGACAATAGGAATATTAGGAGACTTTTCCAATTTTATAGGAGTCCTTGAAGAGTTGGGAATAGAATTCAGGCACTATTTCTTCAGGTACTTCTGACAACAGACCTAACTTGGATGTTCATATCTGAAAATAAAATTTCTAATGGGCATTTTCTATTTCATGGGTGTGTCTATATGAGACGGTTTACTACACAGTTTACACATGCACACCATTTCCTGCACAGTAAATTAGTCTACTGCACAGTTAGCTACTACCTGTAAATAATAGTAGTAAACTAACTGTGCAGTAGATACTGTGCAGTAACACATGTGTACATGCTGATTGCAAGCCAGGAAATGTCCCGCTTCTGTCCCCCAGAAGCAAAACAACTCTGACCAACAGTGGCTTAAAGAAATCCCTGTCCAGCTGGGGTCTGGCTGGGATCTGCCCCAGAAATGGAACAGCTCCTGGTTGCATGGGGGAAGCCCCACTGGGCACTGGGCTTGTTCCCATATGCACAGGGGTGGGAGAACTCTGTAGAAGCAGCTGTTTCCCAGCCCCCTGCACATCAGGACCACTGCTGCTGTATCTGGAAGAGCTCTCCTGGCCCCTATGCACATGAGGACTAGCCCCATGCTCCCTTCCAGGCCCTGGGCTAGCACCCTGGGGTAGCCTGGAGTTCCCCTGGCTGCTGTAGGGGGCCAGAACAGGGTGGGGATAGCTCTGTACCAAGCTGCTCTTGCTGGGAGCAGATTTACTTCCAATAGGGGGCATGTTTAGACATGCTCCCAGGGAATGCTTACTGCACAGTATTTTACTGCACAGTAAGACTTTATAGCATTAATAGCATGTGTAAATACACCACATGAGGTCTTAACTGAGGTTTAAAGGCTTAAAATTCTTACCATCTTTTTTGTACTACAAACACAGCACATTTAAAGGCCACCAAGTTTTCTGCAGTGTTTGTTGCATTGCTTTGTGAAATTTCAGTGGGGCATGAAGATGATCAGTCTCTAACTGCAGAACCTGGTAAATACCACTTTTTGCAAATACTGAATAGATCCTGATTTAGCATTTTTCTTTTTGGATTTAACAGAAGCCCATTTGTAGTTGAATTACTTTGATGAAAAAGAATTAAGTCTGCACCATTTCAACAAACTGAAATTGCAGTCATTGCAAGTTTGGATGGCAGTAGACTTGGCAAGGGGATTTATAGACTTTCAGTACAAGGTCACTGTTGTAAAACTGGGTTAGGTCAGTAGTTGAGTTACCATATTTCCAGTTTCAAAAAATAGGACACCTGTCAGGGAGGGGGGCAGGTAATATGATTGTGGGGGGGGCCGTGATATGCCCCTGCCACTCACTCCCAAGTCATACCTCCAGCCATGCTGCTGCCCCTCACTCCCAAACCTCAGTACCCCCCACCCCCCGACCATGCTGGTGCTTTTTACATGCACACACACACCCCCCGCAACCATCCCCAAGCCCTGGCCCTCCAACCCCCACCCCCAACAGACTTACCAGTATGCAGCTGCCAGAGATAGTCCTAGCACTGTGTGATGCCCCTGCCTCTAATCGCCCTGCCCCAGTTCGCTCTAGCCTCAAACAGCTCCTTGCTAGGGCAGGCCAAGAAGTGCCAGGAAAAACTTCAATGCTGAGCAGAGCAAAACTCCGGACATTTTTTGATATTTTCAAAAAGTGCATAGACAAAGATGGGAGGACCCCAAAAAAGGACATGTCCGGGAAAACCCAGACGTATGGTAACCCTAGTTAGTAGGGACTGAAAGCTGTTATTCTGAAATGGGAGAGGTCAGTTTAGCCCATGTTAATAAATACCATTACTTTGGTCATTAATTTGCCTCCTGTTGGAACTCTCAACCAAGCACATAGGGCTCCTATAGACGTGCACGGAACTTGCTCTGAGGTGCTGGATTTCTAGCACGTCGGAGCAGACAAGATTAGTCAAGCCTGCTGAAGCATGGAAATTGACACACTCTCGCAGCCTTCCATCTCACATGTATCAGTTCCCCTGCGTCCCTGTGCTCAAAAAATGGTAGCGGGGTGCTTTGAACTAAAACATATTCAATGAGCTTTATTTCAAAGTGCCCCACCACCATTTTTTCAGTGCGGGGATGTACAGGGATGCTGATACATGTGATGCGTGGGTGCTTTTAATTAGTTCACCAGAGCCACCCAAGGGATGACAAGATCAAACAGTCACAAACTCCACTGTGACTGATTCAGGCTGGATATAAGGAAGAACTTCTTCACTGTCCGAGCCCCCAAGGTTTGGAATAGATTGCCACCAGAGGCAGTTCAAGCACCCACTTTGAACGCCTTCAAGACACATTTGGATGCTTATCTTGCTGGGATCCTATGATCCCTGCTGACTTGCTGCCCCTGGGGCAGGGGGCTGGACTCGATGATCGTCTGGGGTCCCTTCCAGACCAAATGTCTATGAAATCTAGTGCGACTCACTAATTAAAGCACCTGGCACCACATCCCAAATCACATGTAAAAATGCCCATAAGGCTTGGAAAGTCTCTGTCTATCCTAGAAGTAAAGACCAGGATGGACTGTAATTTCTTTGTCATGCTGTTTGAGAAATTTTAGTTTGTATTACACTGCTGTATTATTTCACAAATATGGTAGAACAACACAATATTTGAATACAAAGTTCAGTTCACAAATAAAATGTATACACAAAAATGCTTACATATCGTTTTATCTTAATGTATCCACTTCACCTATATGGAATATTTAATTGTGTTGCTATATCAAGTATATTTTATAATGGGAAATATACCAAAATGATACAAATTTAAATTAATTTATATACTAAAACTACATATTAATTTAGACTGCCTTAGTTCTCATTTCTACAAAGTTGTCATCTATCTTGAAATTAAAATAGGTACTACAAGAAAGGAAGTAAGGATGCTGAGTGATTCTCTATTTATCGTTAACTCTTTTCTCCCAGGCAGAATGGGTTTTCTGCAGTGCAGCTATGCAGTACAGCTGGAGAAGTAAATTCTTCTGGGGGATGCATCTACATGTGCTATTACTGCAGATCAATAAACTCCAGACTTTATTGTGCCTGGGTGCACCATTTGAACTTGCACCCAGGAGCAATAAACTTCATAGCAATAGGCTTCACAGTTTGTTCATGTGCAGCATGTTGAGCCAGGTCAGAGTAAATACAAGTACTATCCTGCTGCAGAGTAAATCAGTTTACTCCAGCTTAATAATGGTGCATGTGTGGACATCAAGATGTTTGCTAGCTGCTAATTAGTCAGCTGGGCAGTAATCATCTCATGTAGATACACCCAGAGAGATGCAACTTATGCCAATAAAATCCTATTGCTGAGGGAAGCTGTTTTTTGCAAGTAGATGACCATGGAGCCTGAGGCTTTTTTCTACCTAAATGCAGTAGTTACTAAATGACATTGCTAAGTCTGCAAAACTTCTAAGTGAAGATCAGGCCTGAGGTAACTGAGTGGGTACAGTAAATGTGGCTAAATGAAATTGCCACCTTCGTATAGCCTCCTATATTCCTATATGCAATTTATAAACTGAGATATTAAAGATATTAGTTTAATATCATGGTATCATAATGCAGACATGTAGATGCAGTGAGGCTTTTAGCACTTGGAAAGGAAGAATGAGGCTTCTGAGATGTTCTGTCCTATTTCATGTTAAATCTTGCTCATATGTATGGCTGATACAGAAAAGCAGAGTCAGTACAGTGTCAGTACTCATGCAGTGAAATTATAATAAATCAACTCCACAGATAATGAAACTCAGAACTCTGATTTAAAGAATTCCCAGTGACTTGGGAACTAGCACACCATAGCTACTTCTCAGTGTAATGCAAAGGTCATTCATTCCTGCTGAGCAGTATACTGTAGAGAAATCCAGGTACATGTGCACAATGTGCCTCATGCCAGTCTCAAAAGAGTATTGTGTGCGCTAATGCAACTGCCAAGGTCAAGTGCCTCTGAATGTATTTATAGTAGCAATCCAGTGTCATTGAGCACTGGTATGTTAAGTGCCTACACCACTAACAAAGTGAAATGACCATAGCTGTTCTCTAAGAACACCATTCTCCCTTTCCATTTACTCTTGTGGCTTGTGTCCTCTGCTGCCCATAGCTGCAGACTAAAGTTACAGTATGTAAACCTTCTCGTTTTGTCCTGCTAGCTCTTTTAGCTAAAAAATTTAGATGAAGTTAGTATTTGGATAGGAAACTTCCCAGGAACACCCGCAAAGAGGACATACATTGTCATAGGTTCAGTAATGACTTGCCAATGCCCAAGTGAGATGAAAATGCAAATAGTGTTGTCTGAGAAGTAGTAAAAGTAAAGCTCTTCCTGCCAACATCATGCACTCACACAAATGGCAAGATCACATACTCAGATTCTGGGTTTTTCAGGCAGCTGCATTGATTCATATAAACCATTGAGTTTCTTGGCTTTGGAAAATGTTGCATGGAGATACTGCATTCTTTATTAGACAAGAATGCCAGTGCTTCCCTCCAGGGCAGGAAGGTAAAAATGTCCCTTAAAGAATTCATTGACGGTTCCTAAAACACGAGCCTAACACCAATCATCACTCATCAATTTTCAGGGACGCCATTGAGAAGGTCATAACAAGCATAAAGCTAGCTAAATGAAAAAAATTCTACTTCTGCACTCTCACAGATTTTGTTCCATACTGACAGTGTGTGTCCTTACAAGATGCTATGTCACCATAGCTTGTTGCTATGGTGACGTAATATCTACGGGCATGAACCATGACACTGATGCTACTGTGCAGGAGCAATGAGCTGCTACACAGTGCGACTTCACAGTAGCATGGGAAAAAACTCATGCAGCTTTGGAACTGTGCAGTAATGCTGGTTACTGCACAGTCACTTAGTACTTGCTTAATCAAATACTAAATGACTGCAAGTAGCAACTATGTAGTCCGGTGCACATGTAGATATATTCTGTGGAGAATTTGGTGCATTAACTGACATTTTTTGTTACATGCTCCACTTTGGGTCTCACCTAAAGGCCACTCAAACTGAAGATTAATGCAACAGTCCATATACTTAGGTTTTAAGCAACTGGGGCACAAACCAAACTTTTGCTTCATGTTTGTACATAGTACCTTCACATTTAGGGCCACAACAAGGGTTTGTAGACAGCACCGAAATACACATGGTAATATATAATGGTGCCTCTTGCTGGGAACCTGTCATCTTTGTGCTCCTATTCTGCATTGGCTTCCAGTTAGTTTCCAACCCACTGAATTGTGCAAGGTTATTCACTCACTTAATTCCATTAAAATCTGCCCTATGTTGAGCATTTCTAAGGTGACTATCATGGTAGAATCTGTGCACTGCATATAACTTCTCCTAAATACATACAACAGCTATGTTGCAATTAACCATTTTGTTTAATGGTTTTTTTCCATTATCCATTTCTTCCTATAAACATGGGCCAGGATCTGTTTCAACCACAGGAGCAAAATCCTGCAGCAATTCCACTGATTTGACTGGTCTTCACTTCCTTGGGTTCAGGCCATTCAGGCTGGATTGTGGCTCCTGCAGCCCCTTCAGGTCTCTGGCAGCATAAAAGGACTGTAAGGGTACTGCAATAGCCCCTGGGAAAATTCCCCAGGCACACATGCTGTAAAGAGCCAACTTTAGGTGGCTCCTCTTCAGAGCCCACTTCCTCTATGGAGCACTTGAGGAAGGATTGGACAAAACACTACCAGGTCTTCTTTGATAAATTCACTGCAACAAGTTGGAATTAAGGAACCATTTAGAAATTTTTGCCTGCCTCAGTTCAGTACACCATCACAGGAAGGAAACAAATCTAAATACATGTGCAAGCACACTCGCAGTAGGAGAGAAGAGCCTAGGTTACAATGAGCCATAAAGGAGACCCTGACAAATAGCTTAAGTAATACAGTCCAAAAGCACTGTCACACAGCTTATTCCAAAGGTTGCTGCTCTTTAACCATCAGAGGGTGTATCCAGACAAGTGTGCATGCGCAGTACGTGACACCATGGACTCGTCTGTGGCACTGAGCACTGCATGTGCTGCACATACAGGTGTTCCCCGCACTGCTAATTTGCAGTGCGAGGCGGGGAGGGGGGTTGACATGGGAGACCCCAGCATAAAAGAAACCCATGCTAGAAAAAAGCAGGGTGGCGCACGTGGTGGCAGTGCGCCACCAGAGACCAGAGTCTGACCGGCAAGAGTCATGCTCTGGCTGCCAGCTAGACTCTCTGCTGCTCGATCACCGCCACTGGAGCTCTGTGCCCAGGGCCTCAGATAAGGCTGCTGGGGCCAGCCAAGGTGCTTGCCCCAGCCTTCCCTACGCCACCCAGGATAACTTGCTGTGTGACAGAGCACACTTACACAAGCATTTCCTGGGGACAAGTAGCAGCAGTGTGTTCTAATGTAACAGGACAGAAAATGACTCGTAACACTGGGGTTGTATGGTGGTGGGGTTGATGGAGGCAACGTCGGAAACTTAGAATATTGAGGCCAAAGACCTCAGAAATAATTGAATCATGTAGTAATTGTGACAGTAATTGCAGTGGGAGCTGTACAAATTCTAAATCTTCAAACATACACAGGCACACACAAGGAACATATAAGGAATGGCAAGAAAAGCCTGTGCACAGCAATCACACATGGCCCTCCAGAAACAGGATTGTCCACTGGAACAAATTATGGCTCACTGGGGTTCAGGTCCAACATAATTGTGGTCTCCAAGCTTCACAGTCTTCCTAGCAGATACTCTCTTGACTCTCCTCCCGTTTTTTACCTAATGGAAGAGTACATTCCTCCTTTTCAGTCCCCTTCCCAATTCTTCATCCTTTGCAAGGTCAACTAACCCAAGTGTGCAGGTGCAGTAACAGAGTTCTGAGGTTGTCAAGTCATAGTTCTATGTGAAAAATCCACATTAAGTTCTGCGGTAATGCCCTTCATGTTTGGAGTTTTAGATATGAAGGCCCACCCGTTCCAAAAGAACACCCAGACTGAGAGTGGTTTAATAAAATGGGGAATTTGGATGGGCAGAAAATAGTTACCGCATATGAATGAGATGCTAGTTTCAGTTTAAGTGTGTTTCAGTTCACTTTGATTCCACCCCCTGTTAGTCTTGCTTTTTTCCCCCTTTCATGCAAACCCAGCATGGCAATGAGAAATCTCAGAACAAAACCAGAATATGTCATGCATGATGTGTGCATTTGCAAGAATTCATAGAGGATGATTCAACCCAGAGTCCTTCCTGGAGAAAGACTGTCATACAAACTTTACTACAAAACCACCAAAAAACGTTCAAACTGACAAGTTTTGCACTCATCCAGAGACTGGTAACATTTCTACTTTGAATTTCAGTGAAGGGTTTGTAGTTTCCACACCCACAGCAGAGTGTTTCCCATGCAACTCAATTGCTTTCACTTCATTTTTAAATTAGTAATTTTTGCATTTGACTGGGAGAGGAATGAAGTACCATCAAGATGATTCAGGTTAAATGGTACTATGGATTGGAGCTTGTATGGGTAATACCTCACTACTGCCCCAAGATAACATCAGAAAAGAAGGCACTGGTAAAATATAGAGTGAGCACATTTAAACTCATTTATATTTAACAAAGGGACAGAGTCCTAAAACAACTAGCTTGTGAAAAGGCACTATGTCCTCCTAAGAAATGGTGAACAGAAGAGCAGGAAGAATGAATACTTGTTAAGCAGGGTGAATTCCAGCCAATAGGATAGACTCATCAGTGCATACTGGTTCATTCTTCCTGATTGAATCAGTGCATACTGATTCATGCCTACGCAAAGTCTGGATAAATAAATTATTTGTCATCGTTAATCCACCTCTAAGCTGGATTGACTTTCAGAAGAAAAAAATAGTGAGAGTTTACTAAAATCTCTGAATGGAGGGATCTCAGCTACACAATTTATGGCAATGGGGGATTGCTCTTTCGGCCTTTTGGGAGGCATTTGAACTTCAAGGCCTCTGGGCTTGGGGCTTGCATATAGGATGCCTGCCATGGATTTGGGAGAATCTGAAGCCCCAGGCTAAAGAGTCTGGGAGGAAGGATACTTGCCCATGGTTGTACCACAAGAATGATTGAGCTCTGTTCAATCAAAAGAATTTGGAATGGATTTGGCTGATTTGGCTCAAGATATGAAAGTAAAAAAAAAAAAAAGGTGTAAAGCAAGTTTTTAGTAAGCATAAATCATAACCATTTCAGTTAGTGGAGGACATGGAGGGGAAGGGGGAAGGACTGAGAAGTATTCCAGCAGAGGTGCAGGAGCAGCAGTGTAATAGGTTTTGTTTCTCTATGTATCGTGGAATGGGTGCATAGACGTCACTTGGAAGCAGGGGACTGGTGAGTCTATGGGAATGATCTTTCATATTTGTCACCAAGATCACTAAGCATGATTGCATTCAAATGACATTTAAATGAACACCTAATTTGCAAATGTCTGCTACCAAAACCAATCATTTCTACAATACAGTACAATTTCTTCTTCCACCTGTAATATATCCCTTTGGCATGAATGATGGGCATAGTGTGAGAGCTGGATCCACCAGTTCTATCTGCTGAGAACTCTCACACAGGTGTGATAGGGAAACAGAAAGCTATTAAGGGAATATGAAATACAAAAACCATCAAGGCAGTATAATTAAATCAGAAGTAGTAAGAGGCTGAATATAGTTAAAGTTCAAGTTTATTAACATCCTAAAGCATCATACAGTCTTCAATAATATCTTTTGTAAGAGATGTTCGGCTGATACTGTATGTGAAGTCAGCCTGGAAACTAGGGAAAAATCACTGCTCAGGCCAGCCCCCAGAAAGAAACTTGGCTTGAGCCTACATTCAGCATGCCACGTGAGTACTTTTGCCTGATAAGTTGCATAGAATCTGTATCTTGATTTTGAAAGCTGTTTTACTATTGTATTGAAAGCATCTTGCTGTACAGTAGGTGGGGCTGAAGGAAAGGATTTAAAAAATGGAAGAGTCACCACCAGTGAGTGCTAAGGCTGGAGTGTCAAATTAGGGTTTAAGGGCTTGACTTTCCACTGCATCATTATTCTTGTAGCAAAGAGGTGCACACTGTGGGTGTCAAATGGGAGTGGTAATCAGGCCCCCACACTTCCCTCAGCTGCTCACCACCTGCCCTTTCCATTTTCTCCCATCTGGTTTTCTGCTTGGTGAGCAGGGTGGCGCATGTGGTGGCAGTGTGCACCACCAGAAAACAGAGTCTGACCGGCCAGAGTCATGCTGTGGCTGCCAGGTAGTCTCTCTGCTGCTGGATCACCGCCACGGGAGCCCCAGGAGGTGCCCAGGGCCTCAGATAAGGCTGCTCAGAAAACCCAGTGTATTCGATTATGCAGGTACCTTGAAAGAACAGTTTAAAGTAGGAATACATTCTCAGAGAACTTATTCCAGATGGATACCAACACAAATGGGCAGTATCTAGCCTACTGGGGGCCTTTTGAGGGAGCAATTAGGTTCATTCCAGCATAGATCCTGAAATAAGATCAATGTTTCTGTTTTTTTCAGGTGGCTTAATTTTTCGTATAGACATCGTAGAGCAGTATTTTTGGTTTTGGTTTTTATGGACCCTCTGTAAATATACAGACTGTTGTCAATCCTGACTGCAAGATCATCTAGGCATTTTAACTGGAGCTTGTGCAGGCAATCATTGCCAGCTGGGGACTCATCTCCCTGCCTGCAGCCTTGACTCACGAGAGTGGCACTAGTGACTAAGGTCCACTGGATGTGAGCTGCAAAATGACTATTGTTATGATAGGGCCAAGGATTTTTGTAGGTGATATCTTTTACTGGATGGGACAAAGTTAGACAAGTCTTTGAAAGCAAGACATTCTTTATCAGGTCCCACTGTTACAGTATGGTCATTGTTACGTTAATAATTTCTACTATTTTCTTACAGCTACATTAACTAGTCTAATTTTTTGTAATGTAGCCATCTTCCATATATTGATGTTATTGGCAGAATTAATGGATGAAGCCATATAATAATTTAAGCTTTTTGCCCAATGGACTCTTTTTTACTCTCTTTGATTTTGATGTTACTGTGTCATTTCCAGGTCCATAAATTAAAACCTGCCAAGCATTTGATTGATCCTTTAGATTTTTTTTTTTAAATACCAAAGAAACCCAGTTGTCATCATAGCAGTGACAGATGATACCTTCAGAGTAACAAGCTTAACATCATTAAAATCATAGACTTGCTTTTCATCTTAGACTTGTCTGGTACAGAAGCTGATCAAACTGTGCCACAAGAATGTATACAAGCCTGAAAACTTGCATTTTTTTCCATTTACTTCTGAGACAGTCATAGGCTAGGATGAACTTTAGAGTCATAATGGAAGTGTGAGCACAGTTTGACAATCTCTGGACCAGGATTTCTATGTGAGCAAATACAAAGGCACATTTGACTATTCATAGGTGTAAAATGCAATCTAAAATTGTATGCACATTCTGAATTCCATCTCTGCAAAGCTCCAGCGTGTTCCTATATGGGGCTCCCACTCAGTCCCTTGGTAACACAGAAGTTCAGCCAAGCGCTTATGTCTAACTTCAGCCATTTGCTTTTGTCCCAGGGAAGCCTGTGGATTTATTCATGGATTTAACTTCAAATACATGCACAGGTGTTCTGCTGAATCAGACACAAGGCATGGATCTGGCTATGCTGTCACATAAATAAAAGATGCAAAGGAAGTGGAGTCATGCAGGCATGAACTCTTCCTAAATGGGAAGGAGTTGTTCAGTAGAAGGTAAATTTTCTCTAGTTAAGTGAGAAGATCACAAATAAAAAGTTGTTAGTTTTTAAGGGGAAAAGTTACAAATACTGGTGAATACTTGGCCACCTGGGAACTTCATTGAGCACACATCTGTGTATACTGTGTGGCCCATCTTTCTCTCTTGAAGTCTGTGCCCTCTGGGATCTTTCTGTATGCCTCCCTGTGGTTCTGTAAAAGTTCAGGCAGTGCCTTGTCACCAGCTTTGAACTACCCAAGGAGCTGCCTCTTTTGTGTTACATCTGAATAGTATAAGCCCTTTGTTCTTAAGTACCAGGGTTCATTTGCAAAGAAAGTAATATTTATTCTATTCCATTATGGAAGTAAAATGCATCAATTCCACCAAAATGAAATATGCCCATTTCCTTGCTAGCAAGGGAAAATATATACCAACTATTTAATGTTATTGGGACTGGGATCTTGGTTATGAAAATTCAATACGTGTCCCCTGCAGCCAATTGAGTGATATCCTGAAGCATGGGGTCTGATTATCAAATAGTTTTAAAAAAAAATTAAAGGCTAAAAAAAAAAAATACCCACCCTGTTGACACTCAGGCATAGTCACTGCCTATTACATAAAGGTTCTTGAATTTATATATTCCAAACATAGTACACTTCCATATCATGCTGGTTTCTACACATTTTGGCCAACACTTTACCATGCGTATACTTTTTGAATTTTAATATTACACAGAAACATTCGATAATTGTGAAACCAGAAAAAGAAAGAGAACACAAATGATAGATTATATCAAATGTACAGAAAACAATTTATTTACCCAAGGGAGTTGTTCTTTGTACCATTTGACTAAAAATATGTATTTTTAGCTTAAGGATTCCAATCTCACCTCTGTTATCTGTATTTCAGTAGTACCTATGAACCCACTCATTGATGGGTTCATAGGTATCTATGGGGCTCAACACTGTACAAAATTCAGAAGGTTGCACCCTGCAAATAATGCCTCCCGTCCCCACTGTCACTAGCCTCCATATGCTCTTACCAGCCTCTCTCATTACCTAGAACCTCCCCAAGAGGAAGTTAGGGTTTCTATGACATGCAAGACAAAGCTGAACAGCTTAATATTTTCCTATTATTCATACAAGAGAACCAGCAAATGACCAAAATTATTCTAATCCAAGTTGGAAAAGGGTGTAATGTTCAGAGGTTTTTTGTGTTTGTTTTTAAAACACTTATCCCATCTTCTGAAACCAAAAAGATAAGCAAGTATAATACAGATGAGCATTTTCTTAAGTAGGCTATAATGCCTTTCCACATTAGATATTTGAGCATTTGTGAATAAATCTTTAGAAAAAGGTCAGATATTAGGCTGAATTTTCACCAAAAGCAGTTAGTGGTGTTACTAGCTTACAGACTGGCCCCCATTCACTGCCTTTTGTTTTTAAATTCAAATTTCAACTCAAAAAAATCTTCAGGTTTATTTTTTTGACAAGTGCTATACATATCTAGTAGACATGAAGGACTAACTGGAATCTTGTCTTGGTTATTTTGTGTGCCTGTTTACAATGAATCATTACCTTATTTTTCAATGGTCTGGGCAAAAGCTCATTTAAAATAATATGAGAGCACAAGTGCACTAAGATGTGATATGATATAAACACTAATTAAAAGATTTGCACCAAGTTGGTCCAAGGACCAATATCATGTCATTTGATTTTATTTGTTTACTACAGATTCCTTGCCTTACCTTAAATAGCAACATTTGCACCTGCCCAGAATGGATCATGTTGAATTTGGACCTTTTATTTCACTGTATTCAGTATTCCTAATGGCCTACTGCATGGTATCATCAACACAGTAACTTTTATACAGAATCCTACGTACAATAATTTTATTTTGTTAACTGTATGAAAATATTATAGCTGGCCAGTTTTCCCACTACATTGGCCAGACATCTAGAAGTATTCTTTCAGACTATTATAACAATGGAATTAATTGCATCTTATTTGAAATTAAGATTTTTTTCTTCCCAGAAGTTAATAGCGCACAAGTCATTTGCTTCAAACTCTTGCAGATCTTTACTTTCATAATTGATAGGCACCCTTGCCAGTATGATATTTCTGGGAAGCTCTTGTCCATTCCTGTATTTCCCACTGAATCATCAGTTTTCTTGATCATTTTCTAAGGTCTAGGGAGCATTTTGTGCAGAAGTGTCTATAAGATGGCTTCCACTAGTTGATGGTATCTTTTTAACTTCACCTGTTTGCATGTACTGCTGAAATGGCACAATCAAGGCCTCTATTGACTCTTTTGTGAAATCCTATGAAATATGAACTTTCATTTCTACCCAGGAGAACTTTTACAATCTTTTCTCCAATGCCTGATGAAGGGTATTTGTGCCCGAAAACTTGCAATTAAAGAATTTTTTTTGCAAAAATCTTAGTTTAATAAAAGATATCACTTCTACCATGAGCCCAGATTGTAGCTGTATTGGTCTAGAGGAAAAAGCAAATCTGGATATCTGACACAGTCAAGGCCACACCTTCATAGATATATATTTATTCACACTGAGTAATAAAGCAAGAGTAGTTTATAGTTTCATAGCGTCATAGTTGTTAGGGTCAGAAGGGACCTCAATAGATCATGGACTCTGACCCCCTGCCCTGGGCATGAAAGAGCACTGGGGTCATATGACCCCAGCCAGGTGCTTGTCTAGTCTCCTTTTAAAGACCACCAAGGTAGGAGAGAGCACCACCTCCCTCGGAAGCCAATTCCAGATTCTGGCAACCCTTACTATGAAGAAATTCTTCCTGATGTCCAACCTAATCTGCTGTCTGTCAGTTTGTGGCCATAGTTCCTAGTTATTCCAAGGGGTGCCTTGGTAAACATAGCATCTCCTATTTTTCACTGCCTGCCCCTGCCGCCTGATGAATTTGTAAACGGCTGCAAGATCCCCTCTCAGCCTTCTCTTGTGGAGGCTGAAGAGATCCAGGTCTCTCAGTCTCTCCTTGTAGGGCCTTACCTGCAGGCTCCTAACCATACAAGTGGCCCTCCTCTGGACCCTCTCAAGGTTATCCAGGTTCCTCTTAAAGTGCAGCACCCAAAACTGGATACAGTACTCCAACTGCAGCCTGACCAATGACACAGAGGGGAAGTATCACCTCCCTCGACCTGTTTGTGATGCACCTGCTAACATATGATAAACTACAGTTAGCTTTACTCATTACTTCATCACATTGATGGCTCATATTCATCTTGAAGTCAACTCTGACTCTGAGATCCCTGTGGCATAAGAGTGACTGACTTTACTCTGGTGAAGCCTAACCACCATTAGGGAAATGCTGTGGGAATATTTATTCTTGGAGGCCAAATCAAAGATGGTATATTTAAAGCATGTTCTGCACTTCTATGAAATTTCAGGTTACTACAAAATGTTAGTAATGCTAATTCTCCAAATCTTACCAGTATAACCTTATATTAATACTAGCAAATTGCCCGTCAAGAACAGAGGCCTGCGTCTGCCCCCCCACACACACCTTGGGCTGGGACCGCAGGCGCTCCCCACCTCCTTCCAGCCACTTCAGGCTGGGGCCTGGGCTGTTCCCCCTTCCTCCCCCCCACTGCTTTGGACTGGGGCCTGGACTTTTTTCCTCTCCTCCCCACTGCCACTTTGGGCCGGGGCCAGGCCTGCAAGCACGGCGGCGATCATGGCAGCAGTGGCAGTCGTGGCCATGGCAGAGTACAAACACCAATAACCCTCCCTCTCTTCCCACTCCCCTCCCTTCCTCCCCTCTATCCTGCTGCCTCCCTGTCCCCACTGGCTGTTGTTGGGGGGGGGGGGGGGGGGGG
>NW_017729022.1:97421728-97461013 GCF_001723915.1 Gavialis gangeticus | reverse complement strand
GGGGGAGGAGGAGGGCACTCTGGCCCCTAGCTCCAAGGAGGAGGGTGGAGCAGACTAATGCTGCTGGCCTTGACCCTCCCCCCACCCAGTTCGTCTCCATCATGGTGGCGCTTTGGTCCCCGTCATCCCACTTTGCCTCTGAGAAGCAGGGTGTGGGGGGAGCCAGGCCAGCTCCACTAGCCTGCCCCACCCCAGCTCCAGCCCCTCAGTCTCCTACCTGTCATGGCAGCACTCTGCCATATATCTCTGTCTGTCCAGAGCACTCTGATTGGCTGCCGAAGCAGCCCATCAGAGAGTGTGAATAAAGCATTACAGACAGACAGACTAAGGCTTTTATAATATTAGAACACATCTAATGATATTATCTAATAGTAATAATTATCTATTACTAATACTAAATTATTATCTGTTACTAATACCTCACGTCACTGGAGAAGTACCATCAGTGCTGCCTGCAAAAGATCCTTTGGAGCCAGTAGGAAGACAGATGCACTGAAGTTAGCATCCTCTTACAAGCAAACACCATGAGCATCAAGGTGATGATCATCCAACATCAACTTCACTGGACTGGCCACATCATCCAGATGTCCAACTCCAGACTCCCGAAGCAAGTTTTATTCTCCCAACTCAGTCAAGATGTATGTTCAAGAGAATGGCAGAGAAAGTACTTCAAGGGCATTCTCAAGGCCAACTTGAAAAAAATACAACATTGACATCACCTCATGGGAAACTATTGCCCAGGATTGGCCCAAATGGAAGAAGAGTCTGCTGCAAGGATCTCAGTACTTTGAAGCCTCCTAATGACAACAGGAGATACAAAAGTGGGAGAGGCAGAAGCAGTATGTTACAGACCTAACCAAGAATCCAGAGCTACCCACCCCTCATGGAAACACATGCCTGAATTGCAGTAGAACCTGTCGACACCAGATTAGCCTTGTTAGCCATCTTTGGACCCACAGATAGCACAATCACAGAAGACTATCATCCCTGACTGCAATGGAATTCCTGATGATACTAATATATGTTTGGCATCTTCTTACAACCACAGCTCCAACTTCTTAGGATGCAAAGTTCAAGGAGAACAAAAGCAATGACACACAATTGTTCTAAAGTCCATATCTTCAAAAGCAAAAGGCTAATAAAAATGTCAATATTTAATTAATTTAAATAATAATGTTAATTATTTTCAGGTAGTGGGACTGATCTGTGATATTTTGAATACTTAGCAACTATGGAACTTCAACCAGAGACTTTGCTTTTAGTAGAGAAGAAACTCTGACAATCCAGCCTGATCTTCATTTTGGGAAAGCAGTAATAGAAAGAGTAATTCCTGTAAATTGTGTTGTGTTTCTTTCACCCATTCACCCAGGGCCCTTCAGCTAGCATAAACAGGCCTTGCACTAGCACATTCACACCTTTTAAGCTGCCAGTTATATAGTTCTCTCCCCCCACCGAGCTAAGCGTGTCATTTTTTTACTTGTTTGTGTTCCCAGTCCTCCACCAGAATATGATCTGCCTGCCACTGCTTCTCAGCCTGTGCCCCTTTGGCTTGTTGCATTGGAACATAAGCCTGCTAATAAGTACCACTCTCCCTTGGTTGAATTTGACAATGTAAGTTTGATCATGGTCCGAAGTGGGAGAAACAAGACATACAGGAGAAGATAAATCAAGCTGAAAGCTAGAAACAGATTACAGGAATCACAGACAAAGGGGGCAATCATGAAAAGACAGTGAATTTTTTTAAGTGATCCAAGTCCCATTTTCAAAGTGAATTTAGGTAATGTGAAGCAATACTGAACTTTTCTGCCCCTCTCCCTTCCCCATTGTGAAATCCAGAGCACTGAGTTAGGTACCCAGGCTCCCCACATAATGCATCAGGAGAGTCAAAACAGCTAAGAATGGGATTCATAAAGGTACTAGACTAAGCAGGGATGTGTAAACTACCTAAAAGGAAACACCGAAGATAGATGCATCTTTAATCCCACTCCTCCAGGGCTCATGCGTTTTATTCTGTTACTGGAAGATGCCACCCTCCATTCTGAAACCTCTCTCTCTCTCTCAATGCCTTAACCATCAATGCTGTGGTTTTCTCTAGGGTGGAGCCTTCTTACTCACTAAAGCAGAAGCTCACCTATTTACCTATACATAATCAGACAAACAAACAACCCCCCCACACACACACATTTACCACTGTGACAGTGAAACAACCCAGAGGCTAGACATGGAAAGAAATTGCTGGAGACAGTCTCCTCTCCCTCCTTTCTGTGTCCTACAAGCCAGAAAGAACAGCAAGCAGCAGCTGGGCAGTGTGGTCGAGTGCAAGGTGTTATGGGAACTGTAGTTCTATTGGATGTCAGTGGAGTTTGCAGCTGCTGGAGGCAAAATTTCACCCCATTTTTTTTTTGTTAGCCACCAAAGCCCATATCCAGAGGGGGCAGGGGAAGCAAGCTGATTTTTGGCAAGCAGCCCAGAAGCAGTCAAAGGCCCAGGAGGCTCCTGCAAGCAAGGAGCAATGTGCTTGTGGGGTCAAGGACCACTCACTGTGGACCCCAGAGTCGTGAGCTGCTAGGGAAAAGGATTTCCACGGGGGGGAGGGAAAATTCCTCCTGGTTAGTAAGGGGCTCCTGGAGGGGCGGTTGCAGGGGGAGAGGGCCCCCTCTGAGTTTATAGGCTTCATTGGGGTTTGTGGAAGGCACAACACTAGTCACTGGAGTGCAGCCAAGGCCTTAGGAACAGCCTGGGCTTTGGGGACTTCTGAAGAGTCAAGTTTATGTTTGATGTTTATAGGCCTTATTTTGTGAGACAGCGCCTTATATTTTTGTGTATTTTTATTTCATAGACATTAGGGCTGGAAGGGACCTCGGAAGATTGAGTCCAGCCCCCTGCCCAAAGGGCAGGAAGTCAGCTGGGATCATAGGATCCCAGCATGATAAGCATCCAATTTACTCTTGAAGGTGTTCAATGTATGTGCTTGAGCCACCTCCGATGGCAGGCTGTTCCAGACCTTGGGGGCTTGGACAGTAAAGAAATTCTTCCTTAGCTCCAGCCTGAAACGGTCTTGCAGTAGTTTATAACCGTTTGACCTCATCATCCCTTGGGGCGCTCTGGTGAACAAACATTCCCCAGTTTAATAGAGTGTAGAGTATATGGCTCTTAGCTGGGGCTCTTCTGGGATCCCCCTGTTGACACTTACCTGTGCTATGTGTAGCTTACCTGTTTCAGACCAATGGCTTACCCATGCATTGTTCGATGTTTCTCGAGCTAGTGTAATCCTTCAGCCTTCATTTGCGGTTGTAGTGAAGTGGGCTTCTTTCAGGCCAGCTGTCTCTGGCCTCTCACCTGCCTCCGGGCACGCCACCTGCCATGACTTCTTGGAAGATTAATAAGTTGTTAAATAAGGCGGGAGGCTGCCCATTTTTCTTTGGACCCCAATATAAGGGGGCATCTGCGGCTCTGTACCACCCCTACACCATGGCCCAAGCCTCACAGATGGCATCCAGATGTTAACAATCACACCCACCCCACACTAAGCTCCAGAATCCTCCTGGTAGGACCCTTCTTTGATTCCTCCGCTCAGGTGGCCTGCGCCACCTTCATTTGGGCTGCCAAGCTCTTTGTAACTGGCTCCCCTCTTGGGCGTGGTCCTCACTTGGGACCTTCAACCATACACAAGCCCTGGCCTCACCTCCAAGGCCAGGCAGGGTCCCAGGCCCACGATTCTGGGTTCCCCTCACAGTGGGTGCCTGGCCCTTTTGACCTTCTTGGTCCTGGCCCCAGCATGAACCAGTCGAGGGGGCACACTACTCCTGGCCTCACTAGCCCCACATTCTCTCTGAGTCCACCTTCCTGGATGTAGGAAGCTGGGCTACCTCACACCACAACTGGTGCCTCAGGGTCTCACAGGGGACTCACTCCCCCCGGGGCAGCAGATCATAGTGCTACTTCAGATTTTACATTCGACTCACACTTGGCCTCCCAGCAATGGAAGACTTGCTGGGGTCAGGACTCGCCTCTCTCGCTCTGGGGCTGAGCCCCCATTCATTTGGCCTCTGGCCCAAACCTTGGCCTCAGGCAGCCGAAGATTTCCTGGGCCTACTCCCTTTGCTTGGGGCTCCAGATCTCTGCCCCTTACTTGGGGCTACTCCTTCACTGGGGCTCCACAACTTCGCCCCCTCACTTGGGGCTACCACACTCCCCCTCACTTGGGGCTACAGATCTTGGCCCCCTTCACTGGGGCTACCCCCTCACTGTGGTCCTAATTTCCACCCCCCCCTCACTTGGGGCTCTAGATTGCCCCTTCACTCAGGCTATGGGGGCTTGCTCCCCAGTGGGCTCAGGTAGCCACAGCCATGCTTGGCCCCATTCTTTTCCTTGGGGCCAGCACCCCCACAGGGCTCAGGCAGCCACAGTCATGCCTGGCCCCAACTTTCCCTCTCGGGGTCTCGCACCCCTGCAGGGCTCAGGTGGCCACAGCCACGTCAGGCCCCAACTACCTCCAATGGTATGCAAACCCACCTGAAGGTGAGGGCTAGGGTTAAGGTGCCCCTACCCACCTTTCACCAGGGTGATAACTGGTCCTGCCATTTCCTGGGGGCTTCCGCACCACTGAGAGCCCCACTAGGCCACCCATTCCCAGTAGGGTGCAGTTTTAGGTCATACCCAGGACCAAGAGCCTCCTAACCATCCCCTACAGCTCCTCCCTTACCTCCAGATGATAGCAGCAGCCCTGCAGCCAGGCAATGTTGTTGCCTGGACTCCCGCAGAAAAACTGCCCTGTTTATATGGGCAGCCCTAGATCCAAAATGGCTGCCCTCATCAGGCACCTGTTGGCTGCTAGCTTCAGGCTCTTAAAGTGGCAGGCACCTACAGTGCCCTGCCACAGCGGGATATAACTCTATATGACAATTGTATATTTGTGGAAATATGTTCCTCAATATCAGTTTCTTTAGATTTTGTACATATTAATAAACCTGTATATAATTAAGCACTCTTTGTCCTGACCTGACCCCATAGGGAATAGAGGGAACTGGTTTACATTTACAGATCTCTCTCACAGCACTCCTGCCTAGCCACCCATCCCTTCTATTTGGAGAAGGGAGCACATACTTGGGTGCACCCAGGCTACACTAATTTTCAGTAATTCAGAGCAATGAGCTTTAAGTGAGAGCAATCCTAGGGAAGGTGATAATACCTGCCAATTTAGACCAGGACATGGTCTAATGTAGTGCATCAGAATGATTCACACCTACTGCAGTTTAATGTGATACACATTTGTCCTTTTTGAAAATGGGTGGCAAAGGGATTATTAGTGTTTTACCTTAGAAAAATGAATACAGATTAGAGAATGGGGGAACTCATTAGGTCTGAGAGTCTTTATTGACAGAAATGCAAAGCCATTCAGCATCTAGTAGGTTGCTTCTATAATAGATAGTACGGGTGACTCTTGCCATTCTCAGGATAGATGAGAACGTATCCCCCATGAATGACAAAATCCACGAATAAGGCATGGCATTCATGAACGCAGTGCCCCTGGCAGCTGGGGGTGGGCACGGCTGCTCTGGTGACTGTGGGAGCATGGCAACAGCCCAGTGGCAGCAAGTGTGGAGCTCCCGAAGAGCTGTTTTAAGTATATTTAAGAAGCTGGTTTGGCATTCGTGAATATTTGAAACCGCGAATGCTGAACCCGTGAATAGTGAGGGTTTCCTGTACTGTTTCAGTAGGTTAGACAGGGATTGGTAGCCGAAGACCTGTAAAGTCACTGGAACAAACCTGAAAAGCCAGGAGGCTTTGGCAATATTCAGAGGCAGATGGCTTTGCCCATGCTGTGCCCAGGCCAGGAAGCAAGGAGCTTTGCCTATACTGTGCTATGGCCAGGCAGTAAGGAGAAGCAGGTTTAGCTGGGTCCTAGCTCCAGTCTGTCTCAGACCTAATTTTGTCATTCCATCACACCACTGGCAAATATTGCTGACTGCTGGGTTATTAATGGCTATTAATAAGACAATGAAACTTAATTGTGTTTTGTGATAAGCTGGACAAATTGTAGTGAAAGCTCTGAAACTTGGATGGCCTTTACCTATTCAGCACAGGGGCAGTAATTAGCATAAATGGCAATTATATTAAAATAATGTGTTTGCCAGACTGGAACAGGTGTAGGGATTAACTGCAAATCATGTCCTGAGTGTGTATCTACTGATATTTATGGGCATCTTATTTTCCGAATTATGATCACATAACTCACAACTGCATTCTGAGGGTTTGAGTGGAATGACTCTCGTTCTAGCTGAGATTTGGGGGAGGGGGTGGGGAGGAAGACAGACACAAAATGCATGTGGCACACTTGAAAGGTTTCTCCATGCTGCATATTTGCAGCTCAGAGCCAAAATTAGATATTGGGAAATTCCAGTATCTAAAAAAGTGTGACAAAAAATAGCAGGATGGCACATGTGGCTGCAGTGCGCATCACCCAAAAATAGAGCCTGGCCAGCCAGAGCCATGGTCTGGCTGCCAGCCAGGTTCCATACACCTGGATCACCTCTGCTGCAGCCCTCGGAGGCTCGCATGACCCCAGCCTCCCATACCCCATCTGGGCCAACTTGGTGTGTGCTAGAGCACATGTGCAGTGCCATTCTCTGGGGACAACTAGCCGTGGCATAACTAGGTGCAACTACTATTTCTCCCTAGGGAAACATGCTCACTTGTCTAGATTTGTCCCAGGAGGGCAGGCCAAAGACCAGTCTCGAGCAAAGGACTACTCCTAATAAGCTGCAAATAGTTGACACAAATAGTAACTTACGCAACTGTAGTTTTACTGCTCGTCTTGCCTGGGATAATTCTTCACAACATTCAGGTTACATTGGCATAAGTCTGGTTATCCTGCCTTATATTCTATATTTGGATATGCCCTGAGGTTGCTATGGTGACGCAGGGTCAGAAACGACACGTGTGCTCCTGGGACTAAAGCAAGTAGTACAAGCTAAAGCAAGTACTAAATGACTGTGTAATACCGACTGAACAGTCAGGGGCTCATGTAGATACACCCAGGCTTCAGGAAATCAAATGCATTTTGATACTTGGGGTCTCAGTTCTGCTCAGACTAGTGATTATCATCTAGGGTCCTGGGATGCCTTGAAAGCTTCTCGGGATGCTGTGGGATGCCATGCAACATTAGTACCATTAAAAGTGCAAACATGATTCACAAGGTAAACCCAGAAATTTCAAATAGGAATCTGTAGTGTTAAAAACATTCTACTTTGTTGTGGTCTTCCTGAGTTTTTGCAACAGCAGCATTGCTCTATTTTTCTGTAGTCAACAAATGTGTGCAAATCAGAAGCTGGCATATTCTTAGGGGTGCACTCAAGTCTAAGATTGTTGAGAACCACTGACCTAAACCTTACTGCAGATCACAGCCTTATGGTTTAAGGCCTGAATTTTCAGTTCTGCAACTCAGTGGAGGTTGGGTGTGTGTGCTGATGTTTAGGACCACTGAGGAACAGACCCTGACCCCTGTCTTTACAGGCATAGTATATGGGTAAGAAAGTCAGTCATTATAGCACTCAGTCATGATGAACACTTTGTACCAATAGGTAGGATCTTTAAAAGTGAGTTTAGAAGTAAATGATGATGATTGTAAGGGCTCTTCATGCTTTCTTTATAATGTAAGGGAAAAAGAATCAGGGTGATTTTGTGAGGACCTGTTTGGTTGATCTCTATACTTACATTATTCCATGATTTTCAGTGTAGCAGGATGGCATCCCAGGATCACCGTGCTGTCCCCAGGTCCCCTCTCTGTACCATGCCAAGCATGCTCTAAGCACTCCCAGAATCTCGCCCACCACGTCTTTGATCTTATAATTTGATCATAGGGAGGCTGCCCTTTGTCCTCTTGGCTACAGTTCCTGCTGTATGCCGGACTGGTGTTCGGTACAGGTGTTCAGGTACACCCCTGCCTCATGGGCTATGCGTGGCTCCTACCACCCCTGTACCACACCCCAAGCCTCGCTGATGGACTGGACATTCATCTGTCTCTCCTGCCCCCTCTCTCTGGGGGCTCCTCAGTAGTGCTGCCCCTTCTCTCTGGGGCTGGGGTCCCCACTCTGATGTGGTTCCCCTATAAGGCCTCCTCCATCCCCTTATAGCCTCACCCGTTTAAACCTCCAGTGTAACAACACAACAAAACACAAGCCTCTGCATTATAACTTAAATTCAGGCCTCATGGCTAAAACATCCTCTGAGCCACACCACAAGTGCTCCCTCTCTCACCCGTATCACCAGCTGCACCCACATTCAAGCTTTTCCCTTTCTTCACTCAGGGCAGAGCTCCTTCTCCTTTGGCCACAAGCAGAGTCCCCCTACCTGGCCTCAGCCTGGGAGTTATGCAGGAGCCAGGCCCTGCCCCTTCCGGACAGTTGACTCCCACCGGTTGCCCTAGCAACCAGCAGCTGGGCTCCTTACTTACTATCCCACAAGTAGCAGGCACCTCAGTGCCCTGCCACACACAGCAAGAAAGTGTGATACTTTTAAAAAACTTAATTTTAAAGCTGCTTGTTTCAAATCCATAAAGAGTTCAAAACTGGTGGAATTCATTTTGCTTCAGCTTTTGAGAAAATATCTAGGCTTAAACCAAACACAGAAGCTTACAAGAAAGGATATTTACCTCCCCAAAATTTACAAGAAACTCAGGGGATAAAAAAAGAGAGGGGCAGGGTGTGGGGAGTTAGAGTGTGTAGTGATAAGGGTTAGACTTTGGAGACAGTCCCTTACAAGGGAATGTCTTATCAGGTGAGGAACTTGAGCATAAGGAGAAATCAAGATGGAGGCAGCCACATGGTCTGTGCTAGAGGAACTTCATGCTGTGCTATCATTAAAGGTCTGTTCTCTTCCTCAGTCATAGTTCTCATTATTCACTGTGGGACCTAAATCATTACAGAGTGGACCTGGAAAGCTCCATTTTAAGACTGCTCACTATATCATGACCTCTCTTTACTCTGGTTGTGATCACTTCCACAGCAAATAATGGCAGCTGCTGGGAGCACACCTCATTTCCTCTGATAAGGCTCAAATTTGCTTTACCTTGCCCCTCCAAAGCTGTCACATTCCTGAGAGAGCTTGCTGCTCCTCAACAGGATAAGAGTTTTCTTATGTCATTATATTAGTATTATTGCTTCCAGAACCAAGGCATTGTGTGAAGTATAATGTGTTTACAGTAATGATGTGTGCATTCAAAACTGCTTTCATCCAAGGTCCTCAGAGTGCTTTGCAAACATTGATTACTTATGCCTCACCTCAGGAGTTAAGTAGTGCTATATGTATCCATTCTCCAGATGGCTGAGCAGTGGCAGACACAGGTTAATGCCAACAGTGACTATTAATTCTGAGTGCAAAACTTGAGACATACAAGCTTACCAACATGCAATTCATTTGAAGTTGTGGGAGCTCAAAAATGCATTGCAGACAGGAGGTATCCAAAATAAGCAGCCACTTTTCAAACTGCTGTCCTACATAACTCATCCAGGTTAACATAGAAAGTCAATTGTATACTGTAAGGAGAGCTTAGGCCCATCCAGACGAGCACAGATGTTTGTTTCCCCATGGACAAGTAGAAGTGGCACACCTTGTGCCACTGTTACTTGTCCCCAGAGAATGCCCATGCCATGCACACTCTGGCACATGGCAGGTTACCCCAGCTTCGGAAGGGGAGGCTGGTGCCAGTAACTGTGCTGGCCCCAGCAGCTTTACCTGGGGTCCTGGGGACCTTGGGGAGCTGCAGTCATGGTGATCCTGTCACTGGAGTGTAGCTCCAGCTGGCCAGGCTCTGGTTTTGGGCAGCACACACTGCTGCCATGTGTACTGCCCCACTTTTTTTGGCATGGGTGTTTTTGACCCCAGGACCTCTCAGAGTCAACCCCTTTTCCCCCATGTGTGGCATGTGGCCATGTACTGCACATCTGTGCTCATCCGGACATGGCCCTTCAGCCGCTAAATCACAATTCAGTGGTTTATTATCTGTCCCCCATGGTTATACATATTTTTGAAGTTTAAGATACCTTTACTTAGAGTCTCAGGTCTATGTGAATTTTAATTATTTCTTCTTGTAGAAAGGGAAAATTTCTATTAAAAGAATCAAGGTAGCATCTAATTTTGTCCCTGGCTCTGGTGCAAGATGCACAAGCAGAAGCCTGTTGAGCCCCTGTGAACCCTGGGACTCTCAGGACCCGCAAGACTTCAGCACAGGTGGGGTCTGTGGTGGGAGGGGAGTAGCACAGCTGTGAGGCAGCTGAGAGGAGTTGAGGAGGGTCATGCCCCCCCGGCTCCTATGTTGCCCAGCTCCCCAGGAAGCCGCACAACTGGAGCCTTGCAAACAGAATGTGTAAACAGGTGCACTCTTGGCCTGGTGCACAAGTTAGCATGGGAGTTTGTGCAGGAGAGCGACCAGGAGAGGCAGGAGGCCCTAGACAGGGAGCTTGAAGGCAAGGGTCTGCACAGTAGTAGTGCTACTATGAGGACCATGGTGGGAGGGACGTATTGCACCCCAAAGTTCCCCCCTGCATCTGAACCCCCCTGCTCTGGTACCACCAGGGACTCCACCCAGATGGGGCCCATGGTTCCAGGGTCAACCCAAAGGGAGCCTGTGGTCCCTGCCCTGACCTGGGTGAGACCTACAGCCCCGGCTTCCACTCTGACAGAGCCCCTGGTTTCCTGTGGAGGCTGCCTGGCATGGATACAGGCAGCTGAGTCTGGAAGCACTGACACCTTCCTTTGTGAGATGTGCTCAACGATGGAGGCTCTGGAGTGCCAGATAAGGGAACTCCAGGCATCGGTGCAATGGCTGTGTGCCATTAGAGATGCAGAGTAGGAACTGGACACCTACTTCCAAGCACTTCACCCTATGACTGACAATGCCTTGGCAGAAATAAAGAGCCACCATGGGGTACAGCCAGGGGTTGCCTGGGTGGAGGTAGTCTCTGGCCCTAGGAAGCACTGCACCAGGGAGACCATTCCCTTGGAACTGCACAACCACTTTGAACCCCTCACACAAGCTGAGTCATCTGAACTCCTGGTCCCAGCATGTGAGGAAGGAGAGCCACCAGAGACTACACCCAGAAGAAGATGCAGAGTAATTCTGGTGGGCAATTGCCTCCTGAGGGGGACAGAGGGCTCAATCTGTTGCCCTGACCCCATAGCCTGTGAGATCTACTACCTCCCTGGGGCTCGTGTCCAGGATGTGACTAAGAGGATCCCCAAACTCATTTGGCCATCAGACCACCCTCCCATGCTTCTCATTCACGTGGGCATGAATGACGCAGCTCAGAGCAATTGCAGCCTGGTCATGCATGATTACAGGGGCCTGGGGCTCAGGGCCCTGGGAGCTCAGGTAGTGTTTTCCTTAATCTTCCTTGACACAGGTTGTGGCTCCCAGAGGGATAGGTGCATTGGTGACGTGAATGGAAGACTCTGGTGATGGTGTCATTGTGAGGGGTTTGGCTTCTCCACACTCTGCACTTCAGTGAGAGAGGTAACAGACTGTTGGGAAGGGATGGCCTCCACCTCACCTGGAAAGGTAAGAAGGTCTTCTCGGCCAGAATGGCTGACGTATTCTACAGGGCTTTAAACTAAGGTTGCTGGGGGATGGGCGGTCAATCAACAGTTCTAGCTCAGGTCATGCCAAACACAGCAATAACAGCTTAGGTAGCCCAAGGGAACCCATCCTGATGAGAGCCCTGATGGTTAAGTCCCATCACATAGGGAAGCCTAGGGCTTCCTGTGGCAGACTCAACTGCCTGTACACAAATGCCAAGAGCTTGGGTAACAAACAAGAGGAGTTGGCCCTTCTCCTGACTCATAATAATTATGACCTTGTAGGGATAACAGAGACCTGGTGGGATTCCTCCTATGACTAGTCAGTAGGTATAGAAGGCTATACCCTCTACAGGAGAGATCGTGTTGGGAAGAAGGGTGGGGGTGTAGCTCTCTATGGCAAGGAGCAGTACACTTCCCTTTAAACTGAATTCATTAACTATGGAGGGTGTCTCAAGACCCTCTGGGTTAAAATACGGGGGAAACATGGGGAAGAGGATATATTCATAGGAGTCTATTACCAACCTCCTAACCAAGAAGAGGAACTGGATCTCAAATTCAACAGAGAACAGGCCAAGGTCGCATGTTCCCATGGGAGACTTCAACCTCCCTGACTTCTTGTGGAATAAACACACGGCCAAGTCTGACTGGCTGCATAACTTCCTCACCTGCATTGATGACCTGTACCTAATGCAAGAAGTCTATGGACCAACTAGTGAAGAGGCACTGTTGGATCTTGTTCTGGCCAAAGGGAATAACCTGGTGAGTGATCTGAGGATCAAGGGCAAGCTTGGTGACAGCAACCATGACCTGATTACTTTCTCTGTTCAATGCAGGGTGGGCAAATCTGTCAGTAAAACAGAAATCCTCAACTTTGGGAAGGCTGACTTCCACAAACTCAGGATACTGGTCAGTCCAGTACTAAGGGACCATGGCCCCCTAGGAAGGGGAATCTATGATGAATGGTTGTTCCTAAAAGACTGAATCCTTAACGTACAAGGTAAGTCCATCCCATCCCACAGGAAATGCAGTCAGAGGCCCCCTTGGCTCAACAGGGAACTCCTGGGTCTCCTGAAACAAAACAAAAAAGAACACCAAATGGAAAACTGGAACCATCACCAAGGAGGACTACTCAGCACTAGCCCATACCGGTAGGGAGCAGTCCAGAAAAGCCAAGGCAGCAACTGAACTCAGGCTAGCCACCAGAATCAAGGATAACAAAAAGTTGTTCTTCAGATATGTGGGAAGTTGGAGGAAGAGCGAAAGCAACATTGGCCCCCTGCGAGATCAAATGGGGCAGCTGACGTCTGATGCCCAAGAAAAGGCCAATCTCTTAAACAATTACTTTATGTCAGTTTTCCACCTACTCAAGGGGGTCATGCTGTCAGACAGGACGCAAAGCAATCAGGGCTCCGGAGATGGGCCCACAATTGGTGCAGATCAAGTAAGAGAACACCTTGAGAGGTTTGACATCCATAAGTCTGCAGGCCTGGGCAGATTACACCCCAGAGCCTTAAAAGAGCTGTCTGACATCATAGCATGCCCTATGGCCAAAATATTTGAAAGCTTGTGGCACTTTGGTGATGTACCGGAAGACTGAAAAAGAGCCAACATGGTCCCAATCTTCAAGAAAGGGAAGAAAGAAGACCCAGGTAATTACAGACCTATCAGTCTGATGTCCATCCCTGGAAAGATCTTGGAGAAACTCATCAAGGGATCCATCTGCAACAGGTTAATGGAAGGCAACCTACTGAATGCCAGCCAACATGGTTTTATTACTGGAAGGTCTTGCCTGACCAACCTTGGCTTCTTCTATGACCAGGTGATGCATTGCCTGGACAAGGGAGATAAGGTTGATATAATTTATCTGGACTTTAAGAAGGCCTTTGACTTGGCTTCCCATGATGTCCTCATGACCAAGCTGGGGAACTGTGGCCTCGACCATCTCACAGTCCAATGGCTGGGGAACTGGCTCCAGGGTCAGACCCAAAGGGTACTAATTGATGGGAACAAATCAGTGTGGTGCAAAGTTACCAGTGAAGTCCTCCAGGGCTCAGGGCTCAGGCTGGTACTCTTCAATATCTTCATTCGTGACCTGGACTCGAGCGTCAGATGTAGACTAGCTAATTTTGTGCATGACACTAAAGCAAAGGGGGAAGGCAGTCATGCTGGAGGACAGGCTGGGGATACAGGCTGACCCGGACACGCTTGCAAAGTGGGCAGACCAAAACCTGAAGGCATTCAATGTAGAGAAATGCAGGGTGCTTCACCTTGGGCGAAAAAAACAGTATTATACTTACAGGTTCAGCGGTGCTATGCTCACTAGCACCATGACCAAAAGGGACTTGGGAGTCTTGATTGACCACAAAATGAACTTGAGTCCCCAATGCAATGCTGTGGCCAGCATAGCAAACCAAACTCTGGCATGCATCTACCGATGTATTTTGTGCAAAACCAGGGATGTCATCTTCCCGCTTTACTTGGCCTTAGTGAGGCTGCAGCTGGAGTACTGTGTCCAGTTTTGGGTCCCCCGTGTCAGGAAGGATGTGAATAGGCTCGAGAGAGTCCAGAGGAAAGCCACCCACATGATCAAAGGCCAAGAGAGCAAGGCTCAGGGGAGCCTTGGTGGCTGCCTATAAGTATATAAGGGGGTTGTTTCAGGATCTGGGGGAACAGTTGTTTACCAGGACTCCCCAAGGAGCTCATTCAATGAGCTTTAGTCAAAGCGCCCCTGCTGCCATTTTGAAGTGCAGGGATGCTGACACATGAAATGCTGCAGCACTTTAATTGGAGCAGCTCTTGAAGCCACTGTATTTAAAGTTCCCTCCCTCCCCACCCCCGTGGTTGCACGTATAAAAATGACCAAAAAGTTCTGCCACAGTATTGTTGAAAAGAGCTCTTCACTGATTAGGCAGGGTTACCTGCTATGGCTCTAGAATTATATCTACAGACAACCTGAACCCAGGTTGCATTCCTGAGTCCTTTAGGCCTTATGAAACTGAATCCTTCTGAATATTCAACCCTCTTTCTGCAGTTCTAGTTATCACACTACAGCTCACTTTAAATTATCCACATAACCCTTCTAGACCAAGAAAATTAATAAATTCATAGATTGTAATGCCAGAAGGGACCTTGAAAGATCATCAGGTCCAGCCCTCTCCACCAAGCAGGAAAGATAACTGGGGGTCAGTGGATCTGCTGCTCAAAGTAGAAAGCATTTATTTTATTGTTATTTAATTAGTTCTGTATATGCATGTGGTTCTTCAAAAGCTAATAAAAATGAAAGGTCCACTCTCCTTATTAGCTTTACAGATTAAGTTCCCAGTTTCCTAAGGCGTTTTTCATGGACAGGCCCCTGCAGAGTTCTGTTAAAGTCAGGGAACATTTTTGCTTAGGAAAAAGACAAGAGCTACGGTACACACAAGCCAAGAAGGAGAGATGATAAACAAAATATAATAGCTATAGTAGCTCATTTTGGAGAAACACTCCTTCTGCTGATCCTTACTGCAGGCTTTTCACTAGGTAAGAATGCACAAGAGTTAAAAATTATGAATTGCTCTAGAAAAAACAGGGGTTCACATTATACCAAAGAAGAGTTCATGAACTTGAAAGATTTTTGGGAACCCAAGATAACCAGCTTGAGGGATCTACCCAACTCTGAATGGAAGTGCATGAACTGATGGCATTCCCTTTGGATGACAGGCAGGTGTTCCCAAGAAGCAGAGACACAGGGAGCATCTACACATGCAATTAATGCAACTGAATTATCTGTGGATCTATCTGTGCTTCAGTAAACTACTCCTGGGCTCAGCTTCTACATGTGTGCCTGGGACAGCAGCAAATTGAGCTGGGGAGGAACAGTTTAGATCAGGGCTGCTCTTGCCCTGCTCTACACCCCCTGCAGGAGCCAGAGGGAGATCCAGGCTCTGGCTGCAGCTGCCTGGGTGCCAGCCTCAGGCTGGCAGGGGTCATGGGGGTCAGTCCTGAGCTCTGACTGGCAGCAGCAGTGTGGCCCAGAGTCTGGGGGCAGTCCTGGACTGGGAGGGGTCCTGGGCAAGGGTCAGGCCCAGGCAGCGGGCGGTTGCATCAGGCGGCAGAGGAACTGGCTGGGCCACAAGGCTCCTGCAGCTACCAAGCCATGTGCCTAGGCAGCAGTCAGAAGTGTGGCCCCCTGCTGGCTGGACTGATTGGGCACAATTTACTCCTGGATCAACATGTATGGGCCTTTGTACACACCGCAAAATTGGCCTTTAAAGCAGCTTAAATGCTCTTTTGCACCACTTTATTGGCATTGCTGTTTGTATGCTCAGCAGCGTATTCCACTTTAATGGCATTGCTGTTTGCATGCTCGATGGTGTATTCTGCTTTAATTGACTTTGTAATGTAGCAAGATAAAATATCTCCAAGGTGTTTTAGTTTGCTACCTAACAAAGTGCAACAGTGCATGGGGCACTGGAAGCTGACATGCTCAGGGAAGCTGGGGCTTGGCAGACTTCCAGTACCCCAAGCATCATCCCTGCTGCCTTCTCCAACCGCCAGCATACCCAGCTGCCCTCCTGCCACCTTGGTGCTCTGCCCCAGGGGCAAGCCATCCATTCCTAGGCAGTCCCAGGGGGTGGGAAGATGGCAGGGATGTGCAGGGGTGCTGGAGCTTACCACCCTCTCCTTCAGCAGGGGGGAGGTGGGGGTAAGCTGCCAGCAGGTCACACAGCCCCTGAGCTGTGGGGGACCCCAGTGCTTTTCTTCATGGCAGTGGGGCTGCCCACTGGCACCTGGCCTGGGCAGTCCCAGGGGGCGTCACAGGTGCAGAGGGAAGCACAGGGCACCGCGCAGCTCAGGGGCTATGCAATGCAGTGGCAGCCCATGTAGGCAGGCTCAACTGAAGGGAAAAAAAAAGCAGCGAAGAGCCCGATCTTTTCTTTTTTTTGTCTCCTGGAGCCTACCTACCTGTCTGAGCTGTGTGGGGCCCTGGTGCTTCCCTCCACAGCTGCAGGGGGGCCAGTGCTTCCCTCTGTGGCTATGGCACCCCCCAGGACCACCTGGGCCAGGTGCCAATAGATGGGTTCTGCCTGGGGGGCACCACCGCTGCCATGAAGGGAAGCACTCACCCCCTGCCACAGCCACAGAGTGAAGCACAAGCCCCACGCACAGATCAGGGACGACCGCACACACTGGCAGCTTGCTCCCCCTCCCTCCTATCACCAGAGAGGCAAGTAAGCTCTAAGGATAGTGCCCCCACCCTTGTGTTCAAGCCACAGGGGTTTAGTTCTGTTTAATTCTCCCTAAATTGAAATGGTGGAAACGGTGGGTTTTTAAAAATTCACCATTTCAATTTAGGGAAAACTATACTAAATTAAACCCCTGTGGCATGTACAAGCACCCCACATGTGCATTGTTGAGCAGTTAATAACTCCGCAGTAGGATAGTACTTGTAAGGCGCATCTACATGTGCCATTAGGGGACAGCAATACATTGTATAAGCTCCTGGGCTTGCATCTGCACTTGCACCCAGATCTCAGCACATTGAACAAGGTCACAGCAGCCTGGCTGCTCTGACCAGGCTCAAAATGCTGTGGAGGGGCTGGCTGGGGCACAAGAGTGCATCAATGAAGGGCTAGCTGGCAGGCAGCCCCCACACTGAAGCACCTTTGCCCCAGCCAGCCGGTCAGCATCTACACATGTGCTGCTGTGCATGAAAAAACTCTGCAGCGGGGTAGTACTTGTAGTACTTGTATTTACAAGTAGTACCATGCTGCAACCTTTTATTAGTTTTGTGCTCTCTAATAAGGGCTCGTGTAGATGCTGAGATGTTTATTGTGTAGTTAATTAGTCAGAAAATATGTTTATGTAGAACCCAGCCTTGTCAGCATTATTTTGTATTAATGGTGTTTGGAGAGAAAAAGCAACAAAAATATTTTTGCAAACCAATTTCAAACTATACAGTTGTTTGAGAATGATGCACTTCCATTCAGTGCTTCAGTATTAAACTGAATAATGCAGACATAGCCCCCTAGCATTAATAAAGCTTCTAGTTTCTTTTTATCTAGTGAAAAATAAGTACTGTGTTATCTGGGAAGATGCAGCACACCAGCTGCACCCCTTTTTAAAAATCCTAAATCCGCCCATAAATGGAGCCATCTTGGAAGGGTGGATCCAAGAACCAAGGAGACAGAGTTTCAGGGTCCTATGTGTAAGATTTCCTTTGGCAGGCTGATATTTGTAGCTAGCTGATGTCCAGCTATTTAGATATCTCCATGACTATATTTGGGTTCCTTAATTCTGAATGTCATCTGAATTGGCTTCCACCTTCATATTATTAACATAGGTTAGAACATGGTCAAGCAGCAGTGGTGCTTTCTGAAATAACAGCAAATTTTATAACACAGTTATTTCCTAATGAATTTGTTAGTGTAATTTTATTATAGCAAAAAAAAAAAAAAAAAAGAGCAAGCCCACATTCAGTGCTGAAAATTTGTTCCAGTCAGATTGCCATATATGGACTGACCTTGAAAAGAACTTTAAATACAATCTTACAGCAAGCATGACTCTTTCCCAGCTGTCTGATAACTTACAGAAGAAATCTGGAAGCAAAAGTTACAGGTCCATTGCTAACATCTTTTAAAATGATTTTTAACTGTGAATAGCTGTTATTTAATGAGGTGTATTAGGACCTCTACTGGTGGATGTACACATATGCATTAAAAATGACATCCTTTTACTTCAGAGAAAAAATGCATTTATTTCCTCTTAGAAAAGCAACATAACTGGAGGTGGAGTGGGGGTGGAATACATGATTAAGATAATGGTCATTCATTTGATGTGACAAATAAGTATTGTCCCAGGATTTTTTAAAAATGTTCCCTATTATGTCAGTCACATTTCTACAGGGTGAACCTTATCGGCTACTTCTTATCCATGTATAGACTGCTTCAGAGTTGTCTTGATAGAAATACCCACTATATCACTGTATACACAGTGATTATCATACCCATTTTATGGTCAGACTTCCTTCACTTCCTTTGTTTGGGACTTTTGTTTTGTAGGCCCCTATTAAAATGTTGGTTAGATAAGTACCTTATAATGAAGTGGAATACTTTACAGTCTACTACCACGACTTCTTTAGGTTTTTTTGCATCATTTTGGGATGGAGCCACCCCAGAAATGTCATTTGAATCAAGGTGTCCAAGCCACATTCACCCTTCTCACCTTAAGTTTCTTTGACCATCCCCTGCTACACATTTCAGGTTCCCTGCTTTTTGTACCTTATACCTGCTATCCTGAGTAAAATTAAAATTGACTGAAATCCTGCTCTCTGAGTCATTGTACTAGTGACTGAGATTCCAAGTCATTTTCTTCCTTTCATGGAAACAAAGCAGGTTCCCTCCACTCCCTGGGCTATCCATGAGACTCCTAAGGCAAGCAGCTCTGGGGTTCAGGACAGGAAGGCTCCCTGGGGCTGTCCCAAGCTGGGAAGCCTGGGCTGGGGTGGAGGGAAGCCCCTGAAGGTGGGGTTCCCTTGTGCCCCCATAATGGGCTGCATGGGCATTCACCCAGCCCAGAGGCCTTCTTCTCTCTCCCTCTGTGGCAGTGGCTGAAGCAATCAGGAGCTGGGAAGGAGGAAGGGAGGAATTACCCTTGGCTCCCCAGGGCTGCCTGGCCTGGGGAACCCAGGCTAGAGGAAACCTCCTAAGGAGGAGGTTCCCCCAGCATGGGCCAGCACCTGGACAGGGAGCTCCTTAAACCCCTGTGGGGGGGCAGCAGAAAGCTGGGGACAGTTGGCTGGGCTGGCAATGGCCAGCAGGCTGGGAGATGTGCCTTAGTGCCCCTTGACTACTGCTGTGGGTCAGTGCAGCCCTTCCCCTGCCTTTCCCAGTTGAAAACTGAACGTTATTTTGGCTGGTTATCAGTTCAACCTATGCAACTTAGAGCAAGCCACCTAGATTGAATTGATTCTACCTCGGACTTTCTGACTATCTGTACTTAGCCATAATGGTAAATTAAACATTGCAAATTTTTGACCACACCCCATGAAAGCATTTAAATTGCTGCCTGTTATTATTTACCTGCATGACTATTTTCTAGGCATTTTCCAGTTCAGATAAAGATTAGGAGTTTGGCCCATCATAAGTTACAATCCAGTAATTTGAAATAAGAAGGAAGCCCTCACTGTAAGGAGTATATTCTGAATCCTAATACTATGTCCAAGTAATTTGACTGCTAATGAAGTCAATTATGTCACTATATTTTGCATTGCAAGATATTACTTATCTTGCAGTAACGCTTCAGTGTACCAAGAATGGAATAGACATGGAAGAGAGCCAAAGAGATCCCAGTTAGAACTAGGAATGAAAATGTTTGAGATTTCAACATTTTTCCCATCCTGAATTAAGATAAAAAGTCAATTGCCACCCCACCAATCTTAGAAAGGCTTTCCCTCAACAAGGACACTCCTTCAGAGAAATAGATCGCATGTTTGAAAGAGCCACCTGGATATCACGTGAAGAATTGCTGCAGTATAGAAGAAACCCCCCCACAAATCGCACACTGCTGGTTATGACATATCACCCCTCCCTCAAACCCATACAGGAAATCCTCGACCAATTGCAACCCATACTAAAAAGAGACCCTACTCTCAAAGAGATCTTCCCAGAGCCACCTATCCTAGCCTTCAAACAAGCACCAAACCTTGCTAACCTCATCACCAGAAGCAAGCTTCCTCAGGCCCAGAACACACTGAATGGATCCAGACCATGCCATGACAAGAAATGCAAAACCTGCCAACACATCTCCACCACCCCCACAATTACTACACCCCACAACAGAGCCATCAGCATTTCTGGATCTTACAGCTGCACCGCCAGAAATGTGATGTGTGTCATTCAATGCACCAAATGCCCTGATGGAAAATACATAGGAGAGACCACACAACAACTGCGCACCAGAATGAATGCACAACAGAAATTTATCAAAGACAGGAATACCCAACTACCTGTGGGGGCACATTTCTCACAAGAAAACCACTCTCTCTCCAATCTTTCAGTCCTGATCCTCAAAGGAAACTTACAAAACACTTCCCAGAGACGAGCCTATGAACTCCACTTCATCAACCTCCTGGATACTAAAAATCATGGACTAAATATAGACATTGGATTTATGACACATTATAACCTGCCTCACATCTAACTTCCCAGGTACCTCTCCACTATTCATTCCCCTTCTCTCTCCCCTCCCCCACCCCCAAGCCTGTCTCTCACCCATTGACTCCTCAATCTACATCTTCACTGACTACCTGTCTTGTATGCATACCAGCCCAGCCTCTGGCTTTACTTTTCATTCCATCCAGGAAGAGCACACACCAACTGCTGAAAATTTCTCAGCCTAACCAAGGTTTTTTGAACCTGAAAGTTTGCTTACATTTTTTTTTCAACTATTTAAGTTGGTCTAATAAAAGATATCAGATTCATCCAAAGAACCTTGTCTGATAAAAAGTCAAGAATTTTTGTGAACTGAAAATATGAAAAACTTGGCTCAAGTCACTCAATATATTTTGTTTCAATAATTTTGATAAGTTTATTGTTATTGTGACCATTTCATTTAAGAAAAACTTATTTCAACTAGCTTATATAAGTGTTTGCTTCCAGTCACAAATACAATGTCATTATTTTTCACTCTATCCTTATTATCAGTGCAGTTAACAATCACAGCTCTGAGCTGACTAGTTCCCTTAAATAGGTACCAAATACACCTGATTGTCCCATGAGTTACACCATACCAGTGTGAGAGCTTTCTTCTCTACCACTCTTGCCAACTTGACACAGTTGTCCTGTGCCTAATGATTTTGCGAGGACTAATAATGTGAATATTCTGGCCCTTATTTAATACATGAGGGTTACATACCATTTATTTATCACAGCTAATTAAGGAACACGTGAGGTAAACTCACGACAAGAAACCTGTCTTTATATGGTCATGTCTTTATAAGAAACCCTCTTTATATGGTCATGAGAAATAAAGAAGGCTTATGCTTGTAGACTATTGATAATAGGAAATGTTCCCTTTTTGCAACAGTATGTAAAGTTTTCATGTGTTTGGTAGAAAGGTTTGCACCACCTTTACTTTAGTCACCACCAGATGGCAGTAAGAACATTTTATTTTTTTGCAAATTACTGTTAGAAACCTACATATGTGTGGTTCTGAGTGAGATGGTCAGAAACCAGCTGGCTGATGATGGAATGTTTACCATCCTTCAAATGTCAAACACAAACCACAAGCACAGTCTAGTAGTGGGAAAGAATGCAGCCTATACTGTAACTACAGCTACAAACTGTAGTTATAAAAACAAAAGATAAAATAGCCAGTTAATATTAGTAAATCAGGGAGGGAGGGTGGGTTAAAGGCCTACTTCTCTTTAAATGACATTGGCATAAAAGAATATTTTAAATGGCTTTACTTTCCCAAAAGCGAACAGTTTAAAAATGATGTTTAATGCTCTACTTTTCATAAACTAGCATGATGCTTCTTGTGTCTGTGGTGTGTTTAAACGACATGTCTAAATCCCCAAAACAGAACCCAAGCTGTCAAATACTTTTTTACCTGAAATAATTTAACATCAGTAATGGAAATGTTTCTGTCACATATGTCATCCCTTACATCATACCCTGCTGGGCTGGATTGTCACAGGCTGGGAATCATAAAAGCTCTGTTGAAACTAAATGTATATCAGCGAATGAACTGACCCATTGTTTGTATCCTCAGTCAAACCAAACCAAAACAAAATCTTTGCTTCCTCATAGGTAAGGTTGTTCTGTGACAACTTCACCAAAACGATCACGAAATGTCAAGAAAATTGACTTGCTTTCACATCAATTCCATTCAAACACAACATTGTCCAAATACACGTGGACTCTTCACAAACAAATTTCCAACCACTGCTGTGTGCACATTTAAAATGCCTGCAAATTATGTTCAAATGCACAGCCCTTACTTTACCCATGGTGAGATTAATGTATGCAGCTAGATTTTCAACTGGTGGAAAAGGTCCATTGTAGTTCATGATATGGCTACAACATATGACATATTGCACCAGTTTTTCCCATATCTATTGCTGTAGACCTAAGCCTAATGTTGTAATGTCTACAGCAGTACATGCATTAGCAGAAGAAATACCTTATAGAAGTGTGTGCACTATGTTTCTGCATCACAGTGTGGTCTCCTAGGGCAAACTGTGGCATGATAATACCTCAAAATGCATGTATTTTCCTCCTTTGCTTGATTCTCTTAATTTCCTTCTCATTTGATTATTGCTTTTGTAAAAATAATCCTTTGATTTAGTTATCACATGCTAGTCTGTGATATTCTGCCTATTAGGCTAAGTACAGACAATCAAAAATCCCAAGGCTGAATCCATTCAATATTTACAGGCTAATCTAAGATGTGTAGATTGAATTGATAAGCAAGTGAACAGACATTGACTTTTGATTCTGGAAATGCAGCCACATGCCTGAAGTGGCTCAGGCCAGTAGCCAGGGGGTGCTAAAGCATAACCCACTGCTTGGCTGGAACAGACAGTTTGGGCCAAGGCTAGCTGGTCCACCCTGGGGGGTTTGCAGGGGAGGTGCAAAGTATCCTAGGATGCTGGGGAACTGTAAGTTAACTTGAAACTGGAGGGGATTTGGGGCAGAAGTTCAATAAACTGATTTAAACTAAATCAATTCAGTCTGATACTACATGTATCCAGGTTAATCTTAAACTGGTTTTGGCCATTTTGAAAGCAGTTTATGTGTGCTGAACTTCCGTTGTGTTACAGATGTGAACCAGTTTCCAATCACTTAAACTGGTTATGTGTAACTTCTGTCCCTAGCCTTAATGTTTTCAATGTATACAGTTTTTGGGACAAAGTTTTTAAGAGAAGCTATATGAAATAAAGTGGTAGTCTATTTATGGTTTATACAAAACAGTTCTGGTATAGTAAAGATTTTATCTTGCGAGTAAAACTGCAAGATGAGGATTATTCAGTTTGTGAGGCAAATTGTGCTGCCTCCTCTACATCTCTAGATATAGGACACATTCAGTTATATTTAAATGTCTAAATTATGTGTGTGTTGTTTTACTGTGTGTGCAATAACTGTTCAGGTTTAGTGGTGCTCAACCTTCCAGGTCCCCAGGCTGGATCCAGCACAGGGTTGGTACACATGGTCCATCTGTGTACTAGCCTAACCCCGTGCACTCAATCTGGCCTCATGCTGGCATGAGTCCATACATAAAGCCTTATCATCTGGCCTGTGGCTCTCCCCACGGGTCTGGAAATTTGGCAACGGGAGAGAAGCAATTAATGCTGTCACTTCTCCCCTGCTGCCATATTTTTGGAGCTCCACTGACTGGATTACATTGCCTTATTGGATTGACCTACCCTGTTGAGCACCACTTTTGAAGTTCATCATGTATTACCTACAGTTGCCCTCTAGTAAAGTGTACTTACCAGACATATGAAGATCATGCAGTAGGAAAATGCTAATTTCCTCAAAAGATCAATTTTTGCTCTTTTTCTCCAATTTTCCTCCAGCATAGTTCTAGCTAAATCAATGAAGTTACAATAGACCTAAAGCAAGGCAGTCTCAAGTCAATCTGTGTATGAGACGCAACATTTTAACCCCTAGTGGAAGGCTGGAGCAAGAACTCTATAGTTCCAAAGATCTTTATTTTCTGCACTTGTAAATTAAACTGAAGTGAGACTAGTATTCAGAATTTCAACTCAGAACAGCTGGTTGAATCAGTCTCTTGTTTTCACAGAAAAAAATATATTTCATATATAATATCTAGCTAGCAAAAGTCTGTCCAAAAGAGATTGAGCAACTGTAAAAGGACGTGGTGAATATCTCAAAATTCTCCATCTCCAGTGCATTTTTTGTGGTCTATTTTTATAGAAATCTCTGAAGTCAGCACTCAGACTTAAAGTTCTCCTGAGATTAACGGCAGAGGGAGGCTTAGCTAGCCATCCAAACTATGGAAATGTAATAATGCAGTGTAGTCATCCCAGTGAATTGATAAGGTGCTGTGCAAAGTGTTCTTTCGTCTTTTGGCAGCCTAGGCTACCAGTGCATTTGGAAGATGCCACAGGAATTCAGCCCAGTATAAATATCTGCCATAAAACGTCTCCTAATAACGTCAAAGCAAACTTACAGGAAGGTCTCATTTCCTTTGAGTAAACACTGAAGAAAAACCAGTTTTATTAGCTAATCATTGTATTAAACATTTTTTTCCAAAACATTTACACCATCGTTCATTTAAAAAAAAGTTGGAAGGACTGCTGATTGTTCAGTCCTTTTACCTGGGAAGTTCTGTACTTTATTAACAATAATTGATATAGGACTGTACATTATAGGTTCAGCAGTTTAGGTTGGTTATGCCACCTCCACACACATATAACATGAGATGGCATGTACAGCTAAAACATGGAGCCATTCCGCTGCTTTTCTCATTCAAGCAAAGGTCAGGGTTTGTTTGTTTGTTTGTTTTCCTTTTTTTTAAAAGATGTCTGAGCACCTAGAAGCATCCAGTAGGGTTTTGAAAAGCATTGAGGTTCCTAACTCCAACTGATCCAAGTGTTGGTTATTTGGGTAGTTCTGAAAATTCTACTAGGCACCTATTTCTATCTATGGGCACTTGTACACATGACGCCATTAACATGTACATGTGATGAGAATGTCACTATGTATGGCTTAATGGCATCACAGTGTACATGATCAAGAGTCTGGGGGGTTTTAAGTGATTTTGCATCATTGCAAACTAAACTATATCCAACTCTTCCCCAACCCCAAGCTTGCTAAGGCAGCACCCGGCCTGCTGGCAGCCCACGCAGGTGGCCCTGGTGGGTACTAGCACCATAGAGGGAAGGACTGGGGCCCCCCATAGCTCAGGGGCCACTCAGCCCCTCCGGCAGCTCCCCCTCCCCCCAACCATGGGCAGGCTCCAAACAGAAAAAACAAACAAAAAAGGAATGGGCCACTCTTCATAATGTGACAGAAAAATTGAAATGGTGGGTTTCAATTAAAAACCCACTATTTCAATTTAGGGAGCATAGAATGCAGCCTTGTGAATTAAACCCCCATCACATGTAGATGCCTTTGAAAATCTTACCCTGTGATTGCCTAGAAATGCGTGCTCCAGAGGTGTAACTGGGCCATTATGCTGAGTGTTGATGGTGGTATATGGGCCAGCAGTTGCAGCTACTATTTTTGGCACCCCGCAAGGCAGTGCTAGTAGTCTGGCTGCCCCTCTTGGTTATGCTACTGACATGCTATATACTACTCTTACAGGGTTTTATCTTCAAATGTTTTGTGTGTGGAACTTGGGGAAGTTCAACATTCAGGATGACTAAGGGAAGAACTAACCTGCCAGCTGTGGTACAGTCATTTCTTTTTTCTAAGTCTTAAAAGCCATCCTGTTTCCTGTGGTCATCAGCCAAACAAATAATAAGTGCTCCCTCTCCTTTTACTCTCTCTATTATTCGCTCTCTCAAATGGTGTATGATTGTTGTGAACTGGTGAATCTTATTTTGAGGGGAAAAAATAAAATTCCATAAAAAAAATTGTTGACAGAAATATTGGTTTTGAATAAAACATTTTTGCTACAAACCACCAACATTTTTTCATGGGCAAAAAAGCCCTTTCTAATTATTTTTAATTATTATTGTTTTAAGAAAGCTGCCAGCTTCTTTTCATGACATGATGATGATCTTTGAGGTATATATTAATACTGTATAGCCCTATTAAAGTAAAAGGATTTACACAAAATCTTAGATTTGCTATCTAAAAAAATCACATTATAGAGTTATTAGTTAATGCTTTTGTAGTGTTGAGTGGAAGCCTTTTCAAATGACACCTCTTTATATTCATGGATCTATAGACAAAATCCCAAATGTATGTAACTAAAATATATGGTCTTTCCATTTGTTCCAGTTTCTCTCCTTCTTGCTGTTTCAGGATCTTCTTCTCACCCATGGCTGCTTTAAATTCCTGTCCTCCTCCAATTTAAAACGTCCCTGCCAGCTCTCCATCCAGAATCTGATTATTATTCTATTATTTTTTCTTCAACTGTTTTTAATACTGTAAGGAATTGTCTCTAGTGTATAGTTGAGTGCTACTGCCTTCACCATTTAGGCTAGGGTCAGAAGTTACACATAAACCAGTATGTGATCAGAAACCAGCTCAAATCTGTAATGTAGCAGAAGTTCAATGCACATAAGCCACTTTCAAAATGGCTGAAACCAGTTTAAGATAAACTTGGATGGATGTAGTTTGAAACTTAACTGATTTCGGTTAAAATGGTTTATTAAACTTCTGTCCTGGATCTTCCCCCAGATTCAAGTTGTCACAGTCCCCCACCACCCAAGATGCTTTGCACCTCCCCTGCAACCCCCCACTTCATAGGATAGGTGGGGTAGCTTTGGCCCAAGCTGTCTGCTCTAGATGAGCAGGGAAACATGCTTTAGCACCCCCTGGTTTCTGGCCTGGGCCAGTGCAGACATGTGGCTGCATTTCTAGAACCAGAAGTGAATGTCTGTTCACTTGCTTATTGGTTTAGTTTATGCAACTTAAAGAAACCTGAAAAGATTGAATTGATTGAGCCTCGGACTTTTTGACTGTTTTGGCCTAGCTCTAATGGACAGAATCAGATCTGTATAAATGCCTGCCATAGGGATCTAGGGTTCGTTTTTGAATGAAGATTTATTCAGTAAAGGGACACGACTTTTGACTACAGCAGTAATTCTTAACCAGAGGTGCTGTGGCACCCTGAGATGCCTTGAGACCCTTTTAAGAGTGATATAGGCTGCACCACAATACTACTGCTGTTAGGTGTGCAAATACCTCCACATGATTCACTAGATAAACCCAGAGAAATTACAAATAGGAATCCATAATGTCAAAACCATTCTGACTTGCTGTGGTCTTGTTGAATTTTTTGCATTGGAAGAAATGCTCTTTTGTAAAAAAAATGAGTGAAATTAATTTCTCAAGTTGAATGCCACTAAATGCTGAAAAGTTATAGAATGTGTCTAAAAAGGTTGAGAACTCCTTTCTCAACTTGTTTGCAGTGGGCCATGCCCACAATGGCTCACATGGGCCTCATCTAGACATGCATGGACTTTTGGTTTCCCAGGGCCAAGTAGTGGCAGTGCACTGTCCACCACCACTTCTTGTCCTCAGATAATACCTGTGTCATGTGCGTTTTGGGGTGCAGCAAGTTGCCCTGGCACTGTGCTGGCCCCAGCAGCCTTACCTGGGGTTCTGGGGGCCTCCCAGAGCTGCAGCCACAGTGATCCTGCTGGGCAGAGCCTGACCAGCAGCTGCAGGATGGCTCCGAATGGGCTGGCTCCACTTTTAGCAGCACATGCTGCCCAAGCATGTGCTGGTTCAGGGTTTTTTCTGCAGTTTTTTTGACCCCTGGATATCCAGGAGTAAAAAAAAAAACCACAGGAAAAAAAAAGGAGCAGTGCACGCTCAGGTGGCATTCTCTTGTTGCACAGAGGACTCCGGAATATGCAGTATGTGGTACTGCAAATGTGCAGTGCCATATACCTCATGACTGCTCTCATTTGGACGCACACATGGAGTCCAGTGGATTGTAAACTGCAGAGTCTAAAATTAAAATGAGACCCCTTTTGAAATTTATAATTCCTGCACCTCAAATCTTCACCTTTTTAAATATATGATTACCTCAAATCTTTTCTCTTCATATTTCACATGGTACTTCTCTCAGTTTTCATTATCTGCCTGGAAATGATCACAGAATTCTCAAAGTGTGTTTTTTCAAAAAGATACTTTTTGTTTTTTTCCCCAATATCTTTTTCCTTTTGCCATCTTACATCTTACAAGCAGTTTGGCCTAAAAACTCCAAGGCTAGGGACAGACATTACACATAAACTGGTTTAAGTGATCAGAAACTGGTTTAAACCTGTAACAGAACAGATGTTCAGTGCACATAAACCAGTTGGAAAATGGCTGAAACCGGTTTGAGATAAACCTGGTTGAATGTCGTATCAGATTTAACTGATTTGAGTCAAACTTGTTTATGCAATGTCTGTCCCAGACCCCTTGCTGATTTAAGATAAACCAGGCACCCCCAGCATCCCGCCATGCTCTCTGGGCTGGGCAGGACTCTCTGCTGCACAGCAGGGCTGGCCTCTTCCTTCTGCTCCCTGGCTGCAGCTCCGGCAGGGACTTCAGGCTGCTCACCCCCCTCCCCCTCACCACTCCCTGCTAAGCAGGAATTCCCCTCTCCCCTCTGCCTTGGGAGAGGTGTCTGTGTATTAGCTAGCAGACTACATGCTAGCTATGATCCATGCTGAATCAACAAGTAGAATCAAGAAGAAGAATCAACAGGTAGCTGGCAATATCCCCCTGTTGTTTTCTTAATGGAGTGATAAACACTGAGTTAGAGGTGATAAACACTGAGTTAGAGGTGTTATCAGTTCCCTGCTGGGCTAATCAGAGTGTCCTGCTGGAGCCTGGCCACGCCTCCCTTAGACCAGTACTGTGCAAGTAAAGGGAGGGCTGCTCTAGCGCCCCCTGTCTTCTAGCCTGAGCCACTACAGGCACGTGCCTGCATTTCTGGGATATTTGTCTGGTTACAAAACTGATTTAACCTAGCCAAGTTAGACTGATCTGCAAAGATTGAATCAATTCAGTCTCAGGCTTTTTGAAAGTCCTTACCTCATCTGTTAGTGCATGTATTCATTTTGTGTATGCAGAAAATCCTTCACTGTAGAAGTAGAGGTTTGCCACTGAGGTTCCTTTAAATCAGAGGTTGTCAATCTTTTAGGAGTGGTGGGCTGAATTATTGCAGCTCAGTCTAAAAGGTCAGATAAAATCACTTGGGAAACTGGAACCAGCCCACAGGTTGATAACCCCTACTTTAAAGCTATATTTCATTTCAAATTTTTAGATGGTGATTAACTGACTGGGGCTTCTCCTGTTTTAAATCCTTTCCACCAGAAAAAACAAAAAAATCCCAAAACCTAGGGATGCCATCCCCGCTTTGGCTCGTATCTGCTAAGTATAATGCCTGCAACTGCACACAAGAATCCAAAAAGCCCAGATCCAAATTTCTCCAGAGCAGAAACAGGCTCTTAATGGCACTGTATAGCTATTTAACCAAGGTTGCTCAATATTGTTTAAACCAAGGCTGTCCAGCTAGTAGCCTACAAGCAACAAGCAGCCTGAAAGGGGCCAGCATGCAGCTTGTGAACACTTAAAATGCAGCCCATGGGCCATGGTGGCTGCCGCATGCTGCATTGAGGGAGGCCCTGGAGGTCCATGCATTGTCTGGGCAGCCCACAAAGTCACCCCCCATACACACACCAAGTTAATCACACTGTAACCCAGCTCTTTGGCAACCTCCCCCTGCTCCTCCTCTCCGCCCCCCCCCCCATGATTCACTAATGTGCTGTCCACACAGTCCTCCTGGCACTTGCTGGAAGAATGTTTCTGGTTTTGCACAAATTTGGTGTTAGGGTTCATATTAGGATTGTTTATGTAACCCCCTTCACTTGTGGTTTCCACAGTTTTTAAAGGTTTCTTATGGATGTATTTAATGGAAAGCCACCTTTTGAAATTCACTTAGCAACCTTATCTTGTTTTGTTTAAATGCAATTATCTCTAAACCCTGAATTGACTGATAACTATGTTTTCTTTTGGTGTTCTCCCTGTCTCTACAGCTCTTTAAACAAACTGGGGTCAAAGGATTGTGCCAGTGTGATGTTTCAAAACATAAAATACATCAAGGCTGCCTTTCACATCGTGCTTGGGCATTTCTACTGTGAACACACGCAAGAAGTGGCTTCTCTGAAACTGTTTGTGTTTGTTCCATGCAAGAATCATTATTCAGTCCTACCAATCAAATAACTTTATACTCCAGTGAGCAGAGAGAGGTAGTTAGCTGTGTTAGCCTGAAGTTAGGCTGAAAGCAGAGTAAATTTGCACTTAATAGAAAACTAAATCAGAGGTGTATATAGGAAAAGCTTTTGTGAGTTCTAGCTTACTTCATCAGATGCTGTCATTAACAGTGACATAAAACAGTAATTTATTTTTGTGGCACAAAAAATGAAGCCAAATTATTTCAGGTCTTTCACCAGTGGTTTTCAGTGGTTTCAGTTCGCATAGTTTTTCACTCTAATATAGTGAATGTGAATTTTTCTCCTTCCCTGGACATGAATAACCCATGCTGGGAGATGACAAGTCTTGTATGAATTTCTCCATTGATAATTTAACTGTAATGGAAGAAATGAAAAAGAAATAATAACTTTTAGTTCAAAGATTTCCTGAGAACTGTAGGCAAGAGTTCTGTTTGTACATACCCCCTCTACTACATGGCCCCATTGGCATTTTCTGGCTCCAGGACAGCATTGGTGGTGTAAGAAACATACATGTCAACCCAGCCTCAGAACACATGAGTTTTATGCCAACCTCTTCATGAGTCTAAGAAGAATCTGTAGGTGAAGTGCATATAGAATTATGGATGGGATGGGGGGAGGGGTGAAGATCACAGCATCAAAACTAACTTCTTTCACTGGCATGGGCTCTCCTCTGCATGGAGTTATAGACGGTGTTATACTAGACCAGGGGTGAGCAAAAGAATGCCTGCAGGCCAGATCTGGCCCACCAACAGATTCAGTTTGTCTCATGGGTGGACAGCAGCCAACTCATTGGATCTGGCCCGCAGGCAGCTAGTGGCTCCACCTGCTGTGTGGTACCAGGCAGGCAGGACTGCTTCTGCCCAGCTGCATCAGCCCTTGATGCAGCGGCTTTGCCTGTGAACCCAAGCCAGGCTTCTGCTACAGTGGATGGGAGTAGTGTCAAGTTGTGGTTTCTGCCAGCAGGATGAGGAGCCCCAGTGCAGAACCTGCCAGCAACATCCACAGCTGATGCCACCACCCTCCCACCACAGTGGAAGCATCCACCTCGAGACCCAACCTGGAACCTGTCAGCAGCATCATTCATGGACCCAGGCAGGAGCTGCTGCTGTGGGAGGTGGGCAACTTCATCAGCTGTGACTTTGCCAGCAGGTTCTGCATCATGGCTCCAGAATCTGCTGGCTTTTTCTGCAGCTGATGTTGCTGCTTGCCTGCCATGGCTAAAGTCCATATCTACAGTTGAGCTTTGGGGCCCCTAGCATGCTACAGTTCTAGCCAGGTTCTGAAGGGAGGGAGGAGAGGAAGAGATAAAGAAAAGACAGATGGAGAGAGAGAAGATAGAGAGATGAAGAGAAGAGAAGAGAAGAGAAGAGAAGAGAAGAGAAGAGATAAATGTGGCCCTTGGCAGGTCCCCAAAACTCATTAAGTGGTCCTCCAGCCAAAATAATTGCCCACCCCTGTACTAGGTACCACTCTGTAACTTATAAATAACCTTATTGATAGAGATTTGAGATAATGATGAGGAGAATGGGGATGAGTTAGCACAGATAATCTGGGTTTAAGGGCCTCAGTATGTCTTGGCTAATGGGTGCATATTCATAGCAGCATGACTTAATCATGCAGCAGCAGTGCAATGGGGAGCTAAGTACTGAGTATATCTTGATGAAATCATAAAATGTGCCCTGTTGCAGTGAAAGCAGTGGAGAAATATCCTGAGTACTGGCAGCAAATGGATGTGCATGTTGTGAAGGAATATGGATGTTGTGAAGGGATGTCTTCGCAGTCATGGGAAGGGATGTGTTCCCAGTCAAGTGTGAAGCAGCTTCTTATTTCTCTTGAGCCATTGTTCATCTCTATCTGCCTGATATGAAGGATGGAGAAAAAAAAATGAGTACTGAAATCATTAGACGGTGGGGCAGAGGGAAAAAAAAGTGGCAAATAAAAATGATGTGGGAAAGAAGAAACCAAGGGGAATGAGCTCCTTCCAGCTTTCCACTCTCATTCCATTAACGTTTGCTTCATAGCTGAAAAAATGACTTCCTTCATCTATATATACTGATTTTCAGGGCAGTGCACACCTTTTCTTGTATGTGTCTGCTGAACACTTAGCACGCTATGGGTTGTGCTACACCATAAAAGATATTCATGCTAGTAGAAATGAGTCCAAATTCAAATGCCCATGAAATGTGGGGAAGTTTTGTTGTAGACTTCATAGCTGTAGAATGGGCCTGAATTAAAAGTCCGTGTCTAAATTCCCCTAAATTTAGGATACAAAATTTATGACTCAGACTCAGTCCTAATAACAAGCAGTTGTCATGGTTAATATTTCTAACTTTAACTTGCTGAAAAAAAGATCTTTTTTTTTAGTTTCTTTTCACCCATAATGGGCTTTCTAACCAATTCACTTACACAACTGCAATCATGTTGCTATTTGTGTATTTAGCTCAGTCTTCCTACATGCATCTCAGTCAGTTTCTTGAACTCATGGAACACTAGGAAGACAACAAGTTCAGGATCTGTCAGGTTATAATTTCTCTCTTTGGAAATATTATTCTGGTATAAATGAATCAGCTTGTTATACAGTGTGCTCAAGAAACCGGCTCAATCTCTCAAGAAACCAGCTGTTGAAATGCGTGCATTTTAGCTTATCTTAAAAAAAAACAAAACAGAAAAGATATGTGGGAAATGGACTACAGCAGACACTGCAAACACATTATTTTCCAAGATGCTCATCTTTTTCTTCAGGCATCTCCTCTGAGTCCAAAGTTTTTTACTCATGAACTTGAGAACAACATTTGATCTTGATCTGACTTCTGGGATAGGTCACTGTTTAGGGAGCGCACATACTTAGGGATGATGTGTCTGTGTTTAAAGTTCAAGAACTTGTGGTTAAAGGGAAGCAGATAAGGAAGCAAAAATAAAATAAATATGTTTTTCGCTTACCCTGCAATAATGGATTCCCATGGTCAAAAGGGACAATAGAGAACTTGGAAAAAAAGGCTTATTTTTTATAATTTTTTTTCCTTTACATAATGCTCAGAATTTGACTTGAGAAGAACAAAGAAGGCTTGTAAAACCTACCTTTAATTAATTATGCACCAAATATTCTGCTGTTTGAGCTGAAGTGGATGGTATCAGGCCCTAAAGTAGTGGTGGAAAGATGACTAATATTGGCAACAAGAATTAGTGTGGCTGTTGCATGAAAAGATGATGCTCCTTGGGTGCACCTATCCATGCAGTTAGCACATAGCAATAAACTCTGGTGCAGTTCATACCAGAGTTTATTGCTCCCAGGTGCAGCATTTACATATGCATCCAGCACACAGAGCCAGAACAGTGCAGCCCCGGCTGGCAGGGGACCCGAGGGGACCAGCCTGCCAACCTGAGGCTAGTCTAACCCAGCTCAACATGCCACAGAGGGGCTGGCTGGGGCACAAGGGTGCTACAGTGTACAGCTATCTGGCTGGCAGACAGGCCCTGCACTGTAGCACCCTCATGCATGAAAGCTGTGTGCCCCGGGGGCTGGGGGTCATGGCAAGCTCCCACAGGCAGCAGTGCTGCTGTCAGTGGTGGGAGCCTGGCAGCAACAGGTGGTGAGCTCCTGCAGGCAGCCATGGAGCTGTCGGCAGTGGGGCGTGGGGGAAGCAAGCACCGACCAGCGGTCAGCAACTACCTGCAGACACTGCCAGCAGCATCAGCAGTGGCCAGCGGTGATTGGGGGCTGCCCGCAGATGCCACTGGTGGTGTGAGCAGAGGGGGGGAGTGGTGAGTGGTGACTGCCCTCAGGCGCCACCGGCAGTGTCAGCAGTGCCTTTTTGTAGGTGGTGCTTCACCAAGCTCAGGGGGTGCACTTGCACCCATGTGCACCCCCTACACATTGCTCATGCCCCAACCACCCCTGGTCACTGTCTACACGTGTTTCAGCACACATAAGTATTCCGCTGTAAGATAGTTCTTGTTGTGGACAGTACTATTCTAGAGTGGAGTTAATTAATTTGCTGTGCTCTAATACGGGCGCATGTGTAGATGGTGACACTTTACTGCGGAGCTAATTGGTCAGCTCTACATTAAAGTGCACATGTAGATGAACCCCTTGTATAGGAGACGGTATTAAAAGTTGAAACCCAAGAACTAGAAAGTTCCATTAATTCAATCTATTTGTCCAGATGCTTACACTGGTGTCCTTTACTGTAGTATCTAAATGTTGGAGGAGATGGACAGTGTGGCTGGAGATTTCAGCCAAGGCAAATTAATACCTGTGTTCACAGTCCTCATTGATGAGATAATTAAAAGCACATTCAAAGAGAGTAGTTATGGAAAGAGAATAAAAGTTCAATGTAAATAGAAAGAATGTTGGTAGAGTCAAAGAACCAAATATCTACCATAATTTTATATTGGTAGTGAGAGGATTAATTCACATTTACAATATGCTTTGTGACCCTCAAAAAAGAGGTTTTGTTGAATTTGTAATCATTTCATTTTGCATCTCACCCTCAGGGAAAATAGCGAATAAGACTGGTACTCCTTTCACTTCTTTTTGTTGGGGTTCCTGTAAAAAAAAACAACCCAAAATTAGGTTTCTAATTGGCAAAAATTAGTGGCATTGCTTTGACTTCAGTGAAAAAAACACCAATTCACTCCAGATGAGGCTTTTGCCCTTAATGTGGAAGAGCTTTGTGGGAATTGTTGGAGTTCTCATACGCTTTAAAGTTGTAGATACTTCAAATGTTTTGTTTCTTGCAAATTATTTTGTTTTTAAAACTTGGATGAGAAGATTAAGTACAGTTCTCAGGAATGGAACTCTGTAAAATCACATTCTGTAAACTGTAGATCCCTGTTTATGGTCCCTCAAAGTCAAGTATTTTCAGTTTACAAGAAAAAAAAATGTTATTTTTTAATAATAGCAATACATGAAAACTTAGCCTGAGCTGTGAGAATCAAATTGAATTCTTGTATAGTAAATTGTATAGTTGAATGCTTGAATTTTGTATAGTAAATAATACAAAATGAAAAATTAAGTATTGTTTCATGATTTTTTTGTTTAACATTTCAAATTTTCAATAAATTTCAATTATATCTAGTTTCTGATGTTAGGTTGTTCTTTCTGTCATTTTCCCCAACATCTACCATCCATGTAGGAGTTGCCCAGTAACACTTGTGGAGATGTCTTATAATTGTAGGTGTTTCATGGTCAGCAAAGGAAGGAGTATTGGGTTTCTCTCAGTCCTAGCTCAGGAGAACCACCTTTTGGAAGGGACAGGGATATTTTCCAGGTTTCTACTGAAGCAGTGAGTCAGCTGGATCTTCTCCATATCAGAAGATTTTTTAAACATTAAAGAAAGGCAGTGGTTGATACCAAGTAATCCTGAATACAAAATTGGGAGGTGACTATCCATTACCCCTAGAGTAAGCAAAAATGGCCCGGTGAGGAAGTGTGAGGAAGGCCACCAAGCCCTCCCATGCAGATGTTTGAGATAAGAGGCAAGTCCCAGGCAGCTGTGGAGATTTGGGGAGCCGAGCTAGGCAGAAAGTGTTTGTCTGATAGATTTGCAGCTGTACAAACAACCTCAGCCTACAATTCACAGACATTCATGAGCATAGACTGAAATTCTAGATAAAAAAAACAACCTCTGACTCAGGACTCAGTTCATCTGGGTTTAAGTTTTTGTGCAGTTCTAAACTAGAATCACTTTACATGTAATAACTTTTTAATGTATTTAAATGTAATTTGATTTAGTTTTCAGTGTTTCAGAGCATAAGCTATTCAGGGCCAGATCCTGAACTCTGTAAATTGGCATAGCACCAGTGACATACATAGATATACTCCAGTTCTCCCTTTTCAAAACAGAAATAAAATTCTACTTGTGCATCACTTTTCCTATGTTACCATTTTAAAACCTTGGTAATTATTTTGCATTGTTTAAAAACACATTTTCAGTTATGGGCCAGTATGTGCATTTTTATGGTTTAGTTATAGAATCTTTCCCCCCCACCTGTGTATGGATGTGATGGGGACCAGATGAATGAGCATAATTCCCATTAACATTAATAGGAGTTACATTCATAAATACTATATTGCTGCAGTGGGAGATTAAACTTCACAGTGTTTATTGTCTTTGTGTATTCTCGTGCATGACAGGTAAAGTAGTGAAGAACCTGAACTCTGTTCTGAATTAAACTGGTATACATTTTGAGTAATTCTGTTATCCTTTGTGGAATGTTACACCGACTATACAATAATATAAACAATAAGAGAATTTGTCCTACTGAGTTAAAAGGAAATACAAGTTATAAAACTTAAATATCCTGGAAGATCCATTTTCCAGAGTTCTTAACCTTGTCTTTGCTGGTGACCTATTTATTTATTTATTTATGTTCAAGCTGTGCTTTTCATAGCCATTGACATAATTTTTCCAGTTTTTCTACTACAGAACATCTGTGGTCACTCTGCAGAGTCCCCTATAGGTCATGGGAAAGCTTTATCTTCCTAATGTGCTTCATCCCTCTATATATTCAGACCTCACTGATAGAGACCAAGCATGTTTATAAATAATATTGTCTTGTAATGACCTTTTCCATATGTCCCAGAGGAACTGAGAGTTATTCCTTATGAGATGGCTGGCTGCTTCATTTGTAACAGTGAGAACAATTTCAGCATGTCTGGTTGACACTTGATTTATGTGGAAATGAAGTTCTGAAAGTCTCAGGCTAGTGATCCTGAAAAATGCAGTGCTTCCAGCCATAGTTCATAATTTCTTCATTCATAAACCAATTCTCTTATTGTCAAAAAAAAATGATGGAGCAAATGTATTAACTGTCGGTATTGGGACATTTCATACTGATGTGTGTCAGGCCAAAGCAGAGGTGGAAAGAGGTACTAAAGTAAGTAAATTTAAATTAAATGCTGCTACTGGACATGTCACCACAAACACACACATGTGGTTTGCAGCTCCTCAAAGCAGTTTGAGGTGTCGTAAACTGCATGCTGCACACATGTACCCATTTACTGTGCTGATAATTTGCAGCATGGTGGCGGGGGGGGGAGGGGGATTGACACCAGGGGACTTTGGTGTTAAAAAAAAAAATGCTACTAAAAAAAAATGGCATGGTGCACACAGCAGCAGCATGAGCCACCAGAAAGGACGCCTGGCCAACCAGAGCCATGCTCTGGCTGCTGGCCAGGCTCTGAGTGGCCGGCTTGATGTCACTGGTGCTATGTCATTGTAGTGGTGTGCTCCCCTGTTATAGCATGCTGCTATAGCATGCTGCTGTGGTGATCTAGTGGCAAAATCTAACTCTGCACTACGTGCACGGCGCAGTACAGGTGGTTACTGTACCAAGCTTTAGTACTTTGAAAAGGAAGTACTAAAGCACAGCACCAGAGCAACACTGTTGTATGGTGATGTGTAGACACACCCATATATGTAACAAAATAGCATTCTTATTTTAGTCCTGTATTTGCCTAAACGTTCACAGTTTTGGATAAATTTACAATTTATTGTAAAGTAATCGCTGATTTTAAAACCACCTCCAGTCCTGACCACTGAGAGCAATGGAACCCCATCTTCATCTGTATTCGTTCACTTTGCAGAGTATCTCTCAGATGCCCCCAACTAATCTGCACAAGTGATAGGTCAATTACTTTAGATATCATGGGAAATAAATCAAAATTTTCAACCAGGGCTCAAGCTTGAATGTAAGCATATTTAAAGGCTGAGAAAAAAGTGTATTTTTCAAATGTCTGTTCCCTCCCACCTGGTGCAAAACTACTAGGGGCATGTCCCAATATATGCAGGGTCATGTGCTTGCAAGTGCAAAAATAGTAGCAGTGCAAATTTGCACCATTACTTTTTGCCACAGTGCATGTGCTTGCATATGTGCTTTAGTGTAGGGAAAATTGCCCCGCTTTGGGCATATTGCCCTGCTTTGGGCAAACTGCCCTTTCCCCACTCCTCCCAGCTCCCAGCGTGCTGGAGAAGACAGGGTGGAACTAAGGAAGTGAAGACACTCTGACCAGCAGCCAGAGTGTCTCCCTGAAGGAGTAAGCCTCTGTGCCTGCTGGCACACATTCCTGTTGCCACTTTTTTTTTTTTGCCCCTTTTTTTGCTACTGGGATTTCCTGGTAGCAAAATTTGCCCCCACGCTGCAAATTTGCAGCGCGGGGCATGTTTTCGCATTCCAAGCATGCAGTTTGTGGCGTTGCAAAGAGGTTTGCAGTGCCACAAACCACACATGCCTGCACATCTGAATGCAGTCTAGAAGTTTCATGAGAGAACTTATTGATCAAAATGCACAAGAAATTTCTGCTCAGTTCTGGATGAAACATACTGATAAATTTGGGCCACCTACATTTCATGTAAAGAGAGCTTAAGGATGAGCTGCTTTTGAGAGTAGCAAAGTGATCCTACCCCACCTGGAGGTTAACACAGCAAACCCAGACCCTGGATCCTGAGGGAGAGGGAATGGAATTCAAATCTGATTTCCAATATGGTATCACAGAATTTAGGTTCTCAAAAGGAAGAACAAGAAGTTTTGAACATTTACTGGAACTAAACAGTATCTCTGAAATTTCTTTTTTCTTTTTTAATGCTTACAGTGCCTTCCCTGGGTCAACATTTAATGCTCTCCATTTCTGCCTTCTTCCAGCTAGCCTGAAGCAGACCCTCCATCTTGAGCTGTAAATAAAGTGTTACCTATTTGGATTCAGAGACAATATAGAGAGAACAGAAAAAGGAATAGGATGATTGTATTCAGGGGAAGGTAGAAATGTGTGGGCAAGAGAGTGGAAAGATTGTGGCTGG
>NW_017729022.1:97409912-97416728 GCF_001723915.1 Gavialis gangeticus | reverse complement strand
GCTCTCCATTTCTGCCTTCTTCCAGCTAGCCTGAAGCAGACCCTCCATCTTGAGCTGTAAATAAAGTGTTACCTATTTGGATTCAGAGACAATATAGAGAGAACAGAAAAAGGAATAGGATGATTGTATTCAGGGGAAGGTAGAAATGTGTGGGCAAGAGAGTGGAAAGATTGTGGCTGGGTTGCTTGGCTGGGAGAAATAAAAGTGTTTCTTTGAGGGGTGAAGTATTTTCTTCAGCACTTCTTTACAGAATGCTGCCATTCTTGTCCTTGATCTCAGCATCTAAGGGGCATATTGCTTAGTACAGGAGCATTGCATTAAAATAAGGCCTTCTAACTGGGGACTCAAATGAGTACCCATCAATATGATTAACACCATTTTGGCTGACACATTAGGGAATGAACTGAAGATGTTTATTCTGAATTTGAGGGCCTTTGCTATAGCAGAGTTTACCTAAATGCAGGCCAAGGCACCAATCCATTTGCCACCAGCTTCTTATATTTCTTCCCATCTCCATTTTCTTACTTACACTGAGATTGAGTAGGACAAGGCAGCTCATGAACTGTGTTGTGATCATGAAGTAAGATCATTTTGTTTTAAATGACCAATGAAAACTTGCATCATCTGTGAAAAATCATCACAATACTTTTTATTACTATTTTGTTTAAGGTCTATGAACTGGGTAACAAAGGAAAAAACATCTACACAAAAAGTCCTCCTCATCATATTATTCTTGGGCTTAATTCAGTTTTCTGTTGCGTAAAATGTGTAATGTCTTTGCTTTCTGCTGGTGGGAATTCTTCTGAAGATGTCTCTCTTTCTTCCTTTGGGAATTTTCAGAATCCCTGAGCCAACTTTTCTCTGAAGCTTTGTTTCTCAAAGGACACTCACTTTCAGCTTATTCTCTCAGATGAAGTCACAGCAAAGATAGTTACCTTTCCATAATATTTTGAGGTATAAGTAGCTATGAAGCTATAACAATTTTTCCTTCAATAAGACTAGGATAGCTACTGCTACAAAAGGAGTTACTCAACCTGTGCTCTTGTAAAGCACTAGCCAAATATGTGTTGTGTCTTCCGTTGTGCTAAAACTACAGATGATATAACTTTGTTATAGTCTCCTGCTACAAATCCCAGCTGCTTATCCCAAACTGTAAAGGAGTCTACTGCTAGCATTGAAAATATTCCTGTTTAGCCCCTGGTATATCAGCCAAAATAGGAGCTATCAGATAAATAGGGGCTTGTCTTAGATTAAAACTGCTGAAGACCTCAGAATCTGGGGATGAGCTTCCTCTGCCCAGGGGAAGAATATAATCTGCTTGTCAGTGGGCAAGTCTATGTGTGCCAATTTAAGGCACATTAGCCATTTTTAAGGTTCATTAAGGGCACAGATCTACACGTACATGCCTTTAATGTTCCTTAAAAATGGCAATTTTAGACTATTTGCACCTAAATTTGATACCTACAAAAGCAGGTGTGAATAGGTAAAGTGTCTTAACGCATATGTAGTCCCAAGTTGGTCTGTACACCATGTTAATGCACTTTAGTGTGTGCACATGTAGACACATGCCTAAATCAGCTTAATGTGCATTAGGCAAATGAGCATTAAGTTTAGGCTTACATAAAAGTATGTGTGGATACGCCCAGTATGTTTCCACATATGCCCAATCCATAGAGGAGATAGGTTTGTTGTGGCACTGAGCTCAAGAACCTGGTTCTTTGGCTCATTCTCTTGGGCTAGGGACAGACATGCCACATAAACTGGTTTAAATGATCAGAAACTGCTTTAAACCTGTAACAAAACAGACATTTAGTACACATAAACCAGTTTGAAAATGGCTGAAGCTGGTTTGAGATAAACCTGGCTGAATGTAATATCAGACTTAACTGATTTGAATCAAACCGGTTTATGCAATATCGGTCCCAGACCCCTTCCTGATGTAACTTAAACCAGAGTCACTCTGCATCCCAGATGCTTTGCAGCCCTGGGTGAGGCTCTCAGCTCCACAGCAGAGCTGGCCCTGCCCCTCTACTCTCTGGCTGGGGCTCTGGCAGAGACTACAGGAACAGCGGCATCTGACTGGCTTTCCCTTGCCCTATCCACCCCCTCACCACTCACTGCTCAAGCAGGGATCCCTCCCTCCTTTCTCCCACAGCACAGACCATAGCCAGCAGATGATATGCTAGCTAATGCTAAGAGGTGTAAGGCAGACAGGACAAAGGCAGACAGGACAGTGTTGCTTAGGGTTTTCAGCCTTTTTTAGTCTAAGTACCCTCGGCGGCCAGAAGCTGAGCCAGGGGGAGGGTGGGGGGATATGCACACGGCTGAACACCGAGTGTGGGGGGAGGGAGAGGTGGTGCACAACTGGACACAGAGCAGGGAGGTGTAGATGGTGTGTAGGTGGGCGGGGACAAAGCACTGCCACCTCCCAGGAGCAGGGCCAGAGCAGGGCGGGGAAGCTCACCAGGCTGGGGTGAGGGCAGCAGTGCCCCTCTGCGGGGTGGAGAAGCTCACTGGGCTGGGGTGTGGCAGCAGTGGCTGCCACATGCAAGCATTTCTGCCCTACAGAGGGGCACCGATGCCCTTGCCCCACCCCAGCCCTACTCTTGAGAGGCAGCAGTGCTCCATTCCCACCCACCCATGTATACCCCCTTGGACTGGTCCAAGTACCTCCAGGGGTACATGTACTCCCGGTTGACAACCTCTGGTTTAGGGATTTTTTGAGCTAAGCAACAGGTAACTGGTAATGTCCCTCCATTCCTTCCTTGGAAAAAGTTGTTTAAGAAGAGCTTGAAATAATGATAGAGGCTTTGTTTTGCTGATGGGCTGATAAATGCTGTGTAACTCCTCGCTGGCTCCATTGCTGGTCAGAGGAGCAGCCAGAGTGTCCTTCCAGGGCCTGGCCATACCCCACCCCCTCAGCTCAGCAGTGTAGAAGGAAAGGGAGGGCTGCTCTAGGCCCCCCAGCTTCTAGTTTGTGCCTCTGTAGGCATGTGCCTACATTTCCTCAGTCCATAGGGGATGTCTGGGCATTTACAAACTAGTTCAGCCTAGCCAGGTTAGACTAACCTGCAAAGATTGAATCAATTTAGGCTCAGGCTTTTAAATGTTTGTCCCTTGCCTTAAGGATGCAGGGGTTTAGCTCTAGAGGTCTCTACAATCCTAGGCAATGACCCCCTGTCTTGGGGTGTTTGGGCCAGATCATCTGGTGATTTAAATCAGTGTGGAAACTCCAGCATCAGTGGGTTTATTCTGATTTATACCAGATGAATGTCTGACCCGTTTGATGTTTCTTTGGATCCAAAATACAAATCATTCAGATGGAAAACATATGTTTGTTCCTTACCTATGGAAAGTGGAACACATACAAATTTCTACTGAATTATTCTTACAAATGTGGCAGAACTGTGCCTCTCAAAACTCAAGACCCATATCCATACAGACCCAAATGGTGCCAGTTAAGGTAAAGGGGAGTTAGGACTACTACCTTAAAAAAATAGGTTAAGGTTAGCAGATGTTAGAGTTAGCTAATAGATATTACCTAAATCAGACCTTTCTTAATTTAGACAAATCCATGCTCTTGCATGTATAGCATAGAGGAGGATTGTCCCAATAAACTTAATGTCTTTATTTTCTCAGAGCATAGAAGAAAGTGAATAGGAAGGTCATAATAAGGCTGAGCTGTAAGAAAGATATTCAGATCCTTCAACTAGTAGAAATAAGTTTGCTTCTGTTACATATTGCAAACTGCAGAATCAGGCCTCATTCACATAATAGCAACAAGATGTGGCCTGTATTTAATATGGGTGTGCGAAATAGGCCCTATTCGATTTGAATTCAGATTTGGATTCAGCCCAAACTGGGGACAGTGATTCAATTTTTTGATTCCAATCACTGTCCCTGATTTGATTCAGCCGAATCTGAATGTGAAGATTCAATGCTGATTCAGAGAATCAGCGATTCGGACATAGACACAGCTTTAAATGTTTTTTCTACATACCTTGAGGTACCAGGTGCAGCTCATGAATGCTGTGATGCTGGGGCAGATAGAGCGTCCCACAGAAGCGCGGGGGGGGGGCATATTCTTAGCAGCAAACCCGGAAGTGGACTGGAAGTACTTCTGGTCCACTTCTGGGTCCTCTGGGGAGAGCGCAGGGCCCCCCATACCTCCCCATCTTGGCGATCAGCTGCAGGGGGACTTGAGGTGCCCCACCCAGACCCAGAAGGCACCAGTTGCTGAGCTGGGGTGTGTGCGGGGGGGTCCCCCATGAACTCTCTGGCGGACCCAGAAGTGGACCAGAAGTGCTTCTGCTCCATTTCCGGGTCTGCTGCCGAGCGGGCTGGGAAATACCCTGTACTCCTGTGGGACACTCCATACGCCCCAGCATCACAGCATTCATGAGCCTCCTGCTACCTAGAGGTATGTAGAAAAAACTATTTAAAGCTGTGTCTATATTAGAATCACCAAATCTTCCCAAGGGTTCAGATTCAATACAGAGAGATTAACAGGTCCTCTGATTCGGTTTGGATTGGATTCGGTCACTGAATTGGGCTGAATCTTTGCCACATCAAATTAGGGACCAAAACTTTGCACAGCCCTAGTATTTAAGTAATTGTGGGTGTGTCTACACAAGATTACTGCAGAGATGACTAATTAGCTCCTCAGTAAAGTCTCAGCACCTAGATATGTGGCTTCATGTGGGAAATGGTAAACTAATAGATGCCACATTCAGATAGTACTTACCAACACACGTACTATCCTACGGCATTGTTACTTAGTGCACCACGACACACATGTAGACACTGACAGGGCTGGCTGGGGCATGAGAGTGCTTCAGTGCAAGGGCTGCCTGCTGGCTAGCCTTTCACTGGAGCACCTTTGTGCCCCAGCCAGCCCGTCTGCAGCACTTCCTGGGCTCCATGCCAGCCGGGGCTATTTCAGCTTGGGTCAATGTGCTGCAGTTCTGGGCACACCTGCAAAAGTGGCGCCTGGGAGCCATAAACTCCTGTTCCAACCTGTCCAGCAGTGGCCAAAGCACTATCATTCCCAGCAAGGAGATTATGTAACATACTTTCAGAAATGGCATTGAATCATGATGTGCATGAGTAAGCAAATGGCACATTTACTTGATTACTGCAAAAGGATTATCAGATTAACTATAAGATTTTCCTACCTTCTTTTAATAACACAACTTCTGTGGAAAGTGAAAAATTCTGTAGGCTCAAGAAAACGTTACTTTCAAAATTGGCAGTACCTTTTTTCAATGGATTTTTTTTTTTCTGTTGTAGTGCTCTACTTTTTATTAAAAAAAATTTTGTCAGCATCTGGATTATCTTCCTGAATATAGAAAGTCCTGGACCTCACACCAACATTTGGAGAAACATTTATTTTCCAAACAGGGATCACCTCTGCAGAGGTTTCTTGTCAAGCCTAGAACTTGATCAAAAAGCTCATTGAAACGAATGGGAGTTTTTCTGTTGACTTCAATGGCTTTTGGATCAAATCTGTAGTGCTTAGTACCAAGAATATTGTGTGCATGTGTATGTATGTGGTACAAAACACAAGGGGCCCCTGAAAGAACTATAGGCACTATGACAATATAGTATAGCTGCTCCTCGCTTAATGTTGTAGTTACATCCCTGAATATGTGACTTTAAGCGAAACAATGTTAATCAAATCCAATTATGTCACAGTAATGACCTATTAGCAGGCAGTGGCCAAACAATGTTATAACCAAACATTGCATGACTTTAAATGAGTGTATTCTCTAATAAATCAGCAACGTAATAACAAAACAACATTAACTGGGGCAACATTAAGTGAGGAGTACCTGTACTAAAATAAAAACACAATACCAGCAAATATAAGTTATCAATGTTGTATATTGTATAGCTTTATATAGATCTACACGTACATTACAGGCAATACAAAGTAAGTTAAAAATGGAATGGGAACTTTACTATAACTTTTTCATTTCCTCCTTGATTGTATTTAGGGCTTATTCCTGCTCTCCTTATATGAGCAAAATTCCCCACTGAATTCAGTGAGATAATTTTTCCTAATTAAAGGAGGATCTGGTCATTTTTCTTTAAATGTACCATTCCATTAATAGAGTTTTTTATATTTTGTGTACATAGAACTGGCTAAAACTGCAAAGCCAACTGCTGCACTGCCTGGGACGTACTGTTGCAAGTTGCATGTATCTGGGATGTAGTAAAGCCTTATCTGGCCATAATTTTTTTAGCATCTTATTCAGATACATGCACCTCTTTTAAATAAAACCATTCTATCATGCTGTCCTCTCTTTATTGATAAAATATATTCCATCATAACAGATTGTTAGAGGATAGGCATTCCAGTTTCCCTTTTCACAAGTAATACATGGGAGTTTGACTGATCTACTGAAATCCCTCCAAGAGTTTAAGTAAGCTTGTTTAATCCCCAGTCACTCTACGTGGTATTTTACATATAGAGTTACAAGGCACAAGTTATTACAGATTACTTGGAAAATGTATTCTCTATAAAACAAACCTTAGTGAAGCCAACAAGATCTTAAATAAAACACAAAAAATATAAAACATACCCATACCTACTTTTCCTTTATATAAAATGCATATATAAAACATATATTTTAAAATACACATACATGTTTTTATATATATTATTATTATTTATATTCTCTTTATAATTTAATCCATATATAATATTATTACAATATAATTCATTTATTTTAAATCGTCAAGCCAAAGAATGTTCATCTAAAGCTCTAGGAAAACCTTGACACCCCCTCCCCCCCCCCACCAACCTCAAAAGCC
>NW_017729022.1:97390411-97409757 GCF_001723915.1 Gavialis gangeticus | reverse complement strand
AAGCCCTAGGAAAACCTTGACCCCCCCTCCCCCCCCCCCATCAATCTCAAAAGCAGCTCTTCCCCTTGTTGTTCTGAGGCATGGGGGTGTTTTTTCAGGTGGTCTCTTGCTGCTGTCATTTTTGATATGCAGCCTGTGGGGTTCTGTGTGTTCTAGGAAGGCTGATGCTAGCAAGCAGTCCTCCAGCTTCCAGAGGGGACACTGAAAAAACAACTCAAATTTTATTCAGTGGCAAAGATCAGGAAGGTTTATTGTCACTTGGACAGTACACCAGCTGGCAGGGCTGGTCCAAGGGTAATGGCACCCTAGGCTAACTGTTTACCTTGGCACTTCCACCACTTCCAATATAGAGGAAAATAAGAAGTCTAGAATGAATTTTTACATGTACTTATTTTATATTTAAAATTAATAATAAAACAATAAAAACATTTTAATTGACTGTTTCACACTTTTCATTAACCCTAAAAATTATACTGAAAAAACTCTAATAGAATTTATTATAATACATGCACAATTAAAAGAAAATCCTCATGAGCTGCTGTGTAAAAACTCAGAACTTTGCTTTTAGTGCTTTCAGTTTCACAAATTCAGAAACAAGTTCTTTAAGTCAAAGTTTTCCAGCTATTTCATGTTCTATTGACACAGTGGCCAGGCCAACAAGTCACTGTTGCAGCATAGAAGAACAAAGGTATGTATTTATCAATTTTAGTTTTGAGATGCTATGACCCCCCACTAGCAACAGAAACTGGGGGAGTCAAGAGAATGCAGAGAGCAGTGAAGATGTTGGGAAAACTGTCTGTCAGTTTATGTTCAGAAATAAACTTCAGTACATCTTGAGGTTCTGGAATTCATAAAATGAAATAGCCTGCAGTTCACTGTACAAATCTGCAGCATCAATATCTTTAGAATTTCCTGTATTATCTTTATCTACCTCAACTTCAGCACATGTGTCTGTAGGTGAATACATTTTCTTCATTTCAATGTCAGTTTGATGCTGTGAGCTGTCTTCATCTTGATGTTCGTGAACTGCTTCCATCTTGATGTGGGTGAAATCAAAGATATTTCAGGAAGGAACCCTCTTGCTTTGCTTGTTCTTTTGCCTGTTCAGCGTTTTGTTTACAATACTGAGCTCCAGGCATTTTTTTTTCTATCTGCCATGGTACCATTCCCCTGAAACAGTTTTAAACTGTTTCAAATCAGTTATCAATATAGAGAACAATCAATCTTAGTACAATTTCAAAGAAAATTCTGACTGTGATGACATTAATAAAGTGGACAATTGAGCATATGTATGACTAAAGGTGTAACATGGTAACTGGTTGTCTAATGTTGGTTAAGACTGCGTGGTCAAGCAGATTTTTTCCTGTTTATCAAGGAACTTTGTAAACTAGGTATTATTTCCTATGTAAAGTACTCTACTAATTGATATATTTTATCTAGTAGCTAGCCAGATTCCTTAGCATGGTCCTCTGTAAAGTAAATTGTCATTGTCCATTGAGTAGTTATGTTTACTTATCTCACATATCCTATCAGATTTCTGAGTCAACCAACCTTACATGTTCTGTACACACAGTCATACAACTGTATCCTTACACAACAGTGATACAGGCTGTGGTGCCCTCAGTTGGTGCTGTGAGTATCTCCCTGCTCCCTGGGCCAGGCCCCCGACTCACCTGCCATGAATTGATGGAACTATAACTGAAAGGAGGGGTTCAGTGGTGTTCCTGCCCCCTGAGCTGGAGACGGTAATACTCATGGGGTCATTGCAGTTGATGCTGGGGCTCTGCCTCTCCTACACCCTGTCCATTCGCCAACTGTGAGGACTGTCATGCTGCTGTGCCAACTCCTGGCTCCAGATCCTTAGATGCTGCCGATGGGTCTCAGTCTCATTGCCTTCCTCTCAAAGTGCAGGCTTGGAGTTGCAGCCTGCCCTTCACTCTTGTGCTGGCCCTGCCCTTTTTGGAGCCTTAACTTAACTGTACTTAGCATAACCAGAACTTCTACACCCCTGTGACCTCATATCATTTTAATCATAGGTAAATTGGCCTAATCTCCCTCCTGAAGCACATTCTCTCAAACAAAAATCCCATCTTCCAATGCATTTACCTTTTCATAATGTCCACTGAAACTGATAGTAGTCTTGATAGAAGTTTTGAGGGGCCTGGGCTATTTCAGGGTAAGTGTGGGAGAGTGTTTCATAGGATGGATAGTTGTAACTAGATATCTTTCCTCTCTGAAGGAAACCAGAAGCTTTTTGAGGCAAAATTATTCTTGATACATTTATTTTTCTGAAAATAACTTTTTTTGTGGTTGGAGGTCAAGATATTCAATGGAAAGTATTGGCTGGAGATCTAAAACCAATTATAAACCAGAGAATCCCTTCCATCAGTTCTTGCAATATAGCAACTTACCTCTTTTAAACATGAAGTTAGTGTTTCCTCTTTAATTTGAAACTACACCAAGGTTCAGTTAAGATTAAGGAGTTGACTGTTATACTAATAGTCCTGTGTTGAAAATGGAATTGGAAAGAATGTAATAATATATACAAATGAATAATGTTTGAAAGAAACATAAAGAGCTGTCACCAGTTTGTAGCTGTGTGGAATATAAACCAGTGAGTAGATTGCATCTAGTTATTTAAAATAATTTTATTTTCTTAACATAATTAGAGATGTTTAAGCAAGAATATAAGATGTTGAAGTAAGAAAAGAGAAAAATCTGTTAAATGATGTTCCTATTGACATATATTATTATCTCCTGCATCTTTATAATTACTTTATTCTGTCTAATTTTAAACATCTCCACCAATCTATTTTCCATTGATCCCACTTTCAAGATTATTTGGCAGATCAGTTTTTCACCCCATGTCAACAGATGCTGCTTCTTACCTTTTAATTTTCTTAGGTTCACTCCTATTACTCAATAGATAATCTTGAACACGAATAATGTTAAAGCTGACCAACAGCCCAGGAAAATAAATATGGAACTGAGCATTTGATAGCTTAACAGTTATCAGTGTTAACCCTCTGGTTTTAGTTCCTTACAAATGTTAAACTTTTAGGATAAAATTTTGTTATGCTTGTTATACAGCTCTGGTTGCTTGGTTTGAATACTTTATTAAAAAGGACTCAAGCCAATAAAGTAACTGGGCTGGTCATGTAATTAAAAACTCTGTCAACATTTCTTCACAAAAAAGGCATAACTAAGGTTGAACAGGCTGATAAAACCTTAATTCTGGGAGCTCCTTGAAGATTTAATAATGATTTTTATTCATTATTGTTCTTTGTTTACCAAAGCACTTAAGTCAGGACTTGACAAGAAGACAGGCCTAATTTAGTTCAACCAGTTTCACAGGATCTGTACCAGGAGGTTGCATTAATTTAACTAAAATTGATTTCAAGAGGGTGAAGGCTTTGGTTCTTGTTGGTTTGGTTAAACTGTTTCAATTAGTGCTACTTTTTTTCCTTTTTGGCCGACTAGGGGCAGAATCCTGTTTCACTTTACATGCCTAAATGGCATCACTCAGCTGCATGATTACAATTTCCATCACTTGTGTGGCTTGCTATCTTATTCCATGCCTGGTGTGGATGTGCAAGCATTGACATGGCTATTGGACATGCCCAGTAGGTACATGACTTCATGTATGTGTACTTAAGTGTAAGTCTCAAATTTGTAGCTGGACAAAAACAAAAGATCTGTACTATAATCAGACATAAAAATGAACTATTTTTGCTTATTGTTTGTTCCAACATTTATCTTCAATCAAAATATCTAAATTCAAATGTGAACAGACTTGTGGTATTATTTCCAAATGGAAAAAAATGACTGTTAATGACATATTTGGAACTATACCTAAACTAATATAAATTAAAGAGTGCTCAATGACATGCAACTCCCATTTGAAATCTGCTTTTCTTAAAACTATACATTGCAAAAGGCAGGCCCGCTCTTACATTAGATGATCTTTGTTGGTGAATAAGCAGTATAGTGTAGTGGGAGTATAGGGAGACTCTAGCTCTGAGTTCTTATGACAGTTTCATTGTTTCTCTTAACCTAAAATAAAAGTAATTTAGAGAATAGGGCTGTTCTTTGTATATGGAAAAAATAATTGTAAGGCTGGAAAAAATAACACTTGCAACAAACAATTTAATCTGATCTGCCATGAACAGTTTCGATTTATACCACTATTTAGAAACACTGGCAACAGCTGAACTTAGAAGGTCTCTTATTATTTAATGTATTTTCAGAAATGCTGTGAAATCTAAGTGACTGCCTATGGGATTAGCAATTATCAACTCCTCTACTGCAACTCAAAAAGTTTCATGTATTGGGTGAGGGAAGCAGACTCTGATGTTTTCTTTGAGTTTTCAGGACCATTAAAATCCTATAGCCAAAGTGTAAGTAGATAGAAACAGCCATATTTTGCCCAATTGATCAAAATCACCCCAAGACCTGATACTAAAAATAATGGTCAGCAAGTGTGAAGTTAGGCTACACCGGGGGTCTAAAATAATTTTTTATTGCATTAGTAAGAGCTCCAGGTTCCAAACCATTAGAGGACTTTACAAAACAATTCCAATTAGTGCTGTCCTTTTTGCACACTATATCACAACTTCCATCCTAGGGAAAATCCTAGAAAAGTTCTTCAAGGAGTCTATCTGTGATAAGCTGGCAGAAGGTGAGATTCTGCATGACAGCCAGCATGGCTTCATCACAGGCAGGTCTTGCCTTACCAACCTCACCTCCTTCTATGACCAGGTAACTCGCCACCTGGACACGAGAGAGCAGGTTGACATTGTATACCTTAACATCCAAAAGGCCTTTGATCTAGTATCCCACGATGTCCTCATGAGAAAATTGGAGGATTGGGGGCTTAACTCCAAGACAGCCAAGTGGGTGAGAAACTGGCTGCAGGATCCAGAGCATTGTAGTGAACAGATCTGTGTCATCCTGGCAAGAAGCAGGCAGCAGTGTCCTGCAGGGGTTGGTGCTTGGCCCAGTACTTTTCAACATCTTTATTATTTGGATGTGGAGGTGAAGAGCTGACTGGCCAAGTTAGTGGATGACACCAAGTTATGGGGAAGCGTGGTCACACTTGAAGATAGGCTACAGATACAGGTGGACCTAGACAGACTAGCAAGTTGGACGGATCGGAATCTGATCAAGTTCAATATTGAGATATGTAAAGTGCTCCACCTCAGGACAAGCAACCCCCAACACACCTACAGGCTTGGCGGCACCAAACTGACTAGCACCACGAATGAAAGGGACCTGGGGGTAGTACTAGATCACAGAATGAATATGAACCGGCAATGTGATGCTGTAGCCAGTAGGGCAAATAATACTCTGGCATGAGCCAGTAAGGCAGATAATACTCTGGCATGCATCAGTCGATGCATCTCCAGCAAAACGAAGGCAGTGATTCTTCTGCTCTACTCAGCACTGGTGAGACTTCAGCTGGAGTACTGCATCAAGTTCTGGGCACCACACTTTAACAAGGACATGGACAAGCTTGAGAGAGTCCAAATAAGTGCCACATGTATGATTAGAGTCTTACATGGCAAGCCATATGAGGAAAGGCTGAAGGATCTGGGACTCTTCAGCCTGAAGAAAAGAAGGCTGAGAGGGGACCTGGTAGCAGCTTACCGCCTCACTAGGGAAATACATCAGGGGCTCGGTGAGTAACTGTTCACCAGGGCACCCAAGGGGAAAACTAGGTGTAATGGTTACAAACTCCTGGAAGATTGATTCAGGCTCAACATTAGGAAAAACTTCTTCACAGTCAGGGAAGACTGTGGAATAAACTCCCTGCAGACGTGGTGCAATCACCTACCCTGAAAATCTTCAAGAGACTAGACAGTTACCTTGCTGGGGTCACCTGACCCCAGTTATCTTTCCTGCTTGGTGCAGGTAGCTGGACCCGATGATCTTCCAAGGTCCCTTCCGGCCTTACAATCTATGAATCATTCAACTGTTACAAAAATCAGAAACACAATCCAGCGGTCCTTATCATCTCTTTTCTCACATAGAATTTTATCTATCTCTTGCATGCTGCTATGCAAACATTAAATATCACATGCCTTGGATGGGGCAGGGGAGGCTGGAGCCAGCAACTATGTTGCCCCAGCATCCTTACATGGGGTCCTGGGAACCAGGGAAGCTGCAGTCATGGTGCTCCTGCAACTTGTGCAGCACCCCACTTTTTTCCTCTGTGGGTTTTTTTGACCTCTGGATCTCTAGGGGTCAAAAGACAAACATACCATGCTGCAAGGTAGCAGTGCGGAGAATATTTGAATGTGTGGTGTGTGTCATGAATGACTTGTGCCCCTGGTGGCTGGGGGGGGCACAGCAGCAGCAGTGACAGGAGTGGCAGGAGCAAGGCTGTGGTGAGTGGGGGAGCTCCTGCAGATGCCACCGGCGCTGTTGGTGGTGGGGAGGTGGGGTGGCAAGCGCTAAGGGTTGGTGAGCACCCGCAGTCACTGCCAGCAGTTGCCGTTAACGAGGTAACCAGTTTTAAACAGGCAATTTTTAAGTGGTAGCTAACTCATTCTTAATTTAGAACAAAAATAATAATGCCTTTCTTTCAAAATCCATTCAGTGATTTCACCTGCCTTATCACCTGTGAAAGCCATTATACAAATCTGGCTTTGCTCCTTACCAGTCTGGACTCCCAGGGAAACAGGTATTGTTGTAAAAGTTTGAAAAAAATATTCAAGACAGAAAACAGGTGAGGTCAGCAGTAGATGATAAACACTTCCATTATGTTTATACTTTACCAAACTTATAAACTCTGCCAGTAGGATCACAGAATGTACTTTACTGCCTCAGATCAGATGTTGCAAAGGAAAGTGCAAGGACAGACATTCTCCCTTAACCTCTCCATTTAAAGTAGCAAAGACAAATTGAAATCCAAGTCCTTTTTTTAACAAGAAAAAACTAAAATGTAGTTTCAGAGACTACATCTGCCTGGCCCCCCTCCCAGTCCATTTTTGTGGTTTTATAATCATGTTTTTCCATCTCTCCTAAAATATTTTCCTTTTCTGCCTTACAGCGTAAAGACTGCACAACCAGCAGGGAAATTTGACTGACAATTCAGGGAGCACAGCATTTGATCTTACACAGTGCTACTGTATGAATAACATAAACCAGGAAATGTAATATTCCTTTACTATCTACTTACGATAATCCTCGATATTACTGATAACAATAGTAAGCACAAAGAATTCAAAGAAAATGAGTTTTCCAACCAGGTACCTGTTTTTTCCCTTTCTCTTCACTGTGGACTCCTAAGTACATACATGTGGACTGAGCATGCACAGTAGGCTACACACTGGCTAAGCATATATATGGCTACATGCACATATACCTGAGCATAAACCCGGGAAAAGGCTGTAGGGGGAGAGGAGTCAAGAAAGGGAGATGTGTGGGGCTAGATGGAAGAGAGCAAGCTGGAGGTGTGTTGCTTACTGAGATAGATGCTGCTCTGGAAGGTGGAAAGCTCTGCATACTAGCTTGGGCCTTTGCCCCCAGTGAGGCAGAAACCATTGCACTGCTCTCCAATGATTTTATCCAATCATTATGAATACAAGGGACAGTGGCACAGCTTCAAAGGAGCACTGGAAAATGGACAGGACAGGATAAGCCCAAACCCATTGCCTAGTGGTTTGAGCCTTGTGTTAGCAAACTGCAAGCACAAGTTCAGAACTCATCTGGGCAAAGGGGTCCTAAAACTGATGTCTCCTGCTTTCTATACGAGTGTCCTAACCCCCTGGTTCACAACCCTGCCATGGCTGAGTGAAAATGCTCCTTATGCTTTGTGTGGAGCCTAATGCAGGCAGCAGCGCTAGATCCTGCTCTCACCTGTTCCCAAGCTGGCTCCACAGAAGTAGGGCACTCTCACCCAGCTGTGGTGGCAGCAGCAGCACCCCAGTTGAGAACCGGAGGTAAGCTGAGACAGTACCACAGTGATCCTCAACTGGGGTTCAATTAAATTCAGAAGTTATACCCAACTGGGTCTGCTGGGTATTCAGTATTCTTGAATGCCTGGCTTCTTAGTCAGGTGCTGACATGGATGTAGAAACCTAAGCATCAGCACCCTTGAAAGTTTTGCCTGTGATTTTAAAGCTGATGATGTCCTTTGATTAGCTACAGCCTCAGACTCAGTGGAGAAATCGGTGAAAAGCTCAGAGAGATAGAATAAGTCGTTAATGCTATTTTTTTATTTTGTAGAAAATGCTTTTATACAGCATCTGACTTACTGGTGTATTGATATTTTCAAACAAATGAACAAACAATTTCAACAACTTTGTAACTCTGGACACAGATGGCAAAGGGGCGACATGTATATCCACTGTCGGGTGCTACAGATCACCAAAACAATGGAGAAGGTGGTATCTGTAAATGTACAGTGTCCATCCTTCCAGAGCCTTAGTAAGCAGAGGTGCAAGTTGATGCTTCTAGCAGCCATTTTAACTTCTCTTTCTTATTATATACTCAGTTAGTGATCATGTCCAGAACAGCAGCAGCTCCCATAGAAAAATCAACTCTATACAGCACACTTTTTAAGGCTCGAAATGACAAAAACCCTAAAGCACATTCTTTATATTAAGTTGGCAATTGGTTGTCCCACTACCATCCCAAGATCAACAGGCTTTTAATGGGATTTAGGCTCTTAAGTCACTTGGAATCTTTTGACTCAAATTCTTAAAATCTGTGTAAGTTTGTAAAAAAAATGGTGTAAGTGTGGTGTTGGATCAGGGCCTTAAAACACAAAGGATGCCAGAAGTAAGGCATAGAAAGGTTTCTTTAAAGTACAGCCAACTCTCCTGGACTCCTCTCCTGCACAGATTGGCTTCCCAAGGGATTCTGCCCATGAGTTCCCTGAGCAAGTTGAAGTCTGCTTTTCTGAAGTCCAGGGTCCTTACTTCGCTGCTCTCCATCCTTCCTTTCCTCAGGATCCTGAACTCAATCATCTCATGATTACTGCTATCCAAGTTGTCACCCACTACTACATTACCTACCAATTCATCCCAGTTTGTGAGCAGCAGGTCAAGAAAAGCATGGCCTCTAGTTGGCTGCTCCAGCATTTGCACCAGGAAATTGTCCCCAACACTCTCCCAAAACTTCCCGGATTGCCTGTGCACTGCTGTATTGCCCTCTCAAAAGGCGTCAGGGTGATTGGTTCTCAAGGCAGACTTCAGTGCCTGTGATCAGGGAAACTTCCACTAGCTGTTTGAAGAAAGCCTCCACCACTTCTTCCTGGTTTGGTGGTCTATAGCAAACCCCCACCATGACATCACCCTTGTTGCTCTCCCCTCTGACTCTAACCCAGTCAACAGGCCTATCTTCAGTTTCATACTGGAGGTCTGAGCAATCATATGGCCCTTTTACATAAAGTGCAACTCCCCCTCTTCTCCTCTGCCTGTCCTTCCTAAACAGTTTGTACATCCATGACAGTGCTCCAGTTATGCAAGTTATCCCACCGAGTCTCTGTTATTCCAATCATGTCATAGTTCCATGCTAAGATGTGCTAAGATTATTTAAAAACTTTGACTTGGAGGAAAAAAGAATTTCTCTCTTTTTTTTTTGGTATCTAGATAGCAAATATCTTTTGTGTTTAAGGAAAAAATAGTCACCCCAGATTTATACTATCCCAATCCTATATTATACAAGCAAAGAACTTACTTTTTAAATATGCCTATGTGATTTAGGTACCTCTGTCCTGTGGAAAGTCATTCAGATGTTTGTTTGTTTTTAAGTTCACTTCTAATTAATACTAGATCTGGTGTTTCCTTTCTTGAACACTGATGTGCATTAACTCTCCACAGATGCATCTGGAATTACCTCAGTATAACATTAGTCTGGGTAAAATTAGAGAATCTAGCCATTGCCTTTGGTGTGATAACTCATACGTACCAAGAAAACAGAACTTGGCCTAATTAGCATGAAATTAATATGATAAATTCAGTATTTTGTATCTTGCATAAATTTAAGTGAAACTGATGTTCATTCAACCACTAGGCATGGAGATGGAATTGCCTACAATCAAATACACTACAAGATACAGCAGCAATACAAATTCCTCCATAATACACTGTCAGAGTATCTCTGGAAGACTGCTTGGGCTCATAGGTAAGTTCACTGTTCAAGCCCCTTGAGTCCTTGACCTCCTTGGTGGTACTGCCAAGAAGGGAGCTAAAGAGTGAGATTTAATTTTCTTATGGGCATTTTATTACTTCAGTTCAGTATGTCTGGCTTTTCAAAGGGCTAAATTTTGAAGACCAGGGGTGAAATTGTGATCCCAGTGAAATTAATGTGAGTTTTGCTATTTGCTTCCATGAGGCCAGGATTTCATGCCCAGAAGACAGATTTAAACACTATACATCCTACCTAAATCTTTGCATGATGCTGAGTACATGACATTATTGAAAATCAGCCCATTTCCCTCTGGGGGTAGATTACTCAAAAGTAAAGAGAAACATACAGTTTATAATAGACAGTGGAAAACATATGGAAGATATCCTTGAAGGGCAAGAAAAAAACTAACATGGCACTAAAACACACATACATACACAATATATTTTATGATTGAATTGTGCTTCCTTTATTCTAAGTGTATTTTTTAATTATTAATGTACTAAGTGCTATAGTGTTTCCTATTGTCACTAGGTGATGCTTTCATTAAGCAATAGAATAAATAGTTCTAGCACAGTTCTGTTTTGCTTCATGTTCCAGGTTTCTTTCTTTATGCATAGTTTTGGTTTCTCCATCTTTAGAAGAGACTCATCCTTGTGTGAGGTTGAATATCATGTTTCAGATGCACTCTGATTCCCCTCAGGAGTTATAAACTGTACTTTGGGCACCATGAGGGAGGAGTTGGTCCTCCTCATGGAGTTGTTTCTTCTTATGGAATTGTTTCTCCTCATGGAGTTGCGTTTTCTTAGAGAGTTCTGATGGGACAGCTCGCTCTTCTGGAGGGTCTGGATGAGGATGGAGGGCTTTTCATCTAGCTCCCGAGCACTGCAGCGTGGAGCAGCTACCTTGATTGTGTTGCCAAATTTGGAGTAATCAACAGCATATACTCCTTCTTCTTCTGTTACGATGGGCACAAAGCGGTGGCCCCACAGGATCTCCTCTGCTATGTAAGATGTTCTTGCTTGCGTGGTGATGCCTGTGGTCTCTACTACTCCTTCAAGTATCACTATAAGTTCTAAATCTTGGTTGACCAGGTCAGAGGGGGAGATATCATAAAGTGGACTCCGCTTGTCTATAATATGGCAAATGATTAAAGGTGCTACCAGGAAAATGTTGTTGCTTTCAATGGGGTTGTCCACTGGGATGTCCAGCTGGTGAATAGGGATGATCTCCCCTTCGGGCGTAGTAGTCTTCCTCACTGCCTGTATTCTCACAGAAGCACTGATGATCATGCTTTTCCTCAGATCTCCCACTCTGAACATGAAGCAAAGTCTGCCATTTCGAACAGCAATAACTGCATGCCGGCTGAAAATCAAAGTCTCTGCCCTCCTGTGAGCCTGAGCGGTTTTCATAAATATGCAGCCCAGCATGACAGCATTAATAATCAAACCCACAATGTTCTGTAGAATCAAGACGGTGATGGCTGTTGGGCATTCCTCTGTCATCATTCTGCCTCCAAAACCAATGGTCACCTGAACCTCAATGGAGAAGAGGAAGGCAGAAGTGAAAGACCTACGGGAAAGGTTTAAACTCAGTTAAAGATATCTGAATACAGCAGATCTAAATATCGAAGTCAACTGGGAACATTCAGTTGGAAGTAGATCGAGCGCCCATTCCTACAGTTGTTGTGCACTTAAAATTCCCATTGACTTCAGGCAGAGCTTTACCTGTCTGACATTTTCAGGATTAGTGACATGGTCTAATTACTGTACTGCAGACTCAGGAGCCTGCCGGTCCTGAACAGCGATTCTGTGGTCCTTGGCTTTGGCAAATCAGCTAACCTCTCTACCTTAACAGCCCATGTTCCTCCCCAGGTTGGCAAGCAGGGTGTTCTGACACAGCCCCCACTCCAAAAGTCTTCTACCCTCCAAAGCAGTGAGGGAAAACTATAAAGATTAGTATAGCCTGAGGTTATTAAATTATACTCGTTTCCCCTCTACCCTGTGAACACCTTTAATAGGACCATAGGGGATAATCATACACCAGGATATCCGATTCCTGCAGAAACCATACTGGTCAAGGGTATGAGTGACTAGTGGGATCAACCAACAGAAAGAAGGTAATGGATCTCTCCACCCAATTCTCATCTCCTCAAAGGTTGGGAATGTTAGGACCCAGGGTTTTGGTCAGTGTCAAGGCAAGGCTAGCTGCAAAATTTCAGTCTAGATTTAGGATTGCAAAGGTTACCAGACAAGCAGCATCTGGTTTATTTACAGTTCCTAGGGTTTTATGCAAACCTATATCAACTAATGACAAGGGCCCTTTTCATATACTAGTGTCCATAACCATATGTAACATCCACACTCGTAAGAGTTATGTTTACATGCAACCATCTCAGAAAAGTGTATCTAAATTACTCCTTTGTATTGGGCTTGGTTTTAGATGAAGGAAACTGGATCAGCTTTTAAATATCTCCCTTTTTATTATGTTTTCAGAGGACTAGAATCATGAAGAAAATTTTAAAATATTTTATGGCATATGCAGTATCAGGAAGGGAATACAATGGACGGAGTGACTCCCAATAAAAGAGTGCTGAGCTGTAGATTTAAAAAACCTCATTGGATGAGGTTTGGTTACAAACATGGACTTTTTAATTTATTTTTTCATTCTTGGAAACCACCAGAAAAGCAGTGGTATGGCTGTGTTTGGTTTATGAAGAATTAAGGAGCAAAGGGGTTAATATATTAATAACTAGAGTTAATGAAAAGGTTAATATGTTAATGAATATTTTGAACAAAATTAAGTCTATAGATGAAACTTTACTTCACCATTATCAAGGCTGTGTAGTATAAAATGACCAGCTTTCCTTTAGATACCTTTCCTTTAAAAATTCTACATTTTTATGTACTAAACTCCATTTGTTTATTTATTTATATTTATCTGTTTTATATGCCTCTCTTGTTGAAGAACACTGTGGTTTAGTAGTGTAATAATGTGAACACAGAACTAGGAGCCAGTACTCTAATTTCAGTAATTCCAGGTCTCTCACTAACTCTCCTTGTAGCTTTGGCAATAATTTCCATTTTTATAAAATGGGGTTGTAGGAAGTGTTATGAAGCTCAGTTAGGATTTGTGCAGACTGAAAAATATAAAATGGTATGTAAGTATGGGTTAGACTTTCCAAGACTAGGTGTCCTTTGACTCTGCTTAGAAAGCTTTTATTTAAGTTCCTAGTATGGATTAAAGAGTCAAAATGCAGATTTATTTTTTTGGCTGTTATTATTTCCACCTACAATAAAAATATCAAATATTCTTTTTACCACACAGAGACTCAGCTATTTTTAAAAGTATTACTGTTCATATTTTTATTTCATAACTGTTCAAACTGGTAGTTTTAACAGAACAGAGTATTTATTAAGGAAAAATATTCTTCACAACTAGAAACAAAGATGCTTGACTACCTTTTGGCCTGAAACACCATACATACTAGCACTATATAGCAACATGTGTTAAAATAAAACGTTATACTACTCCGTCATTTGTTCTGGTTGTTTATAACCCTTAGGATTTCCCTTGCTACCAAATGTAATGATCTTATTGGAATTCCTACTTGCCTAGGTATTGTGTAGCATAAATTTAGCATAATTACTGAGGTTTCTCAATAGTTGACAGACTGCATTTAGATAACGTCAGAACTTTAGTCCTGATACAGCTCTTTTGTGTTGGGGTAACAGCACTAAAAAGCCATAAAACTGTCCTAAGCAAGAAGCTGAGGATTTTCTTTTTTTAAGAGCAAGGGACTATTGGGAATTTGTACAGCAGGGGGCATGACTGGAATGCTGGCATGTTCCTGGAATCCCCAGCTGGTATAGTGGGCAAGCACTGTCTGTGGGGATTCCAAAGAAATGCTAATACTGAGTCAATGTTAACTTCAGTGCATGCATTTCTCGCTATGGATTTCCCCTTGGGAGGGGATGTCCCAGAGTCACAGCCAGCAGAGTCCCAAAGGAGAGACTCCACTGGAGCTCAGTTTCTGCCATGGACCTGAAAGGTACGACATGAGGTTCCTGCCCAAAAGTAGAAAGGTGGATACCGATGGTCCTTCCACACCTAAGATTTACAGGCTTGTAGGGTGTAGCCACATGCCAATTGTGCCAGGACAAACCCCATTACCTCCCCTCCTGTGACAATTAAAAGAAAATGCTGTGAGTCTGGAACCTCACAGAACTGCCTTATCAGGGATGATCTGAGCCTTAATTGCTCTTTTCAGAAGAAATAACAGTTAAGAAGAAGAAAAAAAATCAGGAACAACGAAGTTGACTTTAGCTTAGAAGAAAGAAAAGTGCCGCTTATAAAAGCAGCGTGAAAATAGAAAGGAATGAAGGAAGAATCAGGTCCTTCTTAAGCCAGAAATACTCACAAATTTAAAGTTGTGGTATACGCATAGAAACTACTATAGTTTTTGAATCAGAAAGGGAAATAAAAGGATATTCTGGTTTTATGGACTTAAGGGCAGGTAAAAGTGCTATGGGATCTAATGCATGACCCACACAATCGCGCCTCCTGCCAAGCCACATGTCAGGCAGGAGGTGTGATTGTGGGATCACTCATTAGATCCCATCACACCTTATTGACAGTTCAGGGAGACCCTGCGGCTGCAAGACCAATAGTGGATGGGGCTTGGTGTGGCTCACAGTCGGGGCAGTGTTCCCTGCACTGCTCCTGCTGCAAGCATCATCCACTGTGGGGCTCTCTCACAGAAGGCTCGAAGCAGCAGCAGCATTCCCTCGCTGTGAGCCACGAAGCCCACCATGCTGTGCAGCTTGCTGTGTTGGCAGTGAGAACAATGACACCACTCTAAACCTTGTGGGGTGCAGGACTCGCAGCAGCAGTGAAGAAGTCACTGTTGGGAGCTTTGTGTTTTATCATGCTGTCGTCAATTGGTTGAACAGGTACCTAGGTAATTGCATAAGCTGTACAAGGGGATTAGTTCTACAGTCCAGTCCCTGGTGAAGTCTCTTACATGAGTGCAGCATGGGTAAACTGTAACCATTCTGGTTTGCTAACCTACTTCGTGCTGGTGTAGAAGACAGAACAACATAGTCCTGGGCCCTCTCTGTTCCAAGAATATGCTATTGCTGGCAAAGTTCTCTTACTGCTTGCCCATAAATCCAATTAACGGATATCCTTTTGGTTCTGTAAGTATACAGTTTATATACTATTCCCTCCTGAAGTCATTTGGCTTCTACTCTGAAAAACTGCAGGGCTTGGGACATTATGTATGTGTATTTACAGGACAATAAAACACTTCTGTGTGATTTGAATACATTACTCCCAAAATTCCTATACTGTTTTTTGCAACAGATCTCATGTGATATAGTATGTCACAGCACTCAGTCTTTAATTGAAACTGATGGCCTAAATCAGCCTCATAAATGACCAGTAATATGGGATGCTTTCTGAATTTCTGGCTTCCCAGCTAGAGACATCTTAAAGAGGCCTAATTTGCCACCTTGGAAATTAAAAAGAGGAGAGATGTTCTGCTGTTTCTGGAAAACATGCCTTTTAAAGATGCTCTAAATAAGGAAAGCCAGAAATTGAGACACCCAGTTTCAATAATCACCTTTGAAACTTTGGACCCATGTTCTCAGTTTGCCCCATAAGCCATGTTTCACTGTCATGGTGTGAAATTTCCTTTGGACCACACCATATTGGAGATGATGCCACTGATGCAGACGGCACTGCATGTAAAACATATACCCAGTGCTGCAACTCTCTTGCAGCTGACTTTATTTTTACAGGCAAGGAATGTTACCAACCTATTGTGTAGACACATGAAAAGCTGCAGGGTCTCTGTCACTTTTACATCCTTAAAGGACTCAAGAAATCTGCTTTTCTAAGCTTGGGGGGCTTCTAGGATTGATGGTGTCTAGAGGAAAACACAACATGTCTCAGTTGTCTCTACTGTATTATACAGTTCAAGAAAACCAAAACCTAATTTTAGACTTGAGCAGCATGGCAATCCCATCACCCTATTCCTAATGTTTTGCGTATCATACTTTACCCAACATCTGTCACGCACGGTGTCCAGTTGGCACTGCCTTTACTGTTGTCTATTCTATCCATGTCTCCATGGGCAAAAGCCACCAGCCACCACGCCATGGCAAAGAGAAGCCAGCTGCAGAGAAAGGACATCGTAAAGATCACCAGTGTGTGGCGCCACTTCAGGTCCACCAAAGTAGTGAAGATGTCTTGCAAAAAGCGGCCTTGTTCTCGGATGTTCTTGTGTGCCAAGTTGCATGCCCCATTCTTGGCAATGAAGCGGGCCTTGCGTGGACGGTCTCGGACACGTGGCTTCCGGAGGTTTTCAGCAGCGATCCGTGCCAGTACATACTCTTCAGGGATGATGCTCTTCCTAGCCAGCATCTTCCTGCCACCATAGTCTACTTAGCAGAGCACAAATTGGGAATGGTTCTTCAAATGCTTTTTCACTGGTCTCACTTTCCACCCTTATCTTGTCTTCAAAGTCCTGAGGAAAAGAAGAACATGATCTGGTTTGCCACTGTTTCACTTTTTCCCTAGACAATAAATTGATTTAAGCACATGGATTACGTAGACCCCCAGGGAACAGCTGTTAAATTAAACATTGCTGTAGGATTATTCCATTCAATTCATCATTTTAGATTATCTGATCAGGGAAAAGCTCTTAAAACAATTTTTAAAAGTTTTGGTATTTCCCCTCCCGACATTTCTAGAGTAATGGAAGCCACAGAAAGTTCTTGTAGTTGTCCATCAAAAGAAATGGTGTTTCACAACAGAAAGCACAGATCGTACAGATCGTGCCCTTCCTGTCTAACTACAGTAAACTCTCTGGTAACCGGCATCTTACAAGCCGGTATGCTCTGTTAACCGGCAGGCCGGCTTGTAAGGAAAAGTGAAACCGGAAGTGCCCACCATGGCACTTCCAGTTTCTCCAAGCCCCCACGGCCCGGGGGCATAACAGACTGTGTGGGGCTGTGCGGTGCCTGCCTCCATGTCCTGCAGGGCAGCGATGCCATGGGAGAGGCAGAGGAGGTGGAGGGATGCCCCAGACACGGCGGAAGAAGTGGCAGCCAGGGCTGCTCAATTAACCGGCATATTTTGTTATCTGGCATCCCACATTCCCGGGGGATGCTGGATAACAGAGCTTTTACTGTACTATGTAACTCCCATTGAGAAATACTCATCTGAGTACAGTCACTTGTATACTTCAGAATCTGCAGGATCAGGCCCTTAACAAGGGCCTTATTTAACAAGGCCCCAGACAGCAGTGCCAGCCCGATGTACGTTTCTTATACAAACAGCCTTACTGAAGCCAATTGGGCTACTCACATGCTACTCATTTGCATGAACAAGTGCCCCGTTCTTAGTCCCAAACAGGAGCGTATGTAGAATTCCGAACAGTGGGGTGCAGACACTGAGGCACATCATCACATAATAAAAACACACATTTTCTCTCCAGTTAAAAATAAAATAGAAGCTTTGCTAACATGCTAGGGACCTAGGGCTGTATTATTCAGTTGAAGCTTGAAGCAAAAAGAAATACAACTTTGAATGAGTTAAAAACAATCTGCAGGGATATGAAACGGGAGCTTCCTTACCAGGAGCAACTAACAGACAGGAGAATTGCAGATCAAAGGATAGCTTAGTTGGTGGAACAGCAAGACCATTAAAAAGAAAAGAAGACCCTTAACACCTGTGGAATGAAGAGTTTAGAAGGGGTCAAGTAGATTACAACGATCCATGAAGTCAATTGACTCCCTCAGCACTGCCTGACTAAAAATGCTGGTGCCACTGCTAGACAGTTGGTTTTAAACTTTGGGTGGAGCAGGCATCAAAGGGGGTGGGGGGAGTGCACCCCTCCCCCCAAAAATCTGCCCCTGGTCCCAAATGACCATGCACTTCACAAAAAAAAAATACGGAGAGACTACAGGCCAGATTATCCATTATTTTGTTTGGAGAAGACAAGACATTTGGAGCTGAGGAGCAGACAGCAGTTGAAGTTGTTGCTATTGTATTATTATTAATATTACTACTACAACAACAGCAGCGACAACCTAAACTCTTCCAGCTTTTCTACTGCTGTTGTAATAATAATTATTACCATTTATTACTACTACTATAATAGCAATAGAAAAGTTGAAAGTGCTTGTTATTGCTACTGTAATATTACTCCTCCTCCTCCTCTTACTACTGCTATAGTAGCAGCAACAATCTAAACTTTTCCAGCTGTTTCATTGCTACAGTAGTAGTAGTAGTCAATAATAATAAAAATAATTACTATTTTTTGTTATTACTATTATTACAACAGCAACAGAAAAGCTGGAAGAGTTTAATTTGTTGCTACTGTAATACTACTACTACTGCTATTCATATTACTACTACTATAGTAACAGCAGCAACCTCAACTCATCCAACTTTTGTATTGCTATTACAGTAGAAGTAATAAACAGGAATAATTATTATTACAACAGCTGCTGCTGCTGTAGTAGTAGTAGCAGATACTAATACAAACTACTAGTAGTGCTACTAATACAATAGCAGCAACCTAAACTCTTCCAGCTTTTCTATGGCTGTTGTAATAAAGTAGTAAGAAATAATTGTAATAACAGTAAATAGTAATCATCATTATTACAACAGCCATAAAAAACCTGGAAGAGTTTAGGGTGCTGCTGTTATTGTAATAATAATAACAGCAGTAGTAGTAGTAATAAAATAAGACAACAGCAAGAACAATAAGAAGACAGGAGCAAGAATAACAATATTAATAAAAAGACAGTAGCAAGAACAATAAATAATAAGGCAATAGCAAGAATAATAATTGTAATAATAGTAAGAATAAGATAGTAGCAAGAATAATAGTAATAGCAACAGCAATGGTAATAATAAGACAGTAGCAAGAACAATACTAGTAACAGCAATGATAATGAGTCAATAGCAAAAAGAGTAATACGAATAAGGCAGTAACAAAAACAATAATGTTAAGAATAATCATCATAAGACAGTAGCAAAAACAACAGGCATAATAATAATGCAAGACAGTAGCAAGAAGAAGCCAAACTCCTCCGGCTTTTCCCGCGAGCCGGGACTCACCGCGCGGGGGCAGGCGGGGCGCTAGGTGCTGCGCCGGGGGCCGCCTGCCCGCGTCCGCGGCGTGCGCATCGCGGCGGCGG
>NW_017729022.1:97358980-97390283 GCF_001723915.1 Gavialis gangeticus | reverse complement strand
AGCGTGGGTGCCTGCGCGGGACCCGCTCCCTTCCTGCGCCCAGGGCTAGGACGCGGTTTCCGAGCCTTTTCCCCTGGAAGAGGGAGATGGGGGCGGTGTCCTCAGCCCAGAGCTGCACTGACGCAGAGGGGAGGATGTGGCACCCTTTGTCTCCCTGGCTGGGAGAGAGCAGAGCAGCCCCGCACAAAGCTCAGACGAAGTTTGTCTCTGCACCACTCCTAACAGCTCAGGGCAGCCTCGAAGGGCTTTAGGCTCTTATGCCCCTTTGTTTTTTACCCCCTGAAAGGGGGAGGCCTAGGTGTCACCGAAAGCCAGCGAGAGGCCGACTCCTCAACCACTTGGGGCGCCACTGGAAAGCCAGGCCCCAAAGTCACTGATGAAATAGGCCTTAGGTTCTTCAGTCCTTTGGAGGGCCTTGCAAGAAATGAAAACTACCTCCAGTCTGGAAAAGTGTGGTGGAGATTTTAGAACCGAAGCAAGCCAAGGCTGCTGGCCCATGAGCAGTTACATTCACATTGAATGTGAGGCAGAGGTTTTCAGTGGCACGGCTAAGCTGGCACAGACCAGGGACCCTCTATCGTAGGCATTTCCACTACCTAATTTGCATTTTGTTAAGCTTACCAGGTTGTCATATCGTTATTGAAAGGACGCTGGCTTTTGGCCCAGGGAACTGAATGTATGGATCCAGGGGCCCATCCCCCTAAGCTGTCCATGTCAGCCGGACCTTTTCAGCAGTTCAGCAGAAACGTTTGAAAATCCAGTGTTGGAGCCCGGGGCTTGCATGCCAGTAGCTCCGCTGTAGCATCTCCAAAGAGGGAAACTTGTCTGATTTCACTGCCTGGAAACAACCAGCAACTCCCTGATTTCAGCATAACTGCAAAAGATGTTTCTTCTTTCCCTAGTTGGCAGTAGGGCTTGGGTTGTTTGTTCTTTCTGCGACTAACCAAGCTGCTGAGTTCAGTGAGATAAATCACACAATGAGAGTTTGGTATTGTACATAAGCGTGTGTAGAAGCCAGGCCAAAATCAATCCGTGGTTTTAGCTTTCTGTTCATCGCCATACCCGCTTCTGCCCAGAACAGCTTCCTTTTTTATAGCACCAAATTCCCATAGAGTTAAATGGGTACAGAATCAGTCCTACAGGCAATGTTTAGCTGGGGAAACAGGCACCAAGAGGTCTGAAATGGGCACATGAGAATTTATTTATGCATAGAGAGGGATATTTAAAAACAAACAAACAATGAAATAACAGAAATTCGCTTTTTTCCCACAGGTCGAAGTTTATAATTTTGGCAATTTCTCAGCTTCTTGTGTTTAATGGAAACTTACATTCTTGGAAATTTGAGCTTTTTCCAAGTGTCACGGTTTGTAGTAGCAAGAATAAACAGTGCATTAGCTTCATAAAAAGACCTAAATTTAGATTTTAATGAAGCAAAGTACACGAGGCTTCATCATCTCTCATTAACTCCTTCAGGCTCCCGATGTTTGCAGGACTGTGTGTGTGTGTATGTATGATGGGCAGAGAATTTTGCTTTGTGTAATATTTGTATAACAGAAAACAACCCTCAGTTCGGACCTCTAAACCACTTGGGAACAAGAGGAGGGTCAGGGAATGGGCCTGCCTTGTGCCCAGGCTTACAATGCACATCTAAGTTTTCCTGATAGCGATACTGGCAGTACTGCAGGCCATGTGGTGGTAACAGAGATCAGTTGGAGTTGAAAATAGCAGAATGCTTTTCCACTGGCTCTCCTAACTGAAGTTCTTAAGTGGACTGGTTTTCAGTCAGAATGGACTTTTATATGTACACACTTTGCTCATCCTGATTTTTCACTGAGGTAACATGGGGGAGCTCGTAGCTATAGAAGTCTTGAGACGCACACGTTCTGGCCTTAGTGGACTATGTTGCAAGGGAAAAAGCTTGTTGTTTTTTTACCCATTTTCCACCAGAAGAGGCGATATGCATATCTTGTTATCTAACCATTCACCTATTTTGATCTTTTAAGGATTCATCTTTCCTGTCACACTTGAGACGAGCACTTTGGGGGAAGAGGTATCTCCAAAAAGTTACCTGGGTAAGCCTCTTATGGGTGCCAGTTCTGTAGTACCTCAGTTCTGTAGATCTTATTAACAATATTTCTGTAGATCTTATTAACTCCCTCTTGAGCATGTCTACATGTGCATTAAGTTAATGCACCATAATCAGTGCTACCTCACAATAGTGCTGACATGTCTTTTAGGTGATGCTAATGTGCAGTAGACTAACTGTACTGCACATTAGTGCATCAGCACAGCTTTTGCCGTGACACACTAATGTGCAGTAGAGTTAGTCTTGTGTCTTGTGTCTCCCCGTGAAAACTAAATGAACGTCAACCATACTTTTGGGCATGCCACACGCTTTCCAATGTGATACTTTATGACTACTCCATAGAGAACAGTTTAAAAAATTTTTGCTCTTTGCCCTTCTACATATTTGCTTAGTTGTCACACATACTTCAGAGTGGAATTTAGGTAATATCTGGGAAAATCTCACAGAAATGTCTCCAAGACCTTTTTGTAAACAGGGTAGCTCCTTAGCATCATAAATGCAACCTTCCAAGGGAAAACAAATAGCAGACACACACTTTTTTAACTGACATACAGATTTTAGACAGATATTTGTACTTTACTTAGAAAAGATTCAAAACCAAAATCCTGGATGAGAACATTGCTGATTTTTTGGAGTGCTTGTAATCAGGGTTAGGATCCAGTTCTTTCATCCTACTTGTTTCTTTACTAAAAATGCTATGCACTTTTTGCTGATTTAGTGATAAATATGCCAGTTGAAATACCCGTGATCTTGGCAGACTTTACCATTTTGCTGTCTGAAAGCTAATTCAAACACTTCATGTTAGATGCCATCTAGGGATCAGATTTTGGCATGTTTCATAGCAGTTTATGGTAGGATAAACTCTATGGAAACAGAGCAATTACAATCAACAATAACAAACATATTGTGGAACAGAGATTCTGCCTCATGCTTCAGGGATCAGGCCAGTCTTCAACTGGAGACCCAGATGATAGCTACTGTGGGGCAGGGGCAAGGGCAAGGGCTACATTTTGTGTACCATGGGGTTCTTATACCTGTCTGAAGCATTGGGCACTGGCCATTCTTAGAAACAAGATGCTGGAACAACTTGAGTTTGTGTCCAGCCAAGTATTAGAAGTCCTAATCCTACTGAGGTACTGAGCAATCTAGAATTTCAGGGCTTTGTTACACATTCCAGTTTAAGCTTCTCAAATGTTGACTGGCATTAGTGGTCACTCAAGTTTAGAGTAGTTGAACGTTCAGGCTAAAAATCTGACTGTCCACAACCTGTGACATGCCCCTAGAGAGTTGGCAAGCCAGAGCAGGCTTCTATCCCTGCTCTAGGTGGGGCTGGGTTGGAGAGAGGGGTTAGTGAGGGCATGAGGCTGAAAGGGGGAGAGTTTAATGATGGGGACTGGGTAGTGAAATGGGAGATGGAAAAGCAGTGAGTGGGAATGGTGGCTGGGGTGGTGAAATTAAGAAAGTCAGTCACTGAAGCCATTAAAAGATAAAAAATTAAAAAAAATTAAAAAGAAATAAAAAGTAAATTAAGAAAATCATGTTTTAATAAATTGTGATTGGGCAGCCCCAACTCCTGGGGATACTGCCACTGTCCTGGGAGGGAAGCCACAAATCACAGGACCCTGATCAGCCCTCTCTCCTCCCCCCTGCCCCTTACTCCTCCTTCCACCCCTCCTAGCCCTTCATCTTGGACTGGTCTGTGCCCCTGAGAGCTGCCTAGTCAGGTCACACCCACCCCAGGGATGGGAGGGGGAATTGGCTTGGTGCCAGTACCACCTGCTAGGCAGTAGAGGTCTGGGGGTAGAAGGTTTGTCCACACAGAACAGAAGGATGGGGACTGCAACCTGGGATCCTGGAAGACTGTAACTTTTGTAGCTTATCTCTAGGGAGTGGCCACACAGTCATGGAACACCAGCTGGGTAACAGGGATCAGAGATAAACCTACCCTGAAGTGATAGCACTTTAAGATGCCTAAAGGGTGCTTAGAAGTAGTTTACATGTCTCAATGCATGGACAATCCAGGGATTGAGAGTACCCTGAGCCGCCCAAAATTGGATACATCTACCATCTACATCTAACATAGGCTGCCAAGAAAAGCCTGTAAACGGTCTGTAGTGTTTTTGGCAACTCTTTGATTGTTTGTCACTAAAATGATCAGAGAATTTATTTGAGAGGTATGCAAGTAACAAAGCCTTCCCGCACTAAAATCTGAAAGCCTTGTTCTTTAATAGCTGGAGTGGAATCTGGTCCAACTCTTGTTGAAGTCAACGACAACTGCACTGTGCTCTTGATTAAGTGTATACAGTGTTTTCTCAGAAAATATAGCTATGGGTCATGCCACAGCATTTGCCAGCAGTGCTGAATGTCTCCCAAGTTTTGAAGTAAATTGCACATTGATTTTAGGTATATTCACTTTGCAAGCTTTCAGAGATGTTATGTATACAGTACTATGCTGTTAAGGTGACACTGTGCTGGTGAGCCATTTTTAGTTTTTGTTGATGAACCTCAATTGAACTGGCAGTAGATTCATGACATATGAAAGACCAGAAACTGCAGACTAAGTGTAGATACTATCCTAAACCAGCTTTCTTCTGTCTTATTCAGCAATAGTAGTAGGACAAAAATAGTTCTTATTAAAATGCATGTGCTTAGTATTAAGACCCTTTGCTACATCTAACATAGGCTGCCAAGAAAAGCCTGTAAACGGTCTGTAGTGTTTTTGGCAACTCTTTGATTGTTTGTCATTAAAATGATCAGAGAATTTATTTGAGAGGTATGCAAGTTGTGCAGAGCTCAGCCATTGTGGTTGTGTGAAGGAAGAACTTAACATTTTTCCTTTTTCAAGTTGTCTTGTGCTGTTGATTTTTCAGAGAGGATTTTGTGCCAAGGGTATGTATATTTAATGGTCCTGAATTGAACAGAAAGAATCAGACTGCTACTGTAGAATTCTTCCCCAGAGTTCAAAGCATTCTTTTTGGCACATCTTAAGTAGCTGGAACTCATTGTGCTAAGTCATCATGCTCTGGTTCACTGTTCCTTTGTAGCTTTCACTAGTGTTTGGTAAATACCAAATGCACCTGGTCTGTTATGCAGTACAGCACAATAGAAGGGCAATTCCTTCCTCACCCAGTCCAGAGATACATTTGTGCTTTGAAACAGGAGGATTTGGGAACATTTATCATTTTTATCCATGCTGATCTCATTGGTGCTTTTGTTCACAGCCAAATGTTATGGGCCAGATTTGTGGGTATAGCCTGCGTTCCACCCAGCAAAGCTGGAAATGAGTTGTGGAACACCTTTATGGTCAAGCAGGTTGTGCCAAAAAAGAATGTAGAGCTGTATTTTAGGGCTGCTTTAAATTATGTTTGGCAGAAGTTGGCTTTTCAGAGACTGTCTGGCTACATGAAATATTTGAAGCATCACTCTAGCCTAATCTCCTCCCCCACCAGTGTCCCTATTGTATGGTATATGTACAGCTATTTTGACATTTCTGCATTGCTTGGGAAAACCCCTTGCTCTCATGGGATTCTCCAGAAGTGAGATATGACTGGTTTGCTACCCATCTCTGCTGCTGTAGCAGTGCACATGAACCATGAATTAGGCCCTAAGTGCATTATACAATTGCATGGAGTTACCATTAATTTAGCAGGAGCAGGACAAACCACTCTCGAACAAGCTGTATAAAAGTTCTCATTCCAATTTCTTATTTTCATTTATAATTTCTGAAATGCTCACTTTTTGGGCTGAACTTTTCCATGTTTGATCTGTATACAAAACTTGAATTTGTATTTAGTGTAAACAAAAGCATTTAAAGCACTGCTTAATAAGATGGAGCTTGGGGAAAAAAGTTTTTCCTATTAACAATACTTTTTCAGCCATTTGTTTTTCAGTAGGTCTACTTGTGAAACATCAGGTATTTTAAAAAGCAGAAATCTGGTGAGAAAATAGCTCTCATGGAGAAGAGTTTTCGATTATTTATTTAATTTATTTATTAAGCTGATATGCTACAGTTCCCAGTAAAGGCTCAGGACAGCTTACAGTAAGAGATGGAAGTAAGAACATGTTTTGATTGAGTTATGAACCTCTGAAAAATCAGAGAGAGCAAGATGGATAGGGTGCATTTTAGTATTACCAACTTGTGCTTCATTGAGTGTAGCAGAAAGTAATTTTGAGTCCTTGAATGATCAAGGAAAGACCATTATTTATAATGCCTTAAGGTCCCAACTACAGCTGTGTTAATTGCTGTACAAGCACAAAAAAAGAGACAGTCTCCACACTGAAGACTTCCCAATTGAAACAAATTTATTTAAAATGCAAGCTACGTCGGAACTCATTTGCATTTACTTTGATCCTTGAAAGCATGGAAATAAATTAAGGAAAAAGTCCAGCATCCTTTATCCCCTTCACAATGCTTACAATGGTACTACAGACACGCTTCAAGGAGTATTTGCTCCCATCTCCTAAATGCACCACAAAAGATCTTCATCCAACATTCCTCACCATGCACAGTATTAATGATGACCTCCTTAGGTGTATATTCCTGGAGCAAAGGCAGTTCTATGTAACTTTGCATGTTCCAGGTTTGGAGCTGGAAACAATCTAACTATGCTAGTGCTGGTTTAAATTGTGGCTAATTAACTCTGCTATTAAGAGTGGCTTATTAGGGTAGATGCAGTAATGTGCTGATGTGGCTATACTGCCTTTGGATTGGGAATTAGCATGTGCAGAGTGATCTTGGGTATTTCTACATTGCTCTGCCTTGCAGCACATAGAGGTATCCTTATTCTCTTGAGTGTACGGAGCTACATGTCTCACTGTCACATAGCCTATTCATTTGGTAAATTGTTTAGCTGAAACATTGCTGATGGTTTGTATAGGCGACTGGACTGGATTAAGTTAGGGGTACATTTTTCAGTTTGTGTTGGAGAGGAAAGTGAGGGCTTGTTGAACGTGAAAGGTAACTAACTCTTCTCCATGACAGTGACAAGGGAAGCTGGCATGTAACTCTCTCACTGTGTCAGACAGCTGTTAGCAAACCCTTTTGGTTGCAAATCACAAAGGATCTCTGGCCTGCATAATAACCAATGACCAGAACATAAGAAAAATAATAGAATGATGCACTTAAATCATTACTTACCTGATTTATGAAATCCAAGATCCTTTAGGCTCAAGTTCTCTAACTCCCATTTCTGCTCCAGGGACTTGGATATGTCCTTTGTTCCAAAGTATAACTTATCCTCACTTCCTGCTGAAAACTCTAATTTCCCTGCAGAGATGACTATATCATGCTATGCCCATGTGCAACACCTTGGCTTTGAAAAATACCACACATTATCTCTTTGTCTATCTGTCAATCACTGTCTTGTGGTCCAATATTTTGTTTCTTCCAGGATTCAGATAGTAGCTAGAAAAGAAAGGTCTCGACTTTTATTTCACAGATCAGCTGACACATACATGGCAGAGTCAACCTCATGTTTTTGTCAGGATATTATTTTCTAGTAGTGTTATTCACTGATCAGTGAGCACTGTTTGTTTTCTTCTCAGCTCCATACATATGAGCATGTAGCAACTCTCAGCTTAAGAACTTGGCTTGTTAACTGGAGATCTTTGGTTTACGCCTTTGTTTTGGCTAAGATGGTGGCTTTCAGCATAGCACTTTCTTCCCATTCTGGTGTAAGTTCTGTCAAACATAAGTCTGTAATGTTACATGCTTCTGACACATCTGGCAAAATAGGTGGTTGCCTAGTACCTGATTCAAGTTCATACCTCTCTGAATCAGTTAGTGTAAGGTGCCATCCTGCCCTACTGTCTGCCTACCTGTCACAGACTAAATTTTCCCTCAAGGCCCTGAGAAATGGCCTGCCATAGCTTTCTCATACATGGAGAGTCTATGTACTGTTTTTAGGTATGACATTCATTTTCTCCATCTCTTGTGCTGCTCAACTAGGAAAATGGTGGGTTTTTTTGTCTTGGCCTGTTTTACCCTCTGGTTGGCTGTGGCAGTTCCTGTTTTTGTTAACTGGTTGCAGAGCCTTCTGTCTACTGCAGTTCTCACTGCTGAGTTTATAGTGGGCTAAACTCCAGGGAGAAAAGCTTTCAGAGTTAACAATTAATGCTCCATACTCTCCTGAGGTTAATGTTACTCTCTGAGGTCTTTACCTAAACATTAAGGAAAGGGTTAGTCTAGTCTAATGTGGCCACATCTACATGTGCCTTTAAGGGGTAGCAATAAATTGCTTATTGCTCTGCAGTTTATTGTTCATGGAAAGTTCTCAAGCGCGCATCTGCAAAGCACCTGGCCTGCAACAAGCTGAGCCAGGTTGCAACAGCCCCAGCTAGTTCAGGGCTGCCCCAGTCCCAGGTTGCAACTAGCCCTCTGCTAGTTCAGGGCTGCTCTGATCAGGCTGTGTGCTGCGAAGGGGCTGGCTGGGGTACAAGGATGCTTTAATGCTGGGCTAGGTGGCAGGCTGCCCTGGCACTGAAGCACTGTCATGCCGCAGCCAGTCAGTCAGTGTCCACACATGAGCTGCTGCACACAAAAAATTCCACAGCAGGGTAGTACTTGTAAGTACTTAGTAGGGGGTAGTACTTGTAAACCTTCAGGGGAGGGGCATAGGCAGCAGAAGGGGGGTGCTAATGGGTCTCAGCCCTCCCAAACAGCAGGGCAGCCCAGCCACAGTCTGCTGGAGTTGGAGGGAGGGGCATGCCAGGATTGCAGCCGACCCAGCATGCCAGTAAGTTTCTTTTGATTGCCTGGGCAGATTGAGACCCCAACAGTGCAGAAGGGAGCAGGGTAGGGTTAGGGGCAAATCATTCACCCCTGCCCTGCTCCCTGCTGCACTGTGGGGACTGCTCAGTGACCCAGCCTGGCCGGGGCACCATTCATGGGGAATGGGGCCCCAGTTGGGCTGGGTCATGGAGCCCTGGGAGCCTTGCGGCTCATCCAGGAGCGTAGGTGGGCAGCTCCCGCCACTGCACGTACCACAGGAGAGCTGGGGAAGAGAGCACATTCCCCTCTCCTGGCTCCCCTGCGCCGTGCCCCTGGATGAGTCACTGAGCTCTGATCATCCCATAACCAGCCCAGCTGGGGTGTGGGACAGTTGGAGCCCGGTGGCTCCTTCAGAGTTGTGGCACGGGGTAGCCAAGGTATGGGGGTGGGGCAGCTGTGGCCCCTGATCTTTTCACAGGGCAAGGGTGGACTACAGCTGCACTCTGCCTGCTCCCTGCCTCCGCGCCTCGCTGCAGCTTTTGAAAGTAACCCTGAGCTGCTGGCCAAGGCAGGTTTTTATACTGCTGGGGCCAGGACATGTGCTGGCCCCGGGTTCTAGCTTCCCCCTGGCTGCAGATCTGGGAGAAGCTAGGCAGGGTTATTTTGCCCCAAGTGGCACAGACTACACACCTATAGAAATAGGAAGGGAGATGCATTTATACCTTGTGGCATAGACTACGAACCTTAATAATTTATACAGGAATGCAGATACATTTATATATTTGTGTAAAAGCAAACACACCATAAAGCGTGGTAGAAAGGCAGCTGGCAAGCCTTCAGGGAGGGGTGGAAGAGGGGGTAGAGGGAAAGGTGTAAGTTCCCCGCGTCCCCCGCCTTCCCCCCCCCCAAATTGAGACGCAGCCTCTTTCCTCCAACTAGCAGGGATGAGGCTTCCATGAGCAGCAAGGAGAGGGGAGCAGTGCCAGTGCCACTGGTGTGCCTGAGACTGCATCCCCTCCAAAAGCACCAGCCATAACCCCACCATTACACACCATGACAACAAGCAGCAGCACCAGCATGACAGTCTCCTCTGCTCCCATTTCACTTCCCATGCCTGTCAGTGAAAATGGAAATGGAGGCGTCAGGGGGTGAAGGACAGGCTGCGGGGGGGTGGGGAGAAAGAGGGATGTAGTAGCACAGGAAAAGGTGGAGAGGTACCTGAGGAATCAGATGTCCAGCAGGTTGTAGTGTGTCAGGATTCCATTGTCTATATTAAGTCCATGGGTTTCTGTACCTACTACCTAGGAAGCTGATGAAGTTCAGTTCATAGGTTTAATTGTGAAAAGTGGTTTGTAAATTTCCTTTGAGGATCAGGCCTGAGAGACTGGAGACAGAGTGTTTTTTTGTGAGGAATGTGACCCCACCGATAGTTGGGTATTCTTGTCTTTGATAGATTCTGGTGTGCAGTTTGTAGGGGTACTGGAGATTGTTGGTAGGTTTTGTGTTTTGAGCTGTAGGAAGTTGGCTTCAGTTCTGGTGATGAGGTTAGGTTAACAAGGTTTGGCACTTGTTTGAATTTCAAACCACTTTTCAGAGCTGGACCTATGAATTTCACTTCATCAGCTTCCTAGGTATAGAAATTCATGGACTCAATATAGACATTGGATTTATGATTCACTACAACCTGTTGAATATCTGACTCCCCAGGTACCTCTACACTTTTACCTGTGCTGATACATCCCCCTTCTTGCCCCCTGCCCTCCACCCCAGCGTGTCCCTCACCCCCTGACGCCTCCATTTCCATTTTCACTGACTGGCTTTCTTGTCTGCATTGCATGCCAGCCTCTGGCTTCTTTACTATTCCTTTCACCCAGGTACAGCACACAGACACAACAACTGCAGCTACTTCCCCAGCCTGACAAAGGGTTTTTCAACCTGAAAGCATGCTAAGATATATTTCTGTAACTAACTGTTTGATTGGTTTGCTAAAACATACCAGATTAGATTGACCTAAAGGAAAGGACCTTGTCTGCTAGTGCCATGTTCTTAGACCAATACCCCTAGCACCTGACTGGAAAGACACAGGGCCCTGGGTACACCTAAGCCCTAGGGCTGGGGCTGGCAGGGAGAGTTCTCTGGCAACTGCTGGAGAAGAAACTCCTGCAGAAAGGAAAGAAAGGCTCTGTCGCAGTTCGGCTGCCTGAACTGCTGCTGGTGCTACTGTGCTGCTTACTAAGTTATTACCTGTTGTCATTTAAAGTGTTGGACTTTAAATGAGGCTGTAGGGGAGGAGGAAGCCTCATTGGGGCACACTGCCATGTTGTGTAGGGGCCCCAGTGCCAGTGAGGGTGTGTCTTAACACACACAAAGTGTCACCCATGTCACGAGTTTTGCTTGTCAGCAGCTTGAGGTGCAGTTTTCCAGAAACCCCTGCACTTATCTCCTTGAAACTTGGCAGGCTTCATGGCCTCAGCAGGGGTTACCATTCCTGAAGCTACCCTGCTGTGTTTTAACACACACACGTGACATGAGTTTTGCTTTCAAGACTTTGAGGTGCAGTTTCCCAGAAACCCCTGTACCTGTCGTCTCCTTGATACCTGGCAGGCTTCATCACCTCAGAGGGGGCTACCATCCCTGCAAGTTTCATCTGAATCAAGCAGGAAATGAAGCTATAAGCAGTTTCATGCTTCTCCATTATAGCCTATGGGTGAAATGTCAAAACAGTGAAACAGTTTTGATTAAACAAAATGAAACAGTGCTTTCGCAACTAAACGAAACTAAAAACAAAACACTGTTCCAAACGTTGAAATGGAAGTAAAAATGGAACAGTGCTGTTTTGCACAGCCCTAATAGATAACAAATATATATTACATGTTGAGCCAGTCAGAATTCTCATATGTTTTACACTGGTTGACAAAATAATTTTTCTAGCTCTGGATTACCAGTCTGTGTTGAGGTACATACATTTAAAGATCTTTGTGAAGTAGCTCTGTCAAATACTAGTGTTACCCATATATGTGCCTGTACCATCTGCAGAATGTTCTACAAAACTTTTCTTTGTATAAAACATATGGAGGATGAATAACCCCACTCCCATATTTCTCTCCATTGCTCTCATTTTCTTTCCCCAAATCTCTTTCCCAATACTTAATTTACTTAGGTTTCCTATCCACCCCTTTCCCTATTAAAATTGAGTATTTTAGAGATCAACTCTTTTTCTCTTGAGTCTACTATGTCACTTTTTCAAGAGGTGTATAATTTGGTGAGAGCTGCTTTATATTTATTATCTACTATCAAATTTCAAATGTGAAGATATTGGGGAAAAAGGCACTCTTAGTTCATTTTGGGTTGTTACAAATTTCTTGATAAGATCTCATATCCTCTCACAAGAGTTGGCTGAATTGGGTATTACCCACTCTGACCCATAAAGAGTTGCATATTTATGAGTTTTAGGGTAGAAGTCTTTATTTCTAACATAAGAGGTTAATAGGGAGGTTGGAGGGGAAAGCAACTTTTCATATTTATCTAGGGAATTTGAAGTAGTTTTCATAAAGGGGTAGTCTTTATTGATTTATTTATTTATGTATGTTGGCCTGAATTTCTCTCTCAGCCAACAAACTTTTGGGGAATCCATTTATTGGTCTACAGCAATCCATAGCTTTGAATAAGATTTCACACACCCATGACAATGCAACTATGTTGCATGATAATATGTTATTTTATTGGGGGCTTTAAGACCTCTTATCTAAGAAAGACTATGTAATACTGATACATTCACTTTGGCTTCTTCTGTTTCCAGCTGAAGTTCATCAGAACAATTTGCCAAATCTTTAGACTGCCTTCTGGCATATATTTAAGTAAATATTGGAATCTGACAATATATTCATTTTAATGGTGGCTATTCTGCCTATCGAAGATATCTTTTTGAGGGATTTTATTATTTTAGATAGGACTGGTAAATAATTAGCATTAAAAATGGTTCTAATTGAATTTTTAAATCCTCTGTTGTCTTATCCAACATTTCTGAACATTTAGATTGTAAGATATACGTTAATGGATGAGTGAAATAATGTCTTACACTGATGTTAACAACATCTCTTGATCTTTCAATATCATGGGTGACTGGTAGTCCCTTATTGGGGTGGGGGGGCACATGCCCCCCCATCAACCAGTCAGTGACCAGAGATGGGGGGGGGGTCCCCTACGGCCAGTCTTGCTGACGGGGGGTGTCCTCCTGTGGCTGATCCAGCTGACCCTGGGGGGGTCCCCCCCGAGGCCAATCCTGAGACAGCTGATCGCTGCAGCCAGTAACTGTGGCTGCTTCTGGAAGTGGCTGTGGCTGTAGCTGTGGCTGCTTTTGGGAGTGCCATGGTACTCTATTCCCCAGGTGGCACTTGCAGGAGGGGCACTGGCGCTCCGTCCTGCCCATCACCTAAGTCAGGGGTGGGCAATTATTTCAGGTGGAGGGCCGCTTACCCAGTTTAAGCAGGGTGTCAAGGGCCGCATGGGAAGCCCCGCGCCTTGACAGGTGCCTTGCCCCCTGGTCACCATCTTGGGACCAAGGTCCTAATGTCATGGGGCCAGGGCCAGCACCAGTGGGGCCCAAGGCAAGGCACAGGCTGGCAGGGGACTGTGGAGCTGGGCTGGGCTGAACCAGCAGGGAGAGGGAGGAGCTGGCCCAGCTCCATAGAGCCTCTGCTGGCTGCGACCCCGTGCTCCTGCCACTGTGCTCTAGGCCCCACCAGCACTGGCCCTGGGACACCGGTATGGGCCCCGTGTTCCTGCTGGCTCCCATGCCCAGTCACACCCAGTGGGCCCCTGCCCCGTGGTACAGGCCAGGGGCTGTGCGCAGCCCTGATGCCCTGCTCATCAGCAGGGAAGAAGCTGGTGATGAGCATGGGGAAAAGCGGCCCCTCCCCTGCCCCGTGGCCGGCGCCCTGCGCTGCAGCCACTCACAGCCCATGTGGGGCTGTCTGGAGCAGGCACAGGCAGCCTCACGAGGGCTGCAAGCAGCTACAGCACAGGGCCTCAGCCACAGGGTGAGCGAGGGGCTGCTTTTCCCCACGCTCAGCACTAGCTTGTAACCCAGCCCCGCTGCCAGCCTAGGTTCCAGGCCGGCTCCAGGCTCACCCATTGGTCGCAGCAGCTGCAGCACCCCCGCTTGCCATGCTGGGCAGTGTTGGCTGCTGCTGCCTGCCTGGAGCTCATGTGCTGGGCAGCCCAGAGGTGGTAGTGGCAAACACCGCCCGGTGCGGCAAGCGGGGGGGCCGCAGCTGAAGTCGCCACACACAGCCCTGACAAGCAAGGCCGGAGCCAAGCACAGGGCCCAGGCTCGTAGTGGGGCTGGGTTACAAGGTGGTGCTGAGCATGTCGGGGTGGGAAAATAGCCCCTCGCCTGCCCCATGCCTGGTGTGCTGCACTACAGCCACTCACAGCCCACCTGGGTCTGCCTGTGCTTGCTCTGGACAGTCATATGTGGGCTGTGAGCAGCTGCAGTGTAGGGCACCAGCCATGGGACAGGGGAGGGGCTGCTTTCCATAACCCCGGAAGGAGTCTGGGGAAAAGCTGAGCATGAGGAAAGGCAGCTCCACCACCGCCCCATGGCCGGTGCTCCCTGCTGCAGCCGCTCACAGCCTGTGGGGCTGTCTGGAGCAGACAAGGCAGTCCCATGTGGGCTGCGAGTGGCTGCAGCATGGGGTGCCGGCCACAGGGCGGGTGAGGGACCGCTTTCCCCCCATCTGCACTCAGCTTTTCCCTGGGCCACTTTTCCCTGGGCTCCTTCCCTGCCTGGGGTCTTCCCCTGCCTTTCCCCCACCCTTCCCCCTTACCTGAGGATCCAGCGTGGGGCAGCCATGTGCTCCCAAGCCAGAAGCCCTGGCTGGGGCTTCTGGCTGCATGGGTGGTGCTGGGCAGGCCCTTCTGTTGTGGAAGCCTGCCAGGCTTCCCCTGGGTCCTACTACCCTTGGTTCCTTTCATTTTTGATAGGAACCAAGGGCAGATAAATATTAATTTTCTAAATTTTTTAGGGGCCCTGCGGGCTGGATAGAATGGCCTCAATGGCCAAATCTGGCCTGCAGGTGAGATTTTGCCCACCCCGGCCTAAGTGGTGAGTGCAGCCAGTCAGGGGGTGCACCAGTACTCTCAGGGGGTGTACGTGCACCCCTGTATACCCCCTACACATCACCACTGTTCAGTATTGTTTGAAACATAGTCCACTCAGCAGTACTCAGTCCCTAAGAAAGGGATCTTGGAGTCACTATTGATTCCAAGATGAACACGGGCCACCAATGTGAGGACACAGTCAGTAAGGCTAACGACACCTTGTCATGCATCCACAGATGCATCATGAGCAGGTCCAAGGAGGTGATCCCCCTCCTCTGTGCGACATTGGTCAGGTTGCAGTTGCAGTACTGCATCCAGTTCTGGGTGTCGCACTTCAGAAGGGATGTGGCCAGCATCAAGAGGGTCCAGAGGAGGTTCACTCGCATGGTCGGGGGAGCAGGGCAGACGCTACAAGGAGAGGCTACAGGACCTGAACCTGTTCAGCCTCTATAAGAGAAGGCTGAGGGGAGACCTGGTGGCTGTCTGTAAACTTACCAAGGGGGACCGGTGGGGAATGGGAGAGTCCCTGTTCCCCAGAGCACTACCAGGAGTAACTTGGAATAACGGCCACAAGTTGATTTAGAGTAGGTTCAGGCTAGACATCAAGAGGCACTATTTCACAGTGAGGGCAGCTAGGATCTGGAACCAACTTCCAAGGGAAGTGGTGCTCGCTCTTACCCTGGGGGTCTTCAGAAGGAGGCTAAATAATCACCTAGCCCGGGTCATCTGACCTCAGCATTCTTTCCTGCCCATGGCAGGGGGTCAGACTTGATGATCTGCTCAGGTCCCTTCTGACCCTATCAACTATGAAACCTACTCAGCTCAGCTTATTTTCCTAATGGAATTTTTCTGGCTTCTTGAATTCCATATTTTAGGGATTACTGTGCATCATGGTTAAGGCACCCATCCCTACTAACGAAGGATTTCTTTAGCCTAAGCTGTGATGATGTGGATGTTTGCATCTCTAAGAACCTTCTTGTTTCTAGTCCCACCTTTCCTATGTGTATGAATGATTTGTGTTGGCTGTCTGTAGAGTCAGGGTTAGTGGCAACAAGCCCTTTATAGGAGATGGTAAGGCCTTCTTTTATCTCAAGATCATATTGTGGAAGAGCCAACTATTCAAAGGCCTCTGGGTCCTGCTTGCAGTGCAGGGAAACAGGTGGCTGTTAACCAGAAAAATTCATGCCTTCATGAGCCCATAAAATATCTTATTTCCTGTATCTGGTAGAGGAGCCTAGTGGGCTGCAGTGAAAATACTTTATTTTAATCATAGCCCCCATACAGTCCAAAAATATGCAACATCTGAGCTTGTGTAGATATGATAGTGGAGAGGGTGTTGGTTCTAGGCCATGTCATTTACAATAAACTGCTTTAATTCCCTAGTTATGTGGTTAAATATTTTACTGACCATTTAAGTAATATTTATGGCTTGTAAGCTGGTACAGCCAGGAAACCCTGAAATAAATTGATAGAGAGTTGAGAACTGGCATGAGCTAGCAATGAGACATACTTACAGCCAGTTCTCACTGGCACTGCTGAGGACTTTTATCCCAAAGACATAATAACTATATTAAGTGTTTCTCTATCTAAAATGATTAATATACTGAAATAGGAATATATTTACCCAGCAGTGAAAGGCAGCAACTTCTACAGTGAAACAGGCCATTTCTTAACTGCACACTGAATTATTATATGACACTTCAAGTCAAGAGGTAATGGAAAACACCATCTGCAATTGGAGTGACAGAGGGAATTTTCAGCAGGCTAGCTGAAATCACCCCAAAATGGAACTCAATGCTTCAAAACAAAAAAGTGATTTCTAATAAAAAGCAATTGATTATTTGGGTTTATAATCCATTCAAATAGATGAATATTTTGTGTGCATAATATGTTCTTTGGGGCCACATCCATTATGTGTGTATACATAGTGACTAGCACCCCAACCACTACCTCCAATAATAAATAGGGACCTACTCAATTCATGATTTCCCAGATTTCACTGAAATCAGGTGTTGTCTGCGAAATTCACAAAAAAACCTTACTAAAAATAAAATCCTGGTTTCCTAATGGGAACTGGCAGTCCTCATGGCTGTGCAGCCCACTGAAGGAAAGGATGGAGGGGGGCAGCCAAGATAGCTGCTGCCCTGCCCCTTGCTGATTGGTGGAGGGGGCTGCCTGTCATCTGGCCCAACCCCTCTCCACCAGTCAGTGGCAAAGGCTGGGGCCACATGACAGGCCGCTCATCAGCTTTGAGGGATGGGGTTGTATGATGGACAACCCTTTCAACAAATAAGCAGTGAGGGGAGGGGCCACTGGGGCTCCTCAGCCAATCAGAGGTGTGTGAGGGGGGAGGGGCTGCCATCATAAGTCTATGAAAATTGCAGCTGGCCCCACGACCTGCCTGTGAAATTTGTTGCCTGTCTCCTCAACAATTAAAAATAATAAAAATATTCATTTTAATGGATTAAGACTTTTCTTAAGAGCTGCTCTCCTTTTGGAAAATTATTTGGATAGATCTCTGAATACCACAGCTTTGTACAGGCCAATATCCCAAGCTCCCACAATGCTTGCCAAAACAGACTTGGCATATTGCTAACTTGTAAGAGTGAAAGTTCTGTTGTCTCATAACAATTGATCATCTTAATTAAGAGCTTGCTATAAAGCTCAAGCCTGGCAAAGAAGTCAGACTAATCAAATAACAACATGGGAATTAGTTAGGACTTTTGGATGGTACTGACAAGTTTGATTTACTGTTTTGTTTTTAGGTTTTTTAATATACTTTTAGCATTGCTATTGAATGGGTACATTTCCAAGAGAAACATGAATCTCACTAGATTTTTATTCATATTAAAGAAGTGTGTAATATATTTCTTTTTCAAATTACATTTTTCCAAGATTCTTGTTAATTATATAACTCCACAAATAGAGTCTATTCATTTCCAGTTGTTTTGCACAAATTCTGGTGTGATTGTTGCTCAAGAGAAACCTGATTGGTAGCAAGGCTGTTTAATAAATATTTTGGGATTGATTTTTAATGGTGATATTCAGACTGTCTACAGTGCTTTTTTGAGAGAAACTCCCGTGGCTTGCCACCAAGATATGTGCTTTCTCACCTGATCTTAAATTGCTTATTACAGCATGGATTTTTATTTCTTGATAAACATAGCAGATATTCTGTACTTTCTCATTGGACAGCTACTGACCTTATAAACCTAGTTTCTTCATATTCAGTTGCGTGAAAATTCAGTGTCCTCTTTTATATAAACAAAACATGTAATCTCAATATCTTGGCATGATATTACTGAAGTAACATGTTTCCTTCTATACGTCGGCACAATACATTAGCAGGATATTATCTGACGTTATCATTCACAACAAAATTTAACAGCATGTTGCCTTAGAAATAATAATTAAAAAAACTTTGTCTAAATGGAAGCAAACAATAATTTATTGTGTCAAAAGTATGCAAAGAGCTGGTTGCATGTATTCAAAACTGGAAATCGTCATATATACATTAAGAAAATATGCTGATTTCAAGAAAGTCAAGTGGCAGTTTTATACAGATTCAGCTGATTATAATTGATGCCAATGGAGTTCTCTTAATGTACAGCAGTGCTATTCTGCTGGTGTACATGAACATCAAAACGTTCTTTTTAAATGCCCACATCTTTTCACAAAATATAATTCAGGGAAGCAATAACTCATTAATACCTTGTATGTAAAGTTGCCACACAGATGCCTACAAATGTCAAATGGTACAATTTAAAACTCATGTATTTGTTTCTGCTTCAATGGAAAACATTTTTGCAGAGTGTTTTCTCTTCTTGAAACTCTTAGGCTGGGGACGGAAGTTACACATAAACTGGTTTAAATAATCAAAAACTGGTTTACACCTGTAACAGAACAGAAGTTCAGTGCACATAAACCAGTTTCAAGATGGCTGAAACTGGTTTAAGATAAAGCTGATTGAATGTAATATCAGACTTAACTGATTTGGGTCAAACTGGTTTATGCAACTTCTGTTCCAGACCCCTTCCTGGTTCAAGTTAAACCAGAGTCCCCCAGCTTCCCAGCATGCTTTCCAGTCCTGGGCTGGGCTTTCTGCTGCAGCAGAGAAGGGTTGGGCCAGGAGGCAGCAGGGACTGCATGCCTCAGCAAACCCAGCTGGGGTCTGGGGCCAGGGAAGGGGGATTAAAGTTCCCTTTCCCTGAGTGCAGAGCTGCCCTGCCCTGCACAAAACTGAGCAGGGCTGGGCTGTGCTGTTTGCTTCAGAGAGCAGGGCTGGAGCTGTTCCTCTGTTTCATAGCCGGCTGGCTGGCTGGCTCACTACCCCTCCCCTCCAGGCAACAGTGATCTGGGGTAAGGGGGGGAGTTAAACTCCCCTTCCCCTGAGTACAGAGCTGGCCTGCCTTGCTAAACTTACTTCTGGCTGTGACTGTGGACTACAATCCCAAAGGCACCTGCAAGCAGGAAGAGGAAGTGATGAGCAACCCTGCAGAATTCTGTTGCTGTGAATCTGGACTGCAAATCCCAGAGACCTCAGGGGCAGCAGAAAGAGGAAGCAAACACACAGCCCATGCTGGCTGCATGCCAGAGAGCTGCGCTGTAGTGCCCCCCAACTTCTGGTCTGAGCCAGTGCAGGTATGTGGCTGCATTTCCTGAATCAAAAGTGAATGTCTGTCCAGTTGTTTCTCAGTTTAATTTCTACAGCTTAGACTAACTTGCAAAGACTAAATCAATTCAGCCTCAGGCTTTTTGACTGTCCGTACTTAGCCTTGAAGTCATTTTTTTCCTGAAAGTAACAAATCACTTGTGATAATATAGAATCAAATGAGATTAGCCGCAGTCTTGCTAAAACTTGTTAGCAGAGGGGTAAATGTCACCTTGAATAAAAATTTAAAGCAGGGGGCCCCAAAGTTTCACCCCTGAAGAGCTATCTCAGAGGGATTGTCATAGGTGGTGATGTTACAGGGATCTTCTAGCCCCTGTTACTTTAAGGGAGAGGAAATGCAGGAAGAAACTCTGCAGGCAAATGCAGGCAGCTGGAGCAAAGCTAGTTGCCAGAAAGGAAGCAACAGAGGCAGCCAGAAGACAGGACCTACAAATGACTACTCAGGAACTAGCTGCAGGGCAATGGGACAATTGGGCAGAGTTCCAGGTAGCTAGAAGGGAATGAGGGAAGTTCAGCTTGGAAAACAGCAGGCTGCTCATTAACCTGACACCAGTCAGGGGAACACCTAACTAGAAGAGGTAAACCTTAAAGGATACAAACCTGGATTTGTGAGGCAGAGGGGTCTGCATGGCCCTGAACTCTGCAAGGAGATGGGCTCCTGCCAGCTCAGGCTGCCAGGAACCAAGCTGTGGGCCAGGAAAGGTATTTATGGGGCTGGCAGGGAGCCAGTGAGTGGGGATGAGGCTCTTGCAACAGTACAGTGACCCAGAGTGGGTTTTGAACATTTATGCTGCTTGTAGACATAAAAAACAAAGCAACCCTTCCCACCATGCCTTACTACAAGCAGCAGTGAATTACTTCGGCCCAGCTCTGTAGTGCCTGTATAGATTAGGCACTTCAGCAGGGCTTTTGGTGCTTTTATCTAAAGATGGATGATTTAATCAGCTATTAGATAAAAGTGCCGAAAAAGCCCCACTAAAACTCCCAATCTATACAGATGTCGGGCAAGCTAACACCTCTTCTGGGCCTGCGCTGGGCTCAGCGTGCAGAATTTAAAGTAAAGTGTCATTTGTTTTTTTCTAATGTCTGCAAGCAGCCTTAGTGTCTGTTTCTTCCTGGAGGTTTTGAAGTCGTTACAGGGCAGATGGAGGCCATGGGTGTGGTGCCTGGGAAGCACTCAGTGTTATAAAGAACTGAGGCCAGGGTAGAGTCCTACAAGGGGCTGGGACCCAGAGGAATGTGTGGGGCTAAAGCTAAATAGTTTGGAGGCTAAAGATAGGAGTCAGGGATTCAGTGGACTAAACCTAGTGTAGAGCCAGAGTCTCAGTGAAGGAAATAAGAGCAAGATCTGCAAGGCATGAGCTTGGGTATGGGGGCAGCTGGAGACCATAATTAATGTCCTTAAGACACATTAGGGCTTGACCACATGGACAGGATGAGTAGGGTCCAGCCAGTTAGTGAGATATACCTGCCAATAAGGCACAGTGATTTAGTGGATTTTGGGTCTGTTGCTGCAAAGAGGACTGGGTGAAGCAGGTGAAGCTAGGCCAAGCGTGAATCCAGTGAGCACACACAGGAACTCTGGGGGGCAACCTCCCAGTATAAAATACAGTGTCCATCACAGCATGGAAGGTGAGACAGAGAGAAGGTTACCCGGAGGGCTTGGATTGAGGCAGGATTGGTTTTATGGCCAGAGGACACCACAGCTGTCCTCAGGGCCAGTCTTGTTACACATGGGTGCATTGAAAGGGCCCACAGGCTGCACTTGCCATATGGAACAAATTTTGGAAACCCTCGGTTTAAGGGTTTGATTCAGTATAAGAAATGCGTAAAAACTGAGCTAATCAGTGTTCCCTGAATTTCAAAAGAATAAAAATAACAGCATTTAAGTAGTTGAGGCAAAACTATATTTTAAGAAGTTCTCATCCTCATATTCAGCCTCACCAAAGCAGTTCTCCTCAGATGAATCTCAAAATCTGAGACTTCTTTAGCCCACTGAAAAAGTATGTGCACCAGCTCACTAAAGGAATAGCAACTTCTTATTGCTAGGAGCAAATAGCGAATAGTGGCTGAGGCTTATGGTTTTTGGAGCTATGTTTGATAACCCATGCAGGGAGGTCTGCAAAACTTAAAATGTGCTACAGTAATGGATATATGATTTCATGGGATTCTCCTGCTATATGTGACCTGGTTTTGAGTGACTGTGTACTTTTCATTCAGCAACAAAAATGGGAATAAACTTGGGTCTCTCACAATACAAAGGATGAGAGTCATATCAGAACAGTCACAGCTCAAGGCTGAGAAACATTTTTGTGGCTTTCAGACAGTTGCATTAACTCCCAAGGATCTCATGCCTCTTGCTTCACCTCCCTCCTCCCAGAAAAAGCTAATGGAGAAAAACAAAATGCAGAAGACAAAAAAGTGCTACTAAAGGTTTTGTTTCTCAGAAGTCTGATCCCCCCTCCCTCCTCCCCTGATATTAAATAATATATATTTTTCAGTGCTCACAGTCAAACTTGGTCTTTGTAAGAAGGAGCTCCATATTCCAAGCACAACATTTATCCTTAATACCCAGACTAAAGATTTGTTTAGTTCACTGCATGGGAAGGAAATTTAATAAGCCTCATGCTGAAGAGAAAGAGTATGGGGTTATGTCTAGAAACCAGGAGAGGGAGTAGAGAGGATGTAGAGTTATATAAAGAAAGAGGAGGAGGCCTCAAAGGGAGGAGTGGGTGGAGAATTGTGTCAGGCAGGAAAAGGTGTGAAGTCATGTTGAGAGAATGGGGGACCACAGAGAGTGAGTAGGTGCACTGAAATACATGAGAGAGTCTCAAGTAGGGTAGGATGTAAGGAGATATGGAAGGAAGGAGGAGAGAGTAGGGACTGCCCAGAAGAATTTGGAATGTGGTGCTACAAGCTGTCAGAGAGAATGAACCTCTACAACCAGTGGTGCTCCTTCTTAACGAAGGATACATCTAAAAGAACCTTAAATAGAAAACAGGAACAATTCATGTCATATACTTCATACATTTTGCAACATTCCTAATAACACAGTCCAGAAAAACAAACCAGAACCATGGTGTGTCTTGGGAATGCTGGTACAAATGCACCTTTCTTCATTAACAGAAAATGCAAAAAGCCAAGTTCATCTTATGCTTCTAGTAAGGACATAATATATAAGGCACAGTGGCTATAATGCAGAGATCAAATAAGCCAGTGGTAATTCATGAGACTTCCTGTCTGTCTTTGGACATTCAGTAGGATTTTATTTCTTAAGAAATGAAAATAATCTGCTGTGCCGCATTCACATGTGTTACAATTATTACCACAGATTTCACCACAGTTAGAAAATACTGCGGCAGTCCTGTGCTTGTGAATTGAGATGAATTAGCTGTGCTGGGAGGTGTTTCCCAGCCCCTGACGTACTAAAACAAAGCAGTTAATTAAATTCTGTTGCATCAAGCAAGTTCAGCAAACAGTATCTATTCTTCACTTTAATCCTTAATCTAAGTATAGTGAATCCAGTTAGTTCCTAGTGTAAGATCAATGAAGTCAATGGATTTAAATCAACAATGATTTTGACACTTTGCCTCTCAAAACTTGAGGCACAATATTTAAACACCTGAAATTAAAAAAGATTCAGATCAATTTCTCCCTGGGTCCAGTTTCTGAATTTTAATTATTTTAATAAGTCATGATAACGACAGACTTATCCTGCATACAGGATGTCCTTCCTAGACATACAGTAGTTCATGATTATGATTTACATTGAGTAGTTCTGGCAGTAGGATAGATTATGTTCCAAATTCTATTTTGGAAGCATATGTATAACACTCCTCTTAATACAGAGAGATTTGTGTGCATTTTTCCAAGTGCAGAGTTTATTTCTAACTTAATCATCTGTAGAGAGATATCTGGATGAGATTCCCAAAGCAGTGTTAAGGGTCTGAGCAAAATTAAGATGCATCTAAATCCTTTACATTGCTTTGAAAATCATATCATCCAGGTCAAGGTATGAAAGTGGTAGATATGTGAAGGGTGTTTTGAGGTTTGGAGGGGGAATAAAAGATGGTTCATGATAAAAAGGTTAAAATTGATGCCCAGGTATTAATGATTGTCTAATTGCAGAAACACGCCTTATATAAGATCTGAATATTTCAACTAAATTTTTTTAAAAATGGGTGCCAATTTCAGGATACTTAAACTACATTTACTCTAAGTCTTACTATATTGAGTGAAATTCATTCCCAGGGTAAACCTACTGAAGCCAAAATAATCCTAGGATGAATGTGCCCTTTCATTTTCAAAAGCCATACAACCAGCAAGGAGTTAGGAGCAGAACACTGAACATAATTTTTTTTAGATACTGATTTTTCTCTTGTCCTTTTGATGTTTCCTGTTCATTACCATTAGGAAGAGTAGATTCCTGGGCAAGATCTGAATATTACACTAACTTGTAATAAAAATATATACCCACTTCAGAAAGAGTCTCATCCATTATAACACTGGGGAAGCTTATATAAAGCTTATACACAGCTTTGTGGATGGCAACTGCCATTGCTTTTAAAAAGCAGAGTCCATCAGGATTCCAAATAGTGCGTGTGAACTGACATGGAAGAGAGGAGAAATTTATTTACCTCTGTTGGAAATCAATTGTTCTATAATTCCTGCTCTCAAGAGAATATTTTTTATCGTTAGCTCAAAGATATTACTCTAGGCAAAGTTTACACCTTTGGAATACATCAGATTGCACTAAGGGCGCAGACTGAAGTGCAGCTCCCCACTGTAACTCATGGCACTTTATAGGAAGCACCCTGACTTACAGTGATCCCCCAGACCCAACAGACATTTGCTGTTGGGCCCCTGGGGTTGGGAGACTGAGCTGCAGTTGGAGCCGCTGCAAGTCTGCAGCTGCTGTCCCCTAACCCCACCCCTCCAAACCCTGTTGCTGTCTTCAAGGGGGGAAGGGAGTGGAGAGAGCTCAGTTTGGGGGTTACCCAGCTGGCGCTGGAGGGTAGGGCAGGTGGATTGGAGTGGGGGGCCTCCCTTCCCCTCCTCCCATGCTGAAGACAGTGTGAGGAGCAGGCCCTACTCCCAGCACACACTGACACACGTTAATGACACTCTGCTTTGTACTGCCTTTATCTGAACGCTCAAATAATGAAAGTTCAAATTGTTATGGGATTGGGCCTTTTTAAAGCACCATGCGCTCCTGTAAGGGCATGACTGTAGAGCACTTCGAGTGGCTCATCGTGTGACAAAATGTCACTTGTGTCAGCACCTTGTTATATACAGTATTCTTTTTCTAGGGGTAGATATTCCTGGTGCTCTTTAGCCCCCACCACACATTACATTACTTGATCACTGGTTCCAATGTACCGTATTCAGTTCCTAAAAGGCAGCATTCTTTTGCTTGTTACCAACGACAAAAATTGCACTAACAACATCCAAGGAAAATGCCAAATTTTCAGGAAGTCAAACTGTTGCAAATTTACATGTGAGAAGCTTAACGGCATTTGGTAAAGTGACATTTTTATTGCTTTGAGGCATACATGTAGTGCAATGGGTTTTATTATTTAAAGATAGAAACGTGCAGAAAAAAATATTTGAAAAGACTAAAGTGACACTACTTCCAATAGAAAATATTTGAATTTCGTGGTTTTTTTTAAAAATAAGGTATTAAAAATACAGCATGCAATCTAATGACCCTTCACATGTCAGCCCGGACAAAAGAAGCAAAGATGCCATTTTCCTGGGAGAGTAAGTTCTCTGGAGTATCGTATTCCAAAATGTTCCCTCGTTTCATCACAATGACCAGGTCTGCAGTCAAAATAGTGTGAACCCGATGCTGTTGTAAAACAAAAAGCCATACAGAAATTCAAATTACATTAACAGTATTCATTTCAGGCCTGGTCTAAAGCCCACTGAAATCAATTGGAGGATATAATTTGTCATCAGTGGTTTTGGAATTGGGTCCTTATAGCAAGAAATCTTAAATAATCTGCAAGAAATAGATTCAAGTCTTGAAAATGGTTATGGAAGTATTTGAAAAGCACCTTTTGAGCTTAAAGGCTGTCCAAGTGCATAAAAGTCAAGCACAGGATGAATGTTAACAGGATTGAGATCTATAGGTCCATGGGCCTGGGCGTTAAGTAGCTCCTGAGACCCTGTGTGCCCTTCATCCATACTAAATCACGAGTTTGATGGAAATGGGCACCTGGAATTATGTTCCTGGGCTTGCTGGAAAAATAAACCCAGCCATGCATAGATAAAGCACCACCAGTAAACACCTTCTTCTGAAAGCTTTGATCAAGGATGTGGCAGGCCGGTAGGGGGTGCTCCTGCACTGAGCCACCCGCCTCACTGTGCCTGACCACCTTCTAGGCTCCGAGTGCCTCCCTGGGGGTGCCTCACGTCTGGCCGACCCCCTTCCTGGAGCACACCCGCTAGCCTGGGGTAATGCCACCACCACCCAGGGTCTGGACTGGTCCTGGCCCTGTGCCCCCTGGGGAACACAGGCCTGGTAGTCCTTGAGGGTACTCTACCTACTCCAAGAACTTGGGGTGCTTCCCTCAGTCTGAAGCACAAATAATGGTCTCCCTCAGTCAGCTGAACCAAGGGGACCCCAAGGCATAGATCTACTCCCACGCCTGGTGCTTCCCTCCGTGGCAGTGGTGGGCCCCCACCTACAGGCACCCAGCTCAGGCAGTCCCGGGGGATAATGCAGCCGCAGAAGGAAACACAAGGGCACCACACAGCTCAGGCAGGCAGGCTCCGGAGGGGGAAAAGAAAAAATCGGGTTTGCCCAGTTTTTTTCCCCTCTTCTGTGGAGCCTGCCTTCTCGGGCTGCTGCTGGGCTGCCTGCACAGCCCCTGAGCCACACAGAGCCCAGTGCTTCCCTCCATAGCTGTAAGGTAGGAAACTAAAACTGCTTGGACGTGTTTTACTTTGCAGTGCCCCGAAGTCATACGCTGTGTCCCAAAGTCATTTAAGGTGCATTACACCGCCAAATGTGCTACAGCGGCTGGAATTAACACACAATACGCTGCCGAACGTGCAAGCAGCAATGCCACTAAAGCAGTGCAAAAGACATTTAACTTGCTTTAAATCTGCTTTAAAGTGTCATCCAGAAATGCCCCAGTAGATTATTTTAATCAGCATTAAAGCATCACGTAAAAAACTATGACATTACGTTAATGCTCAGTAAAATAGTCTACTGCATATTAAGTGTCACATAAAAACAGTTCAAATGAGCTACTGCACATTAGGTAAGTCTAATGTGCATTAATTTAGTACCCCATATTGGAAGGTATTTATACACATGCATGTGTTGTGGCGCATACATTTGTATACATGGGAAAATGCATGTCATCGCTGAGAAAATGGTGGTGGTGTGCTTTTGAACTAAAACACATCAAAGGTGTTTTCGTTCTAAGGTGCACCACTGCCATTTTCTGTGCGCTGATGCGCATTTCACTTTTTATACAAATGTATGTGATGCAGCTGGATGTGCGCTGATGTGCTGGATTTTTGGTGTGTCAGAGCAGACAAAGGTACATGTATAAATGCCTGCAGGTACTAAATTCAAGGTGCATTAATGCACATGTAGACATGCCTACAGAAATTCAAGGGACTGCACTGATGATGCAGTGATTTGGACTCTGTTTCAGGCAAGTTGGTTTGAACTTGAAGCTTTCATCACTAACTCGTATCATCTGGTAGTTAGCTACTTTACAGCCCACTTATGCTTGGGGCTGATTCATATCTCCTTATCAAATCCAAATAGCAATATTATTAAAGGGATAAGAATCCATTACTTGAAAATCATTTTGAATACATGATAGGCTGGAACAAACTAAAATGTCTCACCCCAGAAGATTTGTGGTGTTTCTGTCAAAGGAACACGTATCCACTAAGATAAGAACTGAGACAGACTATACATTTCAGTTACTCCTTTCCATTCATTTATGAAATCCTTTTATAATAATTCTTATTTTTTTTCATAGACTAACAGGATAATTCAAGTCTAATTAATGGAGCAGTGGAAGGGATTTAATGTTTAAGATAGATGAACATTTGAAAGTATTTGAATACAACAAACAGTTTTCTGTACTGTTACTGAATAGCTTGTGCAGAAGAACAGAAGCAGAATTAAAGATAACAGAGTTAAAGATAGCTACCAGAGAGCCTGAAGTCTTGTGAGCCAGAATGGTCTGACAGAATCTACTTGTGAGTCTTCACCAAAGTGGTGAACAGGCCATCCTCTTTGAGGAGCAAGTTTGAGGCAGTATCACACTCAGCTAGAACACCATCAGAAAAGACTAGCACAATGCTTGCATCCAAGATCTGAGACACTCGGTGCTGAAAAGAAGAGAAGAAAAACAGGCAGGTAGGTGGGAGAAAGAAGGAGCAGCCAAAAAGAAAGTGAAGGCAACTAAATAAAATGCTTTGTGAAGAACAAGGAAGCCAGATAGGAACAAGTGCCATATTTCCTGTATAAACCAATATGGAAAACAGAAGGTCAGTGATACTGATAAGTAATATTTTAGTGGGAGAGATAGCACCAATCATGCAAGAATCTGAAGGACAGTTTTATGAATGGAAATCCTTGTTAATAATATTTTATGCATTTATGCATCCAAGAATCTTAACCACAAAAATGAGCTAGCTTAAGTGATCAGACCAAGGTAACACAGCAGGTCACTAACAGCTGGGAACAGAGCCCAGCAGTTGTGACTCCAATCTTACTTTCTAAACTCAAAATAAAACTTCAGACAAAACAAGTAAAACAGCTGTTGAAGCTTACATTTATTTCAGGCATGAAACAGCTGTCTGCTAAGTAAGGATGTCATCATACTCTTAAAATGCATTAAAGGCATCTTACAAATGGACAGAACTTCTAGCCTATATAGAGAGCTGGTTGAAAAACAGGAAGCAACCCATAAAAGTTTAGTTTAGCATTCCTGGGTTTTTTTTTTTTTAGTGAAATTTGAAAAACGTCCATTTATACATCTTTATAGTAACAAAGAAAAGCTGCTAAATTCATAAATCACATTATAAACAACAGTTGCAGAAAATGTACAAAGGCATAAGTAACAAAATCCAGATTTTGAACCAAGGTTCAGTAGTGGTAGTTGGATCCAGTACTTCAATTGGGTTTAGTAGAGAGATTTAGCTCAATGGTAACATTTGTAATCAGATACCAATTTGTATGTTGATAAGACCTCCACTGGAAAGTTCAGAGTATAACTAGATGTCACCAAATGCAGTGGATCAGTAGTGCCAGGATGTGTCCACTAATCTGCTTCATTGGGTGAAACACGCATCACCCACTGTCACTGTCTTGTCCATTGATCCTGCAGGACAATGGGCAATGTGTTCCCCACTTGCAGAGATGCACCCTGGGAAATCCCCAGGGAAAGCTAGCTCTGGTGTGGTCCTGGGGCTGAGACTGCAAATCAGCTGGCTGGTGGTCCCAGCCCTGGGACTTTCCCACAGTGTTGTTGCATACCTAGGGAATCCTAAACAGCAAACCTGAACTGGTACTTCCAGGGCTTCAGGGGTCTGATCCTGCAAGCCCCAGGAACGGGAAGTCCCAGCATACAGGATTGGGCCCTAAAGCCCCAGGAGTCCCTGCCCAGGGTGGCATGGGCTTCTCTGGGCTGCCCAGGCTCCCCTGCCTTAAAGCTAATGGATCTCAACCAGAAAAAAGCATCATAAATTCATACCACCTAAGTAAGAAGGGTCATAGACATCTGCTTACCTAGCTTTTGTGCCACCATAAAAAATGTTATGGTGGTACAAAGGCAACATTTGTTAACACTGTCAGGTTGTTCAGATCCAAAATCTTCAGACCCAAATCTTTCTTGGCTTTTTCCATTTTATACAGATGAACATTACTGTATTTACTCAAATCTAAGCTAACCCTGAATATAAGATGACCCCCCCCCCAAAAAAAAAATTAGATTCCATATGTGGAAAATTTATAAATTTGTTATAGTTTTCCAGCTATAGTATCTAATTATTTGAGGTCTGCCTTGAATTTGTCCTCCTCCCATTGCTACAGCAGGGAAAACAAATCTAGGGGGTTAAATAGCCTCACTCCCTCCTCCTCTTTATGATCAGACACTGCTCTTTTTGAGCACATGGAAGTAAGGGGCAAATGTGAAAACACTGCTCTTGAAATAAACATGATTTACCATTTAAGCAAATTACTACAGGTAGCTCTACCTTTTATGAAACTGCTGCAAGTTTTAGCAAAAGTACTCCATAAATACACTTATAAACAGCACTTTTGTACTTCTTTATATACATATTACAAACTTAAAAAAAAAGTTTCAAGGTCCAATTTTGTTCTGAATTCTGTTCAGCAAAGCCCAATGGTCACATTCTGAATTTTGGTTGAGAAGAGGTCAGTTGTTCAAGTCTATGTGGCTCTACCACCAGGCAAGTATCCTCCCTCCCAGATTCATCTGTCTGGGGCTTTAAATATTCCCCAAATCCACAGCAGGTATCCTATGTACAAGCCCCAAGCCTGGAGTCCTTAGGGGTTGGATGCCCCTTACTCTCGCTTGCTCCTACCTAAAAGGCCAAGGAGCAATCCACAGGGAAAGTGAGAATACAGTCCTCGTCTACCAGAAAATTGTGCAGTCAAGTTTCCTACATTTGGGGAAGCTACCCCTACCTGGAGTGCAAGGGGCAGACCTCACCCTATAACTACACTTGATCAGTTGGGAGGATCATAGGATCTCTGTCGCCAAGTAAATATGTGGTATAACTATGTATACAACTACATATACAACTAAGTATATAGTACAACAACTATATATCATTGAACCATATTAGTCCAAAGCCAAAAAGATCATGATCTACCATATAGCTCATTGGGCTGGGCCTCACCAGAGTCAACAGCATTTCAAGCCATGGTGGCCTCATAGTTCAGCACTGATCGGTATGTGCTTGTAATCTAGATACCCCACACAAACGATCCATGTACTAATAAGGCCTTCCCCCCACCACAAGTCAGGGGTGTTCTTGTCGCAAGCCTTGGGATCCTTCAAAAAATTATATGCAGATGAGGCACAGGACAACCTGGTCCTGTTTCTGCTCCACCTCCTGCAGGGCAGGGCCACACTAATCATATGCAACAGGCTGAAAGGGTGGGAAACAGAGGGGTCTGGGTGAACTGTTTAGGCCCCCATTTGGTAATGTTTTCTAGACATTTAAGGCTAGTGAAGAAACAAGAATAATTGGAAATGGGAATGAAAGGCACAAATCAGCTTCGGAGTAAAGAAATCAAAATGAAGTCTATTCAGTGTAATGGCTCACCATGACTTGAAAAAGAGTTGGTGCTGAGGAGAACTGCAGGCAATTAGCACTACCTTATATCTTAGTCAGATGGGATGCACTAACTAGCCTTGTGGTTGGAGGCTGTCATCAGCATCAGCTTTTTTTTTGGCTAAGATCCAATGTAGCAAGTACACCGACCCCACCAGACGAGCCGCCGCCGGACCAGACCCGGAGGGCACCGCCGCCTGAACCGCCCCTCCGACAGGATCCTTCCGCCACGGACAACCCCGCTCCACCTGAAGAGGACCCCCGCGATCGGACTTTATGGACTGAGACGCTTTCTCCGAGCCGCTTTCTCCACCGTTGCGGACCACGGTAACGGGTTTGTGCGTACCTATCTCCTTTCTCTCTCAGCGTCGGGAACCCCCTCCCCCTCCTCACCCCC
>NW_017729022.1:97341038-97353980 GCF_001723915.1 Gavialis gangeticus | reverse complement strand
CATCTACTAATAAAAGTCAATGTTTGGCATCAAGGGGAAGGTGTCAGGATTGGCCCTGGCCCTTCTGGTGCTGGCCTGGTATTCCAGTACCTCCAGGCTGGTGTCAGTTCCCTGTGGAAAGAACACTTGCCCATTTTTTTTAAGGCCCCTCCCCACAAAAGATTCCCATCAGCATTTTTGGCACTGGTGGTCATCCTCTCTGAGCGCCAACCTCAGTGCCAGCCTGGTACTACAGTACCTATGGGCTTAGTGCTTGTTCCTTCCTGGGGGAGCAACTGCCCATTTTTTTTAAGGGCCACACATAAAAATAAACCCAAAAATGGTTCCCATCAGTATGTTAACCCATATGGGCCATGTGGTTTACAGTGATGCTCAGACTTTCCATTTAATCAGCTTCAGAGTTGGGTTCTATTACTTTGCCAGCAGTTTAATGAAAGTGCATTTAGTAAGGTTTCCTTGTATGAGATTATGAGGGTCTTCTGCCCCCCTCAAAATGCTGACTTGAGGGAAAAAGCCTTTGTTTTGTATTTTAGTAAATATGGTATTTGCTAAATTTGCCAGATCTAGGTTTGTGCTTTGTACCTCTTTAAAGTTCAGAGGTGTTGTGGGCTGAATTCTAGTTTCAGTCTGTTTTCTAAACAGCAATTAACTGGTGAACAGCAAGTCTTACTACGTGAAGAATGAGGAAAAGAAACTTCTTCTGTAGGTCATACTTACAGCTATCGTTACTACTGTGCGGTCTGCAAAGGCAGTCATCACAACCTTCTGCAATATGTTTTCCTGTGAAAGAAAAAGGCCCAAAAGTTATTCAGGGCTTTACATCTCTTTACAGTGTGTGTCTTTTTCATTGTCAAGGACTCACGACCACATAGTTCGGTGCCTTCTATGTGCCTGGATATGTCTATATTGTAATGGCAGCTTGTCCCAACCAGGATACTCATAAGTGTGTCCCACCCACCTACTCCTGCTATGCATTCCAAATTTAGAAATACCATATCTTCTTATATAAAACACACACCTTCCCCAAAACCAGCTGGGAGAAATTGGAGTGTGCATTATTTGCAAGAAATATAGATTCCCCAGGAGTCTGGAGATTTGGCAGTGGTGGAATGTTGACAATGCACAGCAACTAATCGTGTCACTTCTCCTCTGCTGCCAAATCTCCAGACCCCTGAATGACATGGCCCTGCGCACTAGACTGGGCTGGTACACTGGGTCAGGCTGAGGCCAGACTGGGCACATGACCCCAAACTCAGTGCACTGGATCAGGTACTTACCTGTGCTGCAAGGTACAAATATTTTTTCTTCAAGTCATCTGTCAAAACCAGGTTATGTATAATATTTGGGGCATGTTATATGCGAGAAAATATGATGTGTCAGTAAGGCTTATGTAGCGTGTCTCTGGCAGCTGCACTGAAGCACTCCAGAGACTGAGATCAATCACTGGGGGGCTGTCCTGGAGCAAGTAACCTCATCAATACCTTTCTAGGTGTGGCATGTGGGGGAAGGAACAGTTGGATGAGGCATACTCACGAGCATCTCTGCAAGGACACACTGTAGTACAGACCCTCAATTATGTCATGTAGTAGGACCCTCAATACCAGGCCTATTTTTTTACATTTCTCCCCACACCACAGATATCAAAATGAAAATTAACATAACCAAAAAATAGCTACAAGATAGATACCAAGACTGTACCAAAGGTGTGAGTTTTCAGCTCAAAGTGCCTTCTTGCCTCTCATAAGACATATCAACTGGCACTAGTAGCAGTACAGCTGGCATACTCACTGTGGCCATGTCAATAGAAGCTGTGGCTTCATCCATGATGAGGATGCTGCTCTTACGAACAAAGGCTCTGGCCAAACAGAAGAGCTGTCTTTGACCCACACTGAAATTCTCTCCTCCTTCTGTTACCATTGCATCTATAACAGAGTTAGGTTCAGGGTTTTAAGTTATTGAAATGCTGTTGCCTAAAGATGTTATTCAACTAAGTATACTCATGAAATACAAAATCAGTGCCCCAAGTGATTTGCAGTATAAGCCAGAAAACCTGTGCTCAAGAACTGTTGAGACATCAAATGATATTCCTGCAATATGTTATAAGCTGATCTGTGCTGAGCACTGGACTGCAGTGATATTGAGAAGACTGAGCACAGCTGCTGGGACCACAGACTTCAGGGCAATATATTATCTCACACAATCATGGACTGAGGACTTAACAAACTTGGGAAAGCATATCATATTTAATAATGTGTAACATATATAAGTGGCTTTCCTTCATGAACCAAACCTGAAATAAAAAGGAAAATGCTTGATCAGTGACATAATTAGGAGACACAGCTGTTGGGCCTTCATGTGGCAATCATAGATTTTACTGTTGAAACAGAATTGTAAAACAGCTTTTAACCATCTGACTACTAGTCCCCCCAGGCCCACCTGCTGATGTACTGTACTAACATTTAATTGAAATCAGTGCAAAACTAAACCATCAGTCAGCAGTTTGAGAGGTATATCGGTATACTTTTGGAATATTCATCAAGCACTTGCCACCCCCTTACAGAGTGACTCAAAGTCAGGCTATATATCATACTCTCCTAAGCCTACAACAAGACATTCAAAAATCAAAACGTTCTTTGCATATATATGTTGGTTTTTTTATGCACTGGCATGAATTCATGAGCACTCGGTTCACTCATACCTAGGCCGCCTGGCAATGACTTCACCAAGTTCTTCAGCTGAGCAATCTCCAGAGCTTCCCAAAGTCTATCGTCAGTGCACTTGCACTCTGGATCCAAATTAAAGCTGCCAGTGCCAGGGAAAGAATAAAAGGCTTAGTGAGCAGATTTCAAGACCAAACACCCTGGTCTAGTCCAAGGCAGTGCTACAGCTGTATGTTACTCACAGATTTTGCACAGCCAGAAGTAGGTATAGAAGGTCTTCTCCCATTCCCTTCATCCCCATCTCCTGGATGGCTTCTGTGGTACCATCTCTGATGCAGAACCCATACAACTTTACAATTCACACAGCAAAAAGTAATACGCACCGAATGGAACCACTGAACAGCACAGGATCTTGGAGAATAATTGACAGTCGGGAGCGGAGGGTGTGCAGGGGTAATTTACTAATGTCTATTCCATCAATCACAATCCTCCCTGTTGGAATAATATATATTTTATAAGCTTGCAAGTATTGTGCTATTTCTAAGCAGACAACACCAAAATTAATCACAAGCAGAAGATTGTTTGGATTTGGGCTAGCCTCCAAACTCTGAGAATGACTTTGCATCCACTCAGCTGTGACATAAACACGTGGAAGGTATACAATAAATATCATCTAAGTATCATATACAATAAAGATATGAAATAAATATTGCGTAAAATAAAACAACCCAAGGGAAATTCTGCTTATTGATGACAGACACTATCATCTCTCTCCTTTTTTTAAGTCCCTTAAAGGAAATATTTTGGTTTCATGCTACATGATTAATGATGCCAAGGATAATTAATTATGGAGCATCCTGTGCTCTGCAGCCAAGCAGAGGAAGAGAGGACAACAGCAGTTGAGATAATTGCTCCTGGGCCATCTTCTGTTCCTGTTGATTTTAGTGAGGATCAGATTGGGATCTTTTATTTCAAATTTGTGCTAGCTTATTTTGTGTACAACACTCAAGCAATCATAGTATGAAACATGAATAGAGGCCTTGCTGTCCTTAGAAAGCTAGAAACACTTTTCCAAAGATAAGAGATGGCTCAGTGATCCAAATATAAGAGACGACTCAGTGAATTTAAAAATGCACCCAAACTCAGTCATGTTAAAATCATTTTTCCAGATTCCATATATAGGTGTCACCTAAGTATAAATTATGAATTATACTTAGGTTCAGCTGACCAAAAAAAGCAATGGAAACACATGCCTTCCTGGCATGGCATTTCAATAAAGGAAGCTACATGCAATAGCTGTGGTGGTCACTAATGTACAGAAATTCCATTAGCCCATCAGGTCAATAAACTTTATAGATTTGACCTGACAATCAAATCTATGGCATGTCAGATGTGGCAACCTTTGGCATTCAGGGGGAAAAAAATCTGCAGGCTAGACTGGGATTGGCTGTTTTGTAAATAGGAACAGACAGGAAGGACATAAAAAGGTCACACTCCTTAAACCTCTGCAAACCTCTGCAAAACATCTGGCTGCAATTGCAACCCTTCAATTTCCCAGCACACAAGAACTTCTCATAGCTCCTAGGGAGGGAACAGGGCCAGCTATATCAACAGGTGCAGACACTGGGTTCCATTTATATTTGCCCCGGTGATCCCCAAGAAAGACTGTCTGTGATGAGCAGTTTCTGTTGGAGTACCTGTTGTGCTCTGTACTGCACCCAACATGGAAATAAGCAGATATTAATATTCTGAGTCTGTTTGCCTTATGTCCTAAAAACAGAAAGGACCAGCCCTAACCCAGGAAATGATAAATATAAAGAAATTCAAAGCTACTGAGAGCTGCTGTTTCTGTAACATCCAGTTTCATCACTATGTTATTTGTAAAACCCACAGAGTTGTATACTGCATGGTGTTGAATATCCCAGCCTCAATCTAGTGAAACACTTGGGCACATGCAGAGTTTGACTCCCATGGGTTGACCAACATGCTTGAAGCTCTCTAGGTTCAGAATTTCACCCTCACCGAAGTCTGACTTTTTAAAAATGCTTTCAGAGGGTCAGTCCATCCATCAGTTACCATCCATCAACAATAGCAACTTGACCATCACCTTTTTCTCATATATGAGGGTAGAAGCCTGGGAAAGAGGAGGTGGGGGAAGAAAGATGGTGTGCTAGTGAGCAAGAAGATGCAATGTGTAAGGGAAAACAGGTTGATTGGAGGAAAAATTGGAAATAAGAATGCCTGGGTGGGATAGGCAGAGTGGAAAGGAAATAGAGGAAACAGGGACAGAAATAAGGGGGTGAAATGGCAGGATGCAGAGAGGACAGAGAGGCCTGGGGCATGGGGTGTAAGAGAGATCAGCTCCTTAAAAGGAACAAGAACATGTGAGATGCTGCAAGGGGTGATACCACAGAATATAAGTAAGTATGAAATGTAACAGATACAAGAGAATGGAGGAATGAGATGGACAGAGTGGGTGAAATCCTAGCTCTGCTGAAGTCAGGTGTCACTTACCAAAGACTTTAGCAGCTCTAAGATTTCATATAGACCCAGAGAAAAGATGGGGGCAGTGGAGCTAGATACTGTCTAACATTGAAAGAAGGGGGAGACATGGACAACAGACAGTAGAGAGAGAAGATGAAAGTCAAGAAAACCTGAGAGGAAATGGAATGCCTTTCTAAGGTAACAATTCAGAGATATAGGAAGAGTAGAAATAGAAGACTGAGACAATCAAGTGAGAGGCGTAAAGGAAGTAAAGGGTAGATGAAATAGAAAAGGATAGGCATAAAACAGTTAATGTTTATTATTTGTATCTGTAGCACCTAGGAACCTCAGTCAAGGCCCAGGACTCCAATGTTTGAGGTGCTATGCAGACACAGACCAAGATGACTGACTTAAATTAATTCCAGCTGATGTACTTATCCTCCTACATCTTACTGGATTGTGCTGGCTGACGTTCCATACATATTCCATATGATACGTGGGAGGATGATATGCCATAGAAATAAGAATATTGCAAAATCATCCTGGGCTTCTGCTGTAACTGGAAAATGGCAATAATTTTTTTTTTAAGAAGTCAAGGGAGCACCTTTACTGCATACCAGTTTCTATTTTCCCAGAACTCAGCTTCTTTCTTTTAATGTAGTTATTCAGTAGGGATACATTTATAGGGAGAGACCACAGTTAGATATTTTTTCTTTCCATTTAGAAACAGGACATTATTCTGTCAGATTATAAAGGGTCTTACACTAGATTCTACAATAAGTAGAGACCTTCTCTAATAGCTCTTAAGGGGCACATCTACATTTGCCACTAACGTGCAGCAATAAACTGTGGCACTTATTGCTCTACAGTTCATTGCTCCTGGGACTGTAGTTTACATGTGCACCTGGACCACAGCATATTCACTCGGGCCCCCAGGGGTCAGCCTGCCATCTGGCAGGCAATCCCTGCACTGAAGCACCCTCATGCCCCAGCCAACCAGCTCAGCATCTACATACACGCTACTGTGCACAAAAGACTCTGCAGCAGCATAGTACTTGCATTTACAAGTCCTACCCTGCTGCAGAGTTTATTACTTTCATGTGCTGTAATAGGGATACACATGTAGACAGTGAGTTAGTCAACTGTACAGCAAACATCTCCTGTAGACACTCCCAAGAGGCTCTTGGCACGTGAAGTATTGGGCAGAATAAGCCTAATTCAAACTAAGTGTCCTGAAAGTGTATACGAGGGTTTGCTTGCTTTTTCCAAAGAAATGGAGGGAGGATATAATGGTAGCCGTTGGGGAGTAACAGCAAGCCCCAGTGAGGGATCCATAGCAACTAACCATCAAAGATGTCCACCATTCTGAAGAAAGCCAAAGACAATGATGATTTTCCACTCCCTGTGCGGCCACAGATCCCAACCTGCAAAACAAACTTAAACTGTTATTTTTCTCAAGATCATGGTGGAAATGAACTGTAAACCCTACTCGAATGATTTTGAAACAAGTTATTTTAACCAATAACAGCAAAAAACCCCAATAACCTCCATTAAAGCAACAGGCCCTCTTAAACACACAAACTATGGAGGGATGGGGAAGGGTTCAAGGAGATATACTCTCCAATGCACTCATATTCAGAGCATTTAAAATAGGGCTATTATCAGTTCTGAGAAACATAAGGAATTACAATTGTTTGCCAAGAGCTTCAGTGGCAATGCAGACTGGATGCCACCATGATTCTGACCTTGATTCCCTATTGCATTTCTGTAGCTATCAGCAAGAGGAAATGTATTCTTTAAATCAGTGTATTTAGGCTGCTATATATGGACATAGTATGATGCCTTCTTACAAATAATTTATCTTTTTCTGCTTGTGCTTTATACAGTAGTGCTACAATCTAATGTCTGAAATACCCAAGTGAGCTAGAACAAATCCCTGAGTGCTACAACACTGAAAATAAAATTTGTCAAAACATACTACATATCACAATGGTTGCCAGAAATATAATATATAATATTAATATATTAATAATATTCCAATGGAAAATACAATTTCTGTGAAAATTCCACAGAGAAAAAGTAAAATTTGCAGAGAAATACAGGAAACCTTTGTTATTTGCAGGTTTGGCATTTGCGGTTTCAAATATTCACAAATGCCGAACCTGCATTTTAAATACACTTTAAACACTACCGCCAGGCTCCCACCATCATCGCCAGGTTCCTGCACTGAGCCATTGCTGCCAGAGCCATGCCTGCTCCCCTCAGCTGCCGGAGGCACTGTGTTCATAAACACCCACTGTGTTCATGAATGCAATGCCTTATTCGCAGATTTTGCCATTTGAGGGGGATACGAGAATGTATCCCCTGCGAATGGCAAGAGTCGCCTGTATTGATTTTCCATCAGCAAAATTTAAGCAAAACTGTATTTTCGCACTCATAACACACACCTTTTCTCAAAAATATCAGCCACATGAGTTGCCTGTGGCAAAAGTGAAGACAGATCCCTGACCCTTGGGCAGGCCAAACTCAATATTTAGATACTGAAAAAATGTTGGACTTGTGTGTACATTCAAATATTAATACAGCTGTTATTGCTAACGTGTTGTCCACAGAAAGCAAAAGCTGCCATCAATGCATAATCAAGTGAAGATGATATCATCCACTATACCTTCTGTCCTGGTTTGATGTAAGCCTTGACATGCTTGAGAACAGGCTTCAGGTTGTTTTCATATCGGACACACAAATCTTCAATCTTGATTTCCCCCTCTTGGGGCCAGTCTTTTGGGATTTGAGAAGCATCTGAAATAGTGACAGTAAATAAAGGCAAATGCTTTTATTCTGTCCTTTACTATGCATCTATCTGAAATAACAATAACAAGCCTGTTGCAAATGGGACGAAGGAATATGGCATTAGGTAAGAATGCACCTTGTGCTAGCACTGTTTCCTCATGCAGCTGAGTACTAGCAGGGACATTAGCACTGAACATCCAGATCCTGACACACAGGATGGCCACATCTACAAATATGCTTAAGTACGGAGTAGCCCGATTAGCTGTAGAGTAAAACGTCACTGTCTATATATGCAATGGCATTAGGCTGCAGTAAACTAATTAATGCAGCAGTAAGAGAGTACTGTTGGGGACAATACTATCTTATGCTGGGGTAATTAACTGTGATTAAACGCATATGGAGACACTGGCTACACGTATAAATTGTGCTCAGTCAAACCAGCCAGCCGAGGACTAAACTCCTGCCTGCAACCTAGCCATGTGGCTCCTCTAGTAGCGAGCCCCTCTCCTGCCCTTCACCACCACCTGGACCCCGGGGCTACCCTCCCATCCTGGACTTGCTGCTAGCCTGGGCTTGCTCCACCCCAGTACAAATTGCTGCTGTCCTGGGTGCATATGTATATGCTGTGCCTAAGAGTAGTTTACTCTGGCTCAAATTGCTCCAGAGTTTATTGCTTCACGTTAATTGCACATTTGATGCACCTGATGAGAAGGTAAATATTAAAGTGTTTTTTAGCATTGATTAGGGAAGAGGAGAAGGAAACAGGAAAGGATTTGGCACTGACACAGAAAAAGCAATACAAAAAGGTATGTTGTTCCTGCTTTGCAACTTGAGGTCTTGACTTTACTTTAGATCATTTTTCAGTCAGGTTTATGAACATGCAGTTAAGCCCCATGAGGCTGGAGTTTCTAAAGGAGCCCAAAGAAGTTAAGTGTCAAACTCCGATTGGCCTTCAATGGGCTTTGGATGACTACCACTTGGAAGTTTCTTGGAAAATCCCAACAAACAGCTACTTCCACCTCTGAGTTCAATATTACACTGCCCATTTTACTGTTTTCATAATTTCTTCCCTCAAAACTAAAAACAACCCAAAACTAAACTCTCTTTTTGACAATGTACACTGAAGGTGTTGCTGAGGTCTTATTCCTTCAAACATTTCTGTCCTGTAGCCCATGTGCCAAAGTCTAGAGATTCCAAAATATGTGCCAGTTAGAGCGTTTTCCCTATTTTCCCCTATTTGGGGTGGGTATCGCAGTATCTGTAAGGAGGTGACTGTTCTGAGTTAGTGGACATTTGGGGCACTGCCTTACTTAGAAAAAGAACACAGTATGCATTCATAGCTGTCAGAGCAAGCAAACAGCTTGTGTTTTTTTTAGCCCCTTAAGCAGGCAGCACCTTAATGGGTACAGACTACTGTGTAATTCTGTATTTTGGGCCTGTAGCAGGGGAAGAACAACTTTAGTGAGGAAGACATGTTTCACTGAAGCTTCTGGCAATTGCCAAGGAGTCCTGAAGGGGGCTTCTTTTAAAAAGCATCTTGAATGGAAAATATGATTTTTTCCCACTTCCCTTAATTTGCCATCACAGCTCTTTCCCTTAAGAAGCATGCGTCACACACAGATCTCACAGACCCAAGAAGGAGTATTTCCATGTCTATTTATGATATTATACTAGTGTACAGCATAGTGTGAGATCAAAATAAAGCTGGGCATATGTGTCTAGTGAATATTATAGTAGTCTGCCTGGATACTTGACCAGGTGCTGCATTGAGATATGCAGGGGTGGGCAAAATGTGGCCTGGGAGCTGGATGCAGCCCACCAGGCCATTCTATCTGGCTCGCGGGGTCCCTAAAAAATTTAGAAAATTAATTATCTGCCCTGGGCTGCCTGTCATGCGGCCCTCAAAGGCTTGCCAAAACTCAGTAAGTGGCCCTCTGCTCGAAAGAATTGCCCGCCCTTGCGATATTGTCATGAAGATTTTGTCAGGTTGGTTCCATTTACTGTCTTGTCCAGCAGCTGTGCTGAGAACCTATTTGGAACTGGAACACTCTTGTGACCAACCTGTCATACCTGTGACACTGCAATTTTTTACTGTTGGCTAGTATGGGTCCACCTTAAACAGAGACCCAAACTCTGCTAGAAGTTATGCCTCTGGAGCCCCACTGAGGTCAATCGGAGAGCACCCATGTAAATGAGGACCTTTGGTTCAACATGCCCATAGGAAAAAATGGGATTTTTTTGTCATTCTGGTACCAGCAGAAGATAAAAAAGAATAAAATACGATACCCAAGGTGCCATCGTAGTTCTCAGACTCCATGTTCAGGAAGCTGTTCACTTTCTTCACTGCACCCATTTGCACCTCTAAATCAGCCAAATTTCTCACAACCCAGTTCAAATAGTTGGTTATCTGCATCATAATATGAAAAGGAGAAAACATTTCACATACAGCCTGTGTATTTAATTTATTAGCTTCTGGGTAAAGTTTAGCTATAAACAGTAAAAACTTTAGACATGATTCACCATACTGAGTTCAATGTAGTCCCACCAATGTAAAACCTGTCCATCAATGTGGTAGATCTGTAAAGTCAGCCTGTTGCTCCCGTTTCTTTACTCCTGCTTTTATCCCAAACTATGATGCCTCAAAAATTTACTGCTCTCTATTAGTACCCTCATTTTGTGAAAGGGAAGCATAAAAGGGAATCAAGCATGTTTAAGGTAGTTGCTGCCTTCAGGAATTTCTATTTTTGGGTTTCCAGTTGTCAGTGACCAAGGTTTCTTAAATTGGGTGCCCCAAAACAATGAAACCCAATGGGCTTTTTTGGAAAATGTTGTCTTTAACAGGTTGAAGGTCACAGGTCAGAGGCAGAACCAGAAACAACTCAGATACCTATTGCTGTACTTTAATCACTACACCAGTGGTTCTCAACCATAGCTGACTAAGAATTAATACATTTACTTAGGAAAAAAATGTCTAAAATGAGAATATTAATAAAATATTAATTTTATTTGTAGTTTAGGTTTTCAATTAAAAACCAAGTTTGTGCGTGTATGTGTATTTTTGGCAATTGAAGAATGTAAAATATTTTAAATGAAAAAGAAACATTGTCTCAAAAATTTTCCCATGATTGCAAAGATTTTTTTTGTTGATGGAAAAATATTTCTTCCAGAATTTTTTACTAGTGCTTGTCTCAACCTTTCCTGTACCACTACTCCTTGTAGTAAAAGAAAAATATTTCAAGATCCAGATGCCATGAATTTCTGGCCCTAAAGAAAAGGAAAGGGCTGTAACTCTCTGAAAGTTGTTTATAAACCAAACCCATGCATTAGGCCAGTTGTCTCCAAAGTGGGGTGCACGCACCCCAGGGGGTGTGCAAGACAATCCATTGGGGTGCGGGAAGAAAATATTAGAACTTCTATTTCTATTTATATAAATATACATATATTGGGGGTGCGTGCTCAAAAATTTTTTACTGATAGAGGTGCGCAATCAAAAAAGTTTGGAGATCACTGCCCTAGAGCATATTTCATCTCTATACCTACAGCAGTATAATGAATGCTGCTTCCTATAATGTTCTAAGTTGGGGAACTGAAATACAGAAAATGAAGGGTTATAATAAATAATGAGCTTTTCATCTGAAAAATGCAGTAGTCCCATTATTTCCAAATGCTTCAGGAACAGATGGTTGAAATGGCTCTACTGCCAATGATAAAGTAAAATACCCACAGATACATTTCTGAAAATCTGACTTACAATCCAATATTGCCATAATCAAAATCTTTTTTTCTTCCATTAATATTTTAACACAATTTGTTTTTTGTTATAGAGATGCTGCTATTTGTCTTAATACTTTTATTTAGGTACAAGTAAAGATATTTATTATTGGTCATTTGATATTTGCTAGTTGAGATTTGTTTTTCCTGTTTACAGAATTTCAATTATTTCACCGAATGTAAGAAAACAATACCAAATGAAGTAATGAACAGTCATCTACTAAAACAATGTGACTTCAGTAAATTTTTTCTTAACCAAGAATCACATACTGAAATTTTAAAAATAATTTCCTAAAGTTCAGCTCCTACATCCATATTTAAATCTGTGCTTAGAAAACTGGCCTGATTTTAGGGGCTCATTGCATTTGAAAACAGGGCCACTTATTTAGATACCTCAGTGCAGATTTAAAAACATCAGCATTGATTTCCATTGAACCAAGATCATAGACAACCATAGGCTATGGTTCTATGCATGAAAAAAGAAAGGGGGGAATGCTTTGTGGTTCATTTGCAAATGGGAAAAAGAACTAAATCTGCCAAATAAGAACTGTATTTTGAATAAATCACTCAGTTCTACTAATTCTCCACTTAACAAGTATTGAAGCTTTAGAGTAAATAATGTGCACTGAGCACTGAAATATACTGTAATGTCAGTACAGAGTCCTTAGCAGTTAGCCAACATAATAAAGAACAACTCCTAAGAATAAATGCAAAGTAATCCCCTGGCCATTTCAAAACCTGCTAAACCTACTTTCAGTTTTCTAATAGGGCTGTGCAAAATTTCACTGCCGGTTTTGTTTCAGCACTCTTTCAACTTGTTATCCTAGCTAGCTACTGTGTATTGAGCTGGTCCCTGAGTGAATCATGATTGATTGTGTAATACAGTAGCTAGTGAGGATAATGAGTTAATGAGCAAGGAAACCACAGACTAAAGAGAGGAAAGAATCAATACAGAGCTGGGAACTGCTTTTGTCTCAAGACAGAGACAGTCAGTTGTCCAAGTACCCATGACATGAGTTTTGCCTGTCAGCAGCTAGAGGTGCAGGGCCCCAAAACCCAGACTCCCCCTGCACCTATCTCCTTGAAAGCTGACAGGCTTTGTGGCTGCAGCAGGGACTACCAAGCCTGCAGCTTTCACCCTGCTGCACCTTAACACACACAGTGTCACCCATGTCACAAGTTTTGCTTGTCCGCAGCTTGAGGTACAGTTTCCCCCAAATCCCTGCATCCGTCTCTT
>NW_017729022.1:97333159-97336038 GCF_001723915.1 Gavialis gangeticus | reverse complement strand
CAAGCCCCTGCACCTGTCTCTCTGAAACTTGGCAGACTTTGTGGCCTCAGCAGGGGTTAGCATGCCTGCAGTTTTGAGCCCACTGTGGCTTAACACATACACGTGACACAAGCTTTGATTTCAAAATGTTGGGGTGCAGTTTCCCCAAACCTCCTGCTCCTATCTCCTCAAAACTTGTCAGGATTCGTGCCTGCAGAAGGGGCTACCATTCCTGCAAGTTTCATCCAAATCAAGTGAGATCAAAGTTATAGGCTGTTTTGTCCTTCCCTATTATATCCTATGGGTGAAACATTGTAACAGTTTCGCCATTTCGACTCTGTTTCAATGGAACAAAATAGAACAGCTATTTCAAATCAAAACAAAATTTGAAATGAAACACTGTTCCATCAAAACACTGGTCGAAACGGAACGCTGCCATTTCGCACAGCCCTACTTTCTAATATTTCCATTTACTGAAATCAATGTGCTTCCCTGATTCGTGCTTGCATAGAAATGTATTGCCTAGGGAATGGCAAATGGTGATCATTAGGGCTGTATGAAACTTCGGTAGCTGATTTGATTCAGCGGAGATTTGGCCCGATTCGGTGGCCGAATCTCCAATCCAAATTGAATCAGGAGACCCTTAAATCTCTCTGAATCAAACTGGAACCCTCCAAATCGATTCAGAGAGATTTGGAAAGATTTCGACATAGACATAGTTTTAAATGTTTCTTCTTCATACCTAAAGGTACCAGACAGCTCGTGAATGCTGCAATGGTGGGCAGATGGAGCATCCCACAAGAGCACGGGGGGTGGGTTCCAGTGCACTTGGCAGCAGACCTGGAAGTGGACCAGAAGCACTTCCGATCCACTTCTGGGTCTGCTGGGGAGCATGTGGGGGGGGGCCCGTGCTCACCCCAGCTTGGCGACTGGTGCCTCCTGGGTCTGGGGGGGCAACTGGGGTCCCCCTGCAGCCAATTGCCAAGCTGGGGAGGTGTGGGAGGGCCCCCAGTGTGCTCCCCAGTGGACCTGGAAGTGGACCGGAACTATTTCCAGTCCACTTCTGGGTTTGCCACTAAGCGTGCGGGGAGCCCTCCCACACTCCTGTGAGATGCTCCATCCACCTTGGCATCGCAGCATTCACGAGCTGTGCCCGGTACCTAGAGGTATGTAGAAAAAACATCTAAAGCTGTGTCTATGTCCGAATCACTAATTCTCTGAATAAGCATCAAATCTTCATATTTGGATTCAGCCAAATCTGATTGGGGACAGTGATCCAAATCAATGAATTGAATCACTTCCTTATTCGGGCCCAATCTGAATTCAAATTGAATAGGGCCTGTTTCACATACCCCTAGTAAACATAACTATGGGGCATTTGAGGAAAAAACCTGGCATCCAAGGAGCTTTGCACTTCCTTTAAATCTGCACCACAGCTGCGCAATCACTACAGAAAGAGCAACAAGAGAAGCACTTTGCTTTCATCCACGTCCGAACATTGTTGGGACTCCAAAGAGGAAGAACTGAAAATCTATCAAGAAGGGAACAACCACTGGTCAAGCCACATCCAAAATTTTGCAAGAGATGTGATAGGGCAGACAGAGAGAACCCACAACTGAGTGATCAAACTTCAGTTAATGGCTGATTTGTTCTGCTTTCGTTTTTACTCACAGCATAAGTACCAAATAGTTAAACCTTAGCTACCATAATTTACAGTAGATGGAACTACCTGCGACTCTTATCATGGAGTTCTGGGCAGCAGTAAAATAACCTGCTAACCTCTAGGATGCCAATGGCTTCATGCAGAACAGACCTTAGAGAGGGGTATTAACTTTACCCCAGTGGAGGAAATGCTGCCAAGAAGTTGTGGAACTGAAGTCCACTTCATGATATGGTAGACTGGGCTCTTTAAATATGGTCAGCAGCCAGTCTAGGACTGGAGCTACGATAGATAGATAAATGGATGATCTCCCTTGCTCCAGCACTTCCTGCAGCCAACCTGGTTCCAAACTTACTGGCACCTGCCTTTGCTTTGGATTAAACCAGCAAGGTTGAGAAAGGGACACTGATAGATCAGTGTCTCCAGGCTTTTGCACCCTAGAGAGGTCAGTCCAGCTTGGCTTTATCTTTCAAGCGAGGATTATGTTCACTGGCATAATTCTATTCTCTTGCCTACTACCACTCTGTGCTAACTGAACAGCACTAGTAAAAAGAATTCCAGTGTGAAGGTAAAGCGTATTGGAGCAGACCCTAAGCCCCTGGCAGGCTCCTGTTGTGCTGATATGGCACTGCAAATATGATTTAAGGCTCTCCTGGGTGCTGTTGAGCATTCTCCTGCTCTTGCTTCATATTGGCCAGCATAAGGCCCAGTCTTAGTGCTGCACCAGTACCTGCTCCTCCCCACAATGGAGAAGCGTTCCAGTCACACTCCCTATTGTCTACGCCATATAAGCTACATGTTTCAGCCTGCTTTCTGCCATGCCAGCCATTTACTCAATTATTTTTCTCTTCTACAGAGTGCTCCTTCTCTGCTATGCTACTGTAGTAAATTTTTAAAACACAGTAGTAAATAGACCCATCAATCTGCCTGGGTCAAATGATAACCCCACAACAATATCAATAGAGCAAAAATTTGCTAGTCTTACCCTGTTCCTACCCAGCATACCCATCACCCATCCCTGCATAAGCAAGGGTAAGAAATGTGTCCTGCAGTGTGCAGTGATGGCCAGTAAACTTGAACTATTTGAGAGATAGGGAAAGAAGTGTTCCCACAGTCGAGGGCTCGTTTACTTCACCCAAGCCCAAAGCAAAAATCTTTCCTCCTATTACATTTCTCAGTGGATGACCCACTCTCCAGCCCCATAGATACCAAACCCAAACCTGCCCCCTAATACTGATAT
>NW_017729022.1:97323387-97333086 GCF_001723915.1 Gavialis gangeticus | reverse complement strand
AACCCAAACCCAAACCTGCCCCCTAATATCTGGATTCACATTTAAAAATGGGTTGAAGACAAGGTTTGGCATTTGACTAATTTCCCAAAATGCGGATGTGTCATGTCTAATTTTTCAGTGAGCTCAAGTATTCTGAAAATACTTTTATTTAGTCTTCAGATAAATGCCAGGTTTCTTATGCCACTTATTGGGGTAGTGCGTTGGATAGTTATTTAAGCCAGGTTTCACCATACATAGCTTTGGTAGCACTGGTTTGTGCAAAAGCTGAGTGCACAGAAGAGCCTTGTATACACTTATAATGTTCTTTCTCTCCTTGGGAGCACACAGGGCCTGGGAATCTTTGTGGTTTTTTAATTGGCTCATAAACCCTGAAGCAAGTCCAAGTTGTCCTGAACTTGCTCAACTTTGGCCTGAATCCATTATTTGCAAAATTGTTTCTTTCAAGATTATGAAAGTTGGAAGATAATTGCGTGCGTGTGCATGCTTATGTGCATGTGTGTATGTGGGGGGGGGGGGGTAATTTTTTTAAATCATCCTTAATCTAGTATATTGGTCTCAAAGTTTTAAGGTTTGCTATGGTACGTACCGTTAGGGCATAAAGGAGACCTAGCCCCACAAAACCAGACTTTGGCCCTTCTTTGATGGAAGCAACGGCTGCAGTAAGAACTATACAGGCACCCAGATAATCCTAAAAAAGAAAGAAAGATAGATTCTTGACAACTGAAAGGATTAAAGTCCAGTAGCAACAATAAAAAGTTTATAATATGATAACAGTATTTGTTTTTACCAACGCTTATTTCTATACAAACTAATCATCAAGTTCTAGATTTTTTTCCAGAAAAGACCAGTTATTTTGAGTGCCAAAGTTAAATTATTTCAAAGAAGCTTGATATTCATAGGGTGGATGATCAATGGCTTTGGAAAATCAGATCCACTTAAGTATCTTCAGTTGAGTCCAAAAAACCTGAGATATTTGAAACCACAAGTTACAGAAACAAACTTCCTTTTTGAAAAAGCTTTTTCAACACACAAATGATATAGAACTGACACATTCTCCTATCATGTCTGTCCAAATTCCTTACCAACAAAAGCAAAAAAACCCAGGTCAACTTTTAGCAGACACTAAAAAGTGAGAAGTGTCAGGGGACCTCGACAGACTTAACATTTGAAATGCTTAATATTGATTGTATGTGGAATGACTAACTACACCTACAAATCAGGTACATAAATATTTATTAATATCAGGTCATTCACATCTGTATTCTATCATTTCTCCCTGCATTTACCCTTTGCATTTTAGCTAGCATTTTCATTCCGATTGTTCTTCACTTTGGTAATTTTTATCTTAGAATCTTTTTCTGCTGAGATTTGCAATGAATGCTCCCAAATTAATCTGTCTCTAGAAGTGCTGTTGTGAAGATATTAATAGCTTAACAAAATAACTAGATGGATGAAAGATGGACAGAGTATGTGGGTCTCTACAAGCTGTTGGAATTACAGCTGCACAGTCACTTCCAAGACCATGTTTCCTACATGGCTGTGTCCAATATGAGGACCCAGGTACCATTAGACAAAACCAAATAAACTATTTCTCAGCAACAGTGTATTATTCCAAAGAGTTTAATGAAGTGGTCCAACTGTTTTAATCAAATTCATCCCCAGTACAAGGCAGGCTTTAACAGAAATTATGACAGCTTGTTGAAGGGTTGCATCATTTTCTAGTTTTGTCTTCCTTGTCTTGGGTACAAAATTAGCAGGGCTGCAGTTCATTGCTACCATATAGGATTGAGTCCTGAGATTCTAACTTCTAACTAAATCATGCCCATCAGAAGAGTGGGGGCAGAATCTCACTGCCTTTTTGGAGAATAAGGAGGCAGAAGGCCACCTAGAGACTCAGATGTTCAGATGAAGTAAGTCAGATATTACCCATTGTAGCAGGGCACTGAGGTGCCTGCTACTTGTAGATCAGTAAGTAAGAAGCCCAGCTGCTAGTTGCCAGGGTAACCAGTGGGAGTCAGCTGATGGGAAGGGGCAGGGCCTGGCTCCTGTATAACTCCCAGGCAGAGGCCAGGCAGGCAGTTCCCTGCTGGCAGCCAAAGGGGAAGGGGCTCTGCTGAACTTTGTAAAGAGGAGAGGCCAGACTGCAGGTACGGCCTGAGATTGGGGAAAGATGGAGCAATCCTGTTGTGGCAGAAAGAATTCTGTTGTAGCCGATAGGCAAAGATTTATGTTATAGCCTAGGAGCTTGAGCTTTCTGTTTATGACCGGTGGCTTGGGTGAGGCTATTAGGGGTTGGAGGAGGCCTCATAGGGGACCCACGGCAGCGTGAGAAGCCCAGAGCAAGGGAGCAGCGATTGGCGAGCACCTGTGGGGTGTGGCTGTGAGACAAGGGCGCAGAGAGCAAAACAGACCAAACAATGTCCGGTACATCAGTGAGGCTTGGGGTGTGGTAAAGGGGCGGTTGGAGCCACGCATCGCCCATAAGGCCAGGGTGCACGGGAACCCCATTAAAAGAACAAAATGAGTGACAGCAGGAGAAACCCGTGTCCAAGAGGACAAAAGGCAGCCTCCCTTTAATATTTAAGATCAAGACATAGCGGGCGAGATTTGAGGGTGCTTGCTTGGAAGCAAACTTGGCACGGTAAGGGGGCACTAGGGGGATCACGGCCACCTCTAGGACCCTGGTTGGTGACACCCATGGGTTAGGCTCATCCTCTGTGTTAAGTGCAAAGGGACAGAGACATGTCTCTTTTTAAATCCTTGGCCTCTTTTGTATGCCTGGTGAATAAGAAGGCAATAATTATGTTAATCTTTATACAGACTACCCATGTGGGAAGAGGCTCCTTGTGTGCCCCACTTAGAGGTCCAATTTTTTCCACCTTTTTCTCACTGAGCCATAATTTACTTTGCAAATAGCTCTGTGGACTCTGATGAATATACTAACAAACTCAGGCTATGAGTGAGGACTACAGGATTTAGTTCACTGTTTGTGAGGTATTTTGGGTCCCAGGAGATGATGGGTGACATAAATAGAATTATTATGAAATTTGTAAAAACACCTAAACGCCTTCAAAATAGTTTCCACTTTGGCAGGGCCTCAGACATTGCACAGTAGAAGAAAGTCTTACTACAAGTTATATAAATGTTTGCTCTTACACTCTCTTTAGAACCACAGACATCACAACACAAAAGATGAAGGAATCTTGTATTTTCTTACACAAAGCCAAGAAAGCTGGAAAAATCTGATGCTTTAATATAAATAATCCCGAGCTATTTTAAGGAACAGTGTACATAAAACTGTTGTATCTCATTGTAAGATTAATTCTAACTATTATCTCCTCCATTGCATCAAACAAAATCTCTGTTTGCTTCCAAGGTTTCAAAACCATGGCTAGGACTAAACTGTACGTACCGTCCTGACCTCCAGCCATCTATTGGCAGCTGAGAGAAATAAGTAGGCAATGTTGTTTGTGTCTGTTAGTTCCAGCATGCGTTGTTTAAATCTGGCTTCATGCCTGCACAGGGAAAAGTTTTTACATTAAAACAAGCACACAAAAAAAGTTCATTTGTTTTTTAAAAACTCAATGGCTTGTTACTAGGGCTGTGCAAAGCTTCGGTCGCTGATCTGATTTGGTGGAGATTCGGCCCGATTCAGCAGCTGAATCTCTGAATCAATTCAGATCCTTTAATCTCTCCGAATCAAATCAGAACCCTCCAAATCAATTTGGAGAGATTCAATGATTCGGACAGAGACACAGCTTTGAATATTTTTTGTACCTACCTCAAGGTACCAGACAGCTCGTGAATGCTGAGATGCTGAGGGCGGATAGAGTGTCCCACGGGAGTGCAGGGTGGGGGGGTCCCCAGCACACTCAGCGGTAGACCTGGAAGTGGACCAGAAGCACTTCCAGTCCACTTCCAGGTCCACTGGGGAGTGCGTGAGGGTTTCTCCCTCTACCCCTCCCCCCCCGGCTTGGCAACTGGTGCCTTCTGGGTCTGGCGGGGCACCCAGGGTCCCCCTGTGGCCTATCAGCAAAGTACTTCTGGTCCACTTCCGGGTCTGCCGCCGAGCATGGGGGGCCCCACCATTCTCCTGTGGCATGCTCCATCCATCCCACCATCTCGGTGTTCATGAACCGTGCCCGGTACCTCAAGGTATGTAGAAAAAACATTTAAAGCTGTGTCTATGGCTGAATCACTGATTCTCCAAATCCTCATCGAATCTTCAGAGCTGGATTCAGCCGAATCAAATCAGGACAGTGATCCAAATCAACTAATCGAATCACTGTCCCCCAATTCAGGCCAAATCTGAATCCAAATTGAATAGGGCCCTTTTTGCACATCCCTACTTGTTACAGTTATTTTATCTTTTGCCCTCAGAACCCCACTTTGTTTTTCATGTTGTCTTTGACCTGATGTAGTCACATGTACACTCAGTTTCACCAGTAATCATTTTTAATTAACTTCTGGGTCAGAGTATGCATTTAAGCTGGGTTTAGGACCATTACTATCCCACCAACTAAACGAAACCAAACATACTGATGAATGAGTGAAAGGACAGATTCTTGCTTCCCCTCTTCCCTCCAAAGGTCTTGTCGTGTGATAGAGGCCAACAGCTACAAAGGCCAACAGTAGAACAGAGATTTCATAGAATCATAGAAAATTAGGGTTGGAACAGACTTCAGGAGATCATCTAGTCCAAGTCCAAGCTCAAGGCAGGACCATCCTCAATAGATTATCCCTGCCAAAGATCTGTTGATGCAGGTATTAAAAACCTCTACGGATGGAACTTCCATCACCTGTCTGGGTAACCTGTTCCAGTGTTTTACTATCCTCCTAGTGAGAAAATTCTAATATCTAACTTAAACTTCCCTTGCTTCAACTTGAGACCATTGCTCCTTGTTCTGTTATGTGGCACCACTGAGAAGAGTCTAACACCATCCGCTTTCAAACCTCCCTTCAGGTAGTTGAAGGCTGCTATTAAATCTTCCCTCAGTCTCTTCTTCACTAGGCTAAATAAGTCCAGGCCCACAGTCTTTCCTCATAGGTCATCTTCCCCAGCCCCCTTGCTATTTTTGTTGCTCTCCATTGGACTCTCTCCAATTTGCCTACATCCTTTCTGTAGTGGGGGCCCAAAAACTGAACATAGTACTAGAGTGGCTTTACCAGTGCTGAATAGAGGGGAATAATCACCTCTCTTGACTTACTGTCAACACTCTTATCGATCCAGCCCAGTATGCCATTAGGCTTCTTTGCAACAAGGACACACTGCTGACTCATACTTGGCTTACTGTCCACTGTAACCCCCAGGTCCTTTTCTGCAGAACTGCTGCCCAGTCAATCAGCCCCCAGCCTGTACTGGTACATTGGATTATTCCATCCTAAGTGCAGGACTTTGTACTTGTCCTTGTTAAACCTTAAGAGATTTTTTTTGGCCCAGTCTTCCAATTTGTCTAGGTCCCTCTGCATCCTAGCCCTACCCTCCAGTGGATCTACTACTCCCCCCAGCTTGGGGTCATCTGTAAATGTGCTGAGGGTGCACTCTGTGACATCTTCCAGGTCGTTGATGAAGACATTGAACAAAACTGGCCCTAGGACCAACCCCTGGGGCACTCTACTTGATAGCTGCTGCCAACTAGACATCAAGCCATTGATTACTACTTTCTTACCCTGATGCTTCATCCAGTTTTCTATCCACCCTATAATCCATTCATCCAGCCTGGACTTCCTTAGCTTCCCGGCAAGAATGTTCTGGAAGACCATATCAAAAGCCTTGCTAAAAACTAAGTATATCACATCTACTGATTTCCCCACAGCCACAGAGCCAGTCATCTCATCATAAACGGCATTCAGGTTCGTCAGGCATGATTTGCCCCTGGTGAATCCATGCTGACTGTTCCTAATCACCTTCTTCTCCTCCAAGTGCTTAGAAATGGATTTCCTGAGGATCTTCTTCATGGTTTTTCCAGGGACTGAGGTGAGGTCTGTAGTTCCCTGGATCCTCCTTTTTACCTTTCTTAAATATGGGCACTATGTTTGCACTTCTTATAAGCTTCCTTTTTGTGATTTAGTTTACTGAAGAGTTCCCTGCTAAGCCAAGCTGGTCTTCTTCCATACTTGCTAGTCTTCCTGCGCATTGGGATGGTTTGTTCCTGCACTCTCAGTAAGGCTTCTTGACAGTACCGTTAGCTCTCCTGGACTCTTCTCTACTTCAGACTGACTTCACAGGGGATCCTGGCCATCAGTTCTCTGAGCGACTCGAAGTCTGCTTTTTTTATGTTCATGATCCATTTCTTCTGCTGTCCATCCTTCCTTTCCTCAGGATCCTGAACTGAATCATCTCATGGTCACTGCTGCCCAAGTTGCCATCCACTACTACATTCCCCACAAATTTTTTCCTGCTTGTGAGCAGCAGGTCAAGAAGAGCACAGCCCTTAGTTGGCCTCTCTAGGACTTGCACCAGGAAGTTGTCCCAAACAACACTCTTGAAAAACTTCCTGGATTCCCTTCACACTCCTGTATTGCCCTCCCAGCAGATGTCAGGGTGACTGAAGTCCCCCATGTGAATGAGGGTTTGTGATTAAGAAAGACTCATCCACCACTTTCTCCTAGTCTGGCGGTCTATAGCAGACACCCATCACAACATCACCCTTGTTTCTCTCCTCTGACCCTAACCCAGAGACTTTCAGCAGTCCTTTCTCCAGTTTCATACTGGAAGTCTGAGCAATCATATGGCTCTTGTACAAAAGTGCAACTCATCCTCCTCTTCTCTCCTGCCTATGTTTCCTGAACAGTTTGTACCCATCCATGACAGTGTTCCAGCCATTCAAGCTATCCCACCAAATCTCTGTTATTCCAATAACATCATAGTTCTGGACTGTGCAAGGAATTCCTATTCTTCCTGCTTTTTTTCCCAGGCTCTGTGCATTCATATACAGGCACCTGAGGTAACTAGTCGATTGCCCTGATTTCTCAGAAAGAATGCGAACACCTCCCCCGTTGCCCCCTCCTGCTTGCTCTTCCTTCAGGTCTCCCGCTTCCCCACCTACCTCAGGACTTTGGTCTCCATCCCTCGGCAAACCTAGTTTATAGCCTTCCTTACTAAGTTAGAGAGCCTGTCTGCAAGATTTCACAGTCAGCCAAAATCTGACTGAAAATTTCTCTAGCACGGAGAATTCTGCATTGAGTTGCAGACTTCCTCAATACTACCTTTCAGTAAAAGTTAAATTATTCAGTGGAAGGATAGTAGATCACATAAGCATCACAGCTACACTTTGAGGACAGATCCTCACTTGCTGTAAATTGGCCTAGCTCCATTAATTCAAGGTAGCTATAGGTGCTTAATAACAGCAGTTTAGGATTTGGTCCTTCAGCTTCTCATCCCCACTGTCACTTCTTGCTTTGTATATAATTTACTAACCATCACTGCTTAAAGAAATAACCAGACTCATTCAATACTTTTCTGCATATTTTAACAAACCAAGCCCTCCCATTTCAAAATAACCAGTGTTTAAAAGCTCAGGGCCTTGCAGTGTGAAGCCTGTAACCCTAATCTTGCCAGATACTGTGTCTGCTGACCTTCCCTGTTTCCCATTCATCCTACATCATTTCTTGGTTATCCTTCACACAGTTCCTAAATGCTGTGGACAAAAAAGCCCTTTTCATTGCAGTGAGTGAGGGTGAAAATAAAGTGAATAGTTTCTTAGTGTCTTTATATTTGGCAGCAGATCTCCTGTTTTCCAAATGGAAACTCTGACACACTCGATCTGTGCCTTTTCATCCACATCCAGCTCATCATCTGAACATTCCTAGACCTTTATCCTGTCAGATGACAAACAGGAAAGGTCACTGAAATCTCAGTCTAATTTAACCATGGCTACATTGTTAAACTACTTGAAGTATTTTGTTATTTCATCCCAATATGTAATGAACCAGAAAGAAGCAGATGAGCAGTAGGTTAATCAGTAAACATTAGCTTGCTGATAAAACATTTAAAATATTGTAAACTGCAGGATGACAGGGAGAAACGGATGAATTGGAAGGGCATTAATTATCTTCAAAAGATGTAGAAAATTTAAAGTGACCAGATGCTATCATTCCAATACAATGCTCACACATTTTCAAGGCCTGTCCCTTGCCTTACATGATTCACAGCCTTCTATTTTTTTGAAGTAAAAGGACATACAAGATTCTGAACTCCTCCCAAAAGATGCAGATCACTCTATGTTTCCATTGACGATAATGCCAAGAGAAACCACTCAGTTTTTCAAGAACCAGCCAATACATTACAACACTGGGCCTAAATTTTAATCTGTTCCCTATCAGTCTGATTATTGAAGCTTAGTACAGAACTATGAATCACGATACCCAACATCTTTTCAGCCATCAAAACACTAGAACCTTTATAATTCCTGTGTTGATCGTTCCTGTTCTTTCCTGGGCCCAGCTTGGTCAAAATTTGTTATCTCTAATGCAGTCTTTGTGTCTTTGTGCAGCTCAGTTTCCACTGTGACATACCATTTTTTTTATATTTAGCAATTATATCAATAGCTAAATTTGTTGATGAATAAAACAGGGTACAAACAGATTTCCAAATGCATGAACAATTATTTATTTTCAGTGTATTGTATTTAATTCATTTTCAAAAGGTATTTTCTAAAGCTCTTATAAAGAAAATAAAGAGAACCTAAGACAAATTCAAAACAAAAATCTCGACTTTTTGCGCACATTAACATTATGTGAACTGCTAGTACTGCTCTCAGACATCACTTCTTTGCTGCAACCAGCTCCTTTTGTTTGGTTCCAAGGACCGTGACAAGGACATCTCCAAGATGGTGTTCACTGAGATTTATTCACAAAAATACATGCTTGTGAACATGGATAATATCCTTGATGTGAAAGATTTTATTGCTTGATAGTTTTTTCCCCAGGTACTGGAAAATTTGTGAATCAAACTGTTGAAAACATATCCTTCAGCATAGTATTATACTGAAGATTACTAAGTTCCATTAGCAGTTGCTGAGAAGCATCTTCCATAGGGACAGAGTCAGATGCTGAAAAGTCTGAACTCCACCTCATGACCACCAAAAACATAGAACATGTCCTGGAATTCATGCCTGAAATCGGCAATCTTTACCACAAGCCTTCATCACCTTCATCACTGTCATCACAGCGGCATTTACCAATGACTTCAAGGAAATGTATTATACTGCACTGAGAGAACTGTTTCTTCCAGAGGCAGCTTCATTTCAAAAGCACGCAGTGTCAAAACTCAGTCACAACCTGGTTCTGACCCTGCATTCGTGTTGAGATGCCCCATTATGTTCACCAAGATGGCAAGATCCTACAACCATTCTTCATCTTACAGTTCAGCCACATGTTTCTCTTTCTCATCCATAAATACCCATACAATGAACTGCAATTTAAAAAAGTACTTTAAGACAGCTTTGTGACTCCAACAGCGCACTTCAACATAATGTAACAGCCCATGCTGACAGCTGCCTTCTTCCAAGATCTGGCTGAACTGCCAATGTTTGCGAGCACTGGCTTAAACTGGTATTCTACCCAGGAGAGCACACAAACACCATCCTCCCTATGCCTAAAGAAGGGTTTTTGGATCTAAAAGCTTGCAAAGAAGATTTCTTCCAACTAGTTTGGTTTAATAAAAGAATCAGATTTACCCAAAGAACCTTGTCTGCC
>NW_017729022.1:97321208-97322717 GCF_001723915.1 Gavialis gangeticus | reverse complement strand
AACCAGGTTTCTGACTCTGGCTTGACAGTTTGGGTCCTGACTTGTGGCTTCTGACACTTACCACTGCAACCCCAACCTCCAGGCCCAGCTCTACCCACTAGGGAGCCGGCCTAGTGGACTGTGACTGAGGGGGAGCACCAATCCATTTGCAGTAAGTGATTCTGGCCACCTACTCTAGCAATCATAGTATTTTGACACCCTATTATTCAAGTCAACATTTAGAAGGAGCATTTAGCCCTACATGAAAAAGTAAGTTAGAAAAAATTCACGTGCCTTGGAAAGTTTGAGACGTCCTCCTACAGTGAACTTCTATAGTGTCTATTTAGTGTGTTTGCACCTATGACATACACATGAATCTACCTTGCAAAGATGTCACCATTTAAACAAAATTCTAAAATTTTATATTTTCCATTGGTAACTCCAGTGGCTCCCTCTCTCCATGCCTTGCACATGGGAATGACTGCTAAAATTATCCAGCTCTTCAAACTGGCTGTATATGTAATGTTTCTATGGCTTACTTGCACACAGCATTATCCATCATCCAATCCAACAGTATCCTTCTCTGTTTTCATGTATGTTCAGCTGATAATATGGATACACAGATGCGATTTAGCTAGCTTACTGGCAATTTTTGTCACGTGGACACAGGAAAAGTGTAACGTGGAAACAAGAGGTGTCACATGGACAATTATTCTCCATAATTTAATCCAGTTCCTGCTCTTTCTTCTTTTGTGACTCATTTCCCTGGCACTGACACAGTAAATCCAACTGCGAAGACAGTGGGCTAAGACAGAGCAATCATAAATACAACAACCTCTGTCAATAAGTTTTGCAAATCGCTAACTTCTCAAGAGAAGAATGTTAGTTCAGTAGTTATGGGCGTGTGTAGAACAAACGAGAGGCATGTGTGCATGACACTTTGAAGTGGGTTAAATGCTTTTGCACTGCTTTAATGGTGCTGGTGTTCACATGAGTCGGCAGCATATTGCACATTAATTCCAGCCACTGTAGCACATTTGGCAGTGTAATGCGCCTTAAATGTCTTTGGGGTACAGCAAACTAAAACACCACCGAAGACTTTTAGTTTGCTACCCTACAGCCGCGGAGCAAAGCACTGTGCTCAGTGTGGCTCAGAGACTGTGCAGGCAGCCTGTGCAGGCAGCCTGTGCAGGCAGCCTGGCAGCAGCCCAAGTAAAAAAAAAAAAAAAAAAAGTGGTGAGCCTGATCCTTTTTTTCCCCTGGAGCCTGCCTGCCTGAAAGAGCTGCGCGGGGACCTGGTCTTTCCCTCTGTGGCTGTGGTGGCCCTGGGGACCACCCAAGCCAGGTGTCTGCAGGTGGGTGCTGCCTGGGGTGGGGCCACTGCTGCTGTGGAGGGAAGCACCAGCCCTCCTGCAGCCCAGGGACCTCTCCACCCGCTGGCAGCTTGCCTTCCCCTCCCCAACCCTCCCCCAGAGGCAGATAAGACATGGATGTACATGACACAGGGGTTTACTTCACCCTAAATTGAAG
>NW_017729022.1:97317390-97319560 GCF_001723915.1 Gavialis gangeticus | reverse complement strand
TGCTTTAATTGGAGCAGCTCTGAGAGCCACTTTAATTAAATCGCCCAGAGTCTCCGTGCTTCAAAATGGTGGTGGGAGTGCTTTATCTAAAACTCGAATGAGCACAGAGACACTGATACGCAAGACACAGAGCTGGCTGTAGTGCAGTAATTAACATACTTCAGCATACTCAAGCAATCAAGTCTGCTGTGACATGCTGTAATTACATGTAACCACAGCGCAAAAGAGCAGCCTCTTGGCTCATGTATAGGTACCCAAAAAAGTGCTCTTTAGCTAATGCTCATTAAAATAGGCTAATGCGTATTTTTCTAGTATCTTACAATGGAGATACAAATTAAATCTAGCATTACTTAAAGTGCATTAATAAACATGCCCAGTGAGCACCAGGGCCTTTGGTGGAGGGGATGCTCTGCCTGTGCCTCTCACACTGTAGCCAGGCATCAGGAAGAAGCTTCGGAGACAAAAGTGTCCTAGTCCCTGTCCTTCTCAGACCTGAGCTGGATCATTTTGGTCCCCTGCTGGAAGACATTGTTGACCCCTGGATTTATGAAGGAAGTGTTGCCCCCCCCCCCATTTTGAAATGTTTTAAAACACAACAAAGTCTAGCAAATAGTTCAAAGTCACATACTGAGTCCAGAACAGAATAGGGAGTCCTGCTCCAACCATTAAATAACACTGCAGTGTCACTCTAATTCATTCCTCAGTTGCTTCAGTTTTGCCATGTTCCACCTGTTTCTACTATAAGGTACCAATTAGGCCAAGAAAAGCTGCTTACTTAACAAAAGAATGTATTTCTCCCCCACTTTCCACCCCCAAACTTGTCCTCACGTGATGTGATTTCTAGATGATGTTTTGAGGGCTTAGAACCTGAGCAGGAAGTGCATGTCTACAAACCTAAATGCTCTAATAGTGGTGAGTCCTTCAGCTGTTTCTGAGAAATGACAGAGTAAAGGTAGCTGGGTGCTGTCATCAAGTTCCTGTAGGTCCCTGTGATCAAGAGAAATAAATGTGTAAGAGGCAACAATAAGTCAGGGCCAAGCAGCAATTATATATTGAACACTAAAGTTCACAGAGATTTCACTGTAACTTATTTATTACCTGTGTTTTTCATCAGGACTACAAATGATCTGTTTATATTAAAGAGGGGCTGACATGGGAATGTCCCATCTTTCCTTTTGAATTCTGGTGAAATCTCAGCTCCATGCCATCTTTACAGTTCAGGCTTGAGGTAAATTCAAAATATGAAAGTGGTTTGTTTTCTAGCCAAGTGTTTAGCAGAAATGTTAGAATTAGTACATTTCCATCTTTCAAGATAACAGAAATCATGGAAACCAGGTGCTCTCATAAGATTTCTGCCACCTTGAGTTTAATTTCCATAAGAAACATGTGAGATTCTTAAGTTATTGATTCCAAATCCAAACTTTTGTTCTAGACCCAACTGATTCTTGAACCTGAATCCTAGCCAAAAACTAATCCAGATATGAACATGGCATGCACATTAAACAGGGCTAGGCACCCATATGCATTAACTCATCATCCTTTAGAAATGCCTTGCAATATTTGCAATTAATATTATATATGGAACGTGAGAAATGATACATGAATGCAAATGGTTATAGCACTGATACTACCATTCTGTTGGGATGAGTAAGGCATTTCAGTAGAACGAAACGGCAAAAACATGACATTTCTTATTGTCAATGAGTCAGGTTTTCAAGTAAAAGGACCCTGGTGTTAGGATTTTATTAAAGAATTGATAAAAAAAATTGTATTGGTGTATCTTGATAGATCACCTCTGAACACCTACTCTGTTACTCTGTGTAGAAGTGAATGTTGAGCTTGGAGAGCTGCATTCTCCACTGTGACTACTTTGAACAGTTTAAAATAATATGGGGGAAGGGGAGTATAGTGGAAAATAGTCCAAGGGTTGAAATGTGTTAGAGGAAATACCATAAATATTTCTGTTCCTGAAAATTAATGGAGATCACATGCTAGGACAGGGCTGCAAGCAACTCCTGTTCAAATATAGGATGAAGCAATTCCTTCCCAGCCTGACTCACAGGAATGACTTCTATGGATGCAATTGTAGCTTTCCTGATTCATTTCTATGTACAGTAAAAAAGATGGCTCCTCAAGCCTGACTTGGGATTTTAAAGGAGTTCAAAGTATA
>NW_017729022.1:97307092-97312390 GCF_001723915.1 Gavialis gangeticus | reverse complement strand
ATGAAGCAATTCCTTCCCAGCCTGACTCACAGGAATGACTTCTATGGATGCAATTGTAGCTTTCCTGATTCATTTCTATGTACAGTAAAAAAGATGGCTCCTCAAGCCTGACTTGGGATTTTAAAGGAGTTCAAAGTATATAATAAAAGGTTCTTATCCCTATTTTCAAGAGTGTGCACAGAGAAAGACAGTTATGTGCATACCCATCTATCTGCACCTGCAATAGCCAGTGAATGCACCTGTAGAGGCAGACTGGCTTGGACAGAGGTGAAGAAATTTCCGAGTCATTTTCATAGTTGTGAATGGGTCAATGACAGCCAGCAGCCACTAACTGTTACCAAGCCACAACCTTCACTTAGCCACTGGTGCATTTGTTTTCCCTGTAACTAAAAAAATTGCTGTTTTTCCCCTGTGCTCATTAGTCAAGATGGAGAAGCACATAATATGTTTAACATCTCCACCACTGCTACACAGCATTCAGTAGAAGAGGTAGGAAAATCAGGCACACTCACTATTCACACTCACTATCCAGGCTATTCTGTAGTCTTTGCTGCCTTATAGAAGACTACAGATTCCCCCACCACCTTCAGCTATATAGATTCCACTTGACTCTTTGTTTTTATCTTTTTGGGATAAGGACAGTAAAGACATATCTCTGTATACTACAATATAATATGATATTGCCACTATTACTGTTACACTGACTTGCTTGTGATTCTCTGTCGAGAATTTCATGTAAATTAATTAGAATCTTTTAAGAGACTGCTTTATCACAAAGAGAGGCAGCAGCCTCTCTGTAGCAAACGGTGCTATCTGTTTCCATTGTAAATACTTATGAGAAGCTCACTGGGCATTTCACGAATGTGGTGTGAGTGATTGTCACCACTCTGAAGAGTCAAAGCAGAGGAAGGGTTAAAGAGGAGTAGAATTATACCTGCTTCAAGGTCACACAGGTCAGTAGCAGTCAGGACAGGAAGCAAAGTCTGTCTACTGGACCACACTGCCTCAAGGACTGCTTTAATACTCTCAACAACAGGTATGGAAAATTGGTAAGGGCTCAATTGTTTGGATCACATATTAGATCCAATAACGCCTTATTTGCCCATGTAGAGCGGGCCTTACATGCTAGCACACTCTTTATGTACAGGGCTTTTTAAAAAGAAATAGCCACAACAGCTTTCTAATACCTACTTGGAAGCGACTCTGAAGTATTTCTGGATGAAATAAAAGGCTATCCCAAGAGGTACAAGGGCAACGAGGAACCATGGTGTGGCATAGGAGATAATTCCAATGGCAGAAAGGCAAAGTAAGGTTGACCGGGTGAGAGACTCCAGGGTAGGGGGAATGTGCTATTGCAAAAATAAAATGAAAATGTATGTTAGACATCAGGATTTGGGCAACCATGCACCAGTTGTGCCCAAGACAGTGGGAGAGGTTGGTCTATGGCCATTTCAATGCCCCTCCATCACCAGGAATCAGGACATAGAGTTTCTCTTTCCTAGGAATCCATAATAGCAGCATGCAGAGGCTGTTGCAGAAGTCAGAATCTGGGTCTTTGGGATTTGGCTAATGCTCAGTATTTTCAAGGATCATAGAGAAATAGACAGTCACTCCCCTTTACTGAGAGACAAGAAAGAAAATGTTCATCATGAGGTAGCAACCATATTAGGAGCACACTGTATTTCCCCTATTGCTCTGTTTCATATATTAATACACACACACATGTCTTTTTAGGACCCCCTGCTACCATTCTCACACATGGGCCCACAGATCTGGCTTTTAGAATAATACCTTATCCAAGCATTTTCATTCTCAAAAATAATACAAGCACTAGAAATACCTCCTCTGCTGACAACTGCTCTCAGTTTACTGTTGTACACTTTTACTTTTCATAGTTCCAGATTGGTTTAAGGACAAAAGACCACTTCAGATCATCTAGTATTATCTACTCTGTATCACAAGTCATTACATTTCACATCACACCTCCTGTACTGACTTCAGTAACTTGTGCATTCCTGAAACATATCTTCTTGAAGGTACCAGTCTTCAACGGATGGGGACTCAGAGTATCTCTTCCCTCAGTAGCTAATCCCTCGCATCTCGCTATTTAAAATCTCATGCCTAATATCTAGCTTGAATTTTGTGGCTTAACGTTCTACCAGTAGTGTCTTTCCCCACACTGACAGACACCTTTACTGGCCGGAGTGTGAGACTGTACTAATATTTATATACTATTGGTCTATTTTTTTCAAAAGAAAATGAAACCAGCTGCCCTTGATTCCCAGGGTCTTCCTGGGCTATCTCCAACTTCAGCGGGCTTCCCATGTTGCCACAGGCAATATGGGTTGACACCATGAGTCCCTTGCTGCAAAGCAAAAAGTCTAGGAGCCCTGAGAGCCTCAGTTCATATCCAGGTTCTTGGGACTTCCAAGACCCATGCAGTAGAGCTCAGAATCCAGCATCAGCTACAGCTACAGCCCCCAGGATGTCTAGTCTCTTTGCTCCCTAACTCCAGAACAATTTATAGAGTTCCACAGCCCTGGGTAATGGTAGGACTGCCTTGGAGCTAGGGACAATGAAAGTCCTATGGTCCCTGACTCCAAATCAGTTTATGTGGCACGTCTGCTCCAGAGTGAAAGTCCTCTGAAACCAAGATGTTTCCAAAACATGTGTAAGTTTGAACAAATCAGTATTTCTTGACTTGCTCAATTCTTAGTATACTTTATAAAACCTTGTCATGCAAATACATGCATAGGCTAAAAACAGACAACTGGTTTAGTATGGCCCTAATTAGGATATGACTTGCGTCAAAACAAACCTAGCACAGCCATTTACATACTAGGCTTAAATGGCAGGAAAGTGGAATTAGCCAGGATTATTCTGAGGCAACATATTAATCTGAATAATTCACAGGTACTAAATGTGGGACAGTTGATTTATCAGTTTGCAAGGTCTAGGGCTTGCCACGATACAAAATGCTGAATTGCGACTCGAGTCAGTTGTCTGTGTTTCACCATGTTGTCTTCCAGCACCTGTACATTGCTCAATACGTCTGTCTTCCTGAGCAAAACACTCATTATCCTTATTAAAGGTATCTTGCCTGAAATTTCAAAATACAGAGATTGCTATATCATCCGTTCAGAATCTCAGTGACAATTTGTATGGCTGTCCGTGTACTAAAAGTATATTTGTGTTCCAAAATGTTGCCATTAGCTGGTTATCACAAGGACTACTGGAATAGAATGCACCAGTGGATTCACCTGATCAATAATATTCGTATCCGCAGAGAAGCGATTTAGAATTAACCCCAAGGGAGTCATGTCGAAGAACCTGTTTAACAAAGCAGAGGCAAAAATTTATGTGGAAAGGAAGTCCAGTTCTGGCTGAGAAAGCTCTCAATCTGAGCAAAGCACTACTATTCAGCAAGTCTTCAATCATGCTGACTAAACATAAATTACATACACAATGCTGACTAATACCTGTCTTCCCATTATTTGAATGCTTATTTTAATGCAAGACTGTAAAGTCTTCTCTCCTATAGTCCTTCTTCCTAAAACTTTGTTTCTTCCTCCCTCCATACTTTAACATCTTAATGTTAAAGATTAATTGCAAAGTCTGTCTGATGTCCTTGGTTGCTATTCCAGACCTTGGACAGAAAAGAACATTGTCATTCCTACTACCTTCCCCTCCACTGTGCATGGTAATTGTAGTTACTGAATGCATGCTGTTATGTGCTTGACCATTGTGCTAGATGACAGAGTACCTGTCTCTTTGGAGTAGGACTATGACATGCCCCTGAACACAGTAGATATTCTTTGCTAGTTTGACTTTGCAGCAGAAAAATCACTTTTGCTGTACCTGATTGGCCCAAGGATGATCTTGTTCAGGAGATTGTGGTGAAGGTTCTTGGCTGCTGTGAGGCCCATCCACTCCACAGTCAGAGATGTGATAAGACAAAGCACAATCCCTGCTCCACAAAGCAAGCTGAACCGAGCTACATAGTAAGTCTAGAAAAATGATAAATGCATTATCCTTGAAAATATAGATTTTTTTTTTCTGTTTCAAGATCCCCAGGGCAATGTTCTTCAGCACTAACATCTAGTACTGTGGCCATGTAGGCTAGAATCTATAGGCACATCTACACATCGCCCTATGGCAACATTGTCACTGCACTGTGCTAAAGCACAGTGTAGCAACTGCCCATACTGCACTGTGCACTCAGCATACAGTTAGTTTTAGCTGCTACTTCTCCATAGAGGAGCACTAAAACAGGGATGTGTGCTGCTATAGTGAAGTAGTTGCTGGTCACTTGCAGACTCACATGATTGCTATGTCACTGTAAGGCATGATACAGTGATGTAGTGTGTCACTATGGCGACACAGGGTGACATGTACATATGTCCTTCATGCTACATAAATAAGACTTTCTAACTTACCACCCCAAACCTAAATTCACTGTGCTTAGGTGCAACAGATTTTTTTAATTGGTAAATCAGGTTCAAGAGATCTGACTGGGTTCATGAATCAAGACAAATTCAACTTATCAAGGTTGTCATCCTTAAAGTTCTTGAAATGAGGGCACTCAGAACTTAGTAGGTTTAGTGCTGGGTCTGATGAAACATCTAGTAAATTGGTTAGGTGAACTAACTGGATAAATATGAAGGTGCCCAAACCCTTAGCTAAATCTTAGACTGATTCAAAATTGAACTTTTCAAAGATTAGAAAGTCAGCTATTGGAAAGTAAAACTATTTTAATTCAAGCACCACTGCAATTTTGGATTAAATCCTGAGTGGATTTAACAGGCTATAGTAATTTAGGTCAACAGAAGACCTGCCATGTGTCTTCTGGTGGGATATGGCGTACTAAAAATCTCAAGAAAAAACCTTTACTGAATTTTGGATATCTTCTGAATTTCCACATATTTATGAATATAAGTAACAAAGCTTTGGAGCAGTTTTGTTGCTGGGAGCTGCTGGTTATCTAGCACTTTTGAAAATGTGATCAGGTTAAGGCAAGTAAAAGCAGATTTTAGAGCCTAACATTAGATCCCCATGAGTGCATTTTAACAAGTGCTTTACTGCAGAGCTGACTAATTACCTCCACAGTAAAGCATCACCATCTACACATGCGCATTAAATTCACTAACCCTTCTGTAGGATATCATTGTCTGGACAAGTAACATCCTACAGTGCAGTAGTTATGTGTGCCAAAATGCATGTGTACACTACCGGGCTGGCTGGGGGACAAGGGGGCTACAGGGGGGAGGGGGCCTGCAAGCTAGCCCTGCCCTGTGGCCC
>NW_017729022.1:97305706-97307082 GCF_001723915.1 Gavialis gangeticus | reverse complement strand
GCTACAGTGTGGAGGCTGCCTGCAAGCTAGCCCTGCACTGTGGCACCCTTGTGCCCCAGCCAGCCCTCCACAGCACACTGAGCCAGGGCAGAGTAGCCCTGGGCTGGCAGGTGTGAACGGCACCTGAGTTTATTGCTACATGCTAATTGCATGTGTTGATGCACCCTGTGTTTGAAAACATAGGCCCCAAATTCTCCTACACTCAAATGAGTTTGGGTTTCATTTTAACTTATGGATGGATGGGCTGGTTTTTATTTTATCATAACATACGCACTGATCCTATAAAAACTGATTTTAGGGCACCTCTAGAAACAACCTGCCAAAATGAATAGGTTTGTAGGATAACAGGGTTATTTTCCAGTTATCTGAGAAGTCTTGCCTGGAAAGCTTTAACTTGTGACCCACCTCATCTTCTTTATGTTTCTCATCCAGGGACGTCCATCTAGCCAGCCAGTAATCTATGGCTACAATGACTGAGTGTTTCAACAGCTTGGAGAAAATCATGAGAAACAGCAAGAAAAATCCTCCAGAGGTAAGATATCTCCAACAGGTTTTCCAAGGCATCTTTGTCCTGAGCCGCATTACTGTTGACATGTTATCATCTTCATCTTCTTCCTCCTCTTCCTCTGTGACTCAGATTATTTGATCAAATCAGTTAGTTTGTACTGAAAGGACTACTCCTGTTTTGACTGGAACTGTCTGACATTTTTTAATTTTGGGCAACAATTTGGAAATTTTTGTTTTAAAACTGAACATTTTTGACAAAATTGTTATGACATTTCTTTTTAGGTCTCACCAACCCTATAGTTTGCCAACATTTTCTGAATCTTTTAAAATTTAAAAAGAGAAAATATTTCTAAAATAAAATCATGGTTTTCCTTTCCTTCTTTCCTTTTCTTTTCTAGTCAGCTCTAGTTTAGTAAACACTTTAATAAATCTATATTTTTGTATGAATTACACTTCTAGAATAGACTAGTTTAAGAAGTTCCAAACCTTTTCTGATTGATTCAGCTTATCGTTACAATATATTTTAGAAAGTAAGATTCAAATGGATTGTTTGGGAAGCTACACACAGCTCTGCCAAGTTTTCCATACTGAAGACCTGCCATTCTCCACTATTTCCCAGAAGTGGAAGTTTGGGAGTGACACCTCTTTTATTGCTGTCAGAATCTCTGGTGACTGTACATGTTAAATAGGCATCTCACTTAGTCCTTGTGGCAAAGCACTAAAGCAGCTATCCAAAAAAAACTTACTACTACCACGAATGTTACTGATACGATGCACTGAAAAATGAATCATAGGAAGTTAGGATTAGAAGGGCTCTCAGGAGGTCATCTAGATTTCACAGATTTCATAGATATTAGGGCTGGAAGGGA
>NW_017729022.1:97298073-97304734 GCF_001723915.1 Gavialis gangeticus | reverse complement strand
CCTCAGTCTTTCCTCATAAATCATGTCCCCCAGTCCCCTAACCATTTTTGTCACCCTCTACTAGACTCTCACCAATTTGTCCATATCTTTTCTGTAGTGGGGGGCCCAAAACTGAACACATGACTCTCTAGATGTGGCCTCACCAGTACTGAATAGAGGGGAATAATCTCTTCCCTTGACCTACCGACAATATACCTACCAATGCAGCCCAGTATGCCATTAGCCTTCCTGGCAACAAGGGTACACTGCTGGCTCATATTCAGCTTATTGATCACTGTAATCCCCAGGTCTTATTCTGCAGAGCTGCTTCCCAGCCAGTCAGCCCCCCGTCTGTACTGGTGCATAGGATTGTTCCATGTTAAGTGCAGGACTTTGCACTTCTCCTTGTTGAACCTCAGGAGATTTCTTTTGGCTCAATCCTCCAATATATCTATGTCACCCTGAAACCTAGCCCTACCTTCCAGTGGATCTAGTACTCCCCCCAGCTTACTTTAGGTCATCTGCAAACTTGCTGAGGGTATACTTTATGCCATTTTTCAGTTTGTTAATGGAAAAATTGAACAAAAACAGCCCCAGGACCAACCCCAGGGGCACTCCACTTGATTACCAGCTGCCAACTAGACATCAAGCCATTGATTACTAGCTAGGGCTGTGCGAAGCTTCAGTAGGTGAAGGAATTCAGAGGAGATTCGGCCCAATTCAGGGACTGAATCTCTGAATCTGAATTGAATCGGAAAACCAATTAAAAGCTCCAAATTGATTTGAAGCATCCAAATTGATTTGGAAAGCTTCGGAAAAGATTCAGCCACTTTGTAGATTTGGCCATAGACTAAACAGGCAGCTGACACAGCTGCCTCCAGCTGGTAAGTCTGTTGGGGTTAGGGAAGGGGCATGGGGAAAAGAGGGATTGGGGCCACAGCTGGGACAAGCTACCCAGCCGGGGCAGGGGGTGGGGCGCATTGCTCAGGGAGGGGAGTGGGGCATGGGATGCAGGCGCGGGGGCTTCTCCCGTGGCTCCTCTGGCTGTACCTGCCTCTGCCCTGGCAGGGGGAGCCATGGGGGCTATGCCCTGCTGCCGCTTGCCCACCAGGGTGGAGCGGGTGGGATGCAGGTGCAGCTTACTCCAGGCGGAAGGGGCAACCAGCAGTTGGGCATAGCCCCCACTCCCAGCACTGCCATGCCCACATCCTGTGCCCCCTTGCACTGGCTGGCAAGCATCAGCAGGGCAGAGCCCCTGCTCCCACTGCTGATGTGGGCACAGCAGCACTAGGAGTAGGGGCTCTGCCCTGCTGCCACCAGGAGTGAGCCATGCCTGCATCATCCCCGCCCCCCCATACTAGCCTGGCAAGCAGCAGCAGGTCATAGCCCTGTCCCATAGCTGGGGCAGAGGCAGGTACAGCCAGAGGAGCCACAGGAGAAGCCCTCATGACTGCCCTGCCTGGCATCATCCTCCACCCAGCTAAGCCTCCCAGCGCTTAAAAAAACCCCCCAAAATAAATAAGCCCCACACTCACCAGCTCTGGCAGTGGCCACTGCGGCCTCTGAGGTCTCATGGCAGAGGCCCCCCACACAGCATGGGGCAGTGAGGGGCAGTGGAGATCGTGGCAGCTGCCCTATGGCACAGGTGCAGCATGGCTCAGCAGGATGCTGTTCACTGCCTGGGAACTGGGGTAGCTCCAACTGTCAGCCGGAGTTCAGCACCACTCAGTCCCAGCTCCCAGACAGCATACAGTGCCCTGCCGAGCTGTGCTGCACCCGTGCCATGGGGCAGCTGCTGCACCTGTGCCAAGTGGGGGGGGCAATACCCGCTACCCCTACTGCCCCGCACTGCATGGGGGGGCTCTGTCACGAGACCTCACAGGCCCCAATCCTTGCTGCAAGAGCCGGTGAGTGCAAGGTTTTTTGGGTTTTTTTTGTGCCAGGAAGCTGGGCAAGGCAGCCAGAGGGGCTGTCCCCACCTGGGGAGAGGCAGGTACAGCTGGAGGAGCCATGGCCAGCTGTACCTGCCTCTGCCTGGCCGATCTGAATCACCGAATCTCTCTGAATCAGTGCCGAATCTTCTGAAGCCGATTCAGCCAAATCGATTCAGGACAATGATCCGAATACCCAAACTGAATCACTGTCTTCCAAATTGGCTGACTCCAAATCAAATACTTCCCTATTCGCACAGGCCTATTGATTACTACTATCTGAGCCTGATACTCCAGCCAGTCTTCTATCCACGTTACAGTACATTCATCTAGCCTGGACTTCCTTAGCTTCCTTTCAAGAATGTTGTGGGAGACCATATCAAAAGCCTTGCTAAAATTAAGGTACACCACATCCACCAGTCTTCCTGCATCCACTGATCCAGTCATCCCATCATAAAAGGCAATCAGGTCGGTCAGGCATGAGTTGCCCCTAGTGAATCCATGCTTACTGTTCCTAATCTCCTTTTTCTCTTCCAATTGCTTAGAAATCGATTCCTTGAGGATCTGCTCCATGATTTTTCCATGGACTGAGGTGAGGCTGCCTGGTGTATAGTTCTCTGGATCCTCCTTTTTCCTTTTCTTAAACATGGGCACCATGTTTGCCCTTTTCCAGTCACCCGGGACCCTCTCCTGATTGCCATGAATTTTCAAAGATAATGGCCAATGTCTGCGCAATCACAGCAACCAACTCTCTCAGCACCATTGGATGCATCCCATCCGAAACCATGGACACATACACATCCAGCTTTTCTAGGTAGTCCCTACCCTGTTCTTTAACCACTGAGGGCTGTTCACTTCCCCCCGCCCCCATGCTGCCCAATGCAGTAGTCTGGGAGCTGACCTTGCCTGTGAAGACTGAGGCAAAAAGGCATTGAGCACATCAGCCTCTTCTGCATCTTCTGTCGCAAGGTTGCCTCCCTCATTCAGTAAGGGACCCACCTTTCCCTGATCCTCCTCTTATTACTGACATACTTGTAGAAACCGTTCTTCTTACCCTGCACATCCCTTGCAAGTTGCAACTCCAATTAGGCTTTGGCCTTCCTGACTTCATCCCTGCATGCCTGAGCTGGTCTTCTTCCATACTTGCTAGTCTTCCTGCACATTGGGACAGTTTCTTTCTGAGCCCTCAATAAGGTTTCTTTAAAATACAACCGGCTCTCCTGGACTCCTTTTCCCGCTTAGACTGGCTTTCCAGGGGATCCTGCCCATCAGTTTCCTGAGTGAGTTAAAGTCTGCTTTTCTGAAGTCCAGGGTCCATACTCTGCTGCTCTCCTTCATTCCTTTCCTCAGGATCCTGAACTCAATCATCTTGTGGTCCCTGCTGCCCAAGTTGCCATCCACTACTACATTCCCCACCAATTCTTCCCTGTTTCTGAGTGGCAGGTCAAGAAGAGCACAGCCCCTACCTGGCCTCTCCAACACTTTCTCCAGGAAGTTGTCCTGAACACTTTCCAAAAACTTCCTGGATTGCTTGTGCACTGCTGTATTGCCCTCCCAGCAGATGTCAGGGTGATTGAAGTCCCCCATGAGAACCAGGGTTTGTGATTGAGAAACTTCCACTAACTGTTTGAAGAAAGCCTCCACCACTTCCTCCTGGTCTGGCAGTCTATAGCAGACACCCATCACAACATCACCTTTGCTGCTTTCCCCTCTGATCCCAACCCAGAGACTTTCAACAGGCCTATCTCCAGTTTCATACTAGAGCTCTGAGCAATCATATGGCTCTTTTACATAAAGTACAACTCCTCCTCCTCTTTGTCCCTGCCTGTCCTTCCTGAACAGTTTCTTCCCCCATGACAGTGCTCCAGTCACATGAGCTATCCCACTAAGTCTGTTATTCTAACTACATCATAGTTCCATGACTGTGCAAGGACTTGCAATTCTTCCTGCTTGTTTCCCAGGCTCTGTGCATTCATGTACAGGCACCTGAGGTAACTAGTTGATTGCTCTGATTTCTCAGGAAGAATGAGAACACCTCCTTTGTTGCCCCTTCCTGCTTGCTCTTCCTCCAGGTCTCTCACTTCCCCACTTACCTCAGGGCTTTGGTCTCCATCTCCTGGCGACTGTAGTTTAAAGCCCTCCTCACTAGGTTAGCGAGCCTGTTTGGGAAGAAGCTCTTCCCTCTCTTTGTCAGGTGGATCCCATCTCTTTCCAACAATCCTTCTCCTTGAAAAACATTCCATGGTTGTAGAAGCCAAAGCCCTGCCAGTGACACCACCTGTGCAGCCAGGTGTTGATCTGCAGGATGCACCTGCTCCCGGAGTCCAGGCCCTTTCCCTTGACCAGAAGGATAGATGAGAACACAACTTGAGCCCCAGACCCCCTCAGTCTTGCCCCCAGAGCCCTGTAGTCACTTTTGATATGCTCAGAGTCTCCCCAGGCAGTATTACTGGTGCCCACATGGATAAGCAACATTGGGTAGTAGTCAAAGGGCCAGATGAGACTCAGTTGTGCCTCTGTGACATCTTGGATCTGGGGTCTGAGCAAGCAATAGATTTCCTGAGAAAACAGGTGAGGTCAGCTGCAGAAGGTAGTCTCCAACCACCACCACCCATCACTTCTTCTTGGTGGCAGTCGTCTCAATCCTTCCCACCTTGATGAGGCCTGGCCTATCTTCCTCCACCAATGGAATGTGCTCCTCCATCTCTGCTGCTAGGGCCACATATCTGTTCTCCAAATGAACCACTGCAGGTGGAGGTGAAGATCTCTGCTTGCTGCCAGAATTCACAAGCCTCCAGCTTCCACCCCCTTGGGTGTCCATGTCCTATCTTTTCTCTAGTGCTGCATCTGGCATTTCTTCCTCTATTGTCCCGGAGGTCTCCTCCGGCATCCAACTGGTGAACACGTCATGGTAGAAGATGGTTCGGAGCCTTGCCCCCTTCTCCTATAGCTCTCTTGCCTGTTCCCTGAGAGACACCACCAGGAGGCACTGCTCACACTGCAGGCACTTCCTGACCTGGCCGTCACTTGAAGGAACCTCAAGCCATAGTCCCCACTGGGCCAAACCTGAACCTGGGTGGAGGCATCAGTGATGAACAGTCCTGCCTGGAAAGAAACCTCACAGGTGCAAGCAGAGACAATGGCAGGGGATCTGGCAATGTGACATAAAAAAAAAATCTGTACTGTACTAGGTATGTTCCTTCTTTTCTCATGTCCTTGTGACAAGGTATTTAACAATGACATTTAGTATGGGATCCAACAGACTGCACTATGAGTGCTTCTGCTATTACTTCAAACTTGTGATCTCTGGGCTGTTAACTGTGTACCTTAGTGCTCATGCCACCCCAGCCCCACAAATATAAATTGAAACTTAAGATCACTTGCCCACACCGACTTGAACCGTCTTTTGGTTCCCAGCTCACCATTCAAGCCCTTCAGCCACAGAAGAGGCCCACTTCAGCTACATGTATCTCTCAAATAGCACTGCTAGATAAAACAATTTGTAGGCATGAAAAGCTTTCAGATACAAGCTACTAATCAGCTGTTCATCTCAGCCCATAACTTGGTCAGTGAGAGTTCTAGGGATACTCCCTTAGCTTTATGGACCATGCAGCTCATCCCCTCTTCTCCCTGGCACCATCCTTCTTCCTGACAGAACAGAGTATTCCCCTGAGGCCTTTTTTAGAATCCCAGGAATGCTCTTGATGGGTCTTGCTGCCAGCAGCCTATAAAGCACAACATAACTTTTAAAGTGACCCAAAGCTAAATCCTTCCAGCCAAAAGCTATAAAAACTAGGGAGACAAGAAGTTACATTTGATAAGGGCTGTAAGTAGGGACCATACATACCTAGATAAATAGCTCCAGATCACAAAAACCCAACAGTTTTGTTCCATCTCTAATTTTAAAAACACAAAAAACCAACAACTAACCATTTTCTCCCTAAGAAGGAATTGGGACTATCTACAACAGCAAACAAAGGAATTTACAGACTAAATTGATGGGCATTCACAACTAATTGCATAGCAAAACTAGCAATGGGCATCTACAGTGTAAACAGCATAGTGCCAGGGACCTTTATAAAACTACAGTTTTTATTTTACACCAGCCAAGAATCTGGCTCAGAATTTCTCTGTACACCATTTTTTCTTCTACCCTCAACTATCTCTAGCAAACACAGGGCATGTCTACATGAGCTGCCCACTGCACAGTTGTTACTGTATAGTCATTTAGTACTTACATAACTGACTACTAAATGACTGCGCAGTAACTGGTGGTACTGTGCAGTAGTGTCCTAGCACAGTTGCCTAGTGACATGTACTGCGCAATAGCTTATTAAAACTGCACAGTAGTGTTGTGTCAGTTCTAAATATATCTCATTATAAATATGTTAAAATACAGGACTTTCTGCTGTTATTACCAAAAAATTAAATATCATTGACATATTCATATTTCATTACCAAGAACATCCAGCCATTTATTATTGAGGTATTACTAAGATGGAAAGACAATAAATCATGTTTACAATCTACAAACTGTGACAAGATGTATGACTTACCTTCATCCTCATCCTCCAGTTGTGCTTTGGATTCTCTTGGGTACATAGCTCTTCTGAGAGTTTTTCTTTCTTTCTTTTTTTTTTGAAGCACTGCAAATGAAAAACATTGCAGAAGATAAAGAACACTTCAAATAGGATTCTACAGCAACACAATATTTCCATTAAAACCAGCTACAGAATAAAGTAGCTTCATGT
>NW_017729022.1:97290669-97293073 GCF_001723915.1 Gavialis gangeticus | reverse complement strand
AGTTTTTCTTTCTAAACTAGTTTGGTCAGCTTCCATATCCTGTAACAAGGACTTTTTCATTGACCTAATAACACTACTCACTGTTTGCACTATTATATTAGTATCAATATTAGCCCCAATATAAGTGAATTTGCTCAATTAGGCCTCTTCTACACATTACACCTATTATGCAATTACCTAGCTAGTTGCATAATTAATTTAGATTGACTACACATACAAATTAACTATGATGACTTAAAAAGGTCCAACCAGCTATAAAGTGATTGCTGGAAAATGTGTAATGACTTTATAGATGGCTTCTATCCAGCTTTAATTTGCATGTGTAGCCTGTACTTCCATGGCAGGAAGACTGCAACTGCTATGATCTCCCAACCATGGGGGTGCCCCACAGCTGCTGGACGCAGCCTTGACAGCACGTGTCACAGCTGGGACTGAATCCCACAGCTGACAGGATTCTCAGCCCTGAATGTCGGGGTCAGCCAGGGCTGAGAGTCCCATCAGCTACAAGACTCGCAGCCCCTGAAGCACATGGAACACAGCCAAGGCCGAGAATCCTGTCAGATGTGGGACTTGCAGCTGCAGGAGTGTGCTATTTGCTGGTGCAGGGGGAGCCCAAGAAGTCTATAAACAAGTTACTAATCCCACATTTAGTCAATGACTACATTGCCTACGCAATCTCCCCTTGAGAAAGGGATTAATGAAGAAAGATTTAGGTTCAATATAAAGAAGAATTTCTTCCTGTGGGGGTGGTTTAATCTTGGAAAAGAATACAGCCTTTGCCATTCATGGGGGATACATTCTCGTATAAGATGGTGAATAAGGTGGCTGGAGGGCAGGGGCGTGGCTCCGGCGGCAGCAGGAGCCTGGCAGCGGTGGTGGGAGCATGGCGGCAGTGGCAGGAGCCCAGCAGCAGGAAGCACAGAGCTCCTGAGGAGCTCCTGTAAGTGTAAAAAGGGGATTTAAAATGAGGGTTCGGCATTTGCGAATATTTGAACTGCGAATGCTGAACCCATGAATAGCGAGGGTTTCCTGTACCTAGGGATGTCGCGAAACCTCTATTACCTGGAGAGTTTAATTACAGATCAGGCAAATATTTATTTAGGATTATTTTATACATGGATGATCCTGCCTTGAACACAAGGTTGGATTAAACAGCCTCATTAGGTCCCTTCCAGGCCTTTTTCTATGATTCTCTGAATTTATACATTACATATGGTAGAAATTAGTCATGTTGCTAAAGGCACACTTGGAAAATGCTCAAGTACTGTAGTGATGGGAGCAGTATAAGAGCCTATACAGAATGGAAGTGTTGCATGAAACGGAGAGCAGTACATCCGGCATGCCTGCTCCTGCTCAAAAGAACTTGAGATTGGTGGAAGAGGTAAGAAATGACACTTGAGGTCCCTCTTACAGTACAGAGCCTGAATCTAAGGATCTACTTTCAGTGAATACCAAAATATGATTTTCAAAGTTGTTACCATATTTCATGGTGTATAAGTTGAGTTTTCAAGACAAATTTTTAACTCTTAAAATTCAACCTCAACTTATACACCATCCCTCACCTCAGTGTAAGGCACTGGAAGCCCAGACGGGCTCATGGAAGAGGCAGCATGCTGGCAGGCTCCTGGGAGCTCAGTCAGCACATGGCCTGCTGGCAGCCTGTGTGGCTGGCCCCCATGCAGGGGATCACCCCTCCCCCCAAGTGTAGGGACTGCCCAGCTTGGTGGCAGCTTGGCCCCTGGCTACGGGGCAGGCAGGGAGGCTCTGCCAAAAGCAGGATCAGGCCCTTTTCTGCTTATTACTTCAGCAGGCTCCTGCAGCTGGCAGGATGCCTGGCACCACCTGGGAAGGGGCCCCAGAAGCAGCATGAGCTGTTGGGCAGGGGCAGAGGCCAGCCCAATCCAACACCCCTAGCTTCCCCACTGCACCCCCACCCAACTCAGATGCCTTGTTGGATCTGGTCCTGACCACGGGCGATTGACCTGGTGAGGGGTCTGCGGGTGCTCGACCACCTGGGTTACAGTGATCATTGCCTGCTGGAATTCATCATCCAGCGCAAGCTGCCAAAGGCCTGCAGCAAGGCAGCAGCCCTGGACTTCAGGAGGGCAGATTTCAATGAGATAAGGAGAATAGTCAGGGAGGCACTGAGGTCCCAGAGGGGAGGGGAGTCAGGTGTCCAGGAAGAGTGGTCGTTCCTTAAGGAGACAATCCTCCAAGCCCAAAGGGCATGGTGCCAGAGGACTGGAAAAGGGCCAATGTGGTTCCCATTTTCAAAAAAGGGAGGAAGGAGGACCCAGGAAACTATAGGTCAGTCAGTCTTACCTCAGTCCTGCTTTTTGAAAGAGTTATCCTGACACATGTCCGCGAGGGGCCAGCAGGGGAGATTATGCTTAGGGGCAACCAA
>NW_017729022.1:97269245-97290519 GCF_001723915.1 Gavialis gangeticus | reverse complement strand
TCAGGGGGCAGCAGGGCAGGCACTACGAGGAGAGGCTACAGGACCTGAACCTGTTCAGCCTCCACAAGAGAAGGCTGAGGGGGGATCTAGTGGCTGTTTACAAACTGGTCAGGGGGGACCAGCAGGCATTGGGGGAGTCCCTGTTCCCCCAAGCACTACCAGGAGTGACAAGAAATAACAGTCACAAGCTGGCAGAGGGTAAATTCAGACTAGAGATCAGGAGGCGCTACTTTATTGTCAGGATGGCTAGGATCTGGAACCTACTTCCAAGAGAAGTGGTGCTGGCTCCTACCATGGGCATCTTTTAAGAGGAGGCTGGATGAACACCTGGCTGGGGTCATTTGACCCCAGTACTGTTTCCTGCCATGGCAAAGGTTGGACTTGATGATCTGCTCAGGTCCCTTCCGACCCTACCAACTATGAAACTATACAACTGTGTTGACCTATACACTAAAATATGGTAATCTTCTAAGAAGAACAGTGTATGAAGTGCCAGTGGTTTGTACTGTAATCTCCAGAAATAATCTCTTTGAAGAGTCTTTTTGGTTACCTATAACTTGGAATGAATAAAGAATCAAATGGTGTTAGGTAGGGCAATGAGCTGGGGAAATAACTGCTATGGAGTGCAGCAGAACATAGTAGATGCACAAAGATAAGTGTATGTGAACAATGGAACAGCCTGAAATGGAGCTATGTCACTCAAAATAAAGACCCCTTTAACTTTCACTGCTTTGTGATAAAAGTCACTGTTATGACTGGCAGCAGGGGATGGTTCTTCTCACCAACAGTGTTAAATTAAAAACATATGCAAGGAGAGGAATCTGTCCTAGCTGAATTTGTTGCCGGGCTTTTTTCAGCAATTTATTGAACATCAAACTGCTTTTCACTAGACATGGCATAAAGAGGCAATATTATAACATACAGCCCTAATGTACAACCCCTGCATGTCACTGAAACATGTAAGCTGAAGTTTTTATGGTAGTCCTAACATAAGAGGTGCTGTATGATTATACATAATACAACCTCATGCATACCTATATTACAGGGATCCCAAGACTGCTATTAAGAAATAACCTCACCCACTCATTCCCATGCTGCACACACTACATGTTGTAAGAATGTTGTGTGCATTTGTTTTGCATGTGCTTAGGCTTTTTCTCACGTTCTCTGTTCTGAGTGAGCATTCAGAATAGCATTACAGACAATTGAACATTTTTTGAGCACTCCTTGTGTACAGAGAAAGGGTAAATGGGCAGGGCTTTTTTTTTGCAGTGGCAGTTTCACGACCACTGTGGAGATGGCACAGGCATATCATAAGCCACTTAGGTCTAAATCCTCCTGTGAACTTTGCTGATGCGCAGACTGCCATAGGCAAAAATGAACAGACATGCACCCATCTTCCAGACAGAATTTCATTTTGCACTCAAATCATAGAATCATAGGGCTGGAAGGGACCCCGAATGATCATGGGGTCCAGCCCCCTGCATGAGCAGGTACAGATTTAAAAACATTCAAGGAGCAATAGTTTACATACAATATACCCATCCATCCATCCTTACCCTACTGTCCGCAGTTACCTTTTCTAATTCTTGATCTTGACGATTCATCAGAGTTTTCCAGTGTTCATACAGTTCAACATCTTTGTTTTGGATGTCCTTCAAAGTCCCTTCTCTGAGCACCATACCATCCTTCATGGCTATGATCTAGGAAGGAGAACAGACAATAGAGCTACTCAGCAGCGTATCATAATCACTGTATTTGGGGTTCTGCAACATATCTTTACATCAGCTGGGTCAAGCTTGCCACTGGGCTAATTTCTGTGTTGACACTATTTTAGGGCTGTACAACAGCTGGGGGCTGCCCACCCCACAGGCCACACCAACATGGACCACAGGCCCCCAAGTCACATAGTACTTGGATGTCCAACAGCAACAGGCGGCTCCTGCTCCCCTGCTCCAGCATGCACTTGAAACCCCCTTCATCTTACCACAGTGAATGTCTGTGCAGGTGCCTCCCAAGTTGCAATGACCCTGTATGCATGCCCCCTCAGTGCTATACTCCATGACCCCAGTCTTACCCTGAGCTCATACCACCCCTTGAGGGAGGCACAGAACACAGAAATTGGTGGAAGGACTGGGAGCTCAGAGACTCTAGCTGCTATGCAGCCAGAGCAACAGGGAGAGTGGCAGGGGCTTGAGGACTTTAACTTAATCTTTCATGGGCAGCATGTGGCCTGTGGGTCACCAGTTGGACTGCTCTGTCCTATTCAAATTCAGCATATGTTATTCAATTTCTTTTTAATGTTACTTTGGCAATACACATTTTACAATGAAACTATTACAGGCAATAATAATTTGTAGTCATACTTGTTCTGTTCTTCCAAGGACACAATAGATAAGGATGACAATTATAATTAATTTACATTTATATAATACCTTTTAATCGAAGATTCTAAGCACCTCCAATCAGTTTACAAGTTATGGATTGATTCCTTACCCCATGAAATGGAAGTAAAGTATAAGCAAAATACTCCTATTTTGGTAACCCATGTCACCTACCTTTGTGGACAGATTAGGTGGAAGGTAGAATCTGGGGAAGTGCACACTACAAGGACAGGTTCCTGGCAGGACTGTCATTTAAAAACTAGGGGCCTTTGTACACACAACAAAATTCACCTTTAAAGTGGCTTAAATGCCCTTTTGCATGGCTTTAATGGTGTTATTTACACACATGGCAGAATATTCCACTTAAATGGTGTTGCTATTTACATGCTCAGTGGCGTATTCTGCTTAAATGACTTAGTAATTTAGCAAGGTAAAACCCCTCCGAGGCGTTTTAGTTTGCTAGCTAACAAAGTGCAATGGTGCATGGGGCACTGGAAGTCGACGTGCTTGGGGAAGCTTGGGCTTGGCGGACTTCCAGTGCCCCATGCATTATCCCTACCACCTTCTCTTGCTGCCAGCACATCCATCCACCCTCCTGCCACCTTGCCACAGGGGCAAGCCAACTGTTCCTGGGCAGTCCCAGGCAATGGGGATGGTGCACAGAGTGCTGGAGCTTACCTGCCTCTCTCGCAGTTAGGGGATGAGCTGCCGGCAGGCCGAGCAGTCCCTGAGCTGCGGGGGACCCCAGTGCTTCCCTTTGTGGTGGCAGTGCCCCCCAGGTGTCACCTGCCCACTGGCACCTTGCCCGGGTGGTCCTGGGGGGCGCCACCACTGTGGAGGGAGGCATTGGGCCCCATGCAGCTCAGGCAGGTAGGCAGACTCTGGGGGGAGAAAAAAAATCAGGCTCCTTGCCACTTTCCTCCCCCCTCACTCAAGCCTTCCTGCACGAGCTGCCACGGTCTCACAGCCCCTGACCTGCACAGGGCCCAGTGCTTTCCTGCATGGTGGCGGCGCCCCCTGGGACCACCCAGGCTGGGCGCTAGCGGGCAGATGCCAGCCCTGGGAGCCACTGCCATTGTGGAGTGGCACCGGGCCCCGTGCAGCTCAGGAACCTCTCAGCCTGCTAGCAGCTTACCCTCCCCAACACCGCAGGAGAGGCAGGTAGGCTGGAGGCATAAAAAAAAGAGGATCAGGCCCCCTCACCTTTGTACACATGATGGGGATTTAATTCTCCCTAAACTGAAATGGTGAAAACCGTGGGCTTTAAAAACTCACCATTTCAATTTAGGGAGAATTAAACCCCCACTGCATGTACAAGCACCCTAGGATCTGCCTTCCATTTTATACCTACCAGGGCCCATGGAAGTTATTGCAACCCTGATGATTTGAAAAAATGACAAGTAGGAAACCAGAATGAAGACAGCTCCCCTCTTACCCAGTCAGCATGTGGCAGATATTGTAATTTGTGCGTCACCAGAACAAGTGTTCTTTTGTCTTCTTGGAGGAATTTCAAGATACCTTCCTGCATCAAATGATCACTTAAGTGAATGTCCAGTGCAGAGAAGGGGTCATCCTGTGAACAAATAAAAAAAAATAGGAGCAGAGGGTTATGAACTAGCATTTGCTTGCTTATTTTTTTAAATACCTGACCCAATGTAAAAGAGTCAACAGCTCTTACTGAAGTGCCATCCATCTTACTAATTTACATGTGTTAGTTACGGGTAAACTAAGAAACAATAAGATAAAAGCTATTGCTTTTGGACCTGTGGAATTAACTCAGATTTCCCTTATGATTTTTTTATGTTTTGCTTTTGATTCATAAGTCAGTTGAGCACTAGTCTCAGATGGACAGACATAGAAACTACGGGTGTGCGAAGCTTCGGTTGCCGATTCAATTTGGAGAAGATTCGGCCTGATTCAGAGGCCAAATCACCAAAACCAAACTGAATTGGGAGACCAAAAAAACCCTCTGAATCAATTTGGAAAAGATTCAGAAAAAGATTTGGAGATTCAGAAGATAGTTTTTTTGGGGAACAGAAACCGAGAAGAGGGAGGGGGATCGGGAGGGGAAAGACTGACATCTGTAGCTGGCCAGTGACTGTGATCTTTCCCTGAGTTCCCTTCCAATCACAGTGCTCTGGGGGAAGGACACAGAAACAGCACATAAGCCTCTATCTGCAGCTTTTCTGTCCCTTTGTGATCTGTCTCTGCCTGAGCAACAGGAGATCCCCCTGTTACAGGCTATCATCCCTGCTGGTTTCACCCTGCAGTGCTTTAACGCACACACAAAGTCACACATCACGAGTTTTCCTTGTCAGCAACTTGAGGTGCAGTTTCCCAGAAACCCCTTCACCTATCTCCTTGAAACTTGACAGGCCTCATGCCCTCAGAAGGGGCTACCATCCCTGCTGTTTTCATCCAAATCTGCCTCAACACACACAACACGAGTTTTGCTTTCAGCAGTTTGAGGTGCAGTTTCCCAGAAACCCCTGCACCTATCTCCTTGAAACTTACTATGCATCATTCCCTAAGAAGGAACTATTGTCCCTGCTGTTTTCATCCAAATCTGCCAAAATATGATAAAGTTATAGGTATTTTAGTGATTTCCCATTATAGACTATGGCTGAATCTCCGAATCAGCACCAACCCTTCTGAGGCCAATTTGGCCAAATCAGTTCGGGACAATCCAAATCTCAGAATCAAACCATTGACCCCCACATTGGCCAACTCTGAATCAAATACTTCCCTATTCACACAGGCCTAACAGAAACAAGCGAAGGACTGGAACTGTAAATCGCTTACCCATATCTGGGTAAGACTCAGGGCTAATCTAAATAAGTATCTGATGTCATCTGTTTTCTACATAACACATCCAGCAAAGTCTGTACCAATGGAAGCTTCCAGACCTACTAATATTGTGATTTTACTGAAAGGAAAGAATTATAAAGGTGAGGGACTAATTCAGATTTACAACAGAATCTCTTATCACAGATCTCAGTAGATACTTTATTCACCGCATATCTTACAGTAAAATAATTGAGGGTATTTTTATTTTAACACATCTTCTAAGAGTCCATCAGTTTATTTTGCATGGAAATCAAGCAGCCCTCATACAGATGATGACTTTCACAATGTGAATTGAATTTGGAGTAGTGAGACAGAAGTGAAAAGCTGCACATCTTTTTGCTAAATACTCAATCTATTCATTCCCTGCAGTAGGCTAAATTTATGTCCATACGCTTTAGGATGCTCCTTTAATTTCACTGGGATAAAACAGTTCAGTAGGACACTACTCAGTGCAAGGAAGAATATCTTAATCTGTTCCAAACATTTGAAACTGAGATCCATAAGAGGCCTCTCCTTTGTAAAACTCCTTCTATGTTCTGGTACTTTCTCTGATCATTGCTCATTTGTTCTCTTTAATACTTGTGCATTCTGGATTGAAAAGTAGATTGTCAACTGAATACAGGTTCTTGTAGGAAATCTAATAATAAGGGACAATCATTTTGTTACTGAGTTTCCATATGTTATGTATTAAAAAATAAAAACAACTTACCAAGAAAACAATGTTGGTATTTTGATAGAGTGCTCGAGCTACACAGATTCTTTGCCGTTGGCCTCCACTTAAGTTAATGCCCTAATGAATAAAACAGATCATAAATACAAATCATTTGAATAAACAGAATGAATTGTGCATGGCATATGTATTGCCATTTTTAAAACCACCCAAAGGAATATCCCAATAAATATTCAAAGCAAGCACTGATAAAATGCTAGTCCTGTGGGTGAACAAAGTCACTGTATTATACCCTAAGAAAGAAACCTTAATTATTAATCCAATTTTGCATAAACTAATTATGAATATCCAGGAAATTATAAGTTCTTCTCCTGATACACTAGACCTTTCTTAGACAGTATAGTTCAAATGCTGCTGACATAAACTATGACAGCAAAATGTGTACAACTGTTATCAAAGTAGTCTTTCATATAGAAAGGGGTGACCTAAAAAATAACAAATGTAGAAGATTTAAAAAAATTAATTTAAAATAGAAACACTCCTATGATTCAATTTTAAGGTATTTTATAGGGAAACATTTCCCCATTATTTTAATAATACGTAAACTTACAGTGTTACTAAAAATACTGCAAAATGTTATTGCAACTCATATGGACATCCATAAACTAGGTTAAATGTCTGTCCAAAACCCTAATAGCAGAGAAGCCACAGAAGCACAGAACTGAATACTGGCTACTGCCTGTGTTTTTTGCAGTGTCCCCAGATCGAACTCTGTGGACATGTTCCCATGAGAGGGAATGTGCATTTTCCCAGGGACAAACATGTGCCACAGCTAGCTGTCCCTGGGGAATGCCCCTGCATGCATGCTTTGGTATGCAGCAAGTTACCTCAGATGGGGTAGGGGAGGCTGGGGCCAGCACCTGGGCTGGCCCCAGCAGCCTTACCTTGGGCCCTGGGAGCAACCCAAGGCTGCAGCAGTGGCGATCCAAGCATGTGGAGCTTGGCTAGCACTGGAGGGTGGTTCTGGTTGGTCAGGCTCCAGTTTTGGGAAGTACACACTACTTCCATGTGCACCACCCACCTTTTTCTGTCTTGTTCTTTTCTGACAGCAGGATCCCATTGTGTCAAAAAAACCTGCTGCACTGCTAATTAGTAGTGCAGTGAATGCATGCATGTGCTGCACATGTGGTTTGCGGTGTTGCAGATGGGTTTGCAGATACCCAAGCAAGCTAGTTTAAACCTGGCACAGGTATATTCTAACAAGCTGCAATCACACCTTCAGATTTTAGTGAAAATATACTGATGAGAGTTTAGAAGTAAAACTCCTCAGGTTTGAGGTCAGTGCTATAGCTCTTTACTTTTGTCTATGCCACTAAGTAAATATAGACACAGGGCTCAATTCTTATTTGCACCAAGATCACCTTTGTCCATTCTAGTAGTGTCAGAGGGTTATATTTACACCCATTTTAAAACCTCTTTACTCTGCCAGAGTGATGTAAAGTGCCTTCATTGTAAATGAGAATCAGGTGTACAGCTTACAGTGAACATAGTGGAATTACTGCAGGGATAAATGTCTTCATTGTTTTTAGTAAGTCTGTGCATTATTAGTGTCCTAACTGGCTTAATTTTCCCTGCTGCATGATAAAAAGGAATGCAGTAATTCCATGGTACTTTACAGAAAAATTTAATGCACAGGGATGGATTCAGATCTCAGCAGCCAAGAGAATTATGCACATTTGCATGCAAGTAACTACATGATTTTAGACCAAGGTCTCCGCTTTGGTGATCACGAGAGGACTGACTAGTATCATAAAAAGTGGAATTAGTAGGTTGCTAAATATCATGAGTACTGATGAAAATACTAATAAATGCAGAATAACTATAACAATCACTACAGAAATAAAACTACTACTAACATTTACCAGGCTTTGCAGCCCAGTGCAAACCAGAAATGTGACATTAAAGAGTGCCTTCTTATTACATAGACCAAACTGTCATAAAAACTTTCTTTACCCTTTCTCCAATTTCTGTCTGATCACCAAATGGTAACAAGTCAATGTCAGGTTGTAGAGAGCAGGCATCTGTAACAGTTTTGTATCTGTAAAAAGAATGTCAGCTCAAGACTATTATTAATTATAGAAGGTAACCAGTCAAGAAAACAAAAACATTCACTCAAGATTCAAACTGACTCTCTTATAGAGGTTCAAAAGAATTTGGATAACTTTAAAATGATTTTTGTGAGGACTGTACAAAACAGTATCTTTATTAGTGTTATTTTTTTACTGGACCTATTTTCTTGTGATCTAAAAACTACCATTAGTGGGTGTGTCTACATGATCTGTGTGGTAGATTAATCTACTGCACAGTAAAGCAACACCATTTACATGAGTGCATCATTTACCACACAGTAAATCAGTCTACTGTGCAATTAGCTACCTAAACTAACTGCAGAGTAGCGCATGTGTAAATGCCAAGCAGCGTTGGGACACAGTAGCTCTCTGCCTCCCCCAAGTCCTGGTGCTGTTCAGCTCCCAGCCAGAGCAGCCCCACAAAGGGTTTCCCCATGAAGACTGGAGCTGGCTGGGAGCTGTCCCACTTTTTTGGCAGCTCCCAGCCACCTCTAGGATGCTTGTGGAAACCCCTGACCAGCCTAGAGCTGGCTGGGAGCTGCTCAAGAAATGGGACAGCTCCCAGCCAGCCCCTGGATGCACTGGGAAGCCCTGCTAGTAGGCGTGTGCGAAACAGGCCGTATTCAATTCGAATTTGGATTTGGCCTGAATCGGGGACAGTGATTCATTTAATTGATTTGGATCACTGTTCCTGATTCCATTTGGCCAAATCTGAACCTGAAGATTCGATGCTGATTTGGAGAATCGGTGATTTGGTCACAGACACAGCTTTAAATGTTTTTTCTACATACCTCAAGGTACCAGGCACAGCTCATGAATGCTGCGATGGTGGGACAGATGAAGCGTCCCACAGGAGCGTGGGGGCTCCCCTGCATGCTTGGCAGCAAACCCGGAAGTGGACTGGAATTACTTCTGGTCCACTTCTGGGTCTGCTGTCGAGCACACAGGGCCCCCTCCTATGCCCCTCTGGCTCATCAATCAGCCGTGGGGGGACCCTGGGTGCCCCCCCCCAGACCCAGAAGGCACCAGTCGCTAAGGCAGGGGGCCCCACAGTGCGCTCCCCTGTGGACCCCAAAGTGGATAGGAAGTGCTTGTGGTCCACTTCTGGGCCAGCTGCTGAGCATGCTGGGGAGCCCCCTGTGCTCCTGTGGGACGCTCCATCCTCCCCACCATCTCAGCATTCACGAACCGCCTGCTACCTTGAGATATGTAGAAAACAACATTTCAAGCTGTGTCTATATCAAAATTGCCGAATCTTTCCAAATCTCTCCAAATCGATTTGGAGGGTTCCAATTCGATTCGGAGAGATTAAAGGGTCTCCTGATTCGATTCAGATTTGGAGATTCAGCCACCGAATCAGGATGAATCTCCACCAAATCGAATCAGGGACAGAAGCTTCGCACAGCCCTACCCAGTGAGCACAGGACTTATCCCCATATGCAGGGGGCCAAGAGAGCTCTGCAGTGGCAGCTATCTCCCAGTCCCCTGCACATCAGGACCCCTCCCAATGTGCACGGGGCCAGGAGGCATCTGCCGCCACAGCCAACAGAGCTCTTCTGGTCCCATGTGCATGGGGACCGTCCCATGCTCCCTGCCAGCCCCCAGGCTAGCACCTCAGGGGATCCTGAACCTCCATTAGTTGCTGCAGGGGGCCAGAGCAAGGTAGGAGTAGCCTTGTACTAGGCTGCTCCTGTTGGGAGCAGATTTGCACCCAACAGGGAGCATGTATAGATACACTCCCAGGGGAAGGCTTACTGCACAGTATTTTACTGCACAGTAAGCCTTTATAGCATTAATAGCACACGTAGACACACCCGGCGAGTACCATTTCTGCACCATTTAAATGAAGAGACCATCCAACCCTTTTAATTAATGCCTTGAGTAAATGTGCAGTAAGTTTCCATAATCATAATCCATAATCACTATTTCCCCTCTGGGTGCTTCTTCACTTGCTTTCACTTAGAAGTGCAAATAGCTAAATCAGGCAAAATCATTATCTGATCTGAATGGAAACAGGAAATCTTATAAGAGAACTTGTTGCCACACGATTCCCAGCTCTGTAGGAGGTAGTTAGGAATAATCTGATGATAAGCATCTGAGCTCTTTCTCAGCTAATGTCAATTAAATTAGCCTGATTAAAAACCTCTATGAACCTGGCCCCTGAACTCCTGGATGTATATCTGGAGTTTGAGATTTGCCCATCATGTCCTGTTCTTATGTGAATTGACACATCTTAGAAAAGCTTACACTGAGAGGAGTGGAATTTGTTTTTAATAGCTTAAAGTGAGTGCTGCACATAAAAAATTACTAACCTCCAGGAATTTGTTTTCCTAAAATCAAGTCACTTTTTCCACTGTATTTCTTAGCTGACTTCTTAAATTAACATAGGCAACAGCAGGCATGATAGAACCAGAACATCTCAGTTTTGATATTCAGTTCCTTTGCATTTCCAATTAGAGACGTATATCACTGGCTTAAGGTAGGCACACTAAAGGCAAGCCTGTCTTGAGCCCACTTCCATTGATTTAAGTGGTGGTTTTAGAATGTGATTCTCTAATATCCATTGGACTAGAAAAGAATCAAGGCATGAATAATTGCTAGGTCCTCTGCTCCCAGAGTCACATGATGACCCTGGACTCTCACCCTGAATTAGAAAACTAGACAATATGTTTCTAGTCTCCACATGTAACAGGGATGCAGAGGTGCCTGAGACAGTATGTAGCCAAGGGCAGAATGAGCACCAGCCACTAGAAAGCCTATGGAATGAACCTTGCCCTTAGGCTTCATAGGACCCAGAGAGTGGTGGTCAATGGAAGCCAACTGTCTTAGTGCGCTGTGACCAGTGTAGTCCCCCAAGGCTCTGTCCTAGGGCCTATCCTATTTAACATCTTCATCAATGATGTCAACACTGGTGTCAGAAGCGGACTGGCCAAGTTTGCTGATGACACCAAACTCTGGGGTAAAGCATTCACACCTGAGGACAGGAGGGTGATCCAGGCGGATCTTGACAGGTTCAAGAAATGGGTGGATGAGAACCTGATGGTGTTCAACACCAAAAAATGCAAGGTTCTCCACGTTGGGAGGAAAAACCTGCAACATGCTTACGGGGTCGGCAGTTAGCACTACAGATGAAAGGGACTTGGGGGTCATGATTGACCACAAGATGAACATGAGCCTTCAGTGTGATGCTGCGGCTAGTAAAGCGAGCAAAACACTGGCTTGCATCCATAGGTGCTTCTCAAGTAAATCCCGGGATGTCATTCTCCCCTTGTACTCAGCCTTACTGAGGCCACAGCTGGAGTACTGCGTCCAGTTTTGGGCTCCGCAATTCAAAAAGGATGTGGAGAAGCTTGACAGGGTGCAGAGAAGAGCCACGCGCATGATAAGAGGTCAGGAAAACAGACCTTATGATGAGAGGCTGAGAGCAATGGGGCTCTTCAGCCTGGAAAAGCACAGGCTCAGGGGTGATCTGGTGGCCACCTATAAATTTATCAGGGGTGCTCATGAGGATCTGGGGGAATGTCTGTTCACCAGAGTGCCCCAAGGGATGAAAAGATCAAATGGTCACAAACTCTGCCACGACGGATTCAGGCTGGACATAAGAAAAAACTTCTTCACTGTCCAAGACCCTAAGATTTGGAATAGACTGCTGCCGGAGGCGGTTCAAGCACCCACTCTGAACGCCTTCAAAACACATTTGGATGCTTATCTTGCTGGGACCCTATGATCCCTGCTGACTTTCTCCCCTGGGGCAGCGGGCTGGACTCAATGATCCTCCGGGGTCCCTTCCAGCCCAAATGTCTATGAAATCTATGAAAAGAAATCTATGAAATTTACATAGAAATTGCTAATTACCTCTGTTTGTTAAAAGGGCTCCCACAGGTAATGTTCTCTTCCACTGTAGCATTCAATAGCCATGGCTTCTGTGCTGCATAAGCCACAGAGTATCTGTTTCGACTGAAAAAATGAGAGCACCAGTGAATGAGATCAGCCTGACACTTCTTAGAATTGAGTTAACAGTATGCATTAAAATGTAGGCAATGGAAAGGCACATAAAGCAACCATGATAAAAATAAGGGGAGAAGCTTTAAATGAGAAGGTTACAGCACCCTCTCTCCGCCTTGAGGTTAAAGGTTTTCATTCTAGGTTGTGTTACTTCCACACATGCTTTAAATGGGCTGTTACTTAGCCAGACTTGATATATGCAATTGGGGACCAAAAACACATTATAAATGTCTAAAACTACCATTCTGTCAATCCTGAACATAAATTTTAAAATACAGAAGCATATCAGCTTGGGTTCTTTTATTTTCTGCGGTCAAAATCATCTACTTATTAAACAACATTAAAAATTGAGATTATCAGTCCATTTGCCTTGCTGGCTTTCAGTGTTCATAGGTTATGTTAAACTGCTAAGTGCTTGCAATACATTTTTAGTAGAGCTCTTTCTCTTATATGTAATTCCATATTAACACCTCAATGGACTGACATGGTACAGTAAAGTAAGATAATTGTGTACTAATTTGGATAATAGCATTATGGTCTTTCAAGTAAGTATCATGCATACTTTGAAAGTACCTGCATGTACAACAATGTCTAAATCACACATGCATGACTGCTGTGCCCTTTACTCATGCTGTTTAGCTTATGCATTGCTGCCAATAAGATCATACAGTATCAAACATTTTTCTGAGACTTCTTCACTGCTTGAACAAGAAGGCGTGAATTACAGATGCACTGTTAGTCTGGAATCTAATTTCTCAATCTATGTTGCTTCAAATAAGATAATTTACATTATTTTTAATGTTTGAATCCTTTCTATGGGAAGTTTCCATGTTTTGTGAGACAGGGTGCTAAGGTATTGGAAACAGTGGTTAGAAGCATTCAGCATTATCCCATAACTTCTTGTGTTTAGGGATTTAGAAGGCACCAATATGTTAATATATCTCCTTAGATTGTCAGGTATCAGATAATGTAGTGGTTCCCAATTACAGTTATGTGCATACTACTGATGTAGTACTTTTGCCATTTTGTGAAAGGTATTTTTGGCTTCCTTACCTTCCTTCAAGACCTGTTTTTTCCCCACTGAAGTCAATGGCACAGTAAGTAACTGACTTCAACAAAAGCAAAATTAAGCTATCTTCCACATGCCATCACTATCCACCCTGCTTTCACTGTGTGTGCTCTAATACAGGAGTGAAACTAAAGATTTGGAACAGCATAAAATCCATTTTTGATTACAACAAATGGGAGAATGGAGGCATTACAGCCTGACATCCATAACCCAGATCCTCCAGGATGCTGGGTGCCCTAAGCTCTCAGCACTGCCAGTGGGAGTTGAGAACACTTAATAATATGGGGGAAAATGCTTTGCACTCCTCATGCTCAAGCTTTTAAACTGACAGAGAAGCAAAATCCCCTGTTCAGATTGGGAACCACTGCATTTAGTCAGATAGTCCTTTAGCAGGTGATTATCTACATGGTAAGAAGACAAAGATATGACTGAAGAATACAAAGATGGAGGTTCAGGCAGATTCTGAGGAAGCATATAAGTCAGATCAAATACACTGAAAATGGAAATAATACCTTCTGGGTGCTTCCAAAGAAGGTTCATTTTCATTTACACTGTAAGTTATGGTAAATGAAGTTTAGTATTCAGGAAATAGACAGCAACTTTATGTGTAAAATTCATCTATAGGGAAAATGGGTATGGTTCATATTTAAACATCTATATCCCTATATCAATTTGCCTTTTAAAGAGAAAATTGTGCAAGTATAATTATTGATATGTACAAAGAAATCGTGGCTCTGCTGTTTTTCGTTACCACATACCTGTACTGTCAGCAAACTGAACTAGCAAAGTTACAGTGCAGTTTGAAAATTACTTTAAAAATAACCAGGGCAGTTTAATACCTACTGAAGTAAGGTACCAGTAATACTTGAGCATATATAAGTTCGGCAGGCACTGTGCATGTTCTCCCACATAGTTCTGTCAATGTACTGTAGACTAATTTGAATTCTAACCCTGAGTTATGCCATATGATACTTTGAACAGGGTTCTGGGATATGCTTAAGTGGGTTCTGACTTGAAATCACTCAACTCATTTTCAATGGTCAACCAGGAAAGGTTTTCCATGCTGATCACTAGAAATAAAATGCTGTATCATCACCACCACGTAGCCCTGCCCCTCATCCCAAATTCATCAAGGAACATTTTTATACAACACATTTTCAATGGCATGCAATGGCAAGCATGATATATATAACATCATAGCTTTCTCTTTTTATTATCAGAGTTAACAGGATTGCTGTTATAGGATTCTAGTCAAAGGAAGCCTGGTGCTTGTTACCAAGAATGGTGATGCATCCCTGCAAGCTTCAATAGCTTGGAAACCTAAAAGAGGAAGGTTATGCTAGGTAAATGGAAACAGATATTAGGAGGGATAAAACCAGCATTATTTAATTCATTGAATAAAAAAAGCCCATGAGTGTATGGCATAGAAGTTGGATCTTCAGAATGAAATACTGTATGGCTGAGATCTGAATGTCAGCCTGTCTGCCAGGAGAGAATCATCAGTAGCTGCAGAAGATCCACCTGCAAAGGGTATAGACTTCTGACAGTAGAGCCCTGCTAATGCAAGATTCATATATTTAGCATTTTCCTAGAACTGGGATGTGCTGGATCTGCTCTTCCATATAAAGTAACTGATGGCTTCAATAATTCTTATCTTGAGAGGTGAGTAATGTTGTGTTTTGCTAAAACACCCCACTCTCTCCTTTTTTTTCATTTTCTTTGATGTATGAGCATCACAGATTCTACCTCAGGTAGGATATTGTTTAACCAGAATCAGCACTTTATTATCAGAAGCTTCCTATCTTTTTAACTATGGAAAGATATTCCAAAAGAGGAAGAGATGGAGGGATTTGAGATAGAAATGTGGTAGAAATTAGCCCAAGCTAAAGGGACAAAAAGTACTGAAGTTCCAAAGATTTCCATTTAAAAGGCTCTATTTGGATGCAGCATTTTATAAAACTGTGCCTAATAGGTTTATGCATTTAAATTTGTTTGTTTGCTTTTTACTTTTCACAGAAAAAAATATCTACATTTCTCCACAGTGGATTGTTCCCAGAAGACTTAAACTATGAAAAGCATTGGATTGATCAGATCAATCAGTTAATTTCTACATTTTGTACATTAGTTGTCAAGTGTACTCAAAATCAAGGTTTTTAGGGAAAGTCAAAAAGAGACTTAGATGAAAACTGGACTGCTTTCAATGTGTACAAGGCTGGAGCTTTACAGACACACTAACTTATCTCCAAGGACCTTGATACACATTGCACTTTGAGTCGTGTTAGTCCTCCCTCAAGTTTGGAGCAGCCACACCTTAAAATTAAAAACCTTCTCTGGCTGTCCCCAACCTGCACAGCTGTGACTTGCCACTAGAAGCCTGACTAGGAGCTCACTTGTTCCCCCTCTATCCCCATACACCCCACTCCTGGACCCATCCATGCTCTGCAACCTGGCTAGCTGGCATGTGCTCTGCAGGCTGTTTGTATGGGGTTGCACTCCTGGGGGTAGGAAGGTCACACCCCTGGGTGTGAGAGGGGGGGTTGGCTTAGTGCCAGAACTGCACCGTGGGTAGCAGAGTTCAGGGGATGGAAAGTTTGTCCACACATAACCAGAGGGTGGGGGAACGGACATTGCATCCTGGCTCATCTGTAGGGAGTGGCCACACATTAATGGAACAGGAGCTGGGTAACAGAGATCAGAGATAAACCTGCCCTGGAGTGGCATAACTTTAAGCTGCCTAAAGTGTGCTTCAGACTAGTTTTAGGTGTTAATGTGTGGACAATCCAGGAGTTAAGAGCTCCAGGAGCCACCTAAAATTAATGTGTAACAAGGCCCTAATTCTAACCACTTATTCCTCCTACTATAAAATGAATGCAGAGGACAAATCAAGACCAAATCTCTCAATTCCAGCTAAATTGTGAGTTTGAGCATTTTCCTTCTAATGTGCAGGGCCCTTAGGCCAAAGACATTCCAGGAATCAGTGAGGATCTCAGCCAGTCTCCTCACCCAGCCATCTCAGTGTGCACAGTTTTTGTAATTATGTGACATTGGCTCCTGGCCTTGGCTAGCTACCTATTTATATATGTTTACCACACACCAGTGTGTTATCTAAATTTCTGTGGGAGCAACACTGTGTTATGTAGCTGTACATATTCATAATTACAGCTGGTAGTGCTCCACCTATGACGTGTGTTTCCAGCCAGAAAGTATAGCAGCAGTTGACACTACCTAGTAACACTAGGTTTCCGTCATCTCCAGCAGTCTGAATGTGATGAAAACATGTTAGTAATGAAGTTAATCCATACATTAACAGCTTGTTTTAGTGAAGGCCTCATATAGGAAAATATACTGCAACTCCTTTCTCTAAGGAAGAATTTCATCCCTGGCAACTTCTCACTAATCGGAATTGTACAAGTTTATCCTATGGCAGATTTAGGCCCCAAAAGGGCAAAATTATCCCCTTCCTGTACCAGCATAAAGCTAAATGAATTACTGCAGATGTACACCAGTGTAACTGAGGACCAAAACTGGACCAATAATACTTTACCTACATTACTATGTCTGACACTGCTGGGGATTTTACCCTGCCTAAATCTAATCCCCTTGTCCACCACTTGATCAGCAAATATATTATCTCATGCATGCAGAATCACATGGAAAGGGAATTAAGAAAGTAATTAGAACCTTTATTATGACTTTGCAAAATACAGCAACAGGATTCATTTAATTAATACCTGAGATGTCCTTCTGCATTCACCTCTCTTTCAGGCAGTCTGAAATTATCAGCAAAACAACTGTGTTTGTGTCAGCTTTACCAAAGTATTGAGTGCAATGTACAAAGTGGTGAGTCAGTAAGGCCTTAGATAGTTCATAATGGCTGAGTTACATATTTTGTTATGTGTCAACTGTAAGTCCACAAAGAGAATAGTTTTAATGTTACTCCTAAAAGCTGTGAGGATTGAATATTGCTATTCAGAGTATCATGGAAAATATATTTTACAAGCAACCAGAGTGACAAATGTTTGAAAGTCACTGATCACATAATGTTCTCATGTACCCTTTGGCAAAACATGTTTGTGATTTTTCATCCTTCTTTATTGCTGTTTCAACAATTACAGTTCTTTGAGATACTCACAATTTAAAGGGCCCAAGACACAAGCTGAATATACGCAACTTAAACCAAAGCCAGTGCAAGTGCCCCAAAAAAGAAATATCAGCTGCTTTAAATTTGCTAGGGGTAGTTTTGGGGAAGCATTATTATAGAACCTTTTTTGATACTGGTAAGAATTACTACTCTTAGGGTGCATCTACAGGTTGCCCTATGGCGATGTTGTTACTGCACCATGCTTCAGTACTTCCTTTTGAAAGTATTAAAGCATGGCGCAGTAACTGCCCATACTGTGCCATATGCACAGCATACAATTATTTTTAGCAGCTGCTTCACCGTAGTGGTGCGCTATAATGGGGGATTATTAGTGCTGCTATGGCAAAGTAGCTGCTGGTTACATGTAGACACCTGTGGATGCTATGTCATACTAGCATCACGTGTAGATGCACCATTACAGTATGATTTCACTTTGCTGTCTGGAGATTCGTGTGTGCTTGAATGTTTGTAAGATTAATTTTCTGAAGATAATTATTGAAACTAAGTACGGAAAGCCTTCTCTTTATATATTGATCCTTCAAAATATGTACGGAAAGGAATGACTTATCTCAAAGTCAATATCTGGTTTAAATAGTGTAATTAATTGTGATAAGCATTATTACTTTAGGTCAATGTATTACTGTTTACACCCAATTCTCTATTCAGACCTACTAAAGTTACTGTTGCATCGGCTCCAAGTTTACCTATGGTCCCAACGAGATTATTTGTTTTAGAATAGCACCCAGTGAAACATGGCTGGGGAACACAAAATTGCCACATACACTGTACACAATAAAGACAGGAAAAGGAAAATCATTAAACTTTAAAAACTGCTGCAAAGAAAAAGGGGAAAATAGATAAATATCTGAAGAATTGGGCATACCATTTGGAACAGTGTGATGAAATTCATCAACCTTCACTACACAAAATTCAAAGAGATGAGCTGGGAGTCTTAGACTCAGGCAAACAGAATCAATCTCCCAGATCACAGAGCAAGTATTAGGATTGCAGCACATTCCCAGCCCTGCCCTCGCCTCCTTCGCCTACTACAGCTGCTGTTCCAAGCTGTGGCTGGAATATAGTGCTGCTCAACTGAACCCCCCAGTACAAGGGTTCTCATTTATTAGATCTGCATATGTGTGGATCCAATGGCCACCACCCATGGGCACCACTGTCTTCAACCATAGCACCACTGCTGCACTGAGCATAAGCAGGCCTCATCCGACTTCCACAGATGTCAACATTAAATATTTGACAGACTTCAACAGGTACAGGCTTGGGTCATTTTCAGTCCAACCTCTCACTGGGCTTTTCTTTATTAGCAGCACCATCTTTAAACTGGAAAGAGGATTTTTCATTTATACTGGTACCTGACACGTGTCACACTACAAATTAACATTGCTGAAACTTTGATGTGTCCTCTCTTTATTGTTACCCACAGCACAATCATGTAAAACAATGCTGGTCAGCCTAATTACAATTAGACAAGAATCCAAAACTAGCATGCAGTTTTGTCCTTTATATTTGTTAAATATTCTATTTATTTTCTCTATTTTTATAGGGGATGGAGGAATTTCACAACCATTTTCACAGGCTTCAATAACATAGCAGTATAGGGTTTGCAACACATCATATGAGTATAATGGTCACAGAAGGAATGCTCAAGGAATAAAGAATACATGCATGTTGTAAAATGGTGGCTCTCCTAAAGACAATGGCAAAAATCCCATCATGGAACCACTGTTTCATCCCTGATGCTTTAAACTGTGCCTCATAACACATATTTGACACGTAGATGGGTATATCTTTCCAATTCAGGTCATAAACTAAGATTGGTATGCTGGAGACTGACCACTCAGCTGGTTTCAACTGTTTTTAGATTCCCTTACAGTTCTTTCCTCAACAATCTCACTATTACATCTCCTACCCTGCCACAAAGAAAATATTATCAGCTGCAACACAAAGGATCTGAGGTAAATGTGCTGGTGACACTTTATAGGGAATATTTTGGCAGGTGGAACCAGATGATGAGCCAACACATTTTGCACTGTTCATTATGAAGCCCCATTCAGGTCATCTTAGAATAGAACAGTTAGAAGCTGTGGAAAACATACTTGCTCCAGTGAACTTTTCCCTCCAGAGTCTGCATCTCTCCAAGTATAGCAAGGAGAAGTGAAGATTTGCCACAGCCCACCTGACCCACAATCATTGTCATCTGACCTGTAATGATAAAAGAAATAATAATTAATACATAATGAAAATGAAAACCAGAAAAGATTACCAAATGATCAAGGCCTAATTCACTAAGCATTTAAAAAACATGGTTATACTTGTTGCTACCCAATATGCTTTTGTGAATATGAAGTTCTACATGTTTCCAGTTAATTTTTAAGGAATGGATACAGGCATACAGTATCTTCCATAAGGTGAATATATTTTTATGTTATATGCTGTATGTGTGTTAATGACATGTAGTATGACATAATTCCCCTGCATATTCCTATTCTTGCAGTGCAGGAATGTCTAACTTTAAAAGTCACATGTGGCTGCATTTTGGGGGTTGTTTGCAGTTACTTAGGCTGAAGTTACCCATTACTATTTCGACAATACTAATAGCACTTAAAATATGAGCATCTGCATGTTAAAGCCTGTTAATTCATGAAATGCCCTCTGAGGGCGCATCCAGACGAGCATGCACATGTGTCTTGCAGCATCTCAAACCCCTTTGAGACACTGCAAGACACACATGTGGGAACAAAAAAAATGTTCCCTGTGCTGAATATTTGCAGCCTGGAGACAAAATTAGACCCCTGGATATCCAGGGATTAAAAAAAAATGCACCGTGGAACAGCAGGGCAAGGCACTGGTCAGGACTGTGCCTGGAGGCAACCCAGGCATCACTCCTCCAAGAGAGATGCTCTGATTTCTCGACAGAGTGTCTCTGTGGTGCTTCTGTTGCCCCCAGTGCTGTCAAGGGTAAGTTAGGGACATGGGTTGGGAGGGCGTTATGGGTAGGGGTGGGCATGGATGGGTGTGAGGAGTAGCAGGAGGATGTCAGGGGCCATGGGGAATGGCGGAGGGATGTCAGGGGGTGTCAGGAGTGGAGGGAGTTTTCAGGGGCTATGGACAGTGGCAGGGGGATGTTGGAGAGCGGAGGGGGATGTCAGGGGGGGTGTCAAGAGTGGAGGGGGTTGGTGGACACCATGGGGAGTGGAGGAGAATGTCAGGGGGTGTGGGGAGCAGTGGGGGGGATGTGCCATATGTGGATGGGTTCGTGGAGGGGCTGGAGCAGGGGCTGACACACACCTGCCCCTCCACCTGGCTCCTGCAGCTCTGGTTGGCAGGATGCATTTTCCATGAGGCTCAGGTGTGCCTGAGCCTCCTGGAAAAACATGCCCCACTGGCCCGACACAGTCTGCTCCAGCCCGGGCCAGGCTGTGCAGCTAGCGTATGTTTGCACAGGAGCTGCACCTCCTGCAGCCATGCGTCCCGCTCCAGTGCAAAGCCGGGCTAGTGAGCCGCACCAGGTCAGGTCCTGCACAGCCACCAGACGCAGGACCTGGCGCAGCATGCAGGGACAGCACACTGAGCAAAGCCATGTCCTGCCAGTACTGGGGTGTCTCACACTGCCAGGCAAGGCTGATTCCATGGCAGCAGGACCCAGTGCGGGATGCGGTCCACGTGATTGGTGCTGGCCCCCAGGTGATGCTGGCAAATGACGCCGGTCCCCAACCAGTGGCACACAGGAAGTACTGGCTCTGAGCTGCTTGGGGCTGCACTGTGGGAGGGCTGGCAGCAGCAGGCTCTGAGCACCCCTCTCCTGCTGCTGTTGGAGGGGGACAATTGTGGGCCCTGTGCGGGGAGGCTGTGGCCCTGCACAGTGCCTGGGATCCTGCCGGGGGGGCTGTTGCCCTACAGGGGGGAGCTGGGGCCCTGCAGGGGGTGCAGTCCATGTGCTGTGTGGGGGGGCTGTATCCTGTGGGGGCCAAGGGACCCACCCCTCCTGAGCAGCCCCCCCCCACTAGGGCC
>NW_017729022.1:97261967-97269218 GCF_001723915.1 Gavialis gangeticus | reverse complement strand
CCCCCACACCCACAGTCCCCCTGCAGCCCCCCACACCTACCCACATTCCTCCACATCCCTCTACACCCACCCACCTTCTCCCACACCCCTTCCCACCCACCTCCTGCAAACCCCACATCCTCCTATTACACACCCATCATGTGAAAAGAAAACCAAAAGCACACATCGACACATACAGATATTTAGAATTGATTTTATTTTGATGACAGAGACACTGGTAGACTTCCAAACTGCTTCAACATTGTAAAGATATCAAGAAAGCAATGCCCAACTGATCTCTCTCTCTCTCTCTCACTCTCTCTCTCTCTCTCTCTATATATATGTATGTGTAGTGGTCTTTTATTCTAATTGTGGAAGAACATGGATTTTGGGCTATTTAAAAACATTTATTTGGGATGCTGCTGCAGCAGCCCAGCTGGCACAAGGGGTAGTGTCCCTAGATACCAATTGGCTGGGCCCCAGAAGCTCCTGAGAGCAAGTAGCCCTGAGCTGCTTACTAGGGCAGGATTTTATACTGATGGGGCCAGCACAGGGCAGCTTTTTATACTGCTGGGGCTCTAGCTCTTCCTGGCTGCAGCTCCAGAAGCCTGGCAGGGTTATTTTGCCCCAAGTGGCACAATTGCCCCACACCAAAATGCATGTCTGGGCACGTGCGCTGAGACAAAAAGCCCCAGTTCAAATTTGCGCTGCTTCTATTTGAGCTGCTGCAAGCCCATGTGCCTGCATGTGTGGACACACCCTGAGTGTCTCAAAGTTACACCACTTCAGGTAAGGGTGCTCTGGGCCATACTACCTAGCTCATGCTAGGGTAACTTCAGTTTGCTCCATGGAAGTAAAATGAACAATTTGCAGTCCTCCAGCATTCCAGGATGCACCACTCCCAGCTTTCCCCTCACCCAAAGCAGGGATAGAGGCCAGGTGTTATGGCTCTGGGCCATGTCCCTGCTCACCAGGCAAGTAAAAGTGGTGCAGGTAAAAAATAATATTAACCCTTAACATGCAACTGCTCAAAGTATGTTCTAAATTTTAACACTGCTTACCATTACACCAATATAGTAATATGCAACTTCACCCTTTCTGTGATCAGACTGTCCATTTTTCCCCCTCAGTTTTAGCCTTTTTTGTTCTGTCTTCTGTTTTAATGACATATGCTTTGGGCCAGTTGGGCAATATTGTTGTAAAACTGATATTTTTAAAATAGCAAAATAGTAAAATCTTAGTAAAATAGTAAAATCTTTCTATTAATAGTTAGTTCTTTAGAATTAAGATGGAGTTCCACAAAACATAATTTATGAACTTTTACATTCTGTCTTTCTATTTTTCTTTACACAAATCCCATCACAGTTATTTTTGTGCTTGTACCTACATGCACAAGAAATGGGAATTACAGCAAATGACAATGCAGCTTAGTACATTTAGCATTTAAAGTACACATTGATCCTACCTGTTGGGATTCTGATGTTTATATTGGATAATGTAGCTAAGCCACTCCCCCAAGAAAAGTATCCATTGCTGACCTACAAAATAATTTCATATATTAGAAGTGCAAATACTTGAAGAAATAAATTTGTTACCTGGTTTGTATTAAAAATGAGTCTAACAATGATAAGACATATTTAAGTATGGCACACTAAGTAAAAACAAGTTAAAAAGGGGAACAGAACAAATATTATAAATGAAATACGCAATATATTTACTATATATTATATATATATTATGAATTATTATACAGCATACAATATACTATATATCACATATATGACATATAGTATATGCTTTATATTATAAACAATATAATATATATAGTGAAATATACATAATAGTATAAGGTATATATATTTCATTTTCAATCTTTTCCTTTGTAAAATATGAAATGCCATTTTTAAAAGGACACATATAAGGAAAAACTCCTTGGCTTGATCATCTCTTTCACAGGAAAATCCTATGTCATTCTACCCAAGGAAGAGACTGAACCCCAGAAATGGTGTTCTCTGGTACTTACAGATGATAGGCAAGATATGAGTTCTCACCTAGGCAGAACTGTTCTACATAGGTAGAAGAAATGTTTTTCTACACTTAAGTAGAGTGGTAGTACAAGAGAGATCTAAGAAAAAGGAATTTATACTAATTACTCTAGACTTGACCATCTGGTTCTTATTCTTTCATAACACCATTGTAATTTGTTCACTGAGATGGAAAAATGGGTCATTTCAGGGAATTGATTTTCAGTAAATAGTTCTCATTCTACATTTGATGCCAAGTAATTTTAAGTACATAGTTATCCAATGGTCTTGTAGCTGATTTTTCAGTAGAAGATTTGCCTTTAAAAGGACTGAAGAATTGGAGCACTTTGGGATCAGTTTACTTCAGATCACGAGGCTCCAATCCTTGTAAATAATTAATTCATGAATTCAAGCCACCTTGATTGCAATATCATCAATCTCTAAGGAACGTGGCTGCCTCCTGGATGACTGCTCATAGCTCTCCAGCTGATATCTCAATGGCTGTTTCCTGTTGATGGCCTTGGGATGCTATATCACAAAATTAAGAATAAACAAATTGGAGTTCTTATAAGATGACAACACACATTTCCATTGAAACAAAATAGCTTGCCCTCTTCCTCTGATTAATTTGGATCAAAAAAAGAAAATGTGAATAGGAATGGGATATTTCAACATTTGTTATAATAGGGGCACAGTCCTGCGAATCTCCCTTCAGCATTTACTGAACAACCTCATCCACTAAAACAATAGATATCTTTTTACAACTCTCCATTGGCTTCATATCTGTTTCTGTATAAGTTTTAAGTTTCTTATCATTTTCAGAACTCATGGTAGAGGTGATATATTTGATTAGACCAACTAGATTTTTGCAAAAAAAAAAATTTCAGAGTTCTACATATTTCTGCCCCTTCTTCTGTATCCTCCCTCATTAAGCATTGTGTTAGTTCTTGTCCTCTTCCTGTTCCCAGTTTTGTTCTCCAATTTTGTCACCTCTCTGATTACTCCCACATTCCTATCAAGTACCACCTCCCCACACTCGCTCATAAAACTTCTCTCCTGTTTGTCTCTCGTAAGGCAGATAGAAGTGCACCTCCTGGATCTATACAGAAAGCACTATGAGTTACACCGATCCTCCTGACCTAACAGACCAATTCTGACCCAATAGACATTCGCTCTTGAGTTGGGAGGGTGGGCAATCAGGCTTCAATTTGATCCAATCCAGGGAAAGAGGCTGCATCTCTGCAGCCTCTTCCCCTAGCTCCTCCCCTGCTCTTGCAACTCCTATTCTGGCTCAGGATGGAAGGGGGAGAAGGCAGGGGAGGGAGGTCCTTCTGCTGTTTTCCCAACCATGCTGGAATGGGGGTGGGGCTGGTAGATTGGAGCTCCCCACCTCCAATCCACCCACCCTACCCTCCAATGCTGGCTAGGCAACCCCCAAAATGAACTCCCTCCACTCCCCCCACCCCACATTCTGAAACCAGTCCGGGGAGCACTGCTGGCCTGCGTCAGCTGAGCCCTGCTCCCAGCACATGCAGACAGAAGTTAATGAAGGCTCTCTGCTTTGGAGTGCCTTTATTTGATTGTTGCAGGGTCAGTCCCTGCCATGGCAAACACTCCCAGTAAGGGGATCCCTTGTGCCCCCTCATGGTCAGCACCCAAGGCAGGTGCTCCCTTTCGCTCTGCCTTAGTTACACTACTGCTAGAACCCACTCTCCTTGGTGTTTGTTTTGTGCCCCTTTTTTCCACCCTCCTTGGACCAATTTGTCTCCCCATTTTTTTAAATTTATCATCAGAAAACAGAACTTACAAATCCTGTGTGCTTCTTACACGACTCATAAGCTACTGAGCTGCACCCATCTCTCCAGCTGTCACCTCCAATCTCATCACTTAAGAGAAATTCATTCAGCTTCTGAACACTTGGGTGAAAAAGAGAGAGTAAGTAAGCCCAGATTTCCATGAGTGAATATGTAATGACCTGTGCTGAGATCCCTTGACTAGAGTACACCAAAAATACGCAAACTCCTTGAGACTGAGGCCTCCTTCTAAGAGAGACATTGTCCCACAGACCCCACATTCCCATTCATAATTGCACAGACCACTTCCATTTCTTTTTGGGGAGCAAGTTATCTCTGTAGCAACTACAACAATTGTTTATATGGAAAACTAACAGTGCAAAAGTAATTAATGCAGTTTTAATACAATAACCACAAAATTTGCCTACACTACTGCAAGAAGCAGGTTCCAGTAAGGACAGGACAGAGCATGCTCTGCTTATAACCCACCCTCTGGACCCAGAAAGCATGCTTGACACCCAGAAGTTCAGAAGTGGGGCTATTCTGGCCTTCCCCCCAGTGGTCATTGCTCCAGTGACAGCCAGGCAGCTCTAAGTTAGGTGTGGTGAGGCAACTCTTAATTGGAGTATGGCAACAAGATGAACATGGGCCAGCAGCGTGGGGATGCAGTTAGGAAGGTCAACCATACCTTGTCATGCATCCACAGATGCATCTCGAGCAGATCCAAGGAGGTGATCCTCCCCCTCTATGCGGCACTGGTCAGGCCACAGCTGGAGTACTGTGTCCAGTTCTGGGCACCACACTTCAGGAGGGATGTGGACAACACAGAGAGGGTCCAGAGGAGGGCCACTCGCATGATCAGGGGGCAGCAGGGCAGGCCCTACGAGGAGAGGCTACAGGACCTGAACCTGTTCAGCCTCCACAAGAGAAGGCTGAGGGAGGATCTAGTGGCCATTTACAAACTGGTCAGGGGAGACCAGCAGGCATTGGGAGAGTCCCTGTTCCCCCAAGCACTACCAGGAGTGACAAGAAATAACGGTCACAAGCTCGCAGAGGGTAGATTCAGATTAGACATCAGGAGGCGCTACTTCACTGTCAGGGCGGCTAGGATCTGGAACCAACTTCCAAGCAAAGTGGTGCTGGCTCCTACCCTGGGGGTCTTTAAGACAAGGCTTGACAATCACCTTGCTGGGGTCGTTTGACCCCAGTACTTTTTCCTGCCAAGGCAGGGGGTCAGACCTGATGATCTGCTCAGGTCCCTTCTGACCCTACTAACTATGAAACTATGAAACTCCTAATTTCCTTTTTTGGACCTGGCTCATAAAACTACATAGTAACTCATTGGCCTCAGAGGTGTCTCTATGCTCCTCTCATCCCAGAGGCACCAGTTGTAGTGAAAGGGGAAATCCAGAAAGTTGGAAAGTAAAGCATGGCCGTGCAAATTAAAATTTGAGTATATCTGAACTGAGAATTTATATCTCCATTCAGTGTTACAGAAGCCTCTTCAGTCAGCACCAGCAGGGAGCTAAACCAACTCCATGAGGAAGGAAGATACTAATAACATAATTCTGAATTAAAGGCATATGGAACAATGTTGACCTTCTGCCCAAGAAAACAGATATCAACCACTTCTTTCCCTCTGAGTGAGGGATGTCATGTCTGAAAGTTCTTCTGCCATCAGAACTATGCTACTCCTTAAAGTGAAATGAAGGGTCTGGCCAAAATAAAAGCACTTGCTCAAACCAGCAGCAAGCACTTAATCATATCAATTTATTTGATTGATGATAGAGGCCATCGAGTGGCCAAGCACACATTCCTCAGGCCTCTGCACTTGGGAGTTTTGTGGTTCATGGGAGAAAGCTAATAGGAAATAAGTTTTCCAAAGGGTGAGGTTTGTTTTGGCAAATATGGTTTTTGAATAATGTCCTGAGGGTCGCCAGCAGTCAAAAGCTAAAAAGCATATACCATTTTGATAGTAGGGCTGTGCTAAACATAGCAGTTTGATGTAGAGACTGGAATGATTTATAAAGGGACATGAGATTTTCCACTAGTCAGAAACAATTTTCAACCTAAGGAAAAGCTCTGATGGGCCCCTGCTCCCACTTCAACAAAAAAAACAACCAAAAACTGTTTATTAAATTTTTTAGTGAATGTGATGCTGGTGAATAGTGACAGGCAGCTCTGGAGTCTAATGCCCTATTGTTTATTATTTATCATTACTCTTATTTAACAAATAGAGGCAGCACCAATGCCATACCCTGTTAGTATGCCTCAGCCTTAAAGTGGAGGGATTATTTTTGAAAGTTGAGAAGGTTAGTTCAGTCTTCATATCTAGTCAGTGTGTAGCATCTTTGCTGTCACTGCCAGGAAGAATGTTGACTTGTGCCTTTGAGATTATAGTTTTGTGAAAAAGATGTTGGCATGGCTGCCTGAAGGCTACAGCTCATTTCATATGGACCACTGAAGCATCAATGGACAACAGGAAATGTCTGTCATTACCAGAGATCCTGGTCTTCTCTTATAAAAAAACAAACAAACCCATTTTTTGGATTTAAAAAAGTAGCCCCAAATCCACATTTTTCCATGATTAAAATGAAACACCGCTATAGATAGACCTATATATATATTAGTGGCATTTTATTTTCATCATAGAAAAATGTGAATTTTGGGTTACTTTTTTAAATCTGAAATTTGGGGTTTTGGTTTATTTTATGAGAGAAAATCAGAATCCCCGGTCATTACCAACTGAGACACTAGAATTGCTTCTCCTAGGAAAACTGGTATTTCAGGCACTGTAATTTGGGAAAAGTCAGACATGAATCACAGCAAATTTTGATAAATCATGAATTTTAATGCCATCAATTCTCCATGATTTTTATTGCCATCAGTTGTCCCCACTGCTGCTAATTCTTCTGTTGCTACCAGTTCACCTCACTGTCTATCCTTCCTTAATATACTCGTTATGTGACAGGCCAGACTACCCACTCCATCTTTTTATTCTGTTGGGAATGGGGTCATGGAAGAGTAAAGCCTCAGGAGCAACAGGACCCCCTAAACGTCAGAATATTTTAACAGAAGTTATAACAGTAACAAAACCATGGTTGCACTTAGCAACCTGTTGGTTATCTACTGCCTCAGGATCTTTTCTAATACCACTGTACATCAAGTGTGACCCCACTATCATCCCAGGTGAAACTTTTAATGATGAGCAGGGGTGCTAGTTTTCTCTGACAAAAAAATCCCCAATTTTCAGATTAAAAAAAGTAACCCCAAATCCACATTTTTCTGTGATTAAAATGAAACACCATTATATATATATCTATATATATATATAGATATATATATAGATATATATATATACACATATTTATATGTACACACACACACACACACACACACACACACACACACACACACACACACACACACACACACACACACACACACAGAGAGAT
>NW_017729022.1:97257638-97261844 GCF_001723915.1 Gavialis gangeticus | reverse complement strand
CACACACACACACACACATGTAATCACAGAAAAATGTGGATTTGGGGTTACTTTTTGTAATCTAAAAACTGGGGATTTTTTTTTTATCAGAGAAAATCAGGATCCCTGAAAATGAGAAGCTTTTTCTATATAAGATGTTGGCTCTCCATTCATGGAAATTCTTTCCCTGAAGAGCCTCATTTTTAGGGACAAACAACAAACAGGTGAGTTCCAGTTCCATAGTATATTGGCAACTTTATACTATGGCACTATAGTATAGTATCACTGGGCACCTTTTGTGGGAGTGGGGTCAGTTTTGTAGGAGTGGGGACAGTTTCTCTTGCCCGTGTTAAAAGCCAGTCCTGCCTAAATCTTCCTTTCATCTTTTCTTTCCCTTCTGGGATTTCTATCATCCATTGGGGCACTAGCAGGGGACAACAGTGGATCGCTATTGCAAGGTTACTTAGAGGGGGAAGAACTGAGCCATAATCCAAGCAAAAACAGTTTGACTACAGTTTGGACTTCAAGATTTGGTATAATAATGGTAGTAACAGCCAGAGTTTAATCCTATTTATTTGTGATCACTTTAGGAATAGAATGTTTGATCTGATTTCTTTGAATCATTGCATCGTTTTGATTTTCCAGGCCAAACAACAAGCAACCCCTTTTCACTGTGTGCATATTTCCTTTCATGCAGCCTGATGGAGTTTTCTGAAGCATGTTTGGATAACCAAAGAGGTTGCTCTGCTTACCTTATAATGGCCTTGACTGCAAACCTAACTACAGTGGAGAGCAGGAACAGTGGTGTAACCAGGATATGGAACAATGACAGGGATGCAAAGGCTTGTGCTGGCTGCAATTTCTTGTCAGTGGTATATGCATAGGTGACAAAGGTCTGTTACATTAGAACAAGAGAAGATTAGTGAAAAAGATACCACCGCACATACAGTACTTGGAAGGGCACTTCACTGGAATAATGAACGGAGCTCAGCAAATCCTATATTTTTGGTTCACTGGTAATTCTAAAAATGCTAAGAAAAAAATTCTCTGGTTGAACTGAAATTGATGCTGTGTGACTTTTTCAGTGAATTAAAACATTGTAATTTCCAAATGAAAAATTAAAATGTTTTATATTTAAAAATTTGATGAGAAATGTTTCAAAATTTTGGAATTTAACTCAGGATTTTTTGAAAATAAAAAATTCAGCAAAATCAAACAACAAAAAAGTGAAATGTTTTGGCATAGCTGAAACTGCATTTTTCACCAAAAATAGATTTTGGACAAAAATGTCACCCAGTTCTAGTAATGACTGGGTGAGTCCAGGGCTTTCACAAGTCCAAACCACAAACTACATGAGACTAATCTAATGCATAGTAAAGTGTAACTGTCTACATGTGCACATTAAATTAGTCTAATGAGCCGTTTGCTTGTACCGCTACATACAGATACTAAAAAAATGGCACATTAATGCACTGAAGCGCACATGTAGACCCTGACTGGGAGCAAACTGGGAGCTCCCCCTGGCTGCTGCAGGGGGGGCAGAGCAGGGCAGGAGCAACCCTGAACTTGACTGCTCCCATTGAGCTCACATTCACATGCATGCCCAGGAGCACTTTAATGAGCCTGAATTATCAAGCACACTAATTGCACATGTAGACACATCCACTGAGAATAAACTAAGTGAGGCCTTCAGGATTAGGTCCATGAAGATTTCTTACTGCTCAACACAAGAGGTATAACTATTATCCAGGTATAACTATTATCCTGGGGTACTAGTGATAACATTCAACTATGTATAAAGGACAGTCTAAAAATTATGTTCTACTTGGAAGCATCTACACTAGAAACTAACTGCACAGTGGCCTAATAATACTGCATAGTAGTACATCACAGCACAGTGTTAATAAGCTACTGCACAGAATTATAATGCTACTGAGCAGTAGTGTCACTAAAAAGGGGTTTGCCAGCACTACTGCACAGTAACTGCAGTTACTGAGCATTTATTTAGTCCTTGATTATACAAGTACTAAATTAAATGTGCACTAATCACTGTACATTAATGAACATGTAGACGTGCCCCGTAAGTTCCAATCTAAGATGTTTGAGGGATTTATCTGTGTGAAGACTTTGTGCTGGGGCTTTGCACAGGAGTGGCTTTCATTTGATGCAACAGAATAACAAAGCCCCAAAAATGTAACTCCCAAACCAAGTCCATTTCCTTTCTGTTTAGCCAAGAATTAATATTCTGCTTGTTGCTTTTTTGATGGGGATTAAATTAATGGTACTTATGGTTTACTTCCTTTTTCACAAGTCCAAACCACAGCTGTTGCAAATTAAGCTTTGGGAATCAAGTGTTTTTGTGCAATGTTGCTATATCCTGCTAGCATAAGCCTACTAATCCATATCCTGTGTTTGTCAACGGTAGGTCCCATAGAAGCAACAGCATTATTTTTCATTTCTTTTCAAAGAAAGAGAAGAAAAAATTCTTACTGCAAGAACAGCTGCCATTGGGATGGCTGCATTCATAAAAACTGTGGAAAGAAATAAAGTATGTATTAGGTTGCTCAGACTGAGAAAAGGTCTTAATATTAATTGTAATACTTAACACTAAAAACTGAATAACTTGCTCATAGAAAGCTTCAGACTTTCCCCCAAATATTTTTTCTAGTCTACAGTATTTAAAACTCCCAAAGGAAAACTTGTTAGCAGGAAGAAACTTATTCCCATCTTAGACAGAGATCTTAAATATACAAACAAACAAGCTAAGAAATGTTATCATTTATATATTCTAGTGAATTGGAATAAAATATATTTATACAAACTGCACGATAATTATGCATCACAGCCAGAAAGTTCTTTGAGAGAATAATTTCTCCTAAATATCAAGGTCATTCCTCTCAACTCTAATTCGTTATGGTGAATGTAATTTATATCAGACCCTTATTTATCTCTAACTCACAGGGTCTGACTACGACAATCTGTGTTTATTATAATCAAAATACTGACATATGAAATCTCATTATTAAGATTACAAAAAACTTTTTTTTATAAATTAAACAATAATAAAATATATTTAATGATTTTAAACTCCTTCTGTGCTATTTATTTATTTAATGAACACCTATACACATACATTGAGGCTGCTCTGACATGCTGTAATTACAGTGCATCACAGCAGACTCAATTAATTACCATGCTCCAGCAGACTCCACCATCATGTGTATCAGTGTCCCTGCACTGAAAAATGATGCCGGGGGTGCTTTAACTAAAGCTTGTTCATCCCCACCACCATTTTTCAGTTTGGGGGCACTGATATACATGATGCTCTGTGCACTTTAATTAGAGTGACTCCCAGAGCTGCTCTAATTAAAGCACCTCCCCCCCCCCAGGAACATGTTTAACAATGTCCTTTTAGACCAGTCTGTGTGGGTGAAACTTCTGTACTGTTACAGGTTTAGATTTGATTTCTAATCCCTAAAACTGGGTTTGAGTGTAAGGTCTGCACTGGGGCAAGCTAAGTTAGATCAGGCGGCCATTCTTAACCCAATCTAAACCCCCATTCCCCATGAATAACTGTAATTAGTACTGAAGTTAAAACTCTGTTATTGAGAACAGGAACCTTCTGAAGCTCTGTTAAAATTCCCATAGAATACAATTACTTACTGGAAAGAGATGTATAAAGTGCAAAGGTTTTGAGACTTGTGAACTCCTTCATTCTTGTTTCCTCCACGCTTGTGCAAAATATGTGCTCCCAGGCATACAGCTTTAACAATTTAATGCCTTTCAATATCTCATTGGTTTTCTTTAATCTTTCAGTGGAATAATCCTTTATAATAAACAAAGAATTGTAAATTAATCACTTAAAAAGAAGATGTTACTGAAATGACATTCCTTACTTTTGTTTACAAATATACCAAAGTTTCATAATCGTTTTGCCCCTGCTCTAGCATATGCCCTTTAGTCATGTACACAATAATATTTTATGTTATTTCATATTCTTTGGAGATTTTAGGGAGGTTCAAATCATAGGGAGGAAATAGAAATATATTGTGCACTGGGAAAGTACAAACTAATATATCTGGAATGGGAAAATAATCTGAATTAAAGATCTTGAGAAAGTGAAAATCAGGAAACAGCATTATTAAAAAAGATAAAATTAATATAGCTAGAGAAGTTGCAGAGAGCGGCAGTAGGTGCTGGAAGCTGGAGACAACTGCAGGACAGCTA
>NW_017729022.1:97224242-97252638 GCF_001723915.1 Gavialis gangeticus | reverse complement strand
ATTAAAAAAGATAAAATTAATATAGATAGAAAGTTGCAGTGGTATTGCCTCAATAAGATCACAGAATCACAGAAAATGAAGGTTGGAAGGGACCTCTGGAGGTCATCTAGTCCAACCCTCTGCTCAAAGCAATACAGTCTCCAACTATACCATCCTACCCAAGTTTTTGTCTAGCTGGGTTTTAAAAACCTCCAAGGATGGAGATTCCACAGCTTCTCTGGGTGAGGGAAGCAGGTTCAGTCCGTGGGACAAAACTGACCCTGCCTGCTGCAGGCAGAGTACAGGATCAGTCCAGCACAAGCACCATGGGCAGTGCACTGCTGCATGCTGCATGCAGTCTGTGGTGCCAGTACAAGATTCACAAGCAATATCTTTGATGTGCCTGATTTAGATGAACATCCTTCCCTCACAATATAGTGTTCTGCTGTTTTGGCAATACCATGACTGAAATGCATTAATGAGTTAGGAAGAATTCAGAGAAGAGCAACAAAAAAGATCAGAGGGCTGGAGAAAATTGCTTATGAAAGAAAATGCATAAAAGAAAGATTCTAAACCGGTATAAATTAGAAATACTGGTAGCCCCACTGGAGTCCGTTAAGGTGGGGAAAAGGCCCAAATAAATACAGTTTGGCTAACTGATTTAAAAATGTCTCTTCAAATACTTGAAGGCTTTTAAACATTAAGGCTAGATTAAAGATAAAAAATAACAATAAGAGAATTAACAAATAGATGGTTTCAAGGGAAAATTCCAGTAAATGAGATGAATTGAACTGAAAAATTCTCTCATTACTGAAGAGTAAGGCCAATTTATCACAATATGGCCAATTTATCACAGAGAGATTATCCATGTTTCCAGAAAACTAGGAATTATGGGTAAGGTAGAATCCTGCACATTTCCCAAACTGTTTGGGTTTATGCACCACCACAGTAAAGTCAGTCACTCTTGTGTCCTCTACTTCCCCTCCAATACCTTCTCTACTGTTACTTTCCCCCATCTCTTCCTTCACCAATTCATCTCTCTACCAATTGCTGCCAGCATCCTGACTTCACGCTCTCAAGTCTAGGAATCTTTTGCACTTCCCTAAGGGGAGCTCCCCACAGCTTGTGAAACACTGCTGTACAGTACTTAGCTATAATGGAATTAATTTCAGAAGATAGTTCACATTATTCTATACTTTAGAATCAGTCATTTTTAATAATTTCAAACATTACATTCAGTTCAGCATTTGACTGTGACATTAATAGACTTGCATGGATATAAATGTGACGAAGGTATTCAGATGGGGTGAAAATAACTTCTGAAAAGAAAACCAGCCAGAAACTTCATATCACTTCAAACCAGAATTCACCAAACATTTAAATATATGCTCAAGTATCTGCCTAGGGACAGACTATGCAACAAGTCTTACATTCTTATATTGAAGCCTTAAATGTAACTTAAATAATGCAGAGCTGTTCAGTGGCGCTTTGCACAGGAGCAAATCTGATGAATGCAGATTTAATCAAGGAAATGTTGATTATTATTTAGAATCATAAATGATGATAAATTTATGGCAATATTACTGCATTGTTTAAAATAAAACCCAAAACAAATTGGAGTCAGAATATTTTATTTAAATACTTTTAATGAAATTTTAGTTTTTCAATTCAGCAAGGAAGTCTACAAATGGTTTAAACACTCTGGAAAGTCAGTTAATATTAATACCCCTATTTTTTCAGTAGAAATTTAGGTATAAGGAAGTTGAACAACATCCAGACCAGCACAGCAAATCTTTAGTAGTCAGGGATGCAATCCAGAGCTTTGGGTTCTCTAGTCTAACTGCTGGATCATACCCATCACTAAAATAAATTACATACCAGAGTGCTCTTCTGAGCCTCAGCCAGCTTTGTAGCTATGAAATATTGTATCGGAGCAAGCAATACAATTACAGCAGCACCAACTAATGCACTCTCTCCAAGCAAGTTATAAAGTAGGATCACACCCATTATGATCTAAGGAGGGGAAAAGACACATAGAAAAGCAATACATTTCAGTACTCTAGCAACAGAGCAATGGAAAGATATAGTCTTAAACTACATAAGGCATTTTTTTACAAATTTTTAGATTAATGTAAATAAAACCACTTTTACTTCAAAAACTTTGAAAATCTAGGGAAAGAGCCTACAGATCTATATTATTTCTGATTGATATGTTTGTTAGAGCTATATTTAATACTGCTATTCATGGATGAAGACCCCATCATATGGGCTGCCTATAGACATACCTGTTCACATTTTAATTAGAACACATTGGAGAAGACTCAACTAATTGAGTCTGCTCCACATTCTAATTAGAATGCTCCAGCATCGCTTCACTGTCATGTGCATTAAGCTTCCCCCATGTTTCAAAATGGCTGCAAGGGCACTTTTTAACTAAATCTCATCAAATGAGTTTTAGTTAAAGAGCTCCTGTAGCCATTTTGAAATGTGTAGGGGCTTAATACACGTGACAGTGAGCTGCTTTAATTAGAGAGGCTGTCCAGAAACCACTCTAATTAAAACACTTCCCACCCCGCTCCAGGCACATGTACAGGCAACCTATTGTATTAGGAGCTGTACAAACAGAACAAAAAAACAGTGCCTGACCCAAACAGCTTTGCATGAGTAGTTCCATGTCATCAATATACAGGCTTTATTGATTCAGCACTTGTCATTCTGCTGATTACTAACAAAGGAGAAATTTAATGGTGAACTTATACTGCATACAGCTTTCCACTAGGACTTAGTAGATGTATCTACACGTGCATTTAGGCATGCCTAAATTTAATTTGCATTAGCTTAACATGCATTAAGGCAATTTAGGTTCACGTCTACACATTCATGCGTTAAAGCACATTAACACCATGTGCACAGAGTGATGTGGGACTAAGGTTAGTCTCAAGTCAGTCCATACACAGCATGAATGTGTCTTAATAAGTCTACATGTGCATTAATGCACTTTAGCTATTCACTCCTAAATCTGATACCTGCTTTTGATATGCACCCGCTCTGAAACCACCAGTTCATTTAACAACCAAAAACATGTAAAATGATAACACTAACTAACTAAGGTAGCTTGGCTTTCAGGCATGGCTTTCAAAATTAATATCCCTTTATCATTCTTAAGCTTCTATACTAGCCAAGGGCTTGACTATTTCCATTATTATTATTGTTATTATTGTTGTGGATTGGTCATATAGTGTTTTAGATTTATGTGATCAAAACATAATACAGCAAAATCTTTCAGCTCCTAGGTATTTTTTCCATGGCAGGTGTCAATGATACACATTATGAAAAATCCTAAACATCTATACATTCATCATGTTTTCTCCTGGGAGAGCAGCAATTCTCCCAGAAGAAAATGAAATCTGTACACGGCCAAAATTAAATGTGCCAAGCAATAAAATGCAGCTCCTTCTATTCTGCTGCTCTTGCAACTTTTCAGTTTGTCCATAAGATAGGCAGGTCCTGTCCTATATAGACTAATGTACCTATTGAGAGTAGGATATTAAAAAAACAAATAGAGGAGGAGCTGTGGGCAAAACTAGTCATTATTGGTAAAATCTGCAACTTTGCAACCCTAATTTGAAAGCTTTACCATAAAAATCTTTCCTTGCTGGCCTGAAGGTAAGCAGCTCACCATGTTGGGAGAATACAAATACACAGCATTTCAACCATTTCCTTCCTGGACAGATCTTTTCATTTGTAGGTATATATAAGGCTATACTTCCCCTGCATTTTCTAAAATAGCCTCCTAGATGGTCGCTGTGTTAAAAATATCTTCTATTTTCAGGGTTTTTCCTTCTAAAAACTAGGCCCTTACTTCAGTGCTGTACCTGTACAGGCATAGCCCATAGGTTGGGACATAGGAACAAGAACCACATTAGCTGATTTGTTTCGATGGCAACCAAGTTATTGATCTGTCCCAATGTCATCTCTCCCATGGACAAGTTGGATGTAGAAAGCCTCAGAATCTTATTGTATATCATTGCCTGCAGGAAGGAATAAAATACAGTTTATAAAGTTGCAACAGTGAATGGACATTGCAAAGTTGAATATCAATAACTTATTCTTTCCCTGCCTACCCCCCAAGCCACTGCTGACAGTTGGCAGCTGGCAGGGGAGGCAGAGCTGGGAAGAGGGCTGGTCCAGCAGCAACCTCTTGCGAGACTGCTGAAGCACCTCCACCTGCTGGCCTGGGCCACTGCCGGTGCAGGCAGGCTCCGAGCCCCCACCCCCTACCCCCACAACCAACATGCAAAAGCCTGTTGGGTTCCATGGCACTCTAACTCATGGTACTTTGTGTAAAACACCATAGTTAAAGTACCTCCCCAACAGGCTGCCTGAACTTCTGTACATACCCTAAGTATGCCTAACTTAGCTTTTCTCTACCTACTGTAGCTTGCTGGTAGTTTAGATAAAGGGCTAGTTTAGATGAAGGGCTTGGAAAAATTAAAGAATGAAACTAGATCCATTATTAGAGCATTTTACTGCAAGCAGATCATGGAAACATCTTTACTCACCAGTAAGGCACCTCGCAGATTGATGCCAGTTTCAGTGGTAACATAATAGGAAGCCTGCAGAAATGTTCTTTGTAGGATGAGGGCCAGGAACAGCAGAACTGCTAGGACATAAGCATTTCCAAGGAAATCCTGTGAGGACAGGTACGAGTCTGATTGATCCTATGACCAAAAAGAATGAGAAATGTAGAGAGATGGTCTGTTATTTGGACAAGGAGAAATGGGAGATTCGATTTTTACAGTGGAGCAACAATGATAATCAAACTGTAGTAAAGATGCGATTACTTCAGTTTACTGCATAACATCATGGCTTTGAACTTCTTTGCAACTACAGGGTGAGAACCTAGATGTTCCATTACCAAAAGTACTTGAACACTCATGTAACTGAAGAGAATTGCTTTTAGTAGAAGAAGGAATATGAGCCAGTTCTTAGTAACAGTGATGAATAAAGGTGTGGGAGGTGTTTAGCTCTGTTAGTTTCAAGTGAGGAAGAAGGTAGTGTAGAGTGGTACCTTAAAAACTAACTGGTTCAGAGGCATGAGTGTTTGTAGGCAACAGCCTACTTCATCAGATGCTAGTAGCTGCTGCCTAAGAATGCTCATGCCCCTCTGAATCAGTTAAGATGCTACCTTGCCATTCATGGTGTAGGAGAAACAGTTCACACTACTGATCAGTCTGTATCAGTGCTGAATGACTGGGCTGTTGATCTCTGTCTGTGGCCAGAGGAAAATTAGCAACTGGAATCTTTGAGCTTGGCACACAGACAGCATGGATAGCTCTTGAGTTTCTATCACAAATCTCAAATATTTGGTACTTTCTTAAGTACTCCATGCAAAATATTTAATATTCAAAACATTTTCAGCCAAGTTTGCTGGCTCCTCTACTCTCCCTTTCCTCCACAGAGTAAGTAATCTGCACTAGACCTATACCAGGCACAGATTAATCTCCCCTTCAAATCAGCTGTGGCTCACCTGGCTGTCTTCTATCTACTTATGTGGGAGTAGAAGTAGCAGTTTTGCAAGGGCTGATTTTCTTCCTCGTCAAACTACAATTCATGATACGAGTGACCCATGCAAAGGAATAGGTGATGTCTTATACCACCTGTTGCTGTGCACAGATGAGTACAGTAAACCATGACAGTTCCCAATAAGATGCAGGTAGACTCACACTAAAAGAATCTGTACGACAATTGGTGCTTATATGAAGGAAAAAGGGAAAAAGTTTCTTATTCCTTTGCAGATCTTGTTCTAAGTGACCCACACCTTAGTAGTGGTGTGCAATATTGAACAAATGTATCAGGCATTGACAACTTTAGGTTGCCCATTAGATTCTGCAACTTTAGATTATTTTTTCTTTAAAAAATACCTGTGTGCACAGGGCAGTGCTGTATTTCAAAAAAGTGCTCAAACCATATCTTTACCCATACTTTTTTTCAAATCTCTGTCAACACAATTTTAGTTTGAGAACAGATACCAAAACTTCTGCAGTCTGCTGGATGTGAACCACTGAGTTTTGAATTCCAATAGCAATGGAAAAGTCAGGAATAACAAGTTAGCAAAGAAACTATAATTAAATTATTACATTATATTATACATATAATACATTGAATTATATTAATGTATACAAATTACATTACATTTTTCTTCTGATCCCATTAAGCAAATCATGTTGTTCATACATGTTGTACCAAAGGTTCTCAAGACACATGTTGTCTGATTATTCATATCGCAATAACAACACAAGAAAATTAAGTGCCAGCTTCCTCATAATGTCCTACCAATGCACTTCAGTCATCTCCTAAAGACCTAAAGCAACCCTGCTAAGGGGCAAAGGAGCAGTTCACTCACCCAGCTTATTATGTCATTACTTTCTCTGCTAAGTTCTGACTGTACTTCTTGGGATGCAGATCATACCTAGTAGAAAATGGAGCCCTTGTGAAAATAGACCATGGGGCAGCTGACAGATGACAATAATTATTACCTTTGGAAGGTTATTGATATGTTATTTGTATTACATATATTTATTTTGATATATTTAATTTGTATTAAATCCTGCTATGGGATAAGCAAATAAAGTCTATTCATACAGTATGGCTATTAAGAGTTGGAGAAACAACTGAATGAAATAAAAGTGAGTATGCTGATCCTTCACTACAACTGAGAGTTGAATCCATCAAGAGGGGGAAAGGACTTTTGCTTAATTCATTTTATTTGTTTGTATTTTCTCCTCTTAACACTTCTCTGTGTTGCTCAATTTAGGCCAAAGCAGGAAGTGAATGTATCAAAATACCGTGAAGAAAACTGTTCTTATGGAATTTCCGATCCAGCTGGAAGTAGGATGTACTGGAATCCTTACAAAAAGCCTGTTCTGTTGCTTGATTTCTAGATGACAAGGTTTGGAAGACTATGAAACCAAGCCACATCTCTAGACCCTCTGAGATTCTTTCATCATAAGTGACTACACTACTGTGCTTTGCCATCAGATTATGGGGGAAAACTACTCTGCTCCGCTTGTACTGACTTGAATGCAGTGCCTTCATCTGGACCCCATCTTAACTCACTCCTTCAGCATAGACAGTCTCTGACCCAAACAGAGGATGATCTTGTGGTTATGGCACTGGACTGAGACCCAAGAGAGGCGGCTTTATTTCCCAGCTCTGCTATGGACTCCATGTAAAGTACTGAGCAAGCCTTTTAAATGGCCAGATTTTCAAAAATATTTAGGTACCTAGGTATGCAGAAAGGCATTTCATGTCACTTTCTAAAGGGCCTGAGCAAGTTAGGCACCAGAGTCCTATTGATTTCAATTGGAGTTAGGTGCTCAATCTCTTGAACCCTTTTGAAAATCTCATGAGACACGTCCCAAGTGCATATGTAGTTTATGGCACCACGAATCCATCTGCAGCAATGCGAACTGCACATGCTGCACATCCATGCTTTTGCCACACTGCTAATTATCAGTGCAATGGGGGGCGGGGATGGGGGTGGGGGAGGGCGTTGACACCAGGAGATCTTGGTGTCAAAAAAACTGCCAGAAAAAATCAGGGAAGTGCATGTGGCAGCAGTGTGCACTGCCTGAAACTGGAGCCTAGCCAACCAGAACCAAACTCCAGCTGCTGGCCAGGCTGTGCACCCAGGTCACTGTTGCTGCAGCCCCAAGACACCTCCAAGACCCCAGGTAAGGCAGCTGGGGCCAGCCCAAGTGCTTCAGCTCCTCTATCCCACCCGGGATAACTTGCTGTGTACCACAGCAGGCATGCAGGAGCATTCCCCAGGGATAGCTAGCAGCAGCACAAACACGTGCTGCTGCTATTTGTCCCTGAGAAAACACACATTCCTGCTCAGGGGAATGCAACCATGGGGCGCATCCACACATGCAAACACATGTGCTTGCAGCAGCTCATATAGAAGCGGTGCAAATTTGAGCTGGGGCTTTTTGCCTCAGTGCACATGCCCAGACATGCACTTTGTTGTAGAGCAAATTGTGCCACTTGGGAACAAATAATCCTGCCTGGCGCCTCCCGGATTTGCAGCCAGGGAGAGCTAGAGCCTGGGGCCACCACCTATGCTGGCCCCAGCAGTATAAAAACCTGTCCTGTGCTGGCCCCAGCAGTATAAAAACCTGCCCTAGACCGCAGCTAAAGGCTATGTGCACTCAGGAGCTTCTGAGGCTGGCATCACCCGTATCGGAGACCTCCTGGGCTACAATAGGCAGGAGTGGGTGGACTCTGCTGTGCTGGCCCGGCACATGGGTCTACCCATGACGCATGCAACCTGCCATCTGGTCCAGGAGGTGAAATCTGCCCTACCTCCTGACACCCTTGCCTTTGTTGACCAGGCCCTGCACAGCAGCGGTTCCCCACCCCCCCAATGTCCTCCAGCCCACCGAAGTTTGTCGTGGGGCCGGCGCCTCACCTGGCTTCATGGCGCTCCCCATTCCACCACCTGAGCTGGCTGGAGGACACCAGACTGCTTTTCCACCAGCCATTGCTGCCACCTCTATACGCTCATGCACTACACTGTCCATCATGCCGCCCTCGTATCCTACCCAGACACCAAATGGCAGGATCTGCTCAGTGAAGGCATAGATGGTGCACACCAGTGGCTGAGTCTGTACTCCACCCTCATCCCACGAGCCACTGGGGACCTCAGCTGGCAGTTCCTCCATGGAACCGCTGCCACAGGCGTGTATGTGGTGAGCTTCACAGACACCTCAGGCTCCTGTCCCTTCTACGGGCAAAGGGAGACCCTGGCGCACATGACCCTCAAGTGCACCAGGCTGCAGCCCCTCCATCTCCACCTCCAGAATCTCCTCTTGAGGTTCTGGTTGAATTTCACCTTTTTGTTTTTGGTCATCTCATCCATGGCCCCACCAAGTCTGACGACCTCCTGGTCAGCCTCCTCCTGGCCCTGACCAAGTGGGACCTGTACTTGACCAGGCAGGAGGCTGTAGCCAGGAATCTGCCCAGAGACTGTGGGGTTGCCTTCCTTTCACTTGTCCATGCACATTTCTAGGCAGAGCACCAGTGGGCGGTGTCCACCAGCTCCTTGGATACCTTTGAGGACCAGTGGGTGCGGCCTGGGGGACTCTGCTCAGTGTCCCCCTCAGGCACATTTATTTTCATGTTTTGACCCACATAATACTCTTATCCTGTTTTTTTCATTAGTTGTCCTAAGTATTTTGTTGTACCATTTACACATGAGCCCCCATACAATAGGGGCTGCTAGTTAGCTAGGTGGGCCTTAGGGCCCATGGTATTTGAATGTTACTGTCGCAGTGCACTGAAGTGACTGCTCCTAGAAAGAAGGACAGGTGCCAGTTGCCGGGGCAACCACAGTTCGTCAGCTGACCAGAAGGGGGCATGGTCTGGCCTATATAAACAGCCCAGGCTGAGGCCAAGGAGACAGTTCCCCTCTGGCAGCCAAGGGAGAGGGAGTGCCGCTGGAGCATTGCAGCCTAAACAAGTGGGATGCCCTGAACAGCTTCAGAGCACGGAGAATGGGAGGAGATGCCCCCTGGTAGTTGCCAGGCAAAGTTCTCCTGCCCCTGGGCTTCCGTAACCCCTTCCTGATCCATGATTACTCTGACCCTATTTTTCTGGGTCAGGGCCTCAGTCTTACTCCCAAAATTCCCAGCAATGGGTATCCTCTCTCACCCATCATCAATGGGTGATGTTTAGGCAGAGGGCTAGAGTTTACATTTTAGCCAGATGGCTTAGCGTTTATGTTGTAGCCTAGGGGCCTGAGTTTTCTGTTGTTTGTTATTACACCGGAGGACCGGGTGAGGCTATAAAGGGTTGGAGGAGGCCTCATAGGAGCGCCCCAGCAGCGTGGGGGTTCCTGGTGCCCGAGAGGGCCCAGCAGTCAGGTTCCAGAGAGGGCCCAGCAGTCAGATGCCCGAGAGGGCACCGTAGTCTGGATCTAGGGCCAGGTAAGCCTGTGGCTGCCTGAGCCGGATAGGGATCATAGACCCAAGAAGGAAGTCTGGGGGCCAGGCATGGCTAAGGCCACCTGAGCCCCAATTGCAAGGAGCACCAGTGTGGGCACCAGCAAGAAGCCCAGAGGGTGCAAGTATTACGCCCCAAGCTGGACACACAAGAATAGAAGCCCCGGAGAGGGCGAGTGTACAGAGGCGAGCCCCGGAGAGGGCAAGTGTACAGAGGCGAGCCCTGGAGGACATCCGCAAGGGCGCAGGCAATAGTAATTTGACTCAACAACGTCCAGTACATCTGAGAGGTTTGGGGCGTAGTATAAGGGGTGGTAGGAGCCACGCACAGCCCATAAGGCTGGGGGCACCAAATCAATCTACACAGAACAGGGGCCAGGATAAATAAGAGCACTGTGTCCAAGGGACAAAAGGCAGCCTCTCTTATAATATTTTTGTCATCAAAGATGTGGCGGGAGAGAACGAGGGTGCTTGATAGACAACTTGGCACGGTAGGGGGCACCAGGAGAGATCACGGCCGCTCCTGGGTCCCCGCCCTGTGACAAGTGGTGCATTGGCTGGGAAAACACCGGCCGTGCATGAGGAAGGAGCCCGTGTCCCTGAAAAGGGAAAACGAACCTAAGGGCTAGAATAAAAGACAGATTTTATACAAAGACTTTTGTAAAAAGACTTTTACTACTGCTCACTAGGTGGAGCTGAGAGAGGATACCCATTGCTGGGAATTTTGGGAGTAAGACTGAGGCCCTGACCCAGAAAAATAGGGTCAGAGTAATCATGGATCAGGAAGGGGCTACAGAAGCCCAGGGGCAGGAGAACTTTGCCTGGCAACTGAGAATAGAAGAGATGAAGGAAAAGGTGGCCAGATTAGAGCGGGAGTTAGAACTAGCAAAGGCCCAGAAAGAGATTGCCGAGGCTAAGTCAGTAGCCTTAGAGCGACAATTATTGCTGGGTAAGAAGGAGGGAACGGCGAAAGAAATCCGGCGACTAATAGCTGCAGAGGCCGAGAAAACTCGAATACTGGAACAGCTAATTTCCCAGGAGGCCCAGAAGAGTCAGGAGAGGGAGATGAGGCTGCAGGAAATGCAGAGGCAGATGACAGCCTGGATGGCATGGTCTCCTGAGGCTGTCACAACTCAGACAGGGGAACAGCAGGAGGTGCAGCAAAAGCTGGACGTGGCCAAAAGCTTAATAGGGGTCCTACAAAAGGAAGCTCACAGTCAGGTGGACAAAATAGAGGGTCTACATGAGGACCTAGAGAGGTAGCAGGAGAGGTGTTTGGAGGCTGAACATTTGGCCAAACAGCTGCAAGAAAATCTGGATGAAAACTGGGCTCAAACTGAAAGAGATAACAAGGTGGTAGTGCAGGAGATAGAAAAGGTGAAAGCTTTTATGATAAACCACGAGGCACTACGTGATCAATACCGGTCCCTTGAAGGGGAGCTAGAGACTAGAAAGAAAGAAAATGAGGGGTTGAGGGCTCAGGTACAGGACCTGGAGGCAGGAAAAGACCACCTTAGAGAACAGGCACAGTCACTTAAGACTCGCCTAAAAGATAGCCAGGCCAGAGAGGCAGGCATCACGGCAGAAAAGGGACAGCTGCAGTTGGAAATGCAAACTCTGAGGGAGGAGATGCAGAGGCTGGGAGCTGATAACAAGAGGCTACAAGAGGCAAATAGCCAGATGGCCCTGAAAATCCAAGAGTTCAAGGAAGTCGAGAGGCCAAAAGAGAAGGCCATAGCAGAGCAGGAATTGCAGACCCTGAAGAGCACGAACACACTAAGGGAAAAGCTGGAGGCTCTTGAAACTCTACTCACGGGGTACGTGAGAGCCAATAAGTGGGAATTCTGTGAGAGAGAGAGACTTATAGAGTCCTTGAGGCAAGCAGAGGCACAAGTGGAGAACACCTGGCCTAAACTTCTACAATGCCTAGCGGTAAAGGTACGTCCCAGTGTTAAGAACCCAGAAGATCCTAAGGAGGAGAGTGAGCCAGGACAACTAAAGAGGAGCATCAGGGAGGAGAGTCCCATAGGAAAGAAATTGGAGGCCCTGCAAAGGGAGGCCCAGTCTGCCATCCTAAAATACTGGAATCTGAGATGGGACCAGTGGCTGAATCGCCACTCACAAGAAATGAGCCAACTAGAACACCGGCTGAGGGAACTATCCCTGTCGCAAGGCAAGGGAGGAAGGGTAGCGCCTAATCAAGGGCAGCCAGAAGTGGCTGACTTAGTGGGAATAGGGACAACAAGGAAGGACCAAAAGACTTCCCCAAGGAGTGAGAACCCATGCCCAATTGACAGGGGCTGTACACAGGCAGTTCTGCGTCCAAGGCAAGATGAGCCAAAGAGAGGCTCCACGAACAGGGGAGCATTGCAGTGCAGAAAGGAAAATAGAGCCCAGGCCTGCGAGACGAAGAGGAGGGAACAATCAGCTAGAAGGATATCAGAGTCTGAGAGAAGACCACAACTATATATGAGTAGCATTCCCAAACAGATCACGTGGAAGACACTAAGAAAGACAACTGAAGAAAAGGTGGGCAAAGTGGCCTACGTGAAAATCTATAAGGGGCCTGGAAGGAGATCCACTGGCCAGGGAAAAGTGGAATTTTGGAGAGAAGAAGATGCCCAGAAGGCACTGAGTCGTCAGTGGGAGATCTGGGGAAAGCTCCAAGACCTTCAGGGAGATGGAGAAAGACCAGGAACCCTACAACTGGCCTGGAAGAAAGGACCCAGGTGTGTGGAAAGGGAAAAAAAGGGTTCGGAGAGTAGGCAGAAGCTTAGCCGGCCAAGGGCATAATTTACCAAGGTTGGCTAATGTGGGGGGGCTACCTGTGGTGGGTACATCCCGATAAATCCCACGTGGTGCGCCTTGGGAAAAAGGCAAGTAGGAGGCGCCTGAAAGCCTCTGCCTCCAGTAACTGAGCTGCCGGACGCCTTAAGAAAACCCAAGAGAAGAGCCTTGACGTATGCCACACCTTGCAAAAAGGAAGAGCACCCCGGTGAGTTGTGAACTTGGGGGGGAGGTGTGTCGCAGGACACTCCCGGGCCCTGCCCCTAGGGAGTTATGAACTTAAGGGGGGGAGGTGTGTCGCAGTGCACTGAAGTGACTGATCCTAGAAAGAAGGACAGGTGCCGGTTGCCAGGGCAACCACAGTTGGTCAGCTGACCAGAAGGGGGCAGGGCCTGGCCTATATAAACAGCCCAGGCTGAGGCCAAGGAGACAGTTCCCCTCTGGCAGCCAAGGGAGAGGGAGCGCTGCTAGAGCATTGCAGCCTCAACAAGCGGGATGGCCTGAACAGCTTCGGTGCACGGAGAATGGGAGGAGATGCCCCCTGGTAGGGACTGGGGTGATGTTTAGCCAGAGGGCTAGAGTTTACATTTTAGCTAGATGGCTTAGAGTTTATGTTGTAGCCTAGGGGCTTGAGTTTTCTGTTGTTTGTTATTACACCGGAGGACCGGGTGAGGCTATAAGGGGTTGGAGCAGGCCTCATAGGAGTGTCCCAGCAGCGTGGGGGTTCCTGGTGCCCGAGAGGGCCCAGCAGTCTGGATCTAGGGCCAGGTAAGGCCGTGGCCGCCTGAGCCAGATAGGGATCATAGACCCAAGAAGGGAGTCTGGGGGCCAGGCATGGCTAAGGCCACCTGAGCCCCAATTGCAAGGAGCACCAGTGTGGGCACCGGCAAGAAGCCCAGAGGGTGCAAGTGTTATGCCCCAGGCTGGACACACAAGAATAGAAGCCCCGGAGAGGGCGAGCGCACCGAGGCGAGCCCCGGAGGACGTCCGCAAGGGCGTGGGCAATAGTAATTTGACTCAACAACGTCCAGTACATCTGAGAGGTTTGGGGTGTGGTATAAGGGATGGTAGGAGCTACGCACAGCCCATAAGGCTGGGGGCACCAAATCAATCTACACGGAACAGGGGCCAGGATAAATAATAGCACCGTGTCCAAGGGACAAAAGGCAGCCTCCCTTATAATATTTTTGTCATCAAAGATGTGGCGGGCGAGAACGAGGGTGCTTGATAGACAACTTGGCACGGTAGGGGGCGCCAGGAGAGATCACGGCCGCTCCTGGGTCCCCGCCCTGTGACAGTTACAAATAGACAGGAGTTTCTGAGGCTGGTGTCACCCATATCAGAAACCTCCTGAGCTACGATAGGCAGGAGTGGGTGGACCCGGCTGCATGGGTCTACCCATGACACATGCAACCTGCCATCTGGTCCAGGAGCTGAAATCTGCCCTACCTCCCGACACCTTTGGATTTCTTTGAGGACCGGTGGGTGCAGCCTGGGGGCCTCTGCAGCCTCTGGAGGCTGGTGACGAGCAAGAGAATGAGCAGGAGGGTGGAGACAGCAGGGGAAGTCTCCAGCTCATCTCCAGGGGCTTGTCTCCAGCCTCCTGCTCATCTCCAGCCTCCTGTTTGCTCTCCTACTTGTTTCCAGCCCCCTGCTCCTTCTCCTGCTTGTCTCCAGCCTTGGGAGGAACAAACTGGGATGGGGGAATGAATGGGGGGCTGTGGGAATGAGTGGGGATGAGAAGAACAAATGGGGGTGGGGGGAATGTGTGGCAGAATGCCCTGTCCGTCTCTCCCCAAACTCTGCCATGAGGTAGATGTCTAATCTGACAATTTGGTTACCATGGTCACTGCAGAGGGCAGACAGCCCTGGTCCCATCAGCTTCAGGTAACCCTGAGTTGTAACTTGAGCTGGATACATTCCAGAGGGTGGGGGAAACCTGCTCCCTGTGCCTATGTGACTGGCCTCACACACCTGGATGGGGGCTTAAACTCCGTATTGTTCTAAGCAATGTTATCATGACTGGGAGAGGGGTAGAGAGCCTGCCAGTCTACCCGACAACCAGTGATGCATTTCAAATTGGTTAGCTGGCAGCCAACACCTGCTGGCCTTCATTGGATCAGGTAAATGAGGTCATAAGGTCTATATAAGTTAAGGACTGCCCAAGAGGTGGGGCAGCAGCTATGATGAGAACTCTCAGAGAAGCTGGACCATCTGAAACACGCTCTCTCTCTTGAAACTCATGTTCAATGAACTGCTTGCCTCTAGAGGAAATCTCCACCTGCCTCTAGATGATACTTGTGAGTAAGCTACTTGAGATCTAACTAGATATATAGCTTGACGTAACTCAGATGTGTAATCAAAAGCTACCACCCCACTGTTTACTCTAAGGTATTTCTCTGATATTGTTCTACCCTGTACCCTATTCCAGACCTACTCCTTGTAACCAATAAAAGTTCTCCTCTGTAACTAGCATGGAAGACTTAATGGGAAAGGGTCTCGATTATGCCTTGGGGTTCACTTGATTCAGGTGACTAAAGAAGTTCTTTTGTTCCCACATGTGCCTCTTGCAGCATCACAAAGGAATTTGAGACGCTGCAAAAGGCACGTATGCGTTCGCCTGGATGCGCCCCATGGGGTGCTTAACTGAATCTTTTGGTATTTGTATCTTTGAAAAACAAGATTGGAATGTTTCTGTGCCTCACTTCCCCACATGTACAACGGAGATTATAATATTTTCCTACTCCAAAGTTAGTTGTGTGGATAAAATCATTAATAAGAGTGATTCTCAGACATGAGTGTTAATAGGATCATATAAGAGAGTAATTCAAAGTGATAGAGAATTTGAGACAGAAAAAAACTGGCAAGTGCAATCAAAAGTAAATTTATCAAGATACATTACTTAAAAATTAATTTGTTTTGAAGGATGTCCAAAAAAAACAATGACTTGTCACCGAACCAATCTGATTTCTCTTGAAGTGGTTTCAAATTTTCCCTTTATTGTAAGCTCCCCTTAAATTTATAGCTTTAAAAGGTGTTCACCTCAGCTGGTATTAATTAAAATTCTGAAGAAAACTGAAACCTTGAAAAGAGCACAAATTATAAAAACAAAGGCAGAGACCTGGCTTTCCCAAATGTCATAACTAAAAGTAATCACTTCCAAACAGAAACACCTCATTTTGTGATTGTGCAATAAAACAAATTCTGAAGGAAGAAAATGTACTTTGACTTTTGACTCTGGCTCTAATGCAATGTATTAGGGTTCAAAGATGACAAAGCTTTATTTAATAAGTTGCACAATTAAAAGCTTATCAGCTGTCACAGTGGCTATATGACAGGCTGTTGCAAAATCCAAAGTGTTAGTCAAAAGCCACAAGCATCATATTTATCCTGCCATGGAGAAGATATCTGAGATTAAGGGGTGCTATAGTTCAATGGGAGAATATTATTCCATAAATCATCTATCTGCCCATCATGATTCAAAATACTCATACACACCCTTATCACAAATCAGCTGTAGGACAATTTGTGCCTTCTGTCTCTTCTCTTTTCAGTTCTACCCCTGATTTCCAGGGTTGCCACAGCAAAAATAGAAATGGCCCAAATTTGAGCTGCTGCTTTTTTGCAGCTGCACATGCCCCTGCACATAGGATTGGTATGAAGCAAATTGTCCTGGGTGGGTAGGGGAGGCTGGGGCCAGCACCTGTGCTGGCCCCAGCAGCCTTACCTGGAGTCCTGGGGGCATTCCACGGCAGCAACAGTGCTGATCCAGCCACTCAGTTTCTGGCCAGCAGCCAGAGTGTGGTTCTGGCTGACCAAGCTCCATTTGTGGTGGCACATGCTGTGCCATGTGTACCACGCCACTTTCTGAAGCAGTTTTTTGGGGGTGGGTGTGAGGGAGTGAAGAGGTGGGCCGGATCTGAGGCTTCCCACCCCGGTGCAGCAGCGCTAAACTCCCTCCCATATGCCAGAACGCGAGGCAACCCCTTACCGTCTACAGGTGTGGGGAAGGAGGCGTGGCCCGGACGGCAAGGACCAACGTAAGAAGGATGCCGGCATCGGGAAGGGCAGAGGTGGAGCCGGAAGGTAGCCGGGCGGCAGCAGCGACAAGAGGGAGCACCGGCAAGCAGAGCAGAGCAGTCCAGAGGCACTGCCGGACCTGGTGGGGTAAGGCGAAGCCCCCGCAGGGCGGGGAAGCTGGGTCGACGGGTCCCAGCGAAGACCCGGGCTGTACGACGCGGCTGAGAACGGCTGGACCCGGCAGGAGCCGGGAGCCGTATAGATTGTAGTAGAGGGGCACTCTCTACAGAAGAGGAGGCTGGCCGGTGTTTAGGAGGACTGAAAGTTGGCAGGAAGCCAGGGAAAGGACTGAGGGGCCCTGAGAGGGTTCTAGTGAAGAGTGCTTGAGCACTTCACAGCCGGGGTAATATCAAGGGGCACAGAGGGCAGGGTAGCCCATTGCTCCAAATAACCCCTGGCTGGGGAAATTGGTTGTATAGAACAGACATCTCCTAGTGGACAGGGAGCGACTTACTGACGGGTCACCTAACCCAAGAAACGACCAACCCGGTGGTCCGGGCGAGGGTGTAGGGGTGGCGGAGCCCTCACTGACTTGCAACCCCAAGAGTCCCAGGGTCTCACTTTTGGACTGACACGCGCCGGAGTAAGATCACTGAACCGGAATAACATCAAAGTCGTGGCAGGAGTATCAGGCACGTACAGGCCAAGGGGAGCGACTCGTAGTGACTGGAAAAGCTTTGGTTGAGACGTGTGAAGAGGCGGGTACGGCGCCGGACGCGCACCGCCTGCACAGCGGGTTTTGTCACTGGGATCTACCAGTGCCAAACATGTAGCGCAGCAAATGGGTACACGTGCACTGCATGTAATTTTAGGTGCCACAAACTGCATGTACATGCTCGTCTGGACACACCCTTAGTGGATAAAACAGAATACCCTGTACTTTCATGAAGCCTTGCAGCTAAGGATTTTATTGTATAAAGTAGCTGCCTTTCAGTTACTTGTTGGGGACTGGGGTGGTGTGGGCACTAAGGTGCACAGTTGACAGCCTAGAGGTTGCAAGTTGGAAGCCAATGCAGAAGTGTTTACAGTGCAGCCTGTAGCTTCCAACAAATTTGTGAATTCTGCTAAATACTTTGTCACAAGGACATGAAGAAAAAGGTTACTTGCCTGGACACATTGTTCTATTATATAACTGCCATCTGTGGAAAAGTGTTGTTACTATTTAATCAGAGTAATAAATATAATAATCTTTCAGTAGACAGGAACTAAATATTACTTTAAAAATGGAAGGTGGTTTCCAAAAGGCTCAAGCATTTATTAAATATGACCCCATAATGTTAAAATGTGAGAAAAATCCACACCACAGAAATATGACCAAAGGAAATCTTGCACTGTGTTTATACTGGGCCAAAACAGGGAGTTTCAGTTTTCAAGTATGGTAATCTGTAATCTCCTGTAATCCCTCAATACACTTGAAATAATTAAAAAAATTGAATGGTGTTGATGACCCAGTCACACAGAGCTGGAAATGCAGAAAGCTGATACAGAACCTGGGCTGATACCAAACAAAATGTCAAGGTCACTATCAACTTACCTTTTCTATTGTGGTTGTATTGTCTTGGCTTGTATTCTGGAAGCCTTGAACAATGCCAGAAATGCAGAGTGGTCCAGCAAAACCCAACAGATCAGCCAAGTAACGGAATGTGCTACTGAGAAGGATTGGTCGTCCAAAAGCCCTGTACATTGCTAACCATATAGAAGGATTCCTATTCGGCTGGTTTGCCACCTTTTTCTGGAAATCAAAGGAATGGGAATTAGTGCATCCAGAATTAATTTCTCATTGGCAGGCTATAGCAACTACTGTTCCATTACTTTCATATTTTGTTGAATGCCCAAGAGCTTCATGAGGTGGTTTTTAATTAGTTGACATAGACAAACAAGATATACAGGTTGACAAAAATAATCTTCACCACAATGAATTCAACTACACCCCAAAACCACTGCTCTTGCTTTTTGTGGATTCTCATTTCAATGCTATTATGAGTTCAGAAACAGTGTAATGCAACTATAGACTATTTACAAACAGGTGTTGATCACTGTCACTTGTACAGCTCATAAATGACTTAATCTAACAAACCCTGGCTCATGTAAGACATCTTTACTTTCACAAGTCGTCCCACTAGGTCTCAATGGAACTGTTTCTGTGAGTTGTTCTGAGTATCTCTTTGTTGCTCTTTGTTGTGGAGATCAGGTAGGATTCCTTCTGTGGAATTTCTAAACCGAGAGTTCTAGATTTTTGCATTTATTTTTGTCTCAGACCAACACAGCTACCAAATACATCCCTGAAACATGGTAGATGCTGAATTTTAGCTGATTTTGAACTTTAAACTTCATTGCAGAAAAACAAGAAAGATTTTTAAACCTCCCTCCTTGCCAATCCTACCTGATCTACACAACAAAGAGCAACTCAGAACAGCTCACAGACTCTTATGGACCCAGAGGGACAGATTTTCCATCACCAGCTCCATCTTCGCAAAAATGAAGTTAATTTCCTACCTATGGGGACTTTTTACCATCTTTAATTTTCCCAGAACCTGATAAAGGGCATCTGAGCCCAAAGCTTGCAAAAAAAGTTGGTTTTTTTTTTTTTTTTTTTGCAATGTCCTAGTTCAGGGGGAGGCAAAATGCAGCCTGTGGGCCACATGTGGCCCACCAGGCCATTCTGTCCGGCCTGCGGAGCCTCTAAAAAATTTAGAAAATCAATATTTATCCGCCCCTAGCTGCCTGTCATGCAGCCCTTGATGGCCTGCCAAAACTCAGTAAGCGGCCCTCCGCCCAAAATAATTGCCCGTCTCTGTCCTAGTTGGTCTAATAAAGGGTATAATTTCTGAACCAAGAGTTCTAGATTTTGGCACATCTTTCACTATGAGATGCGATTAAACATTATTCTGGTAATGAATTCAAATTCAGACTGAACGCTTATCTGGAGGACCTGCTTTAGGCAAACACAAGTTACTGGCCCAGTGCTATGGCAACTTGGAGAAATGTAATGAGATGTGACCTATTAAGGTCTGTTCTTGCCTTAAATTCTATGAAATTGTGAAATTCAGAACCTCTGCTCTGTAGCCCCAATCTGTCATACACATCCATGTGACTGATCTGAAACTTAATAACAGCTGTGAATGCCTTTTAATTCCCACTAGCACAGGTGACTGGTAGGGGGTGCACAGGAGTGCACGTGCCCCCCCGACGGGGCCAGTGGTACCCCTGACATCTGACACCGACACTTTTGGCAGGGCTGGTGCCCTCCCTGACAGGGCCACCACTATCAGTGGCTTCTGCAGGTGCACCCCAGATTCAGGAGGCACTAGTCACTCATGCCCACTAGGAACAGTTTCATTCAGTGGATGTGTAGTCTGAAGAGCATATCTGTGAGCTCCAGGCAGATGTTGTAACACACTAAAAATGCATCTGTCATTTTTCAGGCTGCACAGAGGCCTGCAAGTTGTAACTCAGGCCAGGCCTTTTTGAGTGTTCACAGAAAAACATATAACTAGTTAAAAGAAAACCCTAAAAGCACATATCTCTCTCTACCCCAGCTTCCTGCTTCAGATCTTGATTATTTTTCCACATTCTTCTTCAGTCCAAATTCAACATTGATATAATATCAGGATAATGTTGAAAAAGGATGCATATAAACATCCAACAATGCAGAACCTAGCAGTACAGTGGCCTGGAAAAATTAGTGCAGGAAGCACTTGTAGTGACTGAAGAGATTCAACACAGATACTTATGGTGCATTAGCCAAGCAGTTTGCTCGTTATATTTATGCTTTCTCTTGCTAACAATTACACTTCTGACAGGGAACAGACTGCCCCTGTGGCAGGGAAGTTGTGGGGGATTAATACATATGATATTTTTAAAGACATTTAGGTACCTTAAGACACAAAGAGGTACCTAGTGTGATTTTAAGAAAATATCTATGCCCTTAAATCTTACTAAAGCCAATGCGATCCAGTTACAAAGTCCTAGATCCTCAAAGGTACTCTTATTAAATCCTATTAAAATCATGTCACCCATGTGAAATATGCTTCTTCAGGAAGTGCTATATGTTCGCATGCTCTAATGTTCACTCTGGCCATAATTCAAATCAAATGAGTGGGGACTTTTGAAGATCTGGGTCTGGACACTTGATTGCCTCCTCTCTGCATTCTTAAATGTCAAAATACCTTTAAAAATCTGACCCCAGGAGGCTTGGAGGAGAGATTTGTAAGATCAGCTGTCTGAGACTGAAACTTTTTCCTCAACAGAGTGCAGTGAGAGGCCTAGGTATTCCCTGAATTACATTTAAGGGTTCAAAACACATCTTTGTGGTGCACAAGTCTTGGTCTGGACCCCTGTCTCGGGGCTATCATCCTATCTTAGAGATGCAATCCACACTGTAAAGGCCTTAGAGAATCACGCCTTGATTTTAATCAAGATTATCAGGAAAGCATAGAAATACTACCACTTTATATTCAGGACATTAAAATTAGTTGTTAACTTTTGCTATTTTTCCTATTATTTACTTGTTACCATATCAGTAGTCACTTCCAATATTCCTACAGAATTTATAAGAATGTCACTGCAGCTGAAAATTCATTCATTTTTCAGCAGGCTCTATCCCTGCATTATGTCAAATTAACATCCCCAAGAAAAATGCTGCATTGTTTCCCTTTTCTTTGTCCAGTCTAAACATTTTAAAGTGAATTAAAAGACAAAGAACACCCTTCTTGGATTTATTTCTTCCTCTGCTTTGTTCCTCTACTAATGGACATTAAAATGTAGCCTGAGTCACTGCTTTGGTTTTGCCATTCAAAAGAGTAACTCAGCTGGTTTTAATCTGTGTCTTGAACAAAGAGAATAGCAGTAATGCCTCATGTGATCTAACTCAAATGCACTTTATGTGGAACATTTTTAGCCTCACGGTCAATGTCTTTCATCAAGGTGTGATAAAAAGCCTCATAAAGCAACAATTTTTTTCTTTCTCCACTGATATAGAATGCAGTCAAGATCCTAACCAGTCAGGGTCAGCCTAATTTAATCCATTAGATTTTGAGGGCTTTTTTCACTGACTGGGAAAGATTAATAGCCAATTTCACCCACTAAAATATACAAAAGCTGCATAAACAATTACATAGTATCTCTTCCAGATCACAAGCTTGAAGACATTTCCTAGTTTTGCTGCTGTTTTCTAGCAAGTCTCTAGAAATAGGCTTGCTGTCTTTCAACAGCAAGACTAAAATATTTCTTCTGTGGGAGAGAAGCTCCAGTAAACTCCATTGCCACTTACTTTGGCCTGGACAACATCACCTGGATTTACTTTAACATTATCCATCAAATATCAGCCTTTTTTTAAAGCACAGAAGCACTGGTTAAAGACTGCCTCAGAATATTAATGTAATGGTGTTAGACGTAGAGTTTAAGCAATTCTGGAAGCCAATAAGAAGAAAAGCTTTGTGCAATAAGTCATATTTAAAATTAGGAGTGTGTAACTTTGTATATACCTCTACAAATTCTTGCTTCTTGTATAAAAACCTGCGTATTTAGGTACTTGTGATTGTATGCGCTCAGAACCTAAGACAGTGAACAGAAAACCGAGCACCCAAATACCTTATTTATGCATACTAATCAAGTAAATGCACACATAAATCAGCCACATACAAATATATGCTCAGCTCTGCATGTCTAACATTAAAAATCTGGCACAAAGGCCCATATCCCCAAGGTTTATAGGTGACTAAAAGAGAGAGGCAGTGAAATAATTTTAAGGATCTGGGGCTAGAGAACAAATTTCTCTACTGATGTAACTAGACACAGCTCTGCTAATTCAATACAATTTTTTACATTTAAACCATGAGAGAAGCCATCTGTATAGCTCATGATAGGTAAAATCATGAATGATGCATGCCTCCAACGACTGGGGGGGCACAGCAGAGGCAGGAATGCGGCGGTGGTGGCAGAAACACAGTGGCAGTAAGCAGGTGAGCTCCCACAGACGCTGCCGGCGCTGCTGGCAGGGGTGGGGAGGAGAAGGGGGGGTGATTGCTGCCATGGTGTCGGTGGTGGGGTGGCAAGCAGTGACTACATGCAGGTGCCACCGACATGCATCCACGTGCACCCCCTATGCGTCGCCCCCTGGATAAAATACAGCTTGCAAATTGTTAAGGAAAAGCAGCTTCAAATACCATTTTACTTAAATACAAGACAAGGTTTTTTCTCCCAATCAGCCTGAGGGAAAAAGCCCATCAAAATCTTATAATCACGTTCAAGAACACATAATTAAATACACTATCTATTATTTAACTGCTGCCAAAAGCAGCATGTGCTCAGTAATGGAAACCAACTATGAAGTTGACTAAATACAGCCAACATTGAGTATGACTATAAAACACATAGCCCATATTGGGCAAGCATGCTGATAAGAACCATTTCCTTTTTTTAGCCCTTAAAAATGTATGGGTGTTCATTGATTCATAGATTGTTAGGGGCTGGAAGGGACCTTGCAGATCATTGGGTCCAGCCCCCCTGCTCTAGGCAGGAAGGCAACTGGGTTTAGGTGACCCCAGTGACGTTACTGTCTAGTCTCCTCTTGAAAAGCTCCAGGGTAGGTGACTGAACCACCTCTGGAGGTAGTTTTTTCCACAGTCTGGACACCGTGACTATGAAGGAGTTTTTCCTGGTATTAAGCCTGAAGCAGCCTTCCAGGAGTTTGTAGCCATTGGTCCTGGTCTTCCCCAAGGGTTGTAACATAAACTAAACTAATGTAGCTGATGTTAACTTAGAATGTAATAGTAGTGAAATGTAACCATGTTAGTTTTGTCCTGTAAGCAACTTGAAAATTCCATTTTGTATCCTTCTGTTTGACATACGTGAATAAACTCTGCATAGCCTTTATGTATGAGTGTGTGTAAAAGGGTGAATGGTGGGAAAATGGCATAGAGACAGGAGAAGAAGATTTAACTGTTTATGTAAGCAACAAGGCACCAAATGTAAGTTACCAGTCAGTAAACTATTTAATGAATGGCTGAAAAATCCTTTTTAGGCCGAGGGCACAAAGAAGATAACAAGGAGAAAGAATGTACCCATCCTGCCAGACAGACAGCAAAAACACTCCAAGGCTAAGATAACCTGAAGACAAAAGAAGAACAACTGCAAAAACAGAAGCTGGGTATGGAAAAACCCCAAAGCACTGAAACAAAGGATGCCAATCCCTATAAAAGAACACTTCGAAAATGCCAAGTTGGGTGAGTCTCTTTCTCTACTGCTATTTCATCTGTTCACCCTGCTTCAGCTATTATCTTCAAATCTGCTATATTCAAATCATCATCATCATCATCATCTACTCAATAAGCCCAGGTTGGCCATCCTGGGCTGATACTGAGCAACTATTGCTGGTAAGTATATCTGGTATATACGTGGATGAAATGGTTGCTTTCTGTATGTGTATGCCCGTGTGTAATGATGTGTATGATGATTTGTGTGTTTGTATGAATGGTGTGCCCGAGCCTCTGTGTCTAACTCACATGATCAATAAACGGAGCACCTTGCCTTATCCCCCTTTATAAAGTCTCAATTGTGATTTAAGCAATTGGCAATTTGAGTAACAGAGTGCCCTAGTGAACAGTTGTTCACCGAGCTCCTGATGCACTCCTCTGATATAGCAGTAAGCCGCTATCAAGTCCCCTCCCAACCTTCTCTTCTTTACGCTAAAGAGACCCAGGTCTCACAGCTTTTCCTCCTATGGCTTGTCTTGCAAGTCACTGATAATACAGGTGGCTCTTTTCTGGCCTCTCAAGTTTTTCCACATCCCTATTGAAGTGCGGTGCCCAGAACTGGATACAGTACTCCAAGTGCAGTCTCACCAGTGCTGAGTATCATTTCCTTAGTTTTACACAAGATGCATCGGTTGATGCATGCCAGCATGTTATTTGCCCTGCTGACCACTGCCTCACACTGATGGTTCATATTCATGCGATGGTCAGTCATTACTCCCACGGCCCTTTCAGACATGGTGCAAGTCAAGCTGTCGCCACCGAGCCTGTATGGTTGTTGAGGGTTGTTTGCCCCCAGATGGAGCACCTTACACTTGGAAGTGTTAAACTTCATCTGGTTCCGGTCCGCCCAACTCTCGAGCCTATCCAGGTCTGCCCATATCTGCAACCTATCTTTTGACATGACCACACTGCCCCATAACTTGGTGTCATCTGCAAACTTGGCCAGCAAGCTTTTTACTCCCCCATCCAAGTCATTGATAAAGATGCTGAAAAGCACTGGACCAAGCATGGACCCCTGAGGGACACCACTAGCCACTTTGTGCCAGGACGACATAGATCCGTTCATGAGAACTCTCTGGGTCCTGCCCTGTATCACAAGGGTGGGCAAAATGTGGCCCACAAGGTCATTCTATCTGGCCTGAGGGGCCCCTAAAAAATTTAGACAATTAATATTTATCTGTCTTTGGCTCCTGACAAAAATCACAGGAACCAGGGGCATTAGGACCCAGGGGAAGCCTGGAGGGCTCCCAGAACAGCAGGGCCCCCCCAGCCCTGCCCCCCCCAGCCTGAAGCCCCACCAGGGGCTTCTGGCCTGGAACCATGTGGCTGCACTGGTGCCGGAAGCTCAGGTAAGGGGGGTGGGGAAGGTAGGAGAGGACCCCGGGCAGGGAAGAAGCGCAGAGAAAAGCAGACTGGGGAAAAGCTGAGCGTGGAGAAAAGCGGCCCCTCCCCTGCCCTGTGGCCAGCACTTCCTGCTGCAGCCACTCCAGCCCACGCGGGGCTGTCCTGAGCAGGCACAGGCAGCCCCGTGCAGGCTGTGAGCGGCTGCAGCACAGGGCACTGGGCATGGGGAGGGGCCGCTTCCCCTCCCTGCACTCAGCACCAGCTTTTAACCCGCCCCCGCTGCCAGCCTGGGTGCGGCACCGGCTCCGGGCTCGCCCATTGGGGCTGTGCACAGCAGCAGCAGCTGCGAACCCTTCGCTTGCCATGCTGGGCAGTGTTTGCTGCTGCTGCCCACCCGGATCTCGCGTGCTGGGCAGCCCAGAGGCGATGGTGGCAAACGCTGCCCAGCGCAGCAAGCGAGAGGGCTGCAGCTGCTGCCACCATGTGCAGCCCTGACGGGTGAGCCCGGACCCAGCTGGCAGCGGGTTACAAGCTGGTGCTGAGCACAGGGAGGGGGGAGGTGGCCCCTTGCTTGCCCCATGCCCAGTGCCCCAGGCTGCGAGCAGGTGCAGCAGGGAGTGCCAGCCACGGGGCAGGGGAGGGGCTGCTTTTCCCCAGGCCCAGCACAAGCTTGTCCCCTGCCGGCAAGCAGGGGGTCAGGGCTCCATGCTGCCCCCCACCTGTACTGCAGAGCTGGGGTGCACTGGGAGTGAGTGGTTGCACAGGGCCCATACGGGTGTCCCAGGGCCAGCACCACCGGGGCCCAGAGCAGGGTGGCAGGAGTACAGGGTCCCGGCTGGCAGGGGCTCTATGGATCTGGGCAAGCTCCCCACCTTCCTGCTGGTGCAGCCCAGCCTGGCTCCATAGACCCCAGCCAGCCTGCGCCCTGCTCTGGGCCCCACTGGTGCTGGGCCTGAGACATTGGTTCCAAGACATTGGGACACTGGTCCCAAGATGGTGACCAGGGAGCGGGGCACCTGTGAAGGGGCAGTGCACCTGTGAAGGGGCGGGGCTACCCATGCAGCCCTCAACAGCTTGCCACAACTGGGTAGGTGGCCCTCTGCCCAAAATAATTGCCCGCCCCTGCTGTAGCAAGTTTCCCACCCGCTGAACTGTCAAGCAGCTGAGCCCACAATCTTACAGTTTTCCCAGAAGCATATCGTGCAGTACTAGATCAAAAGTCCTTTGGAAGTCTAGGTATATAATGTCTACCTCATCTAGAGACCTGTTCATAGAAGGAGATGACATTGGTAAGACAAGACCTACCCACAACAAAGTCATGCTGGCTGTCATTCAGAATCTTACTTTCTGCAAGCTTACTGCACATAGATTCTTTAATGAGCTTTCCCAGAATTTTCCCTGGGACGGAAGTTAGGCTGATTGGCCTATAGTTGCCTGGGTCCTCCCTATAGTTGAAGATGGGAACAATGTTGGCCCTCTTCCAATCCTCAGGGATTTCTCCTGTGTACCACTGTGACAGGAGTATTGCAACTGGAGCCTTTCTATTGGTGACTCCGCCCTCCTGTTACGGGCCAACCGCCTGCTTACTCGCCTGCCTTGATCTTGATTGATTGATGTAATTAGCGGGCGGCTGCCCACTTTACACACCCCAGTGCCAGGGGGCGCTATCTGCAGCTCATTTTCCTCCCCTACACTGCTGCCCAATCCTTGCAGATGGTACTGACGTGGTATTTGACCTGGGCCCTGCTGTGATTTGGCCCTGTCCTTGCCTTCTCTCAGGGGCTTTCCACTGCCCTCCCCCTTGCGCTGGGGCTTCTCATTGCTCCCCTTTGCTCTGGGGCTTCTCGCACCTCACATCCCTCTCTCCGGGCTCTTCACTGCCCCCCTTGCTCTGGGGTGTCTCACTGCCCCCTTGCTCTCTGGGGCTGGGGTCAATACACCCCAAATGCTGCGCCCTCTCTGGCGCCAGGGTCCCCACACTACCATGGAGCCCCTACAAGCCTCCTCCAACCCCTAATAGCCTCACCTGGTCCTCCAGTCAAAACAGCAAACACAAAAACACAAAGCCCCCAGGCTATAACATAAAAAGCTAAACCATCCAGCCAAACAACACTCAATCCCTACCAGGAAATACTCCAACCCATGGCAGCAATCAGGGGATGCTCATGCAGTCAGGCTTCTCCCCTCTGTCTGCACTGGCCGAGCTCCCCCTCCCTTGGTCACCAGAGGGGAACTGCCCTCCTGGCCTCATGCCTGGGACTTAAGAAGGGCCAGGCCCTGCCCCTTCCTGTCAGCTGTCTCCCCACCGGTTGCCCTACCAACCAGTACCTGTGACTCTGGCTGCCCTGGTAACTGGCAGCTGAGCCTCCCCCTTCTTGCCACTAGGGGCCTCTCCTGAGCCATTTCTGCTCTCAGGAGCAGGGCACCTGAGTGCTCTGTGACAACCACAAATTCTGAAAGAGCTTTGCCAGGGGTTCCGCAATGACCTCACCCAGCTCCCTCAGCACACTTGGATGAAGTCCATCCAGTCCTGCTGACTTATAAATATCTAGCTTTTCTAGTTGGTTTTGCAGCCACTTAGCATTCACAGGTGATGGGGATGCGGTCTTGCCTGGGCTCTGGGCAGCTGCAGCAGCGAGCTGGCTACAAACAGCTGCACTGGGCTCATCACCTCCATGCCAAGAACAGGGGAGAGACCCGGGCTGCGCTGCCTCAGGCCCCGCCCCCACCACCTGCTCTGAGGCACGCCTGCTCATGCGGGTGCGGAGCTGGTGCCAGAGCCCGGCACAGCTGTTTGGAACCTCTCAGCTGCAGCCGCCCCGGGTCTGGGGAGCTGCTGCCAGCTGGGATCCCTGGCTGCTCCCAGCAGGCAGTTGCAAGCCCTGCTCATACCAGCCTGGGCTCCAGCAGCTACCCAGAGCTGAGGTAGCTGCTGGCAGGCACAGA
>NW_017729022.1:97221072-97224190 GCF_001723915.1 Gavialis gangeticus | reverse complement strand
AAGGGAAGGGGCAGCAGGGCTGGGGGCCAGGAGCTTTGGGTGGGGGGCAAGGGACACAAGCCCCTTGCCCTCATTTTGTTTTTCTGCCATGCTGGCACCCTGGCACCTTCTGAATGCATTATGGTGTTTTTTGGCACTCCAGCCAAAAAAGGTTGCCTACCCCTGAATTATGGTATATTAAAATAAATAAGATCTTGTGCCCATTAAGTTTTCATTTCAACTGATCCAGTAAAATATCTTTACTTTTATTGGTTTACTTCCATTTCCAAGGCAGAACACTGGTCTTTTGCTACTATCCAAATTTTCACTCCAAACTGTTATCCCACATGCAATTCGTGTGTGATCTATATTGATTTACACACAGTTTGGCTGCGCCAATTTTTTTCCAGAGAGAGCTCTAAATTTGTGCATTCTCTTGTTTGTGCACATATGTATATTTATGTGCACAAAATGGGTAGAGAGGCTGCTCTACCTAACACACAGCAATGCCTGTTTTAGGGCTGAATAGAGCAGATTTTGGAAAAAGGCATGTAATTATGCCCAAACAATTCCCCCTCCCCTGCCAGGATTCCTTATTTCATTGTTTCATAATACCCTGGAAATCTATAGGAATAAAAAACAACATACTACTCTGGGGGCCTATGTAATGCAAAAGTGGTGGTTATACCCCTTCCTAATCATATCACTAGCTGGCAGGGACCAGATAGAGAGTTCATGTAATGATCTTGAGTGACAAACTGGGCACATCTACACCAGATGCCTTAATGAGCAGTGGACTGTTCTTCTGCACATTAGCACATTGCAGCAAAAACTGTGCTAATGCATTATTGCACAGTAAACTTAGTCTACCACATACTGTCACAAAAAAAGTTTGCCTTTGCTACTGCGCATTAGCACAGCTACTGCACCTTTACCTAGTACCTCATATTAGAGATACTAAACTTAATATGCAGTAGCAAAGGTGCATTAATGAACATGCAGAGGCACCCACTGAGTAACAGACTGGGGACAACTCATCCAAAGTGTGGGTATCTAGTAATGTACACAGAGTTGAACACAGTTTGCTTCTTTTTTGAATCAGCAATAATTCTCTCTGTGGAGAATGTTGTTCTCAGACCTCCCTCAGCAAAGACTGTGTTACCAACCCCTCCCCTTGGCTCTCCTATCTAAATAGAAAAGCCAGAATCTCACCAGAGATTTCAAAATCAGTTCTTATAACATACATATACTATTACAAACCAAGAATACACGCAATTGTGCCCACATGGAAAGGAACAGCAACTGCTTTATATTGTACACATGACCAGAGTTTGGGAAAAGAAGTAAAGAAGTATGTTTTCTAGCTAAAACTCTGCAGAGCATGCCTTCTAATTTAAGACAGTGTTATGAGCACTTATGATTTAAAGAAATCTTTGATTTTTAAAATGAAATCTAGCAAGTGGTTATTCTATTATGTCTTCAGTTGCCACTGTTTTCAATTTGGAAACTATCCCATGCTGTAAATTCACTTGAAAACAAACAGAAGAATTTGTTCCAAGGTGAAACTTAGCTTAAGATGTTTAATCCAAAATTTACTAAGTTATTAATTCACAAAAATGTGGTTTCATATTTGAATGGAAAAATACAATATTAACTCTATCAGTTTAAGGTCAAACACTGACATGGGTATCATTGGTTACCTTTTGCTCTTCATAGGCTTCTTTCAAACAAACGTAGTTAGTAAGAGCTCGCATTGCTATTGGCAGCTTCCCAATTGCCTTCAAGTCAATTGGTTTCTTGTGAGCAGATATAATAAGTGTATTCATCCACCAGTAAGTCGCTTTTGAGAGAAGATTGACAAATGGTTGAAGAAATCTCACACCCAGATCTTGTAGGTCTTCAGGTGGCTTTACTTTCTGAGGATTCATGGAAAATACATACCTCTGGGGAGAGGGATTAAAAAAAACAACATATGTTTAATAATTATCTCATTTAACAGTAGTTTTAGGTGTTCAAGGGTCTATCCACACTAACTGCATGCCAAGCCCAGAGTACTATTGAGAAGTACACCTTGCCTACCCACTCCTGCTCCATGTGGGCTAACTCCTGGAAACTGGGCAAAGTAATCCTAATTATGTAGTCCTTAGAGGGATCCTAATTATGCTCCATTAAGCATGGCTAAGACAGTAAACATAAGAGCAGCACTGAGTGTGCACTCAAAGCCATGCTAAAGAGAGAACACTGCCTCCTTTCTTGGATTATCCAGACATTGGGTGGGAACAAGTGGGAAAGGTGTGCTTTTCAGTGGTGCTCCTAAGTTTGACACAGAAGCAATGTAGACAAGTCTTACATTTGGATTTAGGTGCTTAGATATAGCTTTTCAGAAATGTTGCCTTGAAGGTAGGTCCAATGCAAAGGATTCATATACATGGATTATAGATGGTCAAATTACATACTGGTGGCAAAGTCAAAAGTTGTTACAACTGAAGGGCCAAATCAGGACTGGAGTTCTATTGTGCTGGGCACTATACATATATACAGGACCAGATCCTATTCCACCCATAAAGAACCCCATTGTGCTCACTTTTGTAACACATGCTTGTCTTAGCTTTAAGACAAAGTTACAAAAAACAGTCAGCAAGAGGGGCAACTGTCCACTTTGTGTAATAACGTTTTTTCAGGGACTCAAGCAGGATGGGAAAGAATCACACTTAAGTGTCTAAATTTACTCAGGCACCCAATAGGTGGACTAAGACCTGGCCCACTAATTCTTGCTTGGTCACAATCTAGTATGCAATTAATCCTAAAACAATGCCTCTAAAACCTGTATACTATACTACACCAGAATGCAAAGGTAACATATACTACAGAAAGGCTATTTAAAGATATATTTGAGAAACTATGGGCGTGTGTGCGCAACATTTTAAAGCAGGCAAGATGCTTCTGCACTGCTTTAATCGTGTCGGTGTTTGCATGCCTTGGTGGAGTATTGCATCTTAAATGACTTGGGGCATAGCAAATTAAAACGCCTTCGAGGAATTTTAGTTTGCTGCTCCTACAGTCACAGAGCAAAGAACTAGGCTCCATGCAGCTCAGGGGTTCTGCAGAAAGCCCTGCAGGCAGCCTGGCAGCAGCCCAG
>NW_017729022.1:97198564-97221061 GCF_001723915.1 Gavialis gangeticus | reverse complement strand
TGCAGGCAGCCTGGCAGCAGCCCAGGAAAGCAGGCTCCATCCAGGAAAAGTGGAGAGCCTGATCCTCCCCCTTTCCCCACCCCGGAGCCTGCCTGCCTAAGCTGTGTTGGGGCCCGGTGCTTCCCTCTGTGGCTGCGATGCACCCCGGGACCACCCGAGCTGGGTGCCTACATGCGGGTGCTGCCATGGGGGGGAGGGGTGCCACTGCCATGGAGGGAAGCACCCCAGCCCCTGCAACCTAGGGATCACTCCACCTGCCGGTAGCTCGCCCTCCCCTCCCTGATAGAGAGGCAGGTTAGTCAGCGGGCTGTGTGCATGACACAGGGTTTTAATCAGCATTTTTTAAAACCCACCACTTCAACTTAGGGCCCCCATTTTGTGTACACATTCCCTATTTCTTGTATCCCTGCACCTGTTATGCCACGTGCCTTAGTTACCATGAGTTTGACTGTATGGAATGCAAAATAACTGAAACAAGCAATTACCCTAGGTGGTTCTATTGTTTTACATATTGCTATCTAAGCAAGCACCTTCTGGAGCAGCAAACAAGTGCTCCAGAATACTGTACACACCACACATACACATACATGCACAGCAAAAATAACTCAGTGATAAATCTCTTTAACCACTTGACTTGAACTCTGAAAGCAAAATACTGACAAATTTTGTCTCTGTTTACATGTGTGATGGGTCCCTTAGCTGCCTGAATCAAGGAATGGATTCCACTTCCTTTGTTCAGAAAAAACATGCAAGATGCATTAACAGTCTGATCTTCCCCATGGATTAAGGATATGTGGTAGGCCAAAAGTAAGAACACATAGAAAGGAAAAGTCTGAGGTACTCGTGGCTTTCTGATACAATTAGACATTTGAGCACTAGATCCTAAACAAGGAATCAGAGGATGAAGAAGAAAACCCAAGTTCTCACCCAGGGTGCTGATGGAAGTACAGCGCCCAGCTGTAACTCAGAGCATTTTTTGAAAAGCATTCTTTGCAAAGTGTTCTGAGTTACAATGTTACTCCAGACCAAACGGAAGTTCACTGTTGCTTCCAGTGGGGAGGGGAATCTATGGGGCAGGGGGAGGGAGGGAGGGAGGGCTGGGAGCCTGCAGCCATGTTCCCATAGCAACAGCCAGGGCTCTGCCAGTGATGATCACTGTTTTCAGAATGGGAGGGGAGAAGCACTTATCACTTCTGTCTGCACCCCTTGTGATAATGGATGAGGGGGAGATTTCTTCAGCATGCTAAATCTGCTCCAATAAATATACCTTAGTTTAATTGTGATCATGTGATTGCCCTCACTGACTCTAGTGGAAATACTTCCATGTTTAAATATAAATATGTACTTAAGTGCTTTGCTGTACTGGTGCCAAAATTTGTGTCACTATAGTTTAACGTCTATCCCCATTCTTACTCCAAGATATGGCTTTATGTCTTCTCAAATCCCAATAAAAAACACATACCCTAACTCTAATGACATTGATCTCCACAGCCATCAGCAACCCATAAAGAATGACCATAATTCCAGTGATGCAGAAGCGCAACTGAGAGAATGTCACACCTTCTTGACAGTATCTGACCAGCTTGATGGTTTTGGCGACAAAGGCCATAACCCAGTAAAGAAAAAGAGCTGTGAAGCAAACAAGAAAAGAAACATCATTTTAAAACAGTGTCTTTTAACTGCACCAGTGCTGTAGCTCTATACTATTCACAGTGGGATTATTTTATGAGTATTGCATCTATATTATTGTAGCTGTCATGTCATGGAGCACAAACTGGTAAGCTGTGAGGTGGGAAACAGTGACATTACTCAGAATGGATGATCTAGAGAAGGGAGAGATTTGCACTGTACTCCATTTCACAGAGACATTTTTTTCTTTCTTTGGGTCCTATCTTGTAATCATATCCTGGACAGAGCCCAGCTAAAGTAACTGAGGCTCTACATGGACACAAAGGTCCCTCTAAATGAGCCTGATATCAGGCTTTTAATATTTTCTTTGGGTAAAATAAAACGTATTTTCACTGAAAAATATATGGTGGCTTTTTAGGTATGGAAACCAAAAGAGTACAAATTGTCAGCTGTGTATGATGAATCTATTTTTGAAAATGTGTCTACAAAATTAAAACTATAACCTGCCCCTCAGGAATTGCCAGTTTTTCATTTTAATCCACTTAGACAAGTGTGCAAGTGTTGCATTATAGGGAGAAAAGAAATAGGAGTGTAAATCATAATAATTTCAAAAGCAGAATTTTTTCCCAGGCTTTTTATGAATTTTACAGACCTCCCCAAACTTATTTTGAAAAAAGAATCTTGAATAATCTGATGACTCTTGAAAACAACAACAGTGCCATAAACTACTTACCTAGCAGTAATTTTGGAAAGTTAGATGTTTCGATATTATGGTAATAGACTATAGATGTTGTGGCAGCCACAAATCCAATTATAGCTGGTAGGAAAAGATGCAGGTGTCGAGATTTCATTTGTCTTAAAAAGAAACGTGAAATGCAGTATAAATGCAACTGGGCTTTATGAGATTTTTCCCACATTTAGAGGTTTTATAAATTGGTAGCTATAAATTTAGGGCAGGTGTAGTACCTCAAGAAGGAGATAATAAAGTGCTAAATAAAACTGCTTCATCTTGACCCCTTTAAAACTTTAGAAAGGCTGTGAAGGAGATCCCTAGCCATTTATGCCTTATAAACAGCTTTCTTGCACTGTTCATGCAATTAGCTAGATTCCATACCAGACACAGCCACTTACGCATCTGAAACTATGCCCTCTGCTATCTCACAGACATGCACAAACAGGAGGGTGAATGTCAAAATCCACCGGAGGTTGTGTCCAGGGAAATGCAGCCATGTGTTGTGATGTATCTGGACTTTGGAGCTTTGACTTCCCCAGCCTGTAAAACAAAATTTAAAAAAAGAGAGAAAAGATCATGCAGCTAGTTAGAACTCTGGCTCCTTCTCCTCAGCTCTAATAATCAATAGGTTACGCCCACTACTACCTAATATCTGGGCAACAAACTTTCCAAAAGCAAAGCCAAAGAAAAGAAGACTTATAGCATGACTTTCTTGTAGTCAAGATCCTTGGAACTGTGTCAACTGAAAAGTCCAGCATGTATAAAAAAGTGAAATAACTTCTGCAGAAGCTGCTGCCAATTCTGTACTGCTTCTGTAGCAGCGTTTGAAGCATGGAGCTGTGTGTTAGAACAAAAGATGCACAAAATGTGAATTGAATCTGAACCAAAACTTATCTGTGGCAGTCCCTTTTCAAACAAAGGAGCAGTGTCATTACATTATATTTGATTTTATCAAAAAGAAGATGGAAGAATAAGACTGGAAGCCCCATGATAGACCACTTTTCCATGCTAATCCATAATCAATAGGGCTGCATGAAGCTTCAGTCACTGATTAGATTCAGCGGACATTTGGCCCTATTTGGTGGCCAAATCTCTGAATCTGAATCAAATCAGGAGACCCTTTAATCTCTCCAAATCAAACTGAAACCCTCTGAATAGCTTCAGAGAGATTTGGAAAGTTTTGGCAATTTGGCCATAGACACAACTTTAAATGTTTTTTCTACATACCTGAAGGTACCAGGCAGCTCATGAATGCTGCGATGGTGGGGCAGCTGGAGTGTCCCACAGGAGTGTGTGTGTGTGTGTGTGTGGGGTGGGGGGTCCAGAGTGCTCAGCAGCAAACCTAGAAGTGTACCAGAAGCACTTCTGGTCCATGTCTGCTGGGGAGCACGTGGGGCAGAGGGCCCGTGCCCCTCCCCTGCTGGCTCAGCAACTGGTGCCTTCTGTGTCTGGGGGAGCACCCAGGGTCCCCCTGCAGCTGATCGCTGAGCTAGGAGACATTGGGGGGAGGGCCCCCACCTGCTCAGTGTTGGACCTGGAGGTGGACCACTTCCAGTCCACTTCTGAGTTCATCACTGAGCATGTGGGGGGCCCCCCTCGCTCCTGTGGGATGCTCCATCTGCCCCATCATTGCAGCATTCGCAAGCTGTGCCTGGTACTTTGAGGTATGTAGAAAAAACATTTAAAGCTGTGTCTATGGCTGAATTGCTAATTCTCTGAATCAGCTTCGAATCTTCAGATTCAGATTCAGCTGAATCAAATCGGGGACAGTGATCCGAATCAACTAATCGAATCTCTGTCCCTGATTTAGGCCAAATCTGAATCGAAGAGGGCCCGTTTCACACACCCCTAATAAGCAAGTCAGGCATTTGCTATCACAGTGCAGAGAGAAGGTGAGGTGCACCCAGTGAAGCCACTGAATTCTTCTTAAGTCCCTTCTCAATAAGCTTCATCACTTCATATCTCCTTGCTGAATCAAAAGTAAAATAAGTGGAAACACTGATGAGTTAGGGCCTTTCCTTGAAATATTTTATGAGTTTCCTCAAAAGGGCATAAGACATTTCCTAGAATACTAAACTGACTGGGAGTCAGAAATTCTAAAAAATATTTAACTCCTCCCAGTGCTTACAGAACTGAAAAATTGGCTTGTCCCATCACATTTAAAGCTCTGTTATGCTTTAAAATATGATAGGATGCTGAGATAGGTACATCCTATGCCTCAAGCAAGAATAAATAAGATGATTATCAAAATCTACATAAGGCTACACAATGGGGCAAAGTCTGGAAGGTATGAAGCATGTTCAATAGGGCTGTGCGAAGCTTTGGTCGTTGATTCAATTCGGCAAAGATTCAGCCTGATTAGATTTTCCGAATCTGAATCGAATCCAGAGCCCCTTTAATCACTCCAAATCGAATCAGAACCCTCCAAATCAATTCGGAGACATTTGGAAAGAGTCAACGATTCAGACATAGACACAGCTTTAAATGTTTTTTTCACATACCTCAAGGTACCAGGAAGCTTGTGAATGCTGAGATGTTAGGATGGATGGAGCATCCTATGGGAGCACAGGAGGTGGTCCCCAGTGCACTCAGCAGTGGACCTGGAAGTGGACCAAAAGCACTTCCAGGTCCACCAGGGAGTGCACGGGGGACACCTTCTCGCCCCCCCGGCTCAGCAATTGGTGCCTCCTGGGTCTTGTGGAACACCCGGGATGCCCCCACGGCTGATTGCTGAGCTGGGCAAGCACGGAAGAGGGGTCCGCCGTGCACTCGGTGGCAGACCCAGAAATGGGCCGTAAGTACTTCCGGTCCACTTCCAGGTTCATCACTAAGCACGCAGGGCACCGCCCCCCCCCTCCTGTGGGACACTCCATCCACCCCACCATCACAGCATTTACGACCCACGCCTGGAACCTCAAGGTATGTAGAAAAAACATTTAAAGCTGTGTGCATGGCCAAATCGCTGATTCTCCAAAAAATCATCAAATCTTCAGATTTGGATTCGGCCAAATCAAATCGGGACAGTGATCCAAATCAACGAATTGAATCACTGTCCCCAATTCAGGCCGAATCCGAATCAAATACAGCCCATTTCACACACCCCTAATGCTCAACTCTATTTAAAGGCACAGAATGCAACCTCCTTAGCAATGTTTTGTACAATACCATATACACTTGCTTTTAAACTAATCTATGTAAATAACTACACATACTAACACAGACAAATACTGGCAATTTACCTTTCCAATAAGTGAATGCACTTTTCTCAAAAAGCCTTAGAACCAAATGCCTCCTATATAAATATTTCTAAATAATCTCCTTGGTTTTATTCAACCACAGCTTGACTTTAGGACCATGTCTTCTCTACCTTCAATAAAAAATGGCTCAGAAATGTTCCGACTAATGTTTTTTTTTTCCATCAGAAAATGCCAAAGGGATAAAATGGGAACTGTCTGAAGATAAAGGTTTGCGTTGATGAATCTCTTGATTTGAAAAAAAAATGCTGGAAAAAATCAAAATTCTTATAACACATCTTTTCAGCATTTTCAAAACCAAAAAGTATCATTTTGGTTTTGTATGGACAAAAATTACTACAAGTAGTATTATTAATGACAGTTATAATGACTATATATACTTCCTATTATTATTCCTATTAATAATAATAACAATAATGATAATGTAAAACAATAAAAATAATGACTGCAACAATAGTAATAAGAGTAATAATAATAATAACAATAAAAAGTGAGTAAGAATGCAAATGTTTGCAATCCAATCCTTTTTTTCCAGAGGATTACTTCATAAAGTTTTTTGAGATTTCAACTATTCATCCTGATTTGGAGTTGGAAAAAAATTTCAAAAATCTTTAAAATTCTTGTAGGACAGTAATATATTTTTTCTCAAGTCTACTCATCTAAGGTTTCCTATAAAACCTCCTGAAGCCTTTCCTCCGATCTTGCTTCTTGCCTTTTCTCTCACAGTATTCTTTTGATTCATATTTTCAAAGTGGTTGTATAAATGTACATCACATGTCCCAGCTCTCATTTTAGTTTTTGTGCTCACTCATTACTATAGATGTCTATACGGCTTTTAGCTTCAGCAAAAGCCAAGCCTTTCTAAGCACATATATAGTACATTTTTGTCTCTGGAAACTATATTTTCTTTCTTTTTTTTCTAGAGAGGGTTTTTGCCAGAAAAATGTTCCACTTTTGTTTTAGGTAAAGGGAAAGGCAAATATTATATTGGTTTTTAAAAACATATTATGTGTCTATATAGAGCCAGATATCATTTTACTCACGTATATGTTTCACTGTACTAAATGGATAGTTTACAATTATAAAGAGGAACATGTAGGTAATGTAATGCATTATAATCCCTATTTCTCTGTGTGAGAAAATATGTGTTCTGCTTTGTTCCCTTTGATATATCACTGTTATTCTGGATAGTTCTAAGAAACAGCTTTTCTTTGCAAAGAGGTGTACAGCACCTTTTCTCTACAAAGAATTTAAAGTATTTTATAAAGGTAACAAACTGTTCTGGAGACTGCATATTAGGGAATGTTGGATTAAAATGCAGCAACTCCTGAAGAAGTGAATCAGGAAAGCAACTCTATTTGTGACAGAATAAACAGCATGCACTTCATCATCAGACTGAGACTTTATACAAGAAGAGCATGAAAATGAAACTTATTGCACTGTCCAAAATGTTCTAAAGATGTTATGTTCTAAAGACCATCTTCTGCTTTCACTACCATAGAATAAACGTATTTGCTCTTGCCTAGGTTACAAATGCTGTTATAGGAGTGAATTATTGTATCCTTAATATATCATGTGACAGATTCAAGCTGCAAATTTTGGATCTATTCTGAATTCCATCAAATGTCAAAGGAACTCAGATTCACTGTTTTAGCTCTTAACAGTGAATAACGGGGAGAGATGCAATCTACCAAATTCAAATTGGTGAGAGACATCTCCCAAGTTTGAAAGAATCTGGATCTAATTTTGTGGTTTGGATCCATTCAAGTTCAAAATTTCAAGAAATTCAAGAGGATTGGCATCAAGTCTTCTGGTTCTAGCACACTTCCATTTAAACATCTCTTCAATGTGCCTCTTTTTTACCCCATTTTCTATCTTCCTTATCAGGACTAAAGTAATACAAAGTCTCTAAGTTAAATGGGTTGCACCAGTCCTATGACATAAAAAGACCATCCTGCAATTAGACGTGCTCTACTCTAAACATTTCCAGGGTTAGGAGCTCAGAATTGATGACTCACCAATAAACAAAATTGGAAAGGTGATAAATAACAGGAAGACATGAGGAACCAGGTTGAGAGCATCCACGAAGCAGACATTTCTCAGGACACCAGCACTGATATTATAGGCAGCAGGGTTGTCATTCCCACAAAATGCGAGTTTCATTGCTTCCAGACAGCCTTATTGCTACAAATCAGAAGACACAAGAGAAACAAAAAACAGTCAAGGTGATTGCCAAAGTTTTCTATATTCCTTTGAGGTGAATATAAAAATAAAAAGACATGATCAAGGTGCTTTTTTTAAAGCAAACTGCAGAGTACTTTGATAAGCTTACATGTGATTCTGCAAAGACTTATGCACTTTAAGTGTATACATCACTGTATACAAAATTAAAGACTTATTTACTATTAAAAGCATTCAATGACTATACCCCGTAAATAAATGTTAGTCTCCATTTGATCCAATTTTCATCAACCTTTTCTGTGTACTTAAAGCTAAGGGTGACATTGTTACCATTTGGTGTTCCACATTCTACTGCCATTTGGCCATCCAGACCATTAGATCCAAAGGCCACTTAGATGATGGAACAGAAACAGAATATCACATCCCAACACTACCACAACATGGAGGATAACTTATGCATTACTATTTGTAGGGGGTTCAAACCGGACTGAAATTGAAATGTGTTCTTACACACTTCTTCTCTACAACATATGCAATTTACTATATTCATGAATGTTTGTGTTGCTACAATAACTTTTCTTCAATACAGGGGTGTCAAATGCATGGCCTGCAGGCCAAATCTGGCCTGTGGAACAGTAGCATTCAGCCCATTGATCGTCTGGGAGGCTACTGGAAGTTTGGGCATGGTCTGCCACAAAATTCAGACATGGCCATGGATGGCAGACCCCCTGACCCACACTGCCACTTTTATGTGTCTCTGCACTGCTGCCCATTCCCAGACCCATGCTGTCACCCAAACACAGCACTACCACAATTGCTCCTCTTCATGGTTCTGGCATGCAAGAAGCTCCTCCCCTCCTCCCCCCCCCCCGAGCCAGGCATGAATTTGACACCCCTACTTTAATACATAAATTTAAATTACAAATCAAAGGCACTGGAGGTTAAAACTATCAAGAGTCTCAGGGAAGCAAGCAAGCTAATTAGCCCTTAGCTGGCTATAATTACCCAAGTGGGTAATTACTCACAGTTAGCCCTAGTAGCTTGCATGCATGTGGTGGCCACCTTACAAGTAGTAGCTCTTTTGGTGTCCAGCAGTCTACTCAAGAAGACCAGTACTTTCCTGTGCAGCCCTAGGCTTCTGACTCCCTGTTCCTGACTCCAACCTGGATCCCTGCTTCCTCACTGCTGACTCCTGCTTCTGTCTCATGACCTTTTCTAGTCCTGATCCCCTGACTTATGACCCTTTGGCTAAGTACAGACAGCCAAAAATCCTGAGGCTGAATCAATTCAATCTTCACAGGATAATCAAAAAATTGTGTAGATTGAACCGATAAGCAAGTGAACAGGCATTCACTTTTGGCTCTGGAAACGCAACCATGTGCCTGAAGTCGCTGAGGCAAGAAGCTGGGAGTACTACAGCATGCCTCCCTTCTTGGCGAGAGAAGACAGCTTGGGCAAAGGCCAGCCCGTCAACCCTGTGGGGTGGGGGTTGGGAGAGGATGGTTTGCAGGTGAGGTATAAAGCATCCTGGGATCCTGGGGGAATGTGAGTTGTCTTGAATCTAGTGGGAATCTGGGACAGAAGTTCAGTAAAACAAGTTAACCTAAATCAGTTAAGTCTGATACTACATCCTTCCAGGTTTATCTTAAACCGGTTTTAGCCATTTTCAAAGAAGTTAATGTGCACTGAACTTCTGTTACGTTACAGATTTGAACTGGTTTCTGATCACTTAACCCAGTTCATGTGTAATTTCTGTCTCTAGCCTTTAGGGTTGAATGCCAAATGCCCATGTCCTGGTCATTATCCCTGACAGAAACCCACAAGAGCCCCAATTCTCCTGATGTGTTGAAATACATAGGCTAAAAATAGACATTGCTAAATGAAGTGGATCAACTATGCCATGACATGTCCCAGTACAGCTGATCTGTTTCATTGGGCAAAACAGATATCACCCGTTGATGCTGTGGTATAATGGGCAAAGGGTCCTCTCAGGGTTTGAGGGACTCGGTCCTGCACACCCTGAGAACTCCTTGCCCTGAATTGGGCCCCTCAAGCCCTGTGAGTGCATGCCCAAGTTTCCCCACTTACAAAGTTGCACCCTCAAGATCTCCAGGGCACCTCTCTGTGAGCAGGGAAAGATTCACTGCATACCCAGAAGTACCCCCAGGATCTCTGGGACATGTCTTAGTAAGCAAGGAAAGTGAGGGTTTCCCTGCTTACAAGGCATGCCCCCAGGATTTCTGGGGAAAAGTTGAGTTTCCCAACTTATACTTTTAACTAAGCACATACCTAGATCCCACTAAAGTCAACAGAACTTAAGTATACGAGTTTTGGTAAATCAGAACAATAGAGAGTTACATAAACTTCACTACATGTGAATAGGCCAAATCCTTCTTCCTTCCCTGACACAAAAGCAAGCAAGATTTAGCTTGTGAATTGCTGCTGAATGAACACAAAAATCACATAAAAAAAAATACAAAGGGACACTTTAGACCCAAATTTTGACTTTTGCTAAAAGCCAAGACATTAGGAGGGTTTGCAAACCATAATCTCAACAATCTCCCAAAGTTTCAGTAAAAAGATTTTGAAAAATTTAAACATATTCCAAACACAACAGGAAAGCACTGATTGATGAAATCCAGAAACTGAGCATGACTCAGGGTCACAGTAAGGCCCACATCCAGCAAACCTATGCAAGCTCTTAACTTTATGCACAAGAGTAATTCTATTGAAGTCTATGAAGTTATATTCACTGTTAAATCTAAGTCCTAAATGCATGAGATCAAGGCCTAAATCTGATAGAATCCCCACGCAACATTCAATGGAATTTACTTCTGTGAAGAATTTAACCCCTCATCTATAATCAACTATGTACATGAACCTGCAGTTTTTCTGCCATTGATGAAATGCAAACCCACAATCAAGCCACATACAGTTAATAGTGAAAGCCAAATATGATGTTAAAATCCATTCTGTTCAATTAACTACATACTTATTACCAACAGACAAAATGGACTTTTAAAAACATGCATAAATTGTTTGTTTTAATCTTCACATTTCCCTTTAAGAGAACATAACAGTAATGGTAGTCTGACAATATGAAATGTTGTTGCATCATTTTTTTTGGAAGGTCAGCAGTCCATGGGAATTCTGCTGAGAATGTATTTCCTTTCCCCAAAGACAATATGACTATATTCTGAAACAGTTGAGGAGGCTGTTGCAGTCAGGTTGGTTCTGGAAAGCAGGATGAACCTGGGTTCTAATGTATAATGAGTCACTCACTATCTGTGTGTTTTTTGGCTCCTATTAGTCAGCAAGGCCTGATAGTAAGAAACTGGAATACAGAAATCAAATGAGAGATTTTCCATCAGTTATTGGGAAAGACATGGCTCTGCAAGAAAATAGAATGTTCAAAGTGTGAGATGAGGATGCTCCCTGTTAGCCAGAACGTGCCAAAGGTTTATCTAGTCTAGTGCCCTCCACTTGGCAATGACCAACCCCTGCTTTTCAAGTAAGAGGGAAGACATTCATAACATGCCTAATTTTATAATACTGTTCCAGTAAATCTAGATAGAAAAAAAAAGAATTCAAGGTTTTCTTATGCTAACTGCTCAGGTGCATAAAGCTGGGGATTTTCTGTTAGCTGTACAGAGCCTACGTCACACAGTTAGACACTTGCAGTTCTATCGCATAGATCAGGGGTGTCAAACATACAGCCCACAGGCTAAATCCCATAACTTGGCCCCTGCTGCTGCTCATTGATCCACCCACAGAGCTGGACCAGGCCCATATCACATGAGGTGCTTACTAGGAACATTGTGGATTGGCCTGGGCAAGTGCCGCACATGCTGTTTCAGGCATGCAGGCAGAGATGGACCTCATCTTGCCAGCAGACTGGGCCCCACACCACTCATTCAGCCCATGGGGCCCGCTGAGTTTGACACCTCTGGCATAGATTCCAGTTCCAGCAGCAGCAACAGGGGGTGGAGAAGCACATGAACTAGGAGTTTAACCCCTTGAGGGCCACATGCACTGCAGAGGGCAGTAGCTGGATAGTCCTGATATATAGCATAGTGCTCCAGCTTCATTGCTGATTCTACCAGGTTCTACTTTTGTTTCAGAAGAATGTTGCCAAATGGAAAAGGTAGACTCTAAGGGTGTTTATACACGTGCTCTGGGAGTGAGGGGGCTCCGAGAGCTGCTCTAATTAAAGCGTCCAGAGTGTCACATGTATCAGCATTCCCTCACTGAAAAATGGCAGTGGGAGCGCTTTGACTAAAGCTCATCAAACAAGTATGGGCATGCTGATACGCATGACACTGGAGTCTGCTGGAGCTGGTAATTAGCACGCTCCAGCAGACACAGTTAATCAAGTCTGCTCCGATGCACTGTAATTACAGTGTGTTGGAGCAGTCACACTGCACATGGATAGGCCCCCTAATATTTCAATTTCAGTCCAGGGAATGTGTTAAGAGGGAACATCAGCCAAGGGAGAAATCTGATATTATGCTGTTCACTAAATCAAGTGTGAGCTATTTATTGTTTATAGCGGTAGATGTCACCCTTGCAAATAGTGGATAATTATTTTAAGTATTTTTTCCCTTTACATTTAGACTATAAGAAAACTATCAATTAATGGTTAGATACTTAAACTGTTACCTTTACACATGTTCATTACAAAAATCTAGAATTGGCCAAAATTTTTCAAGTTCATTTTTTCTTCCTGAAAAATAGTCTTTTTTCAAGTAATTAAATACCATCAAAGGGGATAAGCAAGCACTTTTAAGGTTCAAAAACAGAGATGCTGGAGAGGTACAAAGAAGTAGAAAAGATAGGTCCAAGATGGTGTGAGAGGCATGTTGCTTCCAGCTCTCTTTTCCTCCATTCTGAAATCTGATGCCTTGCTAATTTACTTTGATGATGGAAGTTATCTTGAAGGCACAGAGACCTTGCAATGTCTAAAAATAAACTTGAAGCCTCTAAACATTTGCAATATCACTCTAAGACTCCCACCAGCTGGCAGGCCAAGCCTTTTTGGGGTGGTGTCAAGGTACAAAATCTCAGTAATGCTGCAGTTAATAGAAAATGATATAAATGAGATTTATTAAATGGCTGCTAGGGAAGAGAAGTTTGAAAATAATGGTTCCAGATTTCAGGAAGTTATGGTGGAAAACAGTCCAAGACAAAGAAGTAATAATGGACATGATGTTGCCACTGCCCTTCAAGAACAGTGATTCTCCAGACACAGAGTTAGACACAGAGATATATTTTCTGTAAACAACTGTGAAGATGACAATTAGGAAATGGCAGATACTTTCAATTCTTCACAGGGAACACCAAGATGGGCTCAAAAATCTTGGGGAATTCTAAAGACCCGATTCTGATTTTCACTATTGATTTCAAGATCAAAGACAAAAAGCTGACTGTTACCAAGAATCCCTTTCCTTTTTTAATATAAACTTTTTTATTTGATTTATTTCCTCTCCTATAAGTGGTCTGGCTTTGACAATTGGTATTTACTATGATCAGTCCTCTGTCTTAACTGATGCTACAGGATGGGATCTATTTTATCGAATATGAGTCTGTGCATTTTATATTTTCCTAGTCATTATTTTAACCACACAACTCTACTTTAGGGATGTTTCATAGTCCGATAAATTATTTTAAACCCTGGGGTGATAAATTTCTCTATCTACTCTTCTGTTTTCAAAGCACTTACAAGTGTATACAAACAGCCCATAGGAAGAATCTCATTGACTTCAATGATTTTTGGATCAGGCCCCAAACACACTGCATATAATAAATGTGCAATGAAATCTAAGATTATAGTTGCAATTGAGCTAAAGACCAAATTAACACTACAAAGTAATTCACATCTACCTTTGGAATTCTCTTTAGCATGTAATTATTCTGCCTGTTTATTTCTATGTTAGCTCCTTAACCCAGCTATTTGTGCAGCTTGAAATACCAGCATGCCATGCCGTCAGCTGTAAAACAAGCTGCGACTTAAGATTTCCTACATTACTACAGGACACTTGTAAAATCAATTTAAGAAGAAACTTATCCCTATGAATAACAGCAGAGAGTGCAACAGTGGCAGGGGATGGTAAAGTTTTAGAGTGTCAGTTTGGGAAGGAAAAGTTATACAGATTTGAGCTGTAACCCCAGGGAAGTGCAAAAAACCTTGTCCCACAGATATAACAGAAAGGACAAGAAGGGGGTTAGTGAAAGATAATAGGGGGGTTGCTGCATGCCCCACTTGTTTACTGAATGTTAGATCAAACTCTGTAACTTACCTTAGCACACACAAAACACCAAACCAAATGTTCACTCCGCTGTCCTATCTGATCAATATTATTCCGATGACAGGATTTTCCTCCACTTACTGAAGCAGCTCTAAGCTCTGCTGTGGAGTATTTTTAGGCTGGTGATGGGAAGATCAGCTGCTGCCTCCTATCGAGTTTCCAACATGCATAAACTCTTCTTGACTTTCTTACACACTAAAGAGGGCTGGAAACTAGGAAGAGTTACAAGCAAGCAAAGGGCACCAATTTTTAGACCCTAAAGTTCCAGCCACAGGACTTCTTCTGCTTTCTTGTATATTCATGTCCCCTAACTCACTGGTTCTCAACCTTTTTCGTATCAGGACCCACTTGTAAACATTGATGGCCAGTCCCATGAACAACACGTGCCCCCGGCGGCTGGGGGGGGGCACAGCAGTGGCGGGAGCATGGCAGCTGAAGCGTGGTGGCAGTAAGCAGCAAGATCCCACAGATGCCACTGGCGCCATCAGCAGTAGCGGGGTGGGGCGTGGTGAGCACCAACCAAGGGTCGGCAACCACTTGCAGACACCACCAGAGGCAGGGGCCAGCAGTGATTGCTGACCACCCACCAGCAGCCGGGGGGGGGGGCGGGTGAGCAGCGACCGCCTGCAGGCACTGCCAACAGTGTAAGGAGTGCACTGTCATGCTCAGGGGGTGCTCGTGCACCAGCGTGCACCCCCTACACGTCACCAATGGCCAGTCCTGACTCAGTGCCCCTCACTCCCAACCCACTGCCCCAAGACCCCAGCCCCCCCAGTGTGTGTATGTGGGAGGGAGAGAATGGGGGGCCTCAAGCAAACCAGCCTGCAAGGAAAAAGCCATGGTTTCCCACAATTTTCTCCATTAAAGCAGAATCTGTTTTTAACGTTTGATCCACTTTTAAAGGTTGTTCATGACCCTTTCATATATTCTTGCAACCCACTTTTAGATCATAACCCATGAGTTGAGAAATTCTGCCCTAGCTGAAGTAAAAGGGCACTAAGAGGTCACTTTACAATGTACAGATTGTCATCAGATGATTATTCTGAAATAATCAATAAGCCCCAAGATGGTCAAAATTAAGGCATGCAAGCTTCCACTTTTGAATACAATGCAAATAGATAACTGTCTTCAGCCTAATGTTTCCTAAGCACATTTACATTTGAGACTGAAATCTTGCACCATAAGGAAAACTCAGATCTACCTGGAGCATACCAAGCTTTGGCCCAGGGTCCCCAAATTCTGTATTTTTGCATTTGAAAGCTCGTTTACATTTATCACAGTCATGCAACTGGTTCCATAAACGATGTCACCCCAAAAATCTTTGCCTCTCACATAATTCCTCAACCGCCGTGGTTGTAACATCACTCCAGAACAAATCTAGTCATTTTCAGAACACAAGAAGAGGAATTTGAGCAGATGCACTTCTTTGCTTTTTAACTGGAAGAATTGTTATAGTTTGGCTAAAAACAGAAAAACTAACTGAATAAAGTTGGATCCAGGTATGGCTGTGATGTTTTGCGTAGGTCTAGATTTTTTGTTGCATACAGAGCTGCCACATAGAAAGAGATATATAGAAACAGATGCATAAGATAGGTAGAAATAAATACATTAAGTAGTCAGACACGCAGACTTTATTATGTTATGTTATGTTATGTTATGTTATGTTACTCAATTGAGATACTGAATTTAAAAATTAACAGACTATAGGGAAAAGTTATGTCTTTTTTCCAACGTTATTTAGCTAGGAAGCAACGTGGCCAAAGACTGTCTATCACAACAGAAATATCTACTCTTATTTTTATTAAGATTGTACAACTGAAGACAAACATTTGTAACGATTCAGTTGCCAAAGCCAGACTGTTGCCAAAGCCAGGATTGTTGTATTGTATTGTGGTACTGTATTGTTGTAGTGTAGCATGATTCAGCTAGGATTGATCATTGTTCAGGGCATTTTGGTAGGAGCAGATACACTTGTTCTCAAGTTAGCTACTAAAACCAAAGCCTTACTGCCAAAATTTGACTAAGTCCATCTAACAGGATCATATTGCTGTATATGGTTATTTATGGCATGAATTCTCCAGAATGGACTGGGGTTCAAACTGTTTTGGAGACATTTAAAAGGACTAGACTTGTGCTCTGTTTCTGAGGCTTTCTTTTGGAGGCATGGAGACAAAAATTGGCAGGATCCAACCAGATCCACACAAATCCAGCTTTTATCCTTTTCTTTCTTCCCTGATCTTGTTACCTTGCCAGACTGGGAAAAGAGGCTGCCTATATACATGCTTAGAGGTGGAGGGGGGCATGTTTTAATTAGAGAGGTTCCCAGACAGCCACTCTAATTAAAATTGCTCACCATCATGTGCATTAAGCCCCTGCACATTTTAAAATGGTCGCAGGATGCTTTATCTAAAGCTCATTTGATGGCATTTAGATGAAGCACCCCTGCGGCCATTTTGAAATGCATGGGGGCTTAATACACCTGGCAGTGAGGCAATATTGATGCGTTCAGATTAGAAGGTGGAACAGACTGGATTAATCGAGTATGCTCCAATGCATGACATTTTGAACATGAACTAGCATGTGTATAGGCAGCTACGGCCAGAACCAACCCAGTGCCCCTCACTCCCAGCCCACTGCCCCCAAGTCCCCGCCCCACAGTGGATGTATGTGGGAAGGAGTGAATGGGAGGCCTAGGAACTTAAGATCTATAATAAACTCCCTGGGTCTACAAAACTCCCCATTTTTGCTCCACCTACTCACGGCCACCAGAACTTCAGTTACACTAGGATAGGAAAATAATTTGCCACTGGGCATTTTCCTGGCTTTTTTTTAACTTCAGAGAAAATAGGGGTCTTTTTAAAAGTGTAACATAGGTTTCTATTTTCTGCTATTTATGTATGTTTCACTTAAGAGGATTAAAGGAAAATCCTAAACTGTTCTAGTAATCACTCAAAATATTACTGAGGTCAGGCCATTTCCTGGGATGGAGGCTGGCAGATTAGATTCTGATCTGATCTGATGACTTGTTACTACTCCACAGAAAACTGGACCAAGTGAAGTGAAGGATTGAAGCGCTGGGAGTCTTTGACATCTGTTCCTTCTGCTCTGCACTTGAAGAACACAGAAGTGGAGAAAGGTGGAAAAAGTAAGAAGCAGACCCTTTGCTGCAGTGTTTCTAGGAGAGCTGGGTGAAAATTGTGGGTCGTTTTAAAAAAATAAAATAAAAAGCACTTTTAAGAGCTGGATAGTTAACCAAAACATTTCATTCCACATCACACATTTCATTTGACCTAAACTGAATTGTTGCTGTTTTACTTTTCAGTTTGCTTAACATTTCAGTATATAGATATGGATACAGATATGGGTATAGCTGTAGATGCATCCACTTCTTGAGCTGTAGTTGAATTGAAGTCTGAGTCATTCTAAACCCTTTTAACTTCCAGCAGCTCCTTCTAAAAAGCTTTGGGGGATCCTGTGAAATCCCTTAAAAAACTAAGGTGTTCTCGGAACAAAAACTGCAAAGGCTTTGCTGCCAGAGCTCAATCCAGGCAGAAGAGATTCCTCTCAAACCAGTGAATGAACGGCTGTTCCCGGGAACAGCACCCTGGAGACATACAGAGGAAATTCCAGTCCCCCCTGCCCCGTGCCGGAGCACGCTGAATCCCACCCGCAACCCGCATGCACGGAGGACCATTTCCGTCTCAGGTATTTGGGGAGCATTTGAAGGCATGCCTTGCTTGGGAGCTGTGCCACCCTGGCAGCGCAAGAAGGGAGAGAGATGGGCATGAAGAATCAGCCCCAGGAACCCGTCTCTAGCCCTGGAGCCTGCCCGATGCACCACTATGCTGCAAAAAAAAAAAAAAAAAGCTGCCATTTTCCCAGCTCGGGGAAGCAGGTTCCTGCCTGAGCCCGCTCCCCTCCTGCCTCCCCCTGCAGTCGGAGCCCTCCCTCCGCCGGCACAGGAGGCTTACCCCGTGGCGAGGCGGCCGCTGGGATGGCTGTGTGGGGCGGGCAGAGGAGGGCAGCGCGCTGCGTGCTGCTGGCTCAGGGCGGGGGAGCGGGAGGAAAGGGAGGCTGAGCTGCTCCGGGCTGCAGGTCTCGCAGGGCGGGCTAGAGCCGGCCGCAGGCGCTCCCCGGGCACCGCGGTGCGTTCTGCTGTGAAGCGCTCCAGTGCATAGCGTTCCGGGCAGCCACCGTCTGCAGTCCACGCAGTATCTATGCCCCATCATAGCCCCTGAGGGTTGGCAGGGACCTCAGCAGGTCATCTGGTCCAGGGTTTCTCACCCTGTGGGTCACAAGAATATATGAAAGGGTAGCAAACACACTTTAAAAATGGATTTTCCTTTAAAGGAGAAAAACGTGGGGAACCGTGACTTTTCCCTTGCAGGCTGGCAGAGCTCCAGCCTGAAAGGCGCTGCTTGGGGCCCCTCATGACCCCACACACTGGGGAGATTGGTGGGGCGGACTGGCCATTGATGTTTACAAATGGGTCCCGGTACAAAAAAAGGTGGAGAACCACTGATCTAGGCCAGTGGTTCTCAACCGTTTTTGTACCAGGACATCAATGGCCAGCCTCCACCCAGCGCCCCTCACTCCCTACACGCTGCCCCCAGTCCCTCAGCGTGTGGGGAACCTCAGCTCTGCCAGCCTGCAAGGAAAAAGCCACGGTTTCCCATGTTTTTCTCCTTTAAAGGAGAATCCATTTTTTAAAGTTTGTTGATCCTTTTTTGAAGTTTGTTTACCACCCCTTCATATATTCTTGTGACCCACTTTTGGGTCGTGATCCACAGGTTAAGAAACACTGATCTAGTCCAAGCCCCTGCTCAAAGCAGGACCAGCCCCAACTACGTCACTTCAGCCAAGGCTTTGTCTAGTTGGGTTTTAAAAACCTCCAGGGATGGAGATCCCACCATCTCCCTGGGTAACCTGTTCCAGTGCTTTACTACCCTCCTAGCAAGAAAGTTTATCCTGCTGGGCCATGTTATGCTACTGTGCTTATCTCTTTACGCAACCACCACCCCATATGATTACTCTCCCAACCTATAGTGTAGTAATTCTCAACCAGGTGACCATGAGATCCCTTGAAGGGTGCTGAGATCCTTTGAAGGGTGCCCTGAGGTGTGAGGACAGAAGTACACCTCAGGGCACACTTCTCTGACCCCATTGCCCACGCCCTCAAAATCAAGCACTGTAATAAATAGGTTAGTTTTTGAGGTGGGGGGGCTGCTCAGTTGACGCAAGTTGTGGAGCGGGCCTCCAGTGGGGGACTACAGTGGGTCTGAGAAGGTTGAAAGCCACAGCTAGAATGACAGCAGACTATAGTACATCCCACATGACCCTACACTACACGCCCCTACAGTGCAGGGATTTTCAGCCTTTTTAGGTGCAAGCCGTTTGTCAGACTCGAGGTGGCCCTCGGAAAATGCCAGCACTTAGTTTTCACTTGCTTTTTTCATTTTTTTTTTCAGTTCAGAGAAAGAATAGTGTCAGGTATCCAGGTTGTAGTCGTATTGGTCTAGAGTAAAAAGCAATCAGGGCTCATGGACAGAGGTGGTATCTTTTAGTAGACGAACAAGATTTTTGCAAAAAAAATGTCTTTAATTGCAAGCTTTCAGGCACAAACTCCGTTCATCTTTGATTTCTACTCAGGAGAACTTTTATAATCTTTTCTCTGATGCCCGATGAAGGGTGTTTGTGCCCAAAAGCTTGCAATTAAAGAATTTTTTCAGAAATCTTGCTGGTCTAATAAAAGATATCACCTCCATCCACAAGCCCTGACTGAGAAAAAATAGAGCAATTCTACTGCTGCTGCAAAGACCTCAGACCCCAACAGGTTAGAATGTTTATATCACTATAGAAATCTTATTGGAAACCTCTGGAGAATTGTGTTTGCAGACCTAACAGTGCTAATGTAGTGTTGCAACCTGTGACATCCTGGTTGAGAATCACTGCTATAGTGAATACCCCACTATGCTTCACTGGAACCATAATATATTATACTGTCTATACAATATACTATATTGCACTATGCTACACTATACACCACTATTACTATTCCATTTATACCATACTGTACTGTGCTATTCACACCTTACTGTGAATGGACTAAATTTAGATGTGGCAAATTTCCCTTTGTTAATTCTACACTTCATGCTCACTTATATTTCCTTAAAATTCCCTGACATCTTGGTATCCTTTAAATGTATATGTATATTTGTCAGTTGGTTGTCTATAATGTCAAACTCTCTCCTTCCCCTACTCTTTACTAAATGTATAGTTACATATGTTTGATTATCTATTCTGTAACATTTTGGTTTTGCTTTCTTATTGTATTTTACTTATTAGTTTATATTTTACTATTTTGTTAGTTTTATTTTATTGTTAGATGAAAATTAATAAATATTATAAACACAACAAAAACTTCCTAACATTAGCTCTGCTTATAGGTAAGGTAGTTTGCACTGAGATAAATTACATCCTAAGGATCTGTAAGAAGGTGCAAGATAAAATAAAATTAAGCTAATTTTACACTAACATAGTCCCCTTAAACATAGGCACAGCAGGTGTAAATAGTATCAAGTAGCTCTACAGGCACATACCAGCTTTCTAACTTTTGCCTTGTGCAGAATGGTGCACAGGCAGAGTGCAGTGGTGCATCACTATAGTGCTGGGATGCACTGTAGTGAATCCTGGTCCACACAAAGTTGAAACAAAAACCAAAAACTGGAAGTGGCAGCACCATTTTGATTTAGGCAGCAGTCAGGGAGTCACTTGACTTCATGGCTCATAATCTACCTGATTGCTTCTTAACCAGGGGTGCTCAACTCCTAGTCTATGGGCCAAATATGGCCTGCAGAGATATTCAGGACCATGTGATCCCTTCCTTGGACAGGATGCATGAATATTGTCTTATTTCACTGCTGCCTATAGGCCAGTTTACCTCTTCCCCATCTGCACTTCCCTTTTTCCTGTGAAAAGCTCTTCAGGCCTGTGAAGGTTCCATGGAGTGTCAGGAGTCCTAATTTCTACCTGTATATCACTAGACAATGTTGCTTTTCATTCTAGTTTTATAATGACTACTTCTGTTAAACAGAACTTTCCAACAGATTCCTAAGGACAATTAGAATGCAAAACTTAAATTACAGTTTTCCTTTGTGGTGCCTGTCAGTGTTGAACTTGCAGTATACTCAGATTTATACTGCTGTGGATTTCTAAGTTGGAAGTTCTCCGAGTACAGTTGTGATTTAAGCTTTGGGAAACAAGTGCTGCCATTAAAATGAAATTTATAAAGAAAGAAATATTTGTTAATGCATTTGGTTATCCCTCACTGTCTAAATTGGTGAATGATGGATATGTAGCACAGGTAATTTAAATGAGAGCATAGACCTAGTAAAGTTATTGGGCCTGATTTCTACTGTTCTGCGCTTTATGTTATCAGTTACACCTCTGCCTCATGGGTGTAAAATGCTAGCATTCTTATTTGTAGTATTTTGTGCTTTGCCTTCATTCTGCATAAGTATCAATGATGAACTGATAGGAAAACTAGCACTACACTCTCTTAGAACTCATGGAACTGCACTGAATTCACATGGATTGAAAAGCAGGCCACATTTTAATCCAAAGCATTTTAGTTCATTCAAAACTAAAACTATTTACTACTTCATTATACCAGACTTATGCAAGTATAATGATCGGGGAGGATTTCCTCATCTATGGGTGCATCTACATGAGATGCTTTAATGCAGATCAGACTAATTTGCTGCATAGTAAATCATCTCCGTTTACACGTGTGGCAATTAGGGTGGACTAGACTAATTTACTGTGCTGCCAGATAGTCTTGTCAGATACAAGTGTTATCCAACAGCACAGTAAATTACTGCACTTAAATGCACATGTAGATGGTGAGGTCAGGATTAGCTAACTCTGGTTCAAATTGAACTAGAGTATATTCAGTCACTTTAATTGCATGTGTAGATGTGCCCTATTTATATAGAAGTCTTATGTGGGGCAAGATGTCCAATTTGCATTTCAGCGAAAAGTCAGCGGTCTGCCCCCAACACCTTGCAAAAACCTCAGCACAGAGTGAATGGTGCTACCTACAGAATCTCTGAGACCACTTCCGACACATCCTGGGCCTCTTAGCACTTCATCTTGACTGCATATAACTTATGACAGCAGAGGATAATATGGCTAAGAGGTTCAAAATGACCTGGAAAGAGCAAGGAATACAATTTGAAGTCAGAAGGTATACCAGTAAAACTTCTACCAGGCAGTATAGGCTATTAGCTAATAGTCTGTATTTATTTATATATTATTGTAAGCTTTAACAAATAAGCATGCACAGTGCACTAGGGGGAAATAATTACCATATTTGTACAGAACCGTAGTGGGGAAA
>NW_017729022.1:97190965-97193564 GCF_001723915.1 Gavialis gangeticus | reverse complement strand
AGAGGATAATATGGCTAAGAGGTTCAAAATGACCTGGAAAGAGCAAGGAATACAATTTGAAGTCAGAAGGTATACCAGTAAAACTTCTACCAGGCAGTATAGGCTATTAGCTAATAGTCTGTATTTATTTATATATTATTGTAAGCTTTAACAAATAAGCATGCACAGTGCACTAGGGGGAAATAATTACCATATTTGTACAGAACCGTAGTGGGGAAACAACAGGACAACGTGTAAATACTCTAAGACAAGATTTTGGCAGTCATCTAAGATATGATCTTAGGGGGATTGACATCATTTTCCTGATAAAGCAAAGGTTATAAGGAAGGCAAAGAGAAATTAAGTACACTTTTGTCATTGCCAATCCTTTCTCACATCTTGTCCCATTCCTGTCTTGTGTAATTCTAGGCTGGACTGAGAACACTCTCTCACCTCAAAGGGAGTAAACAGAAAAATTTACTCTGCTCTTACATTATATTCAAAAGTGCTGACAAAGCAATCTGGAGATTATTGAATAAATATGGCCATATACATTCTGACCCTGCCATCTGTGTGTGGGCCAGTTCACAAGACGATTGCATATAATGCTGCATTAGAACTTTCCAGTGAATTGATACATCTACCTCACAGTCGAAGGAGTGCAAAGAGCAGAAAAACATCTGTGCTCTGCATGTTTAGCAATTTGTTTCATACCATTCCAGCTGCACAATACAGACCCAGCTCTGGATTTTGAATGGGCCAGTTCAGCAAGTGCTTAGAGCTGGAGGTTTGGTTCCACCTATTTCTACTTACCATTAACTCAGACCACCGTGATTTAATATAACAAACAAACAGATTTTGCCATAAAGAGGCCAATGTGCTTAGACAATGTGATGGACTTGAATAGAACAGCTTTGAAAGAGCTCAAGAGATATTGAACCTGGCTCTGTTTTGGGCTACCCCTGACAAAGGTATAATAACCAGGTTCTGCACACTGGGGGCATGTCCCCATAAGTGCAGACATATGGTTTGTGGCACCTGAAAGCCATTTGAGGTGCCACAAACTGCATGCAATGCATGTGCACCCATGTGCTGTGCTGCTAATTTGCAGTGCACCGGTTTTTTTTGACACCAGGAGATTCCGGTGTAAAAAAAAAAGCCATCCCTCCCCATGCTCTGTCTGGCCAGCCAAACTCTGAGCAGGTGACTCAGCACCTCTGCTGCCCCAGAATGTTCCCAGGACCCCCGGTAGGGCTGGTGGGGCCAGCACAGCTGCTGGCCCCAGCCTCCCCTCCCCCACTCGGGTCCCTATTCAAGAAAGGAGATAGATTGGATTGCAGCAATTACCATGTCGTTGCAATGTTTCTAATTGCAGAACTCAGTTTGGCCGCTTCAGTCAACTCTGGACTCAGTCCTGTGCTAGAGCTGGACATCTCTCCAGTCAGTATGCAAGGTTTTAGATCACAACTAAATTCCGCCCCCATGATTTTTTAAGGAAGCCTACATGCCTAAATCTAGCTTTTAAAGTCCATTCTGGGGGCCAGCACCTATCAGTTAGGTTCTGTAGTACCTATCTTGTAGGCACCTGAGTATTCTCTACTGGCTCTAGCTCTGTGTAACTGGGATAAGTGCTGGAAAAGATACCTAAAGCCAAGCAGAAGTGGGAAGAATAAAAAAGTTTATGAAAGAGCATGTGTATTCATAATGTCTAAATAGCTTTGGATGATCCATTTGCAGTGGAAAATCTAGACGTTTTGAGAAGTTCCTTCTCAGAATTTGGCTGTATTTTTTAAATGAAACAACTCTCAAAATATTCTTACATTTTCCTATTGCTACTTATATATAAAAAGCAAAATAACAATAATGACAGTATAATTACTGTGAATATATTTTCAAAGGGCAGCATGGGCTATTTACAGTTTTTCTTTGAGCAAAACACACCATACTAAGGTGGTAATACTTGCAGGGTGGGATGGAAGGCCATTTGAATCCTTCTACTCTGTGGAATGTTAATAACATGTGTTTATTAATGGCATTTAGAACATTACCTTCTATATATATATGTCATTTTTGTTCCCCACAACTATTTATTATCCTTAAGACATCTTTTCCCACCCTTTTTTCAGATAAAAAAATATTATCCTAATTTTTTGCTGTGGGAATGGTTATGTTTCCAGAAACAGTAGTAAATGATTGTCTGATTAATATGAATAGGCAAAAGTGGGAAACAGCCTGTGAGAAAAAGTAAGGGGAAGAGACAGAGGGTGAATCTTTTTAAGTGTGTTTAAGTATATTTCTGCCCTAAAGGCAAAATAATATTGTGCTTAGTCAAGTTGACCTTATGTCAGGACAATGTTGCTGTTGTGGGACAAAAGGTATGTGCTCTTCAAACAGGAAAGGAACAATTAAAAGAGCCTCCACTTTGTTCCCCAGAGCAGTGGGGCTTGCAACTGCCTTCCTGCCTGAGGCTGTGGTGGCTGTCTGCCTGCATAAGGAGGCAGAACCCGTGTAGCCAATCGCCACCGACCCTCTCGGCAATGCATGCATGGTTACCCAAAAGTATTGTGGACAGACAGACACACAGACAGACAGACTAAGCCCTTTATATATATATATATAT
>NW_017729022.1:97185828-97190867 GCF_001723915.1 Gavialis gangeticus | reverse complement strand
CATTTGAGAATTTTTTCAGTTAACAATGATAATATTTAAAGAAAACAGGATTTTGTGATGTTTTCTTTTTTCTTTTTTCCAAAATCTCATTTTTATCAGTGTAAATTTTAAAATGCTGTTTTTGTTTCTCCTTATCCTTTCTTCTCCCTTTTGTTCTTTTTCTCTGTGTTGTGTGTGGCAAAATTAATAAATGAATAAAAGGAAGAGTAAGGAGGGAAGCCCCAAAAGCCAAAAAAAATGGCTTTAAATATTTTCTAAACTGAAATCTTGATAAAAAAAGTTTTCTTTTTTAAAGAATCCCATAAGAATAAGTATCCCAGTCTTATGCCAATTGTAATCAAACTGGAAAATATAGAACCACAAAATTATAGAATAGTAGGGATGGCTGGGACCTCAGAAGGTCATCTAGTTAAGGTAGGATCTTCCCTGGTTAACCCATCCAGGAGAACTTTTTGTCCAACCTGCTCTTAAAATTATCCAAAGATAGAGATTCTGGGTAGCCGGTTCCAGTGCTTAGTCATTCTCATATGTGTGCAGATCTAGGGTTTTGATGAGGGGGGTACACATGGTGTGGCACATACAACACATACTTTTCTCCAGTTGAAGTGAAATTAGAAGCTTTACTAATATGCCAGAGGGGTAACATTATATTATTCAATTTCAGGTCAAAGCACTCTAATTAAAGCACCTATAGCATCTCATGTATTCAGCATCCCTTGCTTCAAAATGGTGGTAGGGGTGCTTTAACTAAAGCATGTTCAATGAGCTTAGTTAAAGTGCCCTCACTGCCATTTTGAAATGGGGACACTGATTACACATGACACTGAAGTTCAATTAATTAGCACGTCAGAGCAGGCATTGGGCACATGTATAGGTGCTCTAATATGATAGATTATGTGTAAATTAAAAAAAAAAGGAAGGCAAAAATAGTCAAAATAGTCAAAAAATATTGTGTCATTAGTCCTGTAGCCATTCTATTTCAAATGTGAGTCTCTTATTCAGATTCATAAAACACAAATTATCCTTGTTGAGCATCTGGACAGTGCCTTCAATATTTCACTGTTAGTCATTCCTAAATCTGAATTAATTTTTCCACACCTGAGTTAAGGTTTTTAGCTAGGGCTCAAAGCACTATGCAGGGTTGTGAAATAGAAAAGAGCCATTACCAGGAATGGCAAACAGATAGCAAAACTGCAGAAGAAAGGATAGTTTGATTAGTGGAGCATCAAGTTCATTAAAAAAGATTAAGGGTCACAAAATGGTGAAAGCTTGGCAGGAATCAGGGAGACGATAATGAGCCATGAAGTCATTTGAATCTCAGCACTATCTGAAAAGAAAGGCTGCTGCCCCTCCCAGGCACCTGTTTTTAAAGTTTAGGTGGAACAGGAATCAGATGGGGTTCCAACTGTATCACAGCACTACCCCCTGGATCTACCTCTGCCCTCATAGGGCATTTATACACATAATTTTTTTTCAGCAATGCGCCAAAGATCCACCACTTTGGAGCAGACTTGGTTAATCAAGTCTGCTCTGCACATGAGCTGAGGTGAACTGCACTGTACTGTGTGCAGTTGTATAAGTGGTGAAATGCGTGTCAGCATGCAGAAAATGGTGGTGATGCACTTTTGAACTAAAGTATCTCCAAGGTGTTTTATTTCAAAAGCATGCTGCCACCATTTGCTCAGCACTACGTGCTTTTCACTGCTTATACTACTGCATGCGTCACAGCACTGAGTGCTTTTCAAAGCGCTTAGCACTGCAACGCATGCACTTGTAAAAATGCCCTTAGTGAGACAGTTCTTCATAATACTCAACCTAAATTACTCTTGCTGCAATTTAAGACCATTGCCTGTCCCCTGTAGCCACAGAGAATAGTATATCTCCATCCTCCATAAAGCCATGCTTCAGGTACTTGAAGAGTGTTGTAAAACCCTCTATCAGTCTTTTTTATTCATAGATTCATAGATTCATAGATTAAGGGTCGGAAGGGACCTAGTAGATCTTCTAGCCCGACCCCCCGCCAGGGCGGGAGAACAACAAAAAACCCCAAAAAGAGAAATGGGACTCAAACGAGTCCAGCCAGGTAGGCATCCAGCCTCTTCTTAAAGACCCGTCTTCTCTTCTCCAAACTAAGTACTCCTAGTTTTTTCAGCCTTTCAGCATACATCTTATTTCCCAGAACTAATTCCCCAGTCAGTATTTGTGCATGAGCATGTTCTGAGAAATTATTTTAAGTCAGTGCAATGTTTGCTCTGTGGGTCATCAGCTGGGGATGAGATTGGAAATAGGAACCAATCCAAACAACACCACTTGATTTGTACTCTTTTCCCACCCTGTTTAAGGCCCAAATGAAGGGTGTGTGTTTACACTGAAAGGGAGATATAGAACTTCCATAATCAGCTGAAACTTTTCACTTAAAAGGACACTGACAGTTAGTTTATGTCCTTAAGTTATCTTCCTCAAGGGATAAGAATTCACTTGCTGCCTGACCAGAAATGGCGAAACAAAAAAGCGTTTACAGGCTTAAAGTCAATCAAGGTTTTATGTAAAGGCAGCTGCAGGAGAGAGAAAGAAGCAGCAGGAGAATTTGCCATCTGTCTTGAACCCTGATTTGAGTCAATTGCTGAGGGCATGTTGCTGCCTGGACTAATGGTTTTTCCTCTAAAGGGAAACGTTAAAGGGGACATTAATGTCAGCATGAAAAACCACTGTCAGAGGCAGGGGCAGCTGTATATAAAATGATTTGTCTCTGGCAAATTAGGAATGTATTAGTTAATATAGAAAATAAATAAATGAGACAGTTTGCATATACATTTCAGTAAAAATGATAAAAGCTGGGTAACTGTTTAATCATTCAGTCAAACTCAGGTTTTCTGCTGCAGGCCAAGCCCACCTCCATTTTAAAGAAGATGTAATAGACCAGTGGTGCTCAACCTTTTTCCTCAGCAAGTCCAATGGGCAGTGCCCCATTAGTCCTCAAGCCAGATCAGGCTGGTGGTCCCTAGCTACCACCCAGGGTGCATGCAGTGGCTCCTGTCTGGCCACACAGAGGGTATAGGGGGAAGCCTAGCCCCTATCTGGCCCCACAGCGGGAAGGGGGGCATGACCTGGCCCCAATCCAGCCCATGGAAGGAGGGGAAATCACACTGCATGAACCCAGCCTTGCAGGAGGGATGGGATGTGGCCCAGCCCCAGCCCCAGCCCACCATGTGGTACTTGGAGTTTGGGGATTTCACAGTGGGGAAGGTGGCCATATTAATGGCCACTGCTCCCCTGCTACTAAATGTTCTGACCTGTGGAGAGCCCTATGATTCAGATGCAATCAATGACTCTGCAGACCATGTTTGGCCCAAAGGCCAGAAGGTGAACACCTCTGTAATAGATGACCTTGTAAATTCCACTTTCTGTTCTATGGTTACAAATTTAGAGGTCCTCAATCGAATTACTCTAAATAGTCATTTGTATAGACTTGGCCTTTAAGCTTTATGTGAATTAGGACTAAAAATCTTGCTGAGCTCCATCTTCATCTATTGCAATCAAAATCATCTCAGCACCAACATATCTACTCTCTCATTTTCAAAAATAGATATCTTTATATGTTTGAGGTAACACACAAAGACAAGAGACTTCTCTCAGAGCTATTGTTTGAGGGTGTCTGCAGATTCAAGGATAAAATAGAATAGTCCTTCACACTCCCTAAGACAAGGGCAGGCAATTATTTCAGTAGGAGGGACATTTAATGAGTTTTGGTGAGCTATCAAGGGCCAAAAGGGTAGCCTCACCCCTTGACAGGGGCCCCACTCCTTGGTTGCCATCTGGGAACTGGAAGTCCTGCCCCTAACCACTGACCTTTGCCACCCCTCCCTTTACCTCCCTCCAAAGTACTCTTTTTGGGAGGGGAGGGTTGCCATCTTAGAACTAGAAAAAAACCCAAATCATATATTAAAAGTCAAACACCTACTGTAACATATTTTAATTTTATTACAAAAAATATTTTTGTCATGATTTGTGTTTGCATACTGTATATAGAGGTGATGGAAGATGGTGTCACTGTGGATGTAGTCTTTCTAGACTTTAAGGCCTTTGACATTGTCTCTCACCCCAGTCACATTAATAAATTAAGCGACTGTGGTATTGATGCCTGCACAATTGGATGGGTAAAAAACTGGCTGATGGGGCGCACCCAGAGAGTAGTGGTGGACAGGTAATACTCAGCCTGGCAAGATGTGAGCAGTGGGGTCCCCCAGGGGTCAGTCCTCAGGCCCTCACTGTTTAACATCTTCATCAGCGACTTGGACGAGGGGGTTGAAAGCACATTGTCCAAGTTTGCTGATGACACTAAGATGTGGGGTGAGGTGGACACACTTGAAGGGAGAGAGAGGCTGCAACTACATTTAGACAGACTACAAAAGTGGGCAGATGAGAATAGGATGGGGTTCAATGTAGACAAATGCAGGGTGCTGCACTTGGGAGAAGGAATCCACATCATACATACAGGCTGAGGAGTTCCCTCCTTGAAAGCACAGAGGCAGAAAGGGATCTTGGAGTCATTATTGAGTAGGGCCTGGTGGAGTGAGGGGTATGTCGCGTCTTTGGGGTTCTGCCACCCTGGCACCTGGTGCCCCTCCTGTGGTCTGACTTGCCTGCCAACTCTTTCCCAACTCCATCTCACCTCTACTCTTTCACCTGCCACAACTTTACATATATTGTTACATAGTTAGTAGGGTTGCAAGGGACCTGAGCAGATCAAGTCTGACCCCCTGCCATGACAGGAAAGAGGTGATTGTCATGCCTTGTCTTAAAGACCCCCAGGGTAGGAGCCAGCACCACTTCACTTGGAAGTTGGTTCCAGATCCTAGCTGCCCTGACCATGAAGTAGCGCCTCCTGATATCTAGCCTAAATCTACCATCTGCCAGCTTGTGACTGTTATTTCTAGTCACTCTTGGTAGTGCTTGGGGGAACAGGGACTCCCCCAATGCCTGCTGGTCCCCTCTGACTAGTTTGTAACAGGCCACTAGATCCCCCCTCAGCCTTCTCT
>NW_017729022.1:97184456-97185557 GCF_001723915.1 Gavialis gangeticus | reverse complement strand
ATCTTGGCATCAATGATGACTCCAAGATCCTTTTCTGCCTCTGCACTGATAAGAAGGGAGTTCTCCAACCTGTAGGTATGCTGCTGGTTCTTCCTCCCCAGGTGCATCACTTTGCACTTGTCAGTGTTGAATACCATCCTATTCTCATCTGCCCACCCCGTAACCTGTCTAAGTCCAATTGTAGCCTATTCCTTCCTTCTAATGTGCCCACATCCCCCCACATCTTACTGTCATCAGCAAATTTGAACAGGGTGCTTTTTACCCCCTCGTCCAAGTCACTGATGAAGATGTTGAACAGTGCGGGCCTGAGGACTGAGCCCTGCGGAACCCCACTGCCCACATCCCTCCAGGTCGAAAATGACCCGTCCACTACCACTCTCTGGGTAGTTGGCAACCCATCTGACTGTGCAGGTGTCGTCACCACAGTCCCTCAGTTTCTTAATGAGAACGGGGTGAGAGTCAGTATCGAAGGCCTTCCGAAAGTGCAGAAAGACTATGTCCACTGCGACCCCTGCATCTAAGGATTTGGAGCCCTGGTCGTAGAAGGCCACCAGGTTGGTCTGACAGGACCTGCCTCTAATGAACTTTGATGTTATCTTGGTTTGTTGGGAAAGCAGTCACTGGGGCTGGGGGTTGCCTTGCTAGTCCCCTCACCAGCCAGTGCTGTCATCCCTGCCAGGTCCACCCCACCTGGTGCTTCCCTTTAAAGGAGTGCACCTATCAGACCTTCAGTTGTCACAGCCTTGGCTGCATTTTTTGCTGGCCTCACCCTCAGCCTTGATCCACTGATTAAGACTTCTGCTCCTGGGCATTAGTCTTGACTTAGCAGCAGCCCCTTCTGGGACTTCAGTTTCACCCCACTGGGCTCAGCCACTCTGGCTTGGGGCTAGCTTCTGCCACTTATAGTGGGGAGTGCCATTCAGGTACACCCACCTCTGACCACTTCCTTCCCTGTAGTCACAATCCAGCCCTCTGGTCCCAAGTTCCAAATGGAACATAAACACAAGCAAGCTGCTTCAAAAATCAAAGTCTTCCTCACTCAGGGTTAATGTTGCCCTCAGGCCATACCTCCCTCCGAGCCATGTCACCCCAGCTCCCCTA
>NW_017729022.1:97175592-97179456 GCF_001723915.1 Gavialis gangeticus | reverse complement strand
TTGCCCTCAGGCCATACCTCCCTCCGAGCCATGTCACCCCAGCTCCCCTAGGTGGCTTGGGTGCATGCCTGTCTGTCTCCAGCAGCCCTTCTCTCCTGGAAGCTCCTTTTCCAGTGTCCACTGGCTCCTTGGATTTGTTTGAGGGCCAGTGGGCATTGTCTCTGCTTTGTGACCCCTCCTTGGTGCACTCATTTTGAATCTCTGACCTTTATTCCCATTCCTATTTTGTCTTTTATTTGTTTAAGGGGATCAGAGATAGGTCCTTAGGGGCCCCCCTCATCAAGGAGGGACCACATTCTGGAATGGCATATCAAAAAAGCCTTCCAAGGGAAAGGGAAGTTGCTCCCTTAAAAGTGCCTTTCTTCACCGCTCCCTCCTCCCAAGCACCCCAGGAAGCATGACCAGCACCCCTTGCACTCCAATCCCATATTCCAGTTTATTAAAACATAAGACCTTCTTTAATTTACTTCCTCTTTTATTATTTTTAAATTATTTTTTTAAACTTATTTTTATTTTATCCTTCAGAGGTTGACTTCCTTTATTTTGCCACTTTTCTCTCACCCCCATTTCCTGTGCACCTCCCATTTCATTACATACCTAAATCCCATTAATTCTCTTCATACCAGCTTCATGTTCCACCCTCCCACCACCCAACCCATCTCTCACACCCCACCACCTACAGCAGGGATAGAAGCCTGTCTGCGCTCACTAGCCCAGTAGTGGCACTTCACAGCTGTAACACCTGGTCAAGCCTCTCCTCACCAGCCCGCTAGTGGTAAGTCACAGCTGTGCAGGTGGGGGACAATCAGAGATTTTTAGCCTTAACGTGCAAGTGCTCCAAACTTGAGCTAGCACTAACACCAATCAACATCTGAGCAATTCAAATTGCAACATATAACAAGGCCTGTAGTCTGTTATATGGTGGCCAAGTTGTAGCATGAGTGTCACAAGTGGCATGGGGAGCCTCCTAGCATGGCATATGGCAGATAAGGAAAGGGGAGGTAGTACAGCAGCAGATAGGGCAGGAAGCAGAAAGCAAAGCAGCAAACTGAGCAGGGAACACGAGACTGAAAGCAGAAAGTAGAGCAGGAGGTATTGCGGCAGAACGTGATCAGAATGGCAATTGTGGATAGCGCAGGGCTAATTTGTAGCACATCTGCTAAAAGGTTGGTCCCCACTGGTCTATAAGATACACCTCTACCTTGCCTTTTGCCTGACATCAGACTAACATGACTACCTTTCCAAAAAATTAAGGGAAGAGTCAGCTTACCGAAGAATTTATATTATTACTAATTAAAGAGCTATTTGAAAAACTAGAATCAAAATGTGTATTATACTGAAGGCTAAAAATTCAGTGTCTGAAAGATGCAAAACCTCTATCTGCTAAACTTAGCCTATCTGAAAATATGGTTAAGATTAGCAGGGGTAATAATGAGATATTTCCATTCAGCGGGTCTCTGAAATTTAGCTTCTTGGCACAATCCTGGCTAAAAGATTGGAATTAATAGTATGTAATAATAATTATAAAGCACTACATCTAGAGGTTCAGACTCATCCAAATAAACATGGGATGGTATAATTTATGTTTCACTGAGGTCATTAATCTTCCTTACTTCTCAGGGTAGATTCAGGACCCATAGTATTACTTGCTGTTATCAACTTCTTCTGGATTTTCAATGTGGTAGATAGCTTTATTTTTGCCCAGAAATCTGACAGGTATAGCTGTGGAGAAGCACTGAATGCATATGTTATCCCCAACTCCTGTCTCTCTTCCCTGTTGTTCTAGCTAGGCCTTCTTCATGGCCAATGCCTGCCACTTTTCAGGTTCACATGGCCTCTCATGGACTCCTTGCTAGTTGGGAGGTGGTGGCAGTCTTCTGATTTTTTTGCCCTCTGATTCCATTCCACACTGGTTTCCTTCCTGAAACTGGAGCACTGTGTGTGGGCTTCACCCTGTGAAATATGAGCTGAATCTCACCCTTGGGCCCTAGTTTTGAAAATATTTATGCATTTGTGTAATTTTACACAGAGTGAGTGATCCCATGCAAGTCAGTGGATAAACTCGTAGTGTGGAAAGTTAAGTGTGTGTGTAAACGTTTATAGGACCAGTGCTTTGATTTGTAAAGTGGTTTGGGATCCACTGTTATCAATATTATGATAATTTTTATTATCACAATCATTAATTACTATATAAGGAAAAGTTTCTTTACACTCGAGCAAAGGTAATATAACAGTGGCACCATCTGTAAAATAGTGTCATTGCCTCAATGATTGTAGTGAAAAGCAGAATATAGTTGTCCATAATTGCTTTTAAATGTACACATTTCATCAGTCTCTGATTCTAGTTGTCTTCAAAGCATAAGCAGTGGGGAAAAACATTTTTTTCCAGGGCTGAGCCCCATCTGACCCCTGCCCCTTCCTCCTGCAGGGCTGTTGCAGGGCTGGTGTGCACTGGTGCTGTATGCAGCAGTGGAGGAGCAGTGGAGCACCAGGCAATGTGGGATGGCAGCACCATGGTGCTGCTGCTGTCGCTGGCCACTGCGAAAAGTTTGCAAGGGCAAGCCCTGCTCTGGCCTTCCGCTGCCTATGCTTCAAAGGAAACATAAACATAATCCATCTGCTACAATTTGAATTAAACCTGCACTGCATTTCAGCAGACTGGAGAAAAGCAGTTAGTTGTCTTGCATATTTGTAGAAACACACAGTAAAACACTTGAGTCGGCAGATATGTGTGCTTTGACTCTCATAAATCTCCTAATGTGGCTTCTTTCAGAGGTGCTCCTTCAAAGCTCCATTTGGCCTCTTGCCTGAGACCATTAGGTCACACTTGGTCATTCTAGTGTTGTGATGTTGTGATGGAAAACTTTTTATACACATCTGGGACTGTTTAGATTTCTTTGTGTATGATCAGTTTAACTCAATTTACTTTTAAATTGTGTCCCATAAAATTGTGTAAGGACCAAATTAGGTTTTCTTGGACAACTGGAAATTAAATTATGGCAAAGGAACCAGGTTCAAATGTTCCTTCAAAATCTTAATTTTATTGAACAACAAGATAGCTTTTATTTAGGTACAATTAAACCACCCATATGTATAAGCAGACTGTGCCAGCCACATGTTTGAGCAGATACTGAAATCCTTACCCAGTTTTTACTGAACCCCAGCTCACATAAAGTTTCTAATTACTGAAATAGGAGGTTTGCTTCTCCTTTTTCTTATACCTCAGGATTTTGCCCCACATCTTCACAAATATATCTGTGACCCCAGTTCAAACATCTGACAAAGAGACAATCCCTCAAAAGGAGGTCTAATTTAAACAGAAGTTCAATTTCATCATTTCTTCTACCTGTGAGGATTGGTAACAGGATACTCTTCCAGATCACTTAGTCAAATCCGGACCACATTGGAAGTGAGTGGGTATATCTACACAAGACGTTTACTGTGCAGTTGCCTAATTAACTACGCAGTAAGTATCTCATCATCTACACGTACTCCTGTATTAAGATACAGGAAACTAATAGACTCTGCTGCAGGGTAGGACTTGTAAATACAAGTTCTATCTTGCTGTGGAGTTTTTTTTGTGCACAGCAGCATACATGCAGATGCTGAGCTGGCTGGCTGGGGCATGAGGGTGCTTCAGTGAGGGGGCTGCCTGCTGGCTAGCCCCACACTGAAACACCCTTGTGCCCCAGCCAGGCCCTCCATAGCACATTCAGCTGGGTCCCCTGCCAGCAGGGGCTGCAGCAAGTCGGCTCAATGTGCTGCACTCTGGGAGCAATATGCTTGCTGCTCATTAATGGCATGCATAGACACGCCCATTGTGACCCAAAACCATTGCTGCAGAACAGGTAACAGTGGAATTCC
>NW_017729022.1:97174363-97175170 GCF_001723915.1 Gavialis gangeticus | reverse complement strand
GGGTAGCAATCTGGGGGGCTGGGAGAGCAAGGGGGGATGGGTATGTGAGCCCTGCAAGGGGGTGGTAGCCCCTGTGGGGGCTATTTGGCCCCTGTTTTGGGGGGCTATAACCCTTGTGGGTGGGCTGTAGCCCCTGTGAAGGAAAGCAAAAGATACAGGTATTTAGAATTCATTTTATTATGATGATAGAGACACTGGTATGCTTCCAAATTGCTTTAACACTGTAGATATATCAATAACACATTGCCCAACTGATCACTGTCTATTTCTCTCTCTCACTCTTTTTCTCTCTCTCTCTCTATATAGTGGTCTTTTGTTTTAGTTGTGGAGGAACATGGATTTTGGGGTATTTTAGAGAGTGACTTTGGGATTTTTTTTATCAGGGATTTTTCAGTTTTCCAATAGGGAGCACCAGAATTCCTGCTGGGGAGGCCAGTGATAGGACCCTGCCTGCTCAGTGCTGGCACCTTGGACCCAGCTGGAGGTGGCTGACCTCCTGGCCAGCTGTGGCCAGGAGGATATGCTTTGACAGTTCAAAGCAGGCCATCACACTGGGAAATCTTCAGGGAGATAACTGCCCAGATGGCCGGGCAGGGGGCACACATAGCAGTAGTGCCACACAGAAGGTACAGCCTTTTACAGCCACAGTCCACTGGCAGCTGGCCCAGAGGGGCAGATGCCTCTACTGGCTGTGCAGTCCCCATCTGGGTCTGGTAGGTCACAGGCTGGCAGCAGCCCCCACTGCCAGATTGCTGCAGTGGGTAAAGGGTGCAGGGAATTCTCAGGGCTCCTTCAGCAGTCCAGCCA
>NW_017729022.1:97168657-97169363 GCF_001723915.1 Gavialis gangeticus | reverse complement strand
TGAGGGTGCTTCAGTGAGGGGGCTGCCTGCTGGCTAGCCCCACACTGAAACACCCTTGTGCCCCAGCCAGGCCCTCCATAGCACATTCAGCTGGGTCCCCTGCCAGCAGGGGCTGCAGCAAGTCGGCTCAATGTGCTGCACTCTGGGAGCAATATGCTTGCTGCTCATTAATGGCATGCATAGACACGCCCATTGTGACCCAAAACCATTGCTGCAGAACAGGTAACAGTGGAATTCCTTGGTGACAATTGTCAACTGTCAATTGTCAAAGGCCTAACAAGCAGTTGTTGTGCCATTCTTGCACTCCCTCAAAATTCACTCCTCATTACACCACTGTACAAACTAGAATTTATATGGGCTTTTGAATTGGCAGTGGTTCACAACAAGAAAGAGAGGTACAGGCTCAGACTCTGACCTTATTTTTAGCTCTCTGTACCCAAAATAAATCAGTGGCATTACTCCAGGTAGCAGCTAGGGCATCTCTACGGCTGGCCCTCACCCGGGTGCTGAAGCACACTGCCTGCCCATGCAAAGCAGGCAGCATGACAGCTGCAGGGAGCTGGATCCAGGCTCCAGTGCTGGTAAGTAGGGGGTCGGGGGGCTGGAGAAGTGGGGAGGGAACCATGGGGAGACCCCTGCTGGCCCTGCCCACTCCCCAGGCCCTCCTGGATTGCTGCCCTGCCCAGCCCCGGCCCCCGCCTGCTGC
>NW_017729022.1:97159226-97163657 GCF_001723915.1 Gavialis gangeticus | reverse complement strand
ATTTTATTATGATGATAGAGACACTGGTATGCTTCCAAATTGCTTTAACACTGTAGATATATCAATAACACATTGCCCAACTGATCACTGTCTATTTCTCTCTCTCACTCTTTTTCTCTCTCTCTCTCTATATAGTGGTCTTTTGTTTTAGTTGTGGAGGAACATGGATTTTGGGGTATTTTAGAGAGTGACTTTGGGATTTTTTTTATCAGGGATTTTTCAGTTTTCCAATAGGGAGCACCAGAATTCCTGCTGGGGAGGCCAGTGATAGGACCCTGCCTGCTCAGTGCTGGCACCTTGGACCCAGCTGGAGGTGGCTGACCTCCTGGCCAGCTGTGGCCAGGAGGATATGCTTTGACAGTTCAAAGCAGGCCATCACACTGGGAAATCTTCAGGGAGATAACTGCCCAGATGGCCGGGCAGGGGGCACACATAGCAGTAGTGCCACACAGAAGGTACAGCCTTTTACAGCCACAGTCCACTGGCAGCTGGCCCAGAGGGGCAGATGCCTCTACTGGCTGTGCAGTCCCCATCTGGGTCTGGTAGGTCACAGGCTGGCAGCAGCCCCCACTGCCAGATTGCTGCAGTGGGTAAAGGGTGCAGGGAATTCTCAGGGCTCCTTCAGCAGTCCAGCCAGCACAAAGTGTAGTGTCCCCAGGTACCAAGTAGCTGGGCCCCAGAAGGTCCTGACAGTGAGTAGCCCTGAGCTACTTGACAGGGCAGCTTTCTGTACTGCTGGGGACAGTACAGGTGCTGGCCCCGGGCTCTAGCTCCCCCAGCTGTAGATCTGGGAGGAGCCAGGCAGGGTTATTTTGCCACAAGTGGCACAATTTGCCCCACACCAAAGTGCATGTCTGGGCATGTGCGCTGAGGCAAAAAGCCCCGGCTCAAATTTGCATTGCTTTTATTTGAGCTGCTGCAAGCACACATGCCTGCATGTGTGGATGTGCCCTGAGAGTCTACTTTTGGTTTATTTTGCTTGTTTCCCCACAGTTATATATAAACATGTGAATTAATGGGTTTTTTCTTTGAGAGGAGCTAAAAAGTGTGGTTTTACAATTGCATTGTGGCCAGAAAGGAAAATACATGCACTTTCTTATCCCCTCACAGATTCAGTAGACATGAAATATAATTTCATGCTATATTACATACTTTTAAAATAGATTCACTCATACTAATTTTGTTTAGCAAATCCATGTTTACTTTAAGTCATAGGCACCAACTTTGTGGGTGGTCTGGGGCTCAAGCACCCAAAAAAATTAGTTAAAAAAAAACCAAAAGGACTTTACTGGAAGCAGCAGTACGTTACTTCAACCCATCTCTACAGCATTTATAAAGACTGGATGCTTCAGCAGGGTTTTTTGGCACTTTTAGCTAAATCTGATTCAATTAGCTATTAGATGAAAATGCCCAAAAAGCCCCACTAAAGTACCCTACCTTTACAGACACTGAAGAGCCAGGTTGAAGTAATGTGCTACCTCTTCTGGACATGTGCAGGGCTTGCATGGAACACACCGAGTTAAAATTAAAACACCGGTTTGTTTTGTTTTTATGCCTGCAAGTACCCACTAGCAAAAATGAAGTCGGTGCTTATTCTTTAACTGATCCAATTCCACCTACTCCTCACAACTGCAGTTGAATCCATGATAACACTTATGAGGGTGCAGTCCAAAAAAAAAAGGCACTGTCCTACTTTTAAAAAATTACTTTGTTTTGTTCTCTGCTCTATTGTTAAGCGTATCAGATGCCTTGGCCTCATTGAACATTGATACAAAACAATCAGGTTTGCTTCCTTAAACAAACAATGAGGTTTGCTTCTGAAAAGAAGGTGAAATATTTTAATATAAAAGGCTTTGTAGCTGTGTACAGGTTGCTAAAGTAAATCTGACTGGCTAAATGCAGTAATTTTGGTAATTTCATAGATTTCATAGACATTAGAGCTGGAAGCGACCTCAGAAGATCATCGACTCCAGTCCCCTGCCCCAAGGGCAGGAAGTCAGCTGGGGTCATAGGATCCCAGCAAGATAAACATCCAAATTTGTCTTGAAGGCATTCAAAGTAGGTGCTTGAACCACCTCCAATGGCAGCCTATTTCAAACCTTGGGGGCTTGGATAGAAAAGAAATTCTTCCTTATGTCCAGCCTGAAACAGTCTTGCAGGAGTTTATAACCATTTGACCTTGTGATCCCTTGCGGCGCTCTGGTGAACAAACATTCCCCCAGATCCTGGTGAACACCTGTGATAAACTTATAGGTGGCCATCAGATTGCCCCTGAGCCTGCGTTTTTCCAGGCTAAAGAGTCCCATGGCTCTCAGTCTCTCATCATAAGGTCTGTTTTCCTGACTTCTGATCATGCACGTGGCTCTTCTCTGGACTCTCTTAAGCTTCTCCACATCCTTTTTGAATTGTGGAGCCCAAAACTGAATGCAGTAACAATTCTTATTGTCAAGAAAAACTCTATTTTCAAACCTCACTAAATAATTATGAGCCATCAGTATAGAATTTCTATGCAGTTTACTATGTTTGAATGCACCTCTGCATAGTAGTTCTATACTACCAGCAAGAAGACATGTATCCAGACCCAAATCTTTGGTTAAACCATTTCAGGACTTTGGGAATGTTCTGAACTTAATTTCAAACCATGGGATTTTTCTACAAAGGAAACCACAGGCAACTGGTGCCTTCTGAGTCTGGGAAGGCACCCGCAGGCACTGCTGTTAGTGTCAGTGTCAGGGTCAGAGCTGGCAAGGGTGGCAGCTGCCCTGTCAGGGGGGACACCCACCACCCCCGTACCCCCACTACGTGTTGCCTATGAAGGAAACAGACCATTTCTACACCCAGGTTTGGGAGCTGACACAGTCTTCATGACAGGCTTAGTAAAAACACTGAAACTCTACTGTATGTCTTGGGCCCATTACTACTTGGAAGGCAGGTATTGTAGCAGTTATCCAAATACGCTACTAAGAGGTCAAGTATAGAGTAGGTAGGGGTCTACCCAACTCGAGAAGGCAGATGGATGATTTTGCGGGCAGATCCTAGGGGTGTCTGCCATTTTTTAGAGCTTATCTGGCCAGGCCTCCAGTCTTCCCCCACCATTGGTGACGTGTAGGGGGTGCATGTGCACCCGCATGCACCCCCTGACCTGAGATTGGTGGTGCACCCTCTGAGATTGGCCTCCGCTGCCGGCAGTGCTTGCAGACAGTTGCTGCTTGCCAATCCCCCTCCCTCACTGCCAACACTGCCAGTGGTGTCTGCGAGTGGTCGTCGATCGCCACTGGCCACTACCAATGCAGCCAGTGGCATCAGTGGGTGGACACCGATTGCTGTTCAGCCCTTGCCACTCCCCTCTTGCCACCGTCAGCCGCAGTCACCTGTGGGAGCTCCCTGCTCACTGCCGCCATGCTTTATTTTCAGTAAGGTATTTTTTGGTTTTGGTTTTTGTTTTTTTGCAGATTTCGCAGACATTGCTTGCTTTCATGAGCAATGTTAAGTTTTTAGTTTTCCATGAAATCCATGAAATTGCAATTTTGGTAAGTCCCCAGGGATAGGCTCTCTTTAATTTCTTTTCAGAAAAAAAAATCTTGCTATCCCCTTGGCTTGAGAAATGTAGTACAGGGGTTGGCAAAATATTGCCCGCCGACAGCCTATGGAGGGGTTTTGTCCAGCCCTTGGCAGGTCCCCTGGTCCCGCCTGGTCTAGGCACTTTCTAGACATGGCACATCCTGCTGCCACCTGGGCATATAGTGGGGCTGGGGCAGCTCCATGGCTGGACTGCCTTTCTAGGTAGACCAGGCGGCAGTAGCTTCTTCCATCTGCTACTGCCACTGGGCCCAGCTGCGCAGAACTGGTGGGGACCTGTGTGTGCAGCCCCAACCTGGCCTGCCTCACACCTGCTCTGGAGTAGCCTGCTCACACTAACTCATGGCAGCAGCAGTGCTGACTGGGCAGAGACTGTTGTTCAGCATGGGGGAAAAGTGGCCCCTTCTCTTTGCTGCTTCCTAATGCTCCCTGCTACAGGCACCTGGAGCCCAGGCTGGGCTGCCCTGAGGCTCCTCTGTACTGCCATGGCTGCTCCATGAGGCAGCCTGGAGGTGGCAGTGACACATCAGCACTCCCAGAGTTGCTGGTTACACAGTGCCGGGTCGGAGCTGTGTCGCAGGTTCATGCTGATGTGCTCTGGAGGGGGTAAGTCTGGAGTGGGTGCGGGGTGGGGCAGGGGCTGCGCACTATTGCTGGTGGCAGGGAGGTGCTACAGAGCACATGGGCTACAGGCTATTGTGGGGCAGGGGTGGGTGCTGATGGGTGCAGGGGGTCCCATGCATACCCCACCATACCCACAAATCCTCCCCTACAAACCCCACAACCATACCCTCCCCCACACATTATTACATACCCCACAAACACTGGACCCACTCTCACTCTCCACAAACC
>NW_017729022.1:97120132-97154226 GCF_001723915.1 Gavialis gangeticus | reverse complement strand
AGGCTATTGTGGGGCAGGGGTGGGTGCTGATGGGTGCAGGGGGTCCCATGCATACCCCACCATACCCACAAATCCTCCCCTACAAACCCCACAACCATACCCTCCCCCACACATTATTACATACCCCACAAACACTGGACCCACTCTCACTCTCCACAAACCCCACACCCCCCTCATTTTGAGCTATTATGCAATCACCTCTATATACACACTGCACAAATGCACACAAATCTGAACAAAAATATTTTTAAAAATAAAATTAAGATGCTATTGTGGATGTTTGATTTTTAGTATACAATTCAGGTTTTTTTCGTTTCAAGATGGGAACCCCTCTTCCCAAATGGAGTACTTCCAGGATGAGGGGGGGGACTTATGGTGGCAAAGGTCAGGGGTTAGGGGGTGGGACTTCCACCACCAAGACAGTGACCAGAGGCAAGGCATCTCTCAAGGGGCAGGCTACTCTTGCAGCCCTTGACAGCTCGCTAAAACTCATTAAGCAGCCCTCCAGCCAAAATAATTGCACACCTGTGAAGTAGTACCTACCACATTGTTTCAAAAGACAATGTTTCATGCACACAGTAGGGAATAGACCTAGGAACTAATATGGATCAGCACCACCACCAAAGTGCCATTTACTTAGTCTTAGAAAATTAACTGCAAAAAACTAAAAAAAATCAGTTTTTTAATTTTTTCCCCAAGGATACTCAACTATAGCCCAATCAAATTATTCTGATAAAAAGGAAATTTGTTTGCTATGGGATCATCATGCACTCGAGTGAGTACTCTCTGTATCTGCTAAAATTGATAACAAATTCCATTTTTGCCTGCTTCTCACATTTGGCATGAGTGATGCTTTTGAATACAGTTACACCAGATGACAAAGCTAACCTCTTTAACAACAACTTTGCCTCCATTTTTCTGAGCAGGGACTGGGGCATCCCTCCCACTGGGATCCCCTATGGACCCAGGGGCGGCGCAGCCAGGCCCAGGGTCAGTGAGGACCTAGTCAGGGAACTTCTGGTGGGACTGGACATGTTCAAATCAGCAGGTCCTGACGATCTCCACCCCAGAGTGCTGAGGGAATTGGCAGAGGTCATTGCAGGACCCCTGGCACGGCTTTACAAGCACTCATGGTACTCTGGCGAGGTGCCGGAGGACTGGAAATGGCCAATGTGATCCCCATTTGCAAAAATGGGAGGAAGAAGGACCCAGGAAACTACAGGTCCATTAGTCTTACCTCGGTCCTAGGGAAGCTCTTTCAGAAAATTATCCAGGAGCACATCTGTGAGAGACCAGCAGATGGGATCATGTTTAGGGGCAACCAACATGAGTTCATTCGAGGCAGGTCCTGTCAGACCAACCTGGTGGCCTTCTATGACCAGGTCACAAAATCCTTGGACACAGGTGTCACGGTGAACGTAGTCTTTCTGGACTTTAGGAAGGCCTTCGACACTGTCTCTCACCCCATTCTCATTAAGAAATTAGGCGACTGTGGCGCTGATGCCTACGCAGTCAGATGGGTTGCAAATTGGCTGGAGGGCCACACCCAGAGAGTGGTGGTGGATGAGTCTTTTTCGACCTGGAGGGATGTGGGCAGTGGGGTCCTCCAGGGCTCGGTCCTCAGGCCCGCACCGTTCAACATCTTCATCAGCCACTTGGATGAGGGGGTGAAAAGCACATTGTTCAAATTCGCGGATGATGCTAAGATGTGGGGAGAAGTGGGCACGCTGGAGGAGAGGGATAGGCTACACCTAGATCTGGACAGGTTACAGCAGTGGGCGGATGAGAACAGGATGGGTTTCAATACTGACAAGTGCAGGATATTGCACCTGGGGAAGAAGAACCAGCAGCATACCTACAGGCTGGGGAGCTCCCTTCTTGTCAACACAGAGGCAGAAAATGATCTTGGTGTCATTATTGATTCCAAAATGAATATGGGCCACCAATCTGGGGACATGGTCAGGAAGGCTAACAACACCTTGTCATGCATTCGGATGCAACACGAGCAGGTCCAAGGAGGCGATCCTCCCCCTCTATGCAACACTGGTCAGGCCGCAGTTGGAGTACTGCATCCAGTTCTGGGCGCTGCACTTCAGGAGGGATGTGGCCAGCATTAAGAAGGTCCAGAGGAGGGCCACTCGCATGGTCAGGGGGCAGCAAGGCAGGCCCTATGTGGGGAGGCTACAGGACCCGAACCTGTTCAGCCTCCACAAGAAAAGGCTGAGGGGGGATCTGGTGGCCGTCTACAAACTGGCCAAGGGGGACCAGCAGGCAACGGGAGAGTCCCTCTTCCCTCGAGCACTACCAGGAGTAACAAGGAATAATGGCCATAAGTTGACTGAGAGTAGATTCAGGCTAGATATCAGGAGGCTCTACTTCACAGTCAGGGCGGCTAGGAGCTGGTACCAACTTCCAAGGGAAGTGATGTTCACTCCTACCCTGGGGGTCTTCAAAAGAAGGATGGATAATCATGTAGCTGGGGTCATTTGACCCCAGCATTCTTTCCTGCCCATGGCAGGGGATCGGACTTGATGATCTATTTAGGTCCCTTCCAACCCTACCAACTATGAAACTATGAACTATATGACAACTCAAAATTAAGTGCAGTGCAACAAGACGATGACCATATGGAACTGCATCCCCAAGTTACCAGTTTCAGTCTCACCCAGAAGGACTGATAACAGTTCTGCAAGATGCCACCACATAACTGTTACCCTGTCCTATATGTGATGTAAGTTAATGATTTTAGCTGTCTTCCTATTGTACATGCGTCTTCACAACAAACAGCATCACAATGGGCATTGTGCCTAAGGCTCAGTCTAGAAGCTAAGAAATGAATAGATATGGTAAATGAATTTCTCTGTTATTGTTAACAGGAGTCTCTCTAGCACCGCAGTGGGATAACTGGGGAGAAGCTCTGGGCTCCTATCTTTGCTGTACCTGCACTATAGTAGAAGACTCCTGTATGGGAGATCCCACACATCATGAGCACTAAAATACACTAAAATAAAATAAGATGTGTTCAGTAAATAAGGGAAAATAAACTAATTTTTATCTGTTAATGCAACTTAGGAAATGGAACAAAGAGGAAAACTACATCCTGCAGCCAGCAGTCATGGAACACAGCAAGGGAGGGTGGGAACATCTAGTTTAACTTGTAAGGACTCAATGCCTCAGGGACAAAGACTTCATTTGACTGAGGGAAGGGTTTCTCAGGGTGATATCTTTTAGAGGACCAACTGTATAGCTGAGTAGCTAGGCAAGCTTTCCTGTGCAAGACACTCTTCATCAGGTCCTAATATAGACTGCTGGATACACAGGATCAGAAAATCATTCCTGTGTGCAGAGATTGCCCTCTGCTGGAGTTCAGAGCAAATGGCCTAAAAAGGAATGCACTGCTTTTGAAAGCTTGTCTATTTCCAAGCAGAGAGAGGTAGTTAGCTGTGTTTGAGTCACAATCAGAGTCACAGAGTAGGGCTGGAAGGGACCTCCAGAGGTCATCTAATCCAACCTCCTGCCTGAGGCAGAATCAGCCTCTATCCAAATCATAATCCAAACTCTACGTTAGTCTGGAGACAGAAGGCAGGATAGAGATGCACCTTTATAGATTAAATAGGATCTATATATAGAGAGAGCTCAAGCTTTCGTGAACCCAAATTCACTTCATCAGATGCCAAGAAAGCACAGTATAGCACAGAGTATAAGGTGGGGTCTATCTCAACCAGGAAGCAGGTAAAATAGAAGACATCATCCTCCTAAAGCCTGCCTCCTGCCCATTTCCTGGACCATCGAGGCCACAACATTCTTCCAAGTCTCCCCGAAGCAGTAAAGCCAGAGGGGACGAGTGAGGTTAGGACTCACGTGGGCAGGACAGAAAAGACGCGCACAGAGCAACATCTGTTTTCAGGGGCACAAGGTTGTATCATCTGTTGTCACGGGCCACAGCCAGGTCCTTTTTGCCCAAAACATGTTTTTTTAAAACATCATACACCAGTTGTACTGTCAGAACTGGGCAGTAGCAGAGCAACTGCTTCTGGGTGGCTCTGCGAGCACCAGGCTCCAAGGAAGGGGCTGCTGTTAAAAAGCAAGGCAAGGAGAGTGCGCCTGTGTCCAGAACATCCCCTCCTCACAGGTGACCGCCCTCCCTCAGGACCGGGCAGTCCTTATGCACATGCGCACACGGCTCCTCCCACGTCCTCTCTCGCTACAGCTGAACTCCATTTCCCAGCATGCCTTCGGCACCGCCCGGTGTGGAGGGCGGGGGCGAGGCAGACCCTTTGGGCGCGTGCGCACACGCCTCCACTACTATTCCCCGCCCGCCACAGCTGCAGTCGCAAGACTCCATTTCAATGGCTGCATTGCCGGCAGCCATGGAGGGAGCGGGGTCGCACGTGGCAGTGGACGGCGCGCTGGGCCGAGGTGTCTGCAGGGACAGCATGGAGCCTTCCGCCACCTGCTCCTGCAACTGCCCCTGTTTCTGCAGCTGCCCGTGCTCCCCGCTGGGTGTGGAAGCGGGGAAGCCGGTGCGACATATGGCCGCGCTGGTGCTGGCCCGGGGCGGCAGCAAAGGGATCCCGCTGAAAAACATCAAACCGCTGGCCGGCTTGCCCCTCCTGGGCTGGGTGCTGCGGGCTGCCGTCGACGCTAAGGTCTTCCAGAGGTGCGCGTGCGTGGAGCCCCCGAGCACCCCCTCCCTCATTAGCTGGCTGCGCACATGCGCAGAACCCGCAAATGGTTTCCCCAAGTTTTGCCCCTTTCTGCTCGTTAGCTGGGTATGCGCATGCGCGGAGCTCGCGAGCGCGCGCTCGCATCTTGCCTGATAACGGGGTGTGCACTGATGCACTTAGGTGGGCGAGTCCATTCTATCCATCCTATGGGGGAGGGCTGTGCTGGACATTCCATAGGGGGTTGGGCTGCTGGAGTGGTCTCTCCCACCCCACTAGCCAAGCCCCACGTTGCCAGGTGTACAATGATTAGCTTATCTGTATAATAATTTCAACCCTTGTACAATGTACAAAAAGTAATAGTTAAAGTGTTAAAAATGTACAGTGATTTTTGAGGCAGTTACTTGATGCAGCATATGCAAAACCTGAGTCATGCTCAGGGAGTCCTAACCCACATTTGGGTTAGTTGTCAGCACTTATGACTTTGTCTCGAAATAAAGAAATGCTTCAGCTTTGATCCAGTTCTTACTCTTACAGTGAGCAGTATAAAGTAAATAAGACTTATTTGCATACGTATTTACATATTTTTCAGTGTATGATAGATTTTCAGCAAATATGATCATTTTGAGCATCCAGTACAATCATTTCATATTAAAGACCTGGCAATGCTGCAGTCACTAGTCACAGCTTGTCAGACCCTTAGAGTACCTTGTGGCAGGGTTAGGGTCTCCATCCTGCCTGTTTGGCCTTTGCCACACACCACGTATGTTGTGCAGTACATGGGTGAATCAGGCAATAAATGTAGCCTGGTCACACGTGCAATGTAATTATCACACAGTTAGTGTGTATTGTGGTTGAATTGTGCAATAAATTTAGGCGGGCCATGTGCAATGTGATTTTCACATGAGTGGGGGATGCTCACGATAACGCCACTCATGTGACATAATTATCATATAGTTAATGAGTGTATCTGGAAGATGGCATAGTGCGTACCCTCAGCAAGGTTGCAGATGACACCAGGTTGGAGGGTGGAGTAGACGCGGTGGAGGATTCAGAGTGACCTAGAGAAATTGGAGGATTGGGCCAAAAGAAAGCTCATGAGGTCCTGCACTTAGGACAGAGCAACCCCATGCACTTATACTTTGTATAAATAATTAAATACCTACCGTGGTCTGGTGCGGAGGGTATTTAAGCCATGCCTACACCAAAGCACCAGCTTGCATCATGACATTCCTTGGCACATCCTCCATCCTGCCTGCTTTTGTATACGCTCTCCAAATTTGGAAATGAATCAGTTTAGATACTCCAGGTCATTGCTAGTGGCTGCTTTCAAGCACACCAGAGATTAACGTCTCAAGAGTAGTCAGCAAGATGCCTCAAAACAGCCTGTCTGGCATAGTTTGGAAGCATGTCGGTGAGAGGAATGTGTTTGGGGACATCCCATGTAGATCACACCACCTGCTGTGGGTACTTGCTTGTGTAAAGGGTATGACCCCCAGCTTCAGGCTTCTGTTCTGATCTGGCCTTATTAGAGTTTGGGTTTTGACAAATGGGTATTCTCCAGTCAAGAAACTTTTAGTTGGGAAAATTCTGAACCAGGTCCAGTAGTGTCCATTGCTATGCCTGCTCTGGTTAGTTATATCAGGATGGTGGTTTCAACAGCTTGCTAGTTTCCAACCTGCTGGCTGTCTTCATACATAAGCCGCGTGGGTCGTCTTACTTTTATCTACAACATTTTGAGACAAAAATGTGATGTTTTCTAGTGTCGTTGCAATAATTTTAATGTGGAAGTATGTACACACAGTTTAAACTGACAGGGCTAGGTTTTGTGTGTTTAATTTGAGAGAAGTTGGGTTTTTTCCCCAAGTTTTAGTATCAATTAGGACTGCAAGACCACTCACATGGGTGTAACTTGTGACTGAGATCTACTATCATCATCCTTACTATATATATAAATCCCATGATGTCTGAGGTGGAAAAAATTACCAGAGTAATAACCAGAGCTGTGTGTACGGTGAGCAGTATTACACTGTATAGTGTGCTGTGATACTGATGGTAGCGGCCTTGCCCAGTCCATGAGTTTTGCAAACATTATGCACAGTACATAGATCCTTTTGCAAACATTCCTTATTCTTGCCACCCTGCTAGACCAGAATTGAAGTTTTTTTGTGCCAAAGCCTGTGCCATTGTCTGTTGGTTGACTAACCTTCACACTGGATACGGCCTGTTTGTTTTATTTCATTGCATTAGCTTTGTAAGCCATTTCTAACTAAAACTGTGCCAACAGATATGAATGGACTCTTATTTCAACATCTCCTTAGCCCCATGGGCTCTTACCAGGAGTCCTTAAATTATTAAATGATGACATAAAATAGAGTAGAAAATGGATTCTTAGCAGGGTTGTGTTCTTAAACCCATACATTCAAAATTGAGGGTTTATCTGTATATGGCAAAGCAGCTGCACAGGACTACTGAGACTTGCAGGTGTTTGCTGCTCTTTGATGTTACTTCTTTGATCAGCTATGTGACACTACTAATGAGATGCAGCTGATTGCAGGGACGACGCGTAGCTGGTGCATGAGGGTGCACGTACACCCCCTGAGAGTGGCAATGCACCCCCTACAGAAAGGTGCCACTGACAATGTCGGTGGCGCCTGCAGGCAGTTGCCACTTGCCACCCCACTGCCACCACTGCCGGTGGTGTCTGCAGGCAGTCTGCGATAGCCATTGGCTGCCGCCAACACTGCTGGCAGTGCCTGTAGGTGGTCGCCAACCCCTGGATAGCACTCAGCCCCGCTGCACTGCTGTCAGGGCCGGCGGTGTCTGCGGGAGCTCCACTCTTACTGCCACCGCGCTCCCACTGCCACTGTGCTCCCCCAGCTGCCAGGGGCATGTGCCATTCATGACTGATTGGAAAAGTGGCATCAAAGTTGCAGCAAACAGCTGAGTGACTGTTAATTCAGTAACCTGCTGTGAATGAGCAGGTTGTGACTCAACTTGGACATGTATGATCAAGGTTATACTGTACTCCTACCTGCATGGTACCTCAGGCAGCACATGGTATTAGATTGCAATGCAACTTGGCTTAAAAACCTGTTTTTGAATCCAGTAACTTTGTTGTATACAGTTGATCATAGTATTGCATTTTTTTAAAAAAAATATCATGCTGCGGGTAATAGCTTTTTGGTCAGTGAGCAAATCCTATCATCTTAATTTTTTTTCCAGGTGTAGTGCACTATTTAACAATGGTGATATTTAGGAGGGTGGTGGAGCCCCCCTGCTACTGATTGCCCAAAAGGCAAAACGTGTGGCCAAAATACGAGAGCAGAAATGACGCTGCTTGTTATGGGACGTCACTGTGCTTTCGGTAGATCAGGGAAAACATGTATTCTGTGGTTTTCTGCAGCGAATAGAATACTAGGACCCCTAGTCATGAGGAAAACTAATAATCATCTGGTTAACGTTATGGTGATGGAGCTGAAAAATAATGTTAATACTTACTCTTACGTTTATTTATTCTTTCTCTGTCTGCCAACAGTGTGTGGGTTTCCACAGATCATGATGAAATTGAGAATGTAGCAAAGCAGTTTGGTGCACAAGTTCATCGCAGAAGCTCTGAAGTATCTAAAGACTCTTCTAGTTCGCTGGAAACCATAGCAGAGTTTCTTCATCATCATCCAGGTATGTTAGTTTCTATTTGACTTAAGGCCCAAGGCTAAAAGGTGTTGAGTGCCCTTCATTTCTATTGAAATAACTGGGGAAGAGAGAAATAATTGTCTTTAGAACTGTGTACGTTTGTAAATATTGTTAACAAGCACATGAAAATATTTTATACACATTGAATATTTCATAAGAACAATTTTTTCACATTTTCTAATTTTTTCTTCTTTAGAGATTGATATCGTAGGAAATATTCAGGCAACGTCTCCCTGTTTACATCCCACTCATCTCATAAAAGTGGCAAGAATGATCCAAAAGGAAGGCTATGAGTCTGTCTTTTCTGTTGTGAAACGGTATCAGTTTAGATGGCATAAGAATAAAAACGGAGGTAATATTTTTAAATTTCTGGTTATTACCACACTTGATAAAGCTTCCAGTACAATAAATGTTACCTCTTTCTCATGTATGCTTAAAGTGACATTTAGATGCATAAACTTCATAGTCACAGAAATCAAATCACTTTCAGACCCTCTTTGAACACTGTTATTTTAATATTCATCTTTTGTCTCATCTTAATTTTGTTAGGATGACTTAAAGTTCAGAGTGTGAATATCATTAAGTAACCATGGTTAGGCTTAAATGCTAAGTTTGTTTCTTGCTAGATATTCAAGTGACATGTAGATATGACCATATAATCTTTTCTTTATAGGAAGGGGTTGGGGGGAAGAGAGAGATGTGTTCTTAGTATGTATTAGTGATTAACATTAATTAAATACTAGGGCAGGCGGAGTAGTTTTCTCTGAAGATGAATTAACAAATCAAAATAAACCCTAGGCTTGTTTATAGCAAAAGAAGGTAAAGACTAACTTGTTTAAAGCTATAAATTACCTCATCTTCATTAGGATTTTTTATATTAGTTTTCATGTATTGACTAACATGAATGAAGATGTATTTTTAATTGGCCTCCTGGTTACCATAGCTAACACTGAATGGAGAGAAACTGAATCAACTTTTTGTAAAAGAGGTTCTTCCATTTGAGGGTGGCACATGTTGATGAATTAGGACATTGGATGCTTACACAATCAGTGCCTGTATTGGGCTCATTCTGTGACTAGAAGACATTGGTCTCCATGGAGACTAATTTGGTGTCTTTTGCACCACTAGGGGCACTTTTCCAAGTGTTCTGACACTTTCTGATTAGAACATGTTGTAGCACACTCAGTCCAGCGTGCTGCACAGTCAGTCTCATGTGTTCAGCATCCTGCATTTCAAAATGGCAATGGGGGCGCTTTAACTAAAGCTTGTTCAACAAGCTTGTTCCCTGGCCAAAGCTTGTTCCCCAACTTTAGGTAAAGCGCCCACGCCACCATTTTGAAATGCAGGATACTGAATATATGAGATGATGCAGGTGTTTTAATTAGAGTGGCTCTTGAGAGCATGTGTATAGGGGTAGTAAGATATTGCTAAAATATCCCCATTCTTCTGCAACCTCAGAATCTGGACATTGTCACCATTATTGCATGCTTAATACATATTTTCAGACCTTTGAATCTAAAATGTTAGCTATGTTGTGAAGTTCCAGTTCTGCAGGGAGGTGAGCACTCCTAACTAGGGACCTACGTAATTTGTGGTTTTGCAGATTTCATGGAAACTCCAAAATCTGGGATTGTCCACAAAAATAAATAAAATGATGGCTTCTCAGCAGGAGCCGGTGGTCCTTGCTACCAGGAGGAGAAGTTGCTGGCTGGTAGGGCAGCATGAAGGGCAGCAGACAAAATGGCAGCTGCCCCCTTGTCCCTCCTCACCCTGCCAGGGCCTCTCTGCCAATTAGCGCCAAGGGGTAGGGCCTCTCTGTGAATCAGTGCTGAGGGGTAGGGCTGCTGTGAAATGCCCCCAAGATTGGCCCTGTGTGCCAAGAACAGGCCATGAAAAACCCTTTGTCTCACCACAATTTAGGTAGGTCCTTATTCATAACCTTCGTTGCGTCTGGTGGGAGTCACGGATGTTCAAAATCCTTCTAGAGCAGGGTCATCCTAAAACTATAGGCCTGTGATCCAATAAAATATTATAGAAAGAAAACAGGAAAGTTGAAATCATGGACTGAATTTTACAATTCTGTACATCGTATTTTAGATAGCCAGGAGACTCAGGGCTGTACCAGGTAGAGATCAGGAGTTGTCAGCCCTACTTGATTTACTGGACATGTGTAAAGGGATAAATCTAGCCTAGGTGTGACGTGGAGCCAGTGCATGTATCGCAACTCCATGTGTGTTAGATATTCAGTACCTGCTCTAATAACCAATGTCCCTTTGGCTTACCAAGTGTGGAAAAATAAGCTTCAGGTTCTAACCAAAACATTTCTTAAAGGATTTGAATGCTGAAGAATGAGCTTAGGTATAACCAGAAAATCCTTTCGTTAAAAGGAATATTTAAAGAAGGAGAGAGAGAATTCACCAGTGTCTGCAACTTAAAGGGCAGGAAAAACTGCTTTTCAGGAATATGGTGTTTCTGATAGTGGCTGCTTACAAGAATAGTTTGCAGTTAAAATACAGGGCTCTTTCCACTTAGCCTTAAAACACTGAGAACAGACAAATGTTACTTCTCTTCCTAGGTGTTTATATTTTTCCTCTTTTGCATTACATTACCTAGTTTAACCTATTATGACCCAAGGATTATCATTTATAAGCCCTACTAGATGTGTCCTAGTAAGTAGTTACTGACTTTTTTAAGTTCAGATGTTCTCAGGGTTCAGTGCTGCTGATAGTGACTTCATTCTGTGCATGCCTGTTTTGCACAATGCATAGACCTGCCCCCTCCTTCTGCAAACATCTTCATCCTTGATCAATCATATTTCTGCCATGTCAGTACTGCTGTGCACAAAGCTGTTTCCTGGAGCACGGTGCTCCAGCAAATTTCCCCTTATACTCCTGTAGCTTACTTGTGGGTCTCTAGGACCTCAGGTATGGTGCTAGCCACTGTGCGTGATCACTGAATGTCACTAAACAGAGCCTCCAGTTGCCAAATCAGTTTCTGCTTCCCACTCTGTTGGGAGTACAACCAACCTGGCACTTAGCCTGCTCAGTTATTTCTGCATTTGGATGGATAGTGATTTCTAACCACTGTAAATGCATGCCTCTTAGTTCTCCTATTAAATATTAAAGCTGTTTGGCTGGATTCGTTCATAGGAATTCTTCATAAGAATTTTTGTAAGAAGGGCTCTTCTCTTATATGTTTGCTTGGTATTTTCCTACAGAATAGTCTTCCTACTCAAGCCCCCAACCTCATTTCTTTTTTCTCATGTGGGAAGTGCTAGAATGATGCATCTCTGCCTTGTCCTCAGGCCTTTAGTGCAAGTAGTAGTTTACTCTGTCATGTATCCCAAACAGCCAGTTCTGCTCTTAGATGAACTCTGGTCATATTAGCTGCTGTAGTTAGTCACTATGGACTTGTGTTAGGCTCCAGGGATCTCTAGTGGAGATACTGTATTATGCCCCTCTTTGGCTTTCCAGTTTTGAAAATTGGAGGTGTCTTTAGACACTGTTGCTTTTAAAGATATGCAGAGTTGATATTTTCACTCCTACCTCCTTCCCTTTGGATGGTTAGGGGAAAACATCTCTACCACGTATCAAAGAGGGCACTAGGGGAAAGAACAATCTTTCACAGAGGCAAGGGCTGTCTGTCAGGACCTGGTGAGTTCATTGGAAGGGAAGGAGTGACAGAACAACTTTTCATCTGAAGACTTCTGGGAGAAATGTATTCTCTGTAAGCTGGAATTAGACTTTTTCAGCTTCCTGTGCAAGAAATACAAGTTATTCCTCCATCTCATGATCCCATGTTTCTAAGGAAGAATGGGCAGTGCAGTGATTCTCAAAAAAAATCTGTGCTTTCTAAGACAGTGATCAAAGTAGCCTGTGGCACAGTTATGTCCTTAATTTCACAGAGCAGATTATTTGAACTAAGAAGTGACTTTGAACAAGTATTTATTTTTTTCCCTTTGTGAATGACTTTTTTTATTTGTTTTCCTTATGTGAAGTTTTGGAACCTGACAATGTGAATCCAGCAAAGCGCTGCCGGCGGCAGGATTGGTCAGGAGAGCTATATGAAAATGGGTCATTCTACTTTGCTACAAGACAAATAATTGAGAGTGGTTGCTTACAGGTTGGTGCTTCTGTTTTCCTGTAATGCATCTTGTACCCTTTGGCTTTAGCAACTGTACATGCATTTGACTGGATTATGTAATAAAAATCAATGTCCAGTAGCAAAGGTTTAAACTCCAGTGTGAAGTGACTCATTCTATATAACAATTATTGTTTAATCCTCTGGCATTAGCTAGAGCATGCTTATAATGTCCTTCACATGGAATTTTCATAAGCAACACAGAATATAAAGGGTACAAGGGCTCACTCTGGGACCCTGGGGCAGCCTCCCTTAACATTAATATAGCCCCATCAAGGCTCGGCAGGGAAGAAAAAAGGAAGGTACCCATAGGAGCTAGTGGGGGCAGGAGTCATGTGGCCAACAGAGGGGCACATAGATCGAATGAGTATCACACAACCTTCTCAGATTTCCTAGTTTAAAATATCCTTGTCTATTGTGCCAGTCTCAGTCACAGAAGGCCACCCCCCCCAGTAGGGGTCTAGTTCATTAACACTTTTAAAGTGCTGTGTAAGCACAAAATATTTCTAGGACATCAGGAATCAAAATCACTTTACTTTCTTTCAAACAAAGTAGATATGTTTTCCATGCTGTGGTGGTGTGTCCTACTGTTATGAAGTCACCAGTGGGTGTAGAACTGTTGTGTCTCCTATATATTAACATTAACTCCCAGTGTGAAAGATGGATCAAAAAGGAGATGATCTGTCATGATCTCCAAAGAAACAGTTGTAGCTTGTAGCCAGATTGCACACATTAGGAATATTCTAAGGATGGCTCTGGAGGAACTGGATCCAGGTTCCTTAATTGGGTTCCTTTGCCTGCAGGTTAACCTGACAAAGAATCCAGGCTATCCTGTGTAACTTTCTTATCTTCATGTCAATGCTATGCTGTTACTGTGAAAGGTACAGAAGAAGCAATCCAGTGTGAAAGAGGGCTATGGCTTTCACTAAAGAGGTAGTCAACCATGCTTGCTACCACTATCTGTTTGCTGCCATAGCCTTGTGGCACTATCAGAGTTTTTTTAAAAAATCCACCTTTTCTTGAAGTAAAAACAAAATTGCCAAGTTTATTATCTTTTCTTTCCAGTTGTTTGAGGATAAAGGCTCAGTCTGTGCACCTTCTTAGTTTGGCCCAATTTCAACTCTGTCAGTACATTCCTAACATACTTGTACAGTGACTGATTTAAAGGGCATGTTTTATGTGAACTCTGTTGGAAACTCTGTAATAATAACAAAGTACCAAATGATTTTTCAGAAGAGTACAGCGAACACTCTTTTGAGCACAACATTCAATTTTAGGGTGCCTTATGTTATAGAAAATGAGCATATTTTTCAGACTCAGTACACCCCCTGAGGTAGGTCAGTATTCATTCCATGCTCCCATGTTAGAGTTGGAGAAATCTAGGTACAAAGAGACTAAGGTTCAATTAGCTAAAGGTGTTTAGGGACCTAATCCCCATTAATTTTGGTAGGGTTGGCCCTAAAGATGTGGACTCCAGGCCTTCCCGCGTCATTTCAAAAAGGGCAACAGCTAATATTCTAATTTATTTATTTTTTTAATTCCCCTTTTGAAAGGGGTTCAAGTGCTCTTTGTCCACATGCTGAAGTTACTTCCTCCTTGTGCAAAAAGATAGCCAGAAAGAGAGCCTGGAATTCCCAAGTTAAAAAAAGTCTATCCTACCATTTAAGCTGATGCAGTTATACTGAAATGGGTTTTAAATATGCTCCTGGCAATTTTTCTGCACGAAGAGACTTAATGGAATCAACATTGTTTAATCTCATAGATCGCCTTTCTCATGCTTTTGGTGATTTTGGTCCGACCATTAGCCTAAAGAAGACAATAGTTGTGGAGCAACAAGTTGACCACCCTCCCAAATCTAGAATAAATGATGAAAGCCTGGAAGTGGTTGAAAAATTCACTTACTTGGTACTGTCTTGCAAATCTTGGCTTGGAAGCCAAAATTAATGCTTGCATTGGAAAGGCAAGCAACACCATGGCTAAACTTCAAAAGGGAGTTTGGAAAAACAGAGTGTTCACTCTGTCTACAAAGATGTCTTTCTACAGCGCTTGAGTACTCACCTCTCTATTTTATGGCAGTGAAACTTGAACTCCTTATGCCAAAGAAAAAAGAAAACAGAAGAGTTTCTATCTTCGATGTCCTCGCTGTATCCTGGGCATAACATGGCATGACAGAATCTTCAACTCCACTCTTCTGGAATGGGCCAAGATACCCAGTATGTTTGTGCTTCTGAGCCAGAGACTCCTTTGTTGGTTATGGCATGTGAACTGTATGAGCGATGACTGAATCCCCAAGGACATAGTTGATGGTGAGCTGGCCACTGGCAAATGTCAACTTGGACAGTCCAAACTGCATTGTGTTGATGTCTGGAAGAAAAACCTTCATGAGCTGTGCATCAATGGCCAATGCTTGGAATCAATCACTTAGGACCATTGTGAGTGGAAAGCTGCTGTGAAGCAGGGCTTATGTCACTTTGAGATGAAGAGGGTCAATGCTGAGCTAGAGAAGAGGCGTTAAAGGCAGATGAGAAAACAGTACTTGGCATGCCAGTGCAAGCTCAACTGAGTTTGTATGTGCAACTTGCCGAAGGGTCTGCCTGTCATGCATTGGACTCCTCAGCCACTCAAGAAACTGTGGTGGTACCCAGTAACCTACCAAAGGTGCAGTCCCCATGGTCTCTTGAGACTGCTGGTTGCCAGTAATGAATAAAGTGACTGCAGAATTCAACATGTCTGTGATGTGCTTTTCCAAGGGTGCGGAAAATACAGCCCGTGATCCAGATCTGGCCCACCAAGGAACTCCATCCAGCCCACAGCAGGTCCCTCGGCCCCACCTGGCCCAGGCGTGGGGGGAAGGCTGGGCCATGGCACGTGCAGCTGGTCCCACCCCACCAGGGTGCACAGTGGGGCTGAGGCAGTGCAGTGGCTGGACTTAGCTTCCTTATGGCTGCCACGGCCAGACCCAGACCCTTTGCTTGAACCCCCCCGCCTGTCCACCCCACACCCACTGCTGAGGGTGCAGGATGGAGCAATGGGTGGACAGATGGACAGGTGGGCAGAGTCTCCGTGGAGCCCAGGCCAGGACTGGAACAAACAGGGCACATTCGCCAGGTGGAAGGAGTTGGGGTGGGTGGGCAGGGCGTAGCGTCCAGGAGCAGGATGGGCAGCCAGGGCCAGGGCTGGGATTGCGGGGCAGTGAATGTGAAGCCCAAGGCACAGCCACAATATGGCCTCTGCACATCCCTGTCACAGGCACTGATTCCATGAGTAGGAGTGTGCAGGGCGTGGATTGTGGCTCTGCCTGGGGCCCTAACCCCAAGCTGTCACTGCCCAGCAATTGGCCCCAGCTTGGCCCCTACCCATCCTGCTCCTGCCCATCCCTACCCTCCCACGTCCCCGTCCTATCTTCCCAACTGAGCGTGCACTGGCCACAGGGGTCTCAAGCCAGTCTCCATGGAGACCCTGCCCATCTGCTCTTTCTGGCATCTTCAGTGGTGGCCGCAGGCTGGACAAGCCCAGGCTGGACAAGATCAATTGCTTCTGCCACACCGGGTTAGTACCTCTCCTTCCTACAACAGCTCACAAAAAACATTGTTGTATTAGTTTTTGAAATAAAGTATGGAAAACAAAATAATGAGATTTAATTTTATTTAGGCTGGGAAAATGGACTACTTTGAAATGGGTGCCGAGCTCAGTGTGGACATAGATGTTGACATCGATTGGCCTATTGCGGAACAGAGAGTGATGAGGTAAAAAGGGAGGTTTGTGTTGCTATGAACAGAATTTAGAACAGTGTTTTATTATTATAATGCTGGTTTTTTTAAGTAAGTTGCCTAATTTAAAGATACTTGACCAGTGCTTTCTCTCTTTCTTATCTCCACACATCTTATATCTGAGAGCAGCTGAACTGGTGCCACCCTCTGTTCTAAAATTTTAATCATTGGTTGAAAGTCCTCCCAGTGGCACCTGCTTGTCCTGTACTCTGCTGTTGTGTCACAGTCGCTGCTCTCCGTAGCCCACAGCTCTACCCCAGCAGGGATGTGAGGGCAGTGCGGGCACCCTGAAGGGAGCAGCGGTGGCAGCAGCTGGGCCATGGCATGAGGTAGAGCTGCAGCCCAGCAAGTGGTTGGCGGTGGGCGGAGGTGAGGACAGCTCGGCCTTCCACATTTGTTACTCCTTGAGCTGCTGGCAGTGCAGCAGGTGCAGGGGTCTCAGTGGCAGTGGTAGCAAAGAGTCACGATGCCCCACTCTGCCCTCCTGTGCTGGGTCCCACCTGCTGGGCCATGGAGGTCTGAAATGGCCCATGTTGGTCTGAAATGGGTGCAGCCCCATACCTGCTGTGGGTGCACAAATATGGGGGGTCACATGCCCCCCATGACCCATACACACACTTCCCACCCCACACGTTGGGAGGCTGGTGGCAGGGGCCAGTGAGTCAGGAGTGAAGGGCACCAGCAGAGCTTGGGGGGCTGTGGTTTGTGATTGAGGGGCACCAGCAGGTCCAGGGGGCTGTTTTCTACTTAAACTATTCACTGGGTCAGGACTGGCTATTGATGTTTGGTCCTGGTTCAAAAAAGGTTAAGAGGCACTGATGTAGGTGTAGCAGTTACAATGTAATAGTTTCTGTGGGTACCATTTGTTCTCAGTGTACCCACTACATCTGTCTGTACCTTTTGACAAGGGTGGCCAGCTTGTGGCACGTAGATTGGGAAGGGGCCAGGCAGCACAGCAGCAGATGGGGCAGGTAGCAGAAGGCAGAGCAGCAGATGGGGCAGGGCAAGATTTTAAAACAAGAATAAAAAGGACAATATGTACAAATTTGTGGCAGAGCCGCATTTATTAATACAATTATTTGTTTTGAGAAAATGAATTCATTCAGATTGTGAATGGGGTATATTTTAAAAGCTGACAAGATGGGGAATCTTCCTTTTTGTAAAAGCAAGCAAGAATCATAAAACTGATTCCTTGGCTTTAAATATCACAATGATATTAATGAGTTCCATTTTATCTTTTAAGTCTTCCATCCTGAAAATGATAGCTTCTTTGTCTAGATATGGCTATTTTGGTAAAGAGGCTCTACACAAGGTGAAATGGCTGGTTTGCGTTGTTGATGGATGCCTCACAGATGGTCACGTTTATGTGTCAGAAGATCAGAAAGAAATGATTTCTTATAACTTTAAAGATGCTGTTGGGATCGAGTTATTACGGGAAAGAGGAGTTAAGGTGAGCATCCTTTCTGGAATGAGAGATTTTGTGTCTCATCTACCTTCCACACTAAAACCTTCTTAAATTTCATTGTTGAGTGGGAGCTGAACAATTCTAACAAATTGTGATTAGGTCACTCTAGCTCAATACACTGAGGTGTCATGAATGCTAGGTCAGCTAATTGTAATGTGTGGTGAACTTATGATCTCAGTTCCCTATAGAAAATGAACGTGGTTTTGAACACTTTCTAGATCTCACTCATAGAAGCTTTGGCATTTGCTCAGTGGATCCCAAAAGAAAGTGGGAAAGAATTTGTATGATGTCCTGCTGTCATAACTGGTGGTGCCTGGGCTGCTGGCCTAAAGCATGCCTTGGGCAGCAGTCCACTCTCAGTATTTATACAGCTCCTGCTTACTTCATATAAGTACCTCACAGACTTTAATACCTTTGTTTTCTCAATAGCTTTGTAAGGTGGAGAAGTACAGTTATTTGTGGGTTACAGACAAGGAAATTGAGGCACAGGAGATTAACTGACTTCCCGAAGTCACCCGAGATATGCGGAGCATTTGAGATTAGGGATCTTGCAGATGCTGCTACATAGCAACATCTTTGAGGTGCTGTACCTGTTGGCAACCCAAGCTGAGTTGCCTAACCTGTGTGGGAGCCCATTGCCCTATCCTCTGCAGCTTACATTCAACAGGATCCAAACATAGCTTCAGACCCCTGGGGCTTTGAGTTTTCATCCTGTGCCCATAGTTTCTAGTACACAGTTTGTCTTGTATGGTGCACAGCTTCCGCTGCTTCCAAGCATGGACTGAGGGCTCAGTATTTAGTAGCAATTTACAGCCCAGCCTGGAAAGGAGAATTTTGCACTTAAAAGACCTTCTCCCCTATCCTTAATATTTGTAGTGGTTTTTACTTCTCTCTTAACCTCCTATGTGCTTTCAAAGGGAAATTGTACTTCTTAAGATTAACTTATTTTTCCCAGTATATTTGACACCCCTGGCATACATTGCTTTTTAAGAGGTAAATGAGAATCCCCGTTCTGAGAATTACAAGGAAACTTAGACTGATAATTTGCTCTTCTTTAATGACTAGAAAGGTGAGCTCTATAATAGGTTATTGCATTGGTGCTGAATCTTCCAGACCCGTGGGCAGAGTTGGTTCGTGAGTTGGATCCAGTGTAGAGTCAACACATAGGGTCAGTCAGCAGGCATGATCTGGCATGCCAGCCTGGTGTTATGCTCTGGATCCATCTGCAGAATGACCCCATGCGCCAGATCCAGCCATGGAGTGATTGCGTTCACTGGTGTGATCTGGCACTCAGAACGGTGTCATAGTTCCCAAAGGGTCATTGTATTGTAATCTCTTCAACTCTGGGGGTAAAAAGAAACACCAGCCATGCCGTACTGTTACTGGTACTTGCGAGATTTCCTAGAAACAATTTCAGTTGTGATTGTGTGTTTGTTTGTTTGTTTGTTTTGGTAACTCATTTTGTCTGTTTCTTTATGCAGTTTATTTTAACTTGGTTTAATAGGTACTGCTGATCTCTGAAAGGAACTGTTCAAAAACACTTTCAGCTATGAAGTTGAACTGTGATGTGGAAGTCAGTGTGAAGAATAAACTACAAGTTGTTGAAGACTGGAGGAAAAAAAAGCGTTTGTGCTGGAAAGAAGTAGCTTATTTAGGTTATTTTCTTTTGTTTTGCTTTCATTCAGGAAAAACATATACAGCCGTGTCTATGGCTAAATTGTCGAAACCCTCCGAATAGAATTGGAGGCTTCTAATGCGATTTGGAGAGATTAATGTGTCTCCTGATTTGATTCGGATTTAGAGATTCAGCCACCAAATCAAGCTGAATCTCCTCTGAATCGAATCAGTGACCGAAGCTTTGCACAGCCCCATGACATGGGTGTTTTTATGTCCATAACTCACTGGAATCTTATGTAGCACTTGTGCATATCAAATGGGTGAAGGCACAACTTATGTTTTGCACATTTACATGAGCCCATGAGATTGAAAAATAATGCTTTATATAGAGTATGCCTATTTCATTGTTTTGGGGCCCCATCCAAGATACTAATTGCCCTTGATTTCTACAGAATACCATTGGAAGTTGATTATTTTCTTTTGTTTTCATTATAATGAAACAGTATGTGGCATGCACAAATTTAACAGGATAATGATACTTTGCATTGTTCATCTTCAGAGCATTTGCTCCATGCTTAACAAGAAACATTCAGTGGGATTAAAATGCAAATCACAGCACAGATTTGTGAAACCATTTTAAGTATGTGCTTAGGTCCAGTTGATGTCAAAGCTTAAACAAGTGCTTAAATCCTTTGCTTACCAGGGATGGACTGCTGAATCCTAGGTCAATAAAAATTGCTTAGTGCAGGGGTATCAAACTCATCTGGCCCCACACTTGACCAGGAGCAACCCTCTGCCAAGCACTGCAACACCAGGTCCAGTACATGTGCAGCATGTGCCAGCTTCCAGGACTCACTGTACATGCAGGCCCTGGGACCTTCATAAAGCATGCACTCTGTACTAGCTCCCTGTGCCACATACAGAATATGCAGCAGGTCCAGTGCTTCATTCACCATGCATTGACCCATAACTTGCTGTGCATACAGTTACTAAGGCCAGCATAGGGTATGTACTGCTCACACCTGGACCTGGCGCTGCATATGGCATGGGCTTCATGCAACAGCCCAGACCACAACCCCATGATTCAGTTCCTTCGATTCCAGGGAAAATGCTTGTTTGTCTCAGTTACTCTTAGTTCATTGTGCATTTTCACATGTGTCTCCTCTCCCTCTGGTAGGAAATGAAGAGTCCGATGTGGAGTGCTTAAAGAAAGCTGGCACAAGTGGTGCTCCAGCGGATGCTTGCACAGCTGCACAACATGCTGTTGGCTTTATCTGTAAATGCAGTGGTGGTCGGGGTGCCATTCGTGAATTTGCAGAACACATACTTCTGCTAACAGAGAGAAGTGAATTCAGCAGGAAAGAAAATGAGGAACTAATAAAAAAACAATGAAGTCTCCCTGTCACCCTCTCCCCAAGCTTTATTCCTAACAATGATCTGCCTTTTTGCTTAACATTTCATTGGAGTTACCTTGTTGAAATTGGGTTCCTGTACTGGTTAAGTGCTTAAGAATAAGTGAATAATTATTTTAAAAGCCCTTTCAGCTCATTGGAAAGAGTATTGTACAAAATGTAAGGCAATGGAAAATCAGGTCTGGGATTTTTTTAGCCAACTTGTCATTTATTCTGCAAGAAAAAGTTCTTATATTCTTTTTACTATCCAAATATAGGGGAGCAGTGATTCTTTAACTGTTGGGTTTTATAATTGAAGACAGGCATGGCTGGTGAACGCTGAGGTGGTGGGCTGGATGGAGCATCCCACGGGAGTGTGGGGGTGTTCCCCATGCGCTTGGTAGCAGACATGGAAGTGGACTGGAAGTACTTCTGGTCCACTTCTGGGTCCACCACCAAGCATGCAGGGGATCCCCCTGCACCCTCCTCTGGCTCGGTGATTAGCTGCCAGGGGACTCTTAAGTGCCCCCCTAGACCCAGGAGGCACCAGTCGCTGAGCCTGGGGGCAGGGGAGTCCATCGTGTGCTCCATAGCAGACCTGGAAGTGGACCAGAAGTAGTTCTGGTCTACTTCTGGGTCTGCTGCTGAGCGTGTGGGGAATCTTTCCTCCATCTGCCCCACCATCTCAGCATTTGTGAGCCGTGCCTGGTACTTTGAGGTATGTAGCAAAAACATATACGGCTGTGTCTATGGCCGGATCATCAAATCTTTCCGAATTGAATCAGACGCTTCTGATTTGATTTGGAGAGAGTAATGGGTGTCCTGATTCGATTCAGATTTGGCGATTCAGCCACCAAATTGGGCCAAATCTCCTCTGAATTGAATCAGCAACCGAAGCGTTGCACAGACCTATAATGTAGGTGTTTTTGATGTCCACACCTGAACTCACTGGAATCTTATGTAGCATTCATGCATATCAGAGAGGTGAAGGCACAACTTATGTTTTATACACTTACATTGAACCTATGAGTTTGAAAAATAATGCTTTATATAGAGTGTGCCTATTTCATTGTTTTGTGTCCCCATCCAAGATACGAATTAGTCTTGGTTTCTACAGAATACCATTGGGAGTTAATACTTTTCACCTGCTGGCTCCGCTCTAACAAAAGCCCTTAAGCATATTCTTAATTTTAAACATAGGAGTAGATGTATTGATTTCAGGCGAGTGTTCAAGTGCTTTACTGAATCCAGGGCTAAACGTGTTATTAATAGGAACTGTTGGAACACTGCCTTGAGAAAAACTGTATAGTACAGTTGTTTTTAATGAAGAAGTATAACCGCCAGACGAACAGATCTTTCATATATGACTTTGATTACATGAATGTAAATAGTGGGGAAAACTTGTTATGCATGTGTTTGTATATATGCTGGCATGATTCTGGCTCTTTTTAGTATATTAATTTAAGGTTGATTTATAAATAGATTTCTCTTTTTTGCCTTTGAAAATGTCTTGATAATAAATACATACCTCAATGAATGTATAAATGGAAACAAAGTGCAGATCTATTTCCTATCATTTATCTGTGGTTCAAATTCAACCCTTTGTCATGCTAAAAAAACCCCCTGTTAACTTGAATACAGGAAGAGTGTGGGTGTAATGAAAGATCCTGTAAGACTGATAATTACTGTTCATATAACTTTTCTATATAGAAGTTACATATAAAAATTATAGTTGTGGAAATTTGGGAGTCTGCCATTGGTGGCTTGGTCATCTCATTTTATATTTTTCAGCCAAAAGGCCACTCCTTATATGTTATTGACATATAAGGGCACTCTATTATTGTTATTGACTTTTTGTGTTAAAAATTTACATAGTTTAAAGCTATGATTTCCTTATCAGCTTGGTGCTGGTATAGGATTTATTATAAATGGTTTGTTGATGGCACTTATTCAGAGTTTATTATTGAAGCATTCCCTTTTTTAGAAATCACCTGCATATGGTTCTGCAGAGGACTTTGCCAAGAGGCACAAGAAAGCCGGCTACGTTTTGTAATAAACAACTGACCTTGATAACGTGTCTCTAACTCATAAATGGTAAAACTGCAGTAGTTTTATCATGATGACTGATTCAGTAAAATAAGATAATGCATTAACTGAACTTTCCACATGCTTTATTACCTTGCTGAGTCATGACCCTATATGCTCATGTTTCAAGAAATGGTTAGATAGTTTAAAGCAGGGCCACTATACTGAACTTCATTCTCTTTCTATCGTGATCTGAGGTGGCAAAATTAACAATTTAATTAACATTAGTACTTCAGTGAGGATTCGCAGCATCTAACACACTTGAGTGAGGAGCTGTCTCAAGTAGTCAAGTTTCTGGCATAGTACAGTTTTTTTGGGGGGAGGGGGGAGGGAGTGCTTAGGCACCAAACTCTGGACTGCTGAAGGTATTCCCATGCTTTTGTCATTTTAGATCTTTCAAAAATGTTTAATTAATTACTTTAATTCCTTACGTGTACATACACATAACACCAAAACAACATTCTCCCTCTTGCAGAGAGAACAAGTTGGTTTTTTCTTTTGTCAAATGGTTAGACAGCAATGAAACATAAATTCTTATATATGCCAAAAATTGTTACGTTCTTTTATAAGGATACCTTAATATGAGCATTTTGTATGGGGCATCTACAAGGATGGAATGGCGGGGGTTCTCAGAGAATTTGTAGGAGTAATTTTAAGAAAGTTTGTGTCTGTTTGAGTGTCTGATTTCAGCACTGAGCTTTCAAATACAGAAGGGACATGCTTAGAGTCACTGAGACTGTGCACAGGCATAGGCATAAGTCTGCAGGATCTGGACTTTAGATGGCCTGCGTTTAAATCCCTAACCTGCTGCAGACTCCCTGTGTGACCATAGGCAAATTTACAGAGACTTCAGCATCACGATGGTGAGTATTCTTATACCTAACCTTCAGCTCTCCTGGCCTCTTTAATGGAATCCCTACACCTGTGTTAAAGGCCCCAGCTCCCTCTATAATGTATGAGAACAATTAGTACCTCAGTGAGGAGCTGTCTCAAGCAGTTAAAAGTGTCTCACATAGTACAGTTTTTCTTTCTGTGGGGAGGTGGGTCTTAGGCACCAAACTCTGGACTGATGAATGTGTTTCCATGCTTTTAAGATTCATGGCCCTCAACCTGCTTTTGGAGGTAAGTGGCTAAGCCACATCCATTAAAAATGAAGGCGAGGACTACTTTTTAAAATGGATAGGAGAAAGAGGAGGAGATGGTGATGGTAATCATGGAGGTATATATACAATAGCCATAGAGCTATAGTAGTTTCTTAGAATGCAGGAGAGTAAATGCAATATGGAAAATACTGCCATGACAACAAATAGTTATAGAGCTCAGGGGCTTTAGAGCAATGGTGTCAAAGATAGGGCATGTAGGGGTCAGGAATTTGGGGGCACAGCAAGCAGGGGGTGGTGCTTGCCACCAAATTCCAGCATACCGAGCCCCACTGGGGATGCATATGAGAGGCAAGTGGAAGGTATATTAATCCCTACAGTTCAGGAGTATGTGAGGAGGAGCTCCTCGTGGTCTAGATCCAGCTTTTGATGAGCCTCATGGTCCTAATCCAGCCCAGGGAGACAGGAGTTTGACACCGCTGCTTTAGATCCTGGAATAAGACTGCCACAGAATGAAGGCCAGGCAAGCCATATCAGTTGTATTCCCTCATTTCCCTGAGGAGAGGGTTTACGCCCCTATCTCCCTAACCACCAGGCCATAGGTTATTTATTCCCTCCCACCCTCTTGTTTGAAACTTCTACTTTTGAAAAAATTGTGCATTTATTGGGAAAGGGAATAGGAATATAACTAGTACTTACCTGGGATTGGGAAACAGGGCTTGTGACCCCTGCTCCAAAGACCTAATGTATTTTACTAAATGCCAGTAAAATAAAACAGGGTTGCTGTGAGGATAAGTATTTCGAAGATTATGATACATTCAGACATTCTTCTATCTTTTCCCATAGTAAGATGATGATATATTTTGCATGGCTATTGGACTTGAGCTGAGGTGGAGAATTTCAGCAGGTATCTTATATCATAGACATTGCCCAAGGTTTTTATTGTAAAGTTTCTTTAGGTAATGGGCTAAAACAGTGTTTAAAGAATCTTGGATAAGGTGAACTTTTTCCAAGGTTCAAATTGAAATAAAGGATAAGAAACCACCTACAGTCTCTTCTTGCATGATTTCACGTCATACATGAACTGCTAAATTGGTAATTAAATAAGCAGATTTTCTTAATTGCTTCAGAATAGTAATGGATTTTGTACAGTCAAGAATGGCAGACTTCATATTTGTGTTTTATTTTGTGATTGGACAATAAGTTAATGTGATTCAAAATATATACCTTCAAGTCAGCTGGCCCTGACAATCTACACCCCAGGGTACTCAAGGAGCTGGCGAGCATCATAGCCCAGCCCCTGGCACAGATCTTTGAGGACTCCTGGCGCTCTGGTGTAGTGCCCGAAGACTAGAAGAAGGCCAATGTGGTGCCTATCTTCAAGAAAGGGAGGAAAGTAGATCCTGCAAACTATATCAGCCTGACCTCTATCTCGGGGAAGGTCTTAGAAAAGTTTATTAAAGAGGCCATCCTTAATGGACTGGCCGATGCTAACATCCTGAGGATAGCCAGCAGGGGTTTGTTGCAGGTGGGTCTTGCTTGACCAATCTCATTTCCTTTTACGACCAGGTGACCTATCACCTGGACAAGGGAGAAGAGATTGAGGTCATATATCTTGACTCCAAAAAAGCCTTTGATCTGGTATCCCATGATCACCTCTTGGTGAAACTGGCCAGTTGTGGCCTTGGGTCCACCACGATCCACTGGCTGGGAAATTGGCTCCGTGATCAGACCCAGAGGCTAGTAATTGATGGCAGTCACTCATCATGGTGTCCTGTGACCAGTGGGGTCCCCCAAGGCTCTGTCCTTGGACCCATATTGTTCAACATCTTCATTAATGATGTGGACATTGGAGTCAGGAGTGGACTGGCCAAGTTTGCCGATGACACCAAACTTTGGGGCAAAGCATCCACACCAGAAGACAGGCGGGTGATCCAGGCTGACCTGGACAGGCTCAGCAAATGGGCGGACGAGAACCTGATGGTGTTTAACACCGAAAAATGCAAGGTTCTCCACCTTGGGAAGAAAAACCTGCAGCATCCTTATAGGCTCAGCAGTGCTACACTGGCTAGCACTACGGAAGAAAGAGACTTGGGGGTCATCATTGACCACAAGATGAACATGAGCCTGCAATGGGATGCTGCGGCTAGTAAAGTGACCAAAACTCTGGCTTGCATCCATAGATGCTTCTCAAGTAAATTCCAGGGCATCATTCTCCCCTTGTACTCGGCCTTGGTGAGGCCGCAGCTGGAGTACTGCCTCCAGTTTTAGGCTCCATAATTCAGAAAGGATGTGGAGAAGCTTGAGAGAGTCCATGATGAGAGGTCAGGAAAACAGACCTTACGACAACAGACTGAGAGCCATTGGGCTCTTTAGCCTGGAAAAGCATAGGCTCAGGGGTGATCTGATGGCCACCTATAAGTTTATCAGGGGTGACCACCAGGATCTGGGGGAATATTTGTTCACCAGAGCGCCCCAAGGGATGATGAGGTTGAATGGTTATAAACTCCTGCAAGACCGTTTCAGGCTGGACATAAGGAAGAATTTCTTTACAGGTCTGGAGTAGCCTGCCCTCGGCAGTGGTTCAAGCACCTGCATTGAACACCTTCAAAAGCATCCAATTTGCTCATCTTTCTGGGATCCTATGACCCCAGCTGACTTCCTGCCCTTCGGGTGGGGGGCTGGACTCGATGATCTTCCGAGGTCCCTTCCAACCCTAATGTCTAAAATCTATTAAATCTATATAATAACTTACTCAAAGCTTAGACTTTGTTCCACTCTTAAGGGTAATTCTTAGATGCACAATGGTATGCATCCTGTTAAATAAGTTGAAGCCATCACTTGAATATGTTTCATGTGTCCAAATATCTTGACACAGGGCATGTCTACATGTGCAAATGCTGCAGGGTGGATTTACTCTAGAGTAATTTACTGTACAGTAAACCCACCCCAGGCAGGTGTCTACACAGGTGGGAATACAGGAGATTTGCTGCTCCTGGCAGCAGTCTTGCTCCTGCCCCCTCCAACTCTGCAACACCCTCCTGCACCAGCCAAAGGGATCTCTACATTCCCCCTCAGCGCTAGCCCAGAGGTTGGCAGGGAGTACAAGGCCAAGAGACAGCTTTCTCTTAGCAGGGGCTGGGAGCTTGCTCCCTGGCCCTGGGAGCTGCTGGCTGTTGAGGCGGGCTCCGCCACTGGAGCCCAGGTGGAGATAATCATGTCACCCTGCCCTGGCAGCAGGGAGCTCCTGCCTCTAGTTCCCCAATTGGGGGTGGGGAGCTTAGAAAAAGCTGCAGAGGGGAGGCAGGGCCCAGGCCTTTGCCCCAATCCACCAGTGGGGCAGCTAGCTGTGAGCCCTTGGCTGCATGGGGATTTCACACCCAATCAGGGACTTGCTACTAGCTGCTCCACTGGCAGATGGTACAGGGGGTTGGGACCTGCACCTCCCTTGCAGATGTTTCTACTACCCGATCAGGGCACAGGGCTGGGACCTGCTCCTGACCAGGACAGCACCCAGCCAGCTCCAGGCTGAATGGGGAAGTCTGGATGTGCAGCCTAGAGTTTGCTGGGGACTGCCCGAAATGGGAAAGTGCCCAGCCACCTCCAGGCTGCATGTGCAGACTTCCCTGTTCAGCCCAGAGCTGGGCCAGAACTGTCCTGGTCAGGGGCAAGTCCCAGCCAGCTCCAGGCTGGGTGGGGAACTCTCTCTGTGTAGGGAGCTCCTAATTCTCCAGAATCACAGATCATGGGCTGGGGAGATTGCCACTGGAGCCTGGGCAGGGACAGAGCCAGCCATGGCAACAGGCAGCTCCTGGGGACAGAGAGCAATCTCCCACATCCTGCTACCCAGCTGTCCAGGAGCTTGCTCCCAGTTGGCTTTTTACATGTGTCGTACTGTGCAGTAATTACTCATGAGTAAATTTGCTACTTGTATCTACAGGTAGTAAATTTACTAGCGATTAGAGCAAATTGCTGTGCAGTAAGGGTCAGCACGTGTAGACAGTGACACTTACTAGGCAGTAATTAGCTCTGTTGCGCAGTAAAGTGTCTCATGTAGATGTGCCCATAGTGCCTAATGATGTATGCTTGTGTCTCTGAAAATAGGTTCCATCCCTTTAATTTTATTGAACTTTAAAGGACATGCCATTGGGTTCTGTGTTGGCATTATCTGTCAACGGTGGAATGGGCTCTTCTCTGGAGAAGATAACGTTTTCAAGTAATATCCCAAGTTTGGATTGATCCTCAGTTGCACCATTACTTGGTGTTACTTTTTCCACTTTTTCAAAGTAAATTGTCGAATGCTGCAGCATTATAAATTAATCACTCTAGAAGCAGTCTGCGCTAACCCTTCATCTCTCTCCACATATACTATTTATTTGTATTGGATGTAATGTCTGTCCTATTCATACTAACATTCTTCCAATTCAGTGCCATTTCTTATAGTATTATCATAAGGGTTCTGAATAATGCTCTCATACTTATATATTCCCTTAAGACCAGGCTTCAGTATAAAGTGATAGATAAAAAAGGATGCTTAATAGTTAATTAATAAAGGAAAAGGGAATTAGACAAAGCATTTTGGGAATTTTTCTCTATATTGTTTTAAGGCAGAAGCTTGACTAAAGAGGATGCGCTCTTATAGAAGTATCTTAAAAGGTTTGGTTGTGACCAGCACATTCTGCTGTTTTATCTTTCAACTTCATTTACAGGTTGAACTACGTGTGCAGAGAAGCAGCACAACGTTTATGCACCACTTCATTCCAATCAAGTAAGGTTTAAGTGGGAGATTAGATTTTACTTTTAATTCACTGTACAGGAGTGATTTCCCTCCTGGCACATTATTTTTCTCACTAAAAACAGTCCTTGATCACTCCTTTTGATTTTTTTTCCCTTCAAACTGAATGTCTGCTTTTTTCCTTGCACTGAAATGGACCTTAATTTGAAATGAATAATTTAAACTGAAAATAAAATTGGGAAGTCTTTTGAACACAGGAAAGATTTTATATTTAGCAATTTCAATGTTTCATAATACTGGTCACAACATATTTAACTAACCTTTTCCATCCCCCTGAGAAGGGGGAGATTTTAATTACATTTTCAGTTAATACCTCCATAAAAACTTCCTTCTCTTTGCTTCTCCAAATGCTATAACTAAATATAACTTTCTAAGTGAAAGTGAGCTACACTCAGCAAGATCAATTATCCTTAGTGTCAGCACTTCAGAGTTTTCAGAGCTAATGCTTGCTTAGGATTGGTTGCCAGAAGGCCCAGGGAGGTATTTCTGGCTCTGAAGTGGGGCACCCTGGGAAAGACTCCTGCATCCAGGAAACAGAGATACTGGGGAACCATCTTGCCAGCACCTGTCTGCAGATATTTGCTGCTCAGCGGCTTTTGGCAAGAGGGATTGGTGGTTGGAGGGCCACTGTGGAAGGAAGTACCTCTCCTGGAATCTCAGGATCATTTTCCTGAAGCAGGACAGACCAGCTGTTAAGCAGCTACTGGAAAGGTATCGAGAGGGATCCGGAGGTTTGATCCCAGGATGATTGGAGGGTGGTGCTCTACAGCCCTGAAGGAACTGTTTCTTTTTTTTTCCCCTTTTTTTCCCCTTTGTCTTTTAAATTCAAGTCAATTATTTAACTGAGGGTAGGGACAGCAAAAGGGGCCCCAAGTTAAAAGGGCAGGTAGGGCAAAGTGTCCAATGAAGCACTGATCCCCAGGACTGACTTTGAGCCTTAGGAGGCGAAGTGCCCAATGAAGCACTGATCCCCAAGACTGACTTGGGAGGACAATCTCCTCTTTTGTAAATGTCAGTTAATGGGGGCTAGGCTGCTGGGAGGTAGACTCATATCGGCCTAGAAAGGGATCTGGCTCTCGGAAAACATCCAGTAGAAAGAACATCCAAGGTGTGGTAGGGGTGGAATGTAGGGGAGGTGGAGCCCCACAAAGATTTTCCCATCAGACTGGAGCAGTTTCCTCTTAGAACCAACTCCCAAATGAAGGAATATCAAAGTTGTGGCAGGTGAGAACATTTGACTGCAGAAGATGGTTGGGGAGGGGACATCAGCACCTCCTTAGCCAGATGGCAGACATGTGGAAGATGTCAGCCAGAAGGGAGTCGAGACCCTATAACACCTACTTACAACATATAGCCTGCTAAGCTTTTGTAGTTCTGCTGTACTCAGACTGAATCACTTAGGCATTCAGATCCCATATATACCTTAGTTTTCTTCTTTCCATGCTTTGGGAATGGTTTTGCTTATCTTGTTCCTATATCTGTAGACTTGCACACATTCCTAGGGTATTCAAGCCTTCTGCTATTAAAACTGTTGATTGAAGGAAAATCAATTAGCAGCTAGCTATAAACTTGGTTATCATCCTCTATCTGCCCATCACTGCAGCTTGTAAATTCTCTATAAATAGTAATGAACTTATCTTGGCATCAACCTCCTGAGATAGAGAAGTGTTTTATTGTTGGAGATAAGGTGCCTAAGGACAATAAGGGTTTTATCCAAAAAGAGATCTAAGTTATGTCTACATTATACAAAGGTGTCATATATGTAGGGACCTACCAAATATGCAATTGTATGATTTTCACAGAAACTGCAAATTTGGGCAGGCTTCATGGACTCCACCAAAAACAGCAGGCTCTGTGAAAAATGGTGGGCTCACTGCAAAAAACCCCCAAAACAAAACAACAAGAAAACCCCCAAAAAACAACTTACCTGCAAGCAGAGAAAAGGCTGGGAAGCCCTGCAGTCTTGGAATGGAGGGAGGGAGGGGATGAGAGGGTGGATGATGGAGAGGTGGCAGAAGCAGCTGAACCTGGGTCCAGGCTGACTGTGGCATGCCACTGGAAGGATGCAAGCAGCTTCACCAGGGTCTGTGGAGCCCCAACATTGTATGCATGTACCCACTGTCAGCAACTATCTATGCTGGGGTTCTGCAAACCCAGGTGCAGTTACTTGCAGCCTTCCAGTTGCTTGCCATAGCCAACCCAGAACCATGGTCCAGGTTGGGGATGGCCCAAAACCATGGCTTAATAACCCTGGTAAAGCCCAGGGAAGTCATTAATCCACGTATTATTAAGCATGGATTAATGGCTTCCTGGGCTTTAGGTAATTAAGCCAGGGTTTTGGGCCATCTCACAATCTGCGAGGAGGGGCAGGACTGCTGGGACCCCTTGGCAAATCAGAGGCATGGGGGAGGGGCCTGCCATGCTCAGCCTGTGAAAATGGCAGCTGGCCCAGGGATCTACCCATCAAATCAGCCAACCATGTCCTTGGGCACTTCCTGATGAGCGCATGTGTGGAGTTTGCAGCCCCTCAAACCTGTTTGAGGGGCTGCAAACCACACACAGTACATGTGAATTGGTTCACCACACTGCTAATCTGCAGCACAGTGGGAGGATTTTGATGCTGGGAGATCCTGGTTTAAAAAAAACAACAACCCACCACTGAAAAAAACAGTGGTGTAAATGTGGCAGCAGTGTGCACCGCAGGAAACAGAAGCCTGTCTGTCCAGAGTCAGACAATGGCTGATAGCCAGGCTCTGACCAGCTTGCTCAGGACTGCAGCTACCTCAGGAGCCCCCCAGAACTCCAGATAAGCCAGCTAGGGCCAGAACAGGTGCTGCCTCAGCCTTCCCTAGCCCTCATGGCTCTCTTTGCTGTACCCCAGAGCATGTAAGCAGAGACATGCCCAGGGGCAAATAGCAGCAGCACAGATATGGGCCCGTGTTTGAATCAGAGCACAGGGAGTGTCTGAGTGGGACGGGTGACTCAGATTTGTCTGACATGCTGCGTCAAAAATGGGGTTTTTATGTTTTAATTTTGGGGCACCCAAAATTGTTGAGGTGTGCATGTGTATGTTTGTATGTGTGGTGTTGTTATGGGCACTAAGGGTGGGAAGGGGTAGGTACTGGCTTTCCTCTGTGGTTGAGGGGTTTGAGTGCCAAAGTAATGATGTTTTACTTGTGAGTTTAAGGCTTGGTGTGGGTTCCTTACACTCTGCTAGGAAGTGGGGCCCCAGGCAGCAAGAGAAGATTTTTTTTTCCCCCGAGACATAGCAAACTCCAATGGGCTCCAGAGCCCATCCGACCAGTGCCGGGGCCTCAGGGCTGAAAGATGCAGGGCTTGCCATGGCATGGCAAAACCCTTTGTGGTTCAACATACCATGCCAAATACCAGATTCTAGACCCATGCTTGCATTGGAGCACTGGAAGTGTCTTGAGTGGGAAGGGTGGCATGGTATGGCCAGCTTTTTTTCTTTTTTAATTCTGGGGTAGCTGAGAGCATTGAAGCCTGAGAACTGAGGAAGCCAGCAGCTCTGGAGGCTGGCATTGTATGTCTGAGACAGCATCAGGGTGGCCAGGAAAAGGGGGCTCTATGTGGCTGCCTGTAGCTACTTCTTGCTGAGTACAGGGGGCTCCCTCAGGGGATTTAATTTATTTTTATTTTTTTTTAATTGTAATTATTTTTTTATTTGCTGTGCATGTGTATTTTGTGTGTGTGGTGCTGTTCTGGGCACTGTGGATAGAAAAGGGCAGGTACTTGACTTCCCCTGTCCCTGAGGGGTTTGGGTGCCAAATTACTGATGAGATGGTTTTGAGCCCAAGGCTTGGTGTGGGCCCCAGTTGTCAGGAGAAACTTTTTATACTCCCAGAGACGCGGCAATCTCCGTGGGGCTCCAGAGCCCATCTGACCAGTGCCAGGGCTCCGGGGCTGAAAGATGCAGGGTATGGCATGGCGTGCTGAGACCTTTTGGGCTTCGGCATGCCACGCAAAGCGACAGATTCTAGGCCTGTGCTTGAATTGGAGCACTGGGAGTGCCTGAGTGGGAATGGTGACTCAATGTTATCAAATGTTTTGTTTCGGTTTTTTTTAATTTTGAGGCCACCAGGGCTATGGAGGCCCAAGCACTGAGTAGGCCAGTAGCCCTGGAAGCTGAAGTTATATGTCTGGGTTGGCTGAGAACAGAAGGATGTTTATTGTGGCTTCCTGTGGCCTCTTCTTGCTGGGCACAGAGTGTTCCCTCAGAGCATTTAATTTTTGTAAATTTATATATTTATTTATTTATTTTGGTTTGCTTGTGTGTGTATGCATTTTCAGTATTTAATTGGGTAAGAATTATATATATATATAATCTTTCTATAAAGATCTTTCTATAAACTTAAAGAGCTGCTGTTAACCAATTCAGATCAGTGGCAGTCATGTAAGGCTAGTTATGCTTCATCAAAGAAATTGATTATGCTCAGTCAAATTTCTGATTAAGATGAAAGCCTTGCTTTGGTTTCATTTCAGATAGTTAGCAATTCTACAAGATGCTCTGCCTTGATTTGCTTCCCAAATGCTGGTGGACTTTTGCAAGTTCAGTTCTTCAGTTCTTGCTATCTCACACTGAACTCTTAACAGCATCTCAGGCAGAGCTAGATAATCATCTTACACTTTTGAATATGATGCAGACATAAAACCCACAGAGATAGGTTTGGATAGGGAAATCTGCAACCTGGCCTTTTAAAACATGAACATTTTATATTTGTGTTAATTGATTATTTGAGTGTATTGACAGGTTTCTATCCCCATCTTCAAAATCCAAATGTTTTGTTTAGCATTTGGTAATTCCTAGTAGGTGTGCATTCATGCATTTATGCTCCTTTTCTAATGTGCATTAAATTTAGTATCTCCAATGTGAGGTACTAAATTAATATGCATTAGGCTGAGTTAATGAACAGTGGTACATCTGCATGTTTTTTCTGTAATACTTAATATGCACTAGACTATTTTACTGCACATTAGCGTAATGCCACTGGTTTTTTACATGACACTTTAATGTGAGGTAAAATAGTCTACTGAGCATTTAAGAGCATGTGTGAAGGGCAGTATGAAGTTTTGGTCGCTGATTTGTTTTGGCGGAGATTCAGCCCAATTCAGTGGCCAAATCTCTGAATCCAAATCACATCAGGAGACCGTTTAATCTCACCGAATTGAATCCGAACTCTCTGAATCAATTTGGAGAGATTTGGAAAGATTCAACGATTCAGAGATATAAAAGTTTTTTCTACATACCTCAAGATACCAGGCAGCTCGTGAACACTGAGAGGGTAGGGCAGATGCAACATCCCACAGGAGTGTGTGTGTGTGTGTGTGTGTGTGTGTGTGTGTGTGTGTG
>NW_017729022.1:97108741-97119864 GCF_001723915.1 Gavialis gangeticus | reverse complement strand
GGGGGGGGGGGTTCCCAGCATGCTCAGCAGCACACCCAGATGTGAACCAGAAGCACTTCTTGTCCACTTCCATGTCCATTGGGGAGTGTGCTGGGGGGGGCCTGTGCCCCTGGCTCAGCTAGTGGTGCCTCCTGGGTCTGCGGGTCCCCCCGCAGCCAATCACTGAGCAGAGGGTGCATGGTGGGGGAGGGCGCAGTACACTTGGCGGCAGACCTGGAAGTGGACTGGAAGTACTTTTGGTTCACTTCTGGGTTTGCCACCAAGCACTCAGGGGGACCCCCTACACTCCTGTGGGATGCTCCATCTGCTCCACCATTGCAGCGTTCATGAGCCGTGCCTGGTCCCTGAAGGTACGTAGAAAAAGACATTTAAACTTGTGTCTATGGCCGAATCACTGATTCTCCTAATCAGCATTGAATCTTCAGATTCCAATTTGGTGGAATTGAATTGGGGACAGTGATTCGAATCAACAAATTGAATCACTGTCTCTCATTTGGGCTGAATCCGAATAGAATAGGACCTGTTTCGCACACCCACAATAGATATGACCACTGCGTGATTTAGGACTAAATCTTTATTTATGATATCTAACACGACACTTGAGGGTATCCCTCTCTTTTACATAGTGCAAAAAACATGTCGATTGATGTCCAATGTGAATTTATTTGGAAATAATCCAAATTGATAAGCAGCATCAAATTGAGATCATTCAGTTTTACTTTTACTTTTGTTATCTGTGTGCAGTTCTTAGGGCTACCCATATTAAGAGAGACAATTTAATTAATGTTTCAATGTATTTATTTTTCCCCCCAGAAAGTATTTATTTCAAAAGTACAAGCTTTTTTAAATACTTTATCCCTTCTCCAGCTTCTTTGCTTCAGTTTTATTTCTCAGAATTCGTATGTAATGCATTTTGCCAAGTCACTGTATTTCATTTTATTACTAAACATCTCTTCAAACAACTTGTTTTGTTTTGGGGTGAAGTGGTTCTTCCAGTCACCAACAGTACCTAGGGGAGGGAGAATGGAAAAGGAATAAGTGAGGTTGGGTCACTATTTTGGAGTGAGTGATTTAGTTTTTAAACATAGACTGGCTTTGTTAGTGTACGTTGTCATTACCATCATTCTTATTCCCTTTTTGTAGTATACAAACTATAATTTTGAATTATGTTTTGGATTGGGTGGCAGGAACCTGACTGGAAACAGGTTGATTGTCAGCCAGCACATCATAACAATAATCATAACATTTTCAGGCTTACATATTTTGCCTTTGCTCCCCAAATTGCTTGTTTAAATCCCATATTTAAAAAGTGCCCCTACACTCAGCTATACATGTGCTCGGAGGTGGGGGAGGGGTGTTTTAATTAGAGAGATATCTAGACAGCAACTCTAATTAAAACAGCTCACTACCATGTGTATTAAGCCCCCCATATTTCAAAATGGCTGTGGGGGTGCTGGAACTAAAGCACATTTGACAAGGTGTAGTAAACGCGCCCTCGTGGCCATTTGAAATGCAGTGGGGCTTAATACACGTGATGATGAGGCTACACTGGAGCGTTCTACTTAGAACATGGAGAAGACTCGATTAATCTAATTAGAACATGTCAGAGCACATCTATAGACAACTTTAGTTTTCGTATTTGTGGTCCAAAGTGAGATTCTGCTCTCTCTCAAAGGCTTGAAAACTAGAAGGCAAATAAAGAGACTACCCCTGGCAAGGCCTACATAAAATAGCCAAATGACCCTGACATGAGTTAAAATGGTTGATAAAAGTTCAACAGAAATTTTGTTGAAATATAACAATTCTTTTTACAGGAAAGGCCAGTCTCTTTTTTATTAATATTTTTGTCTGTAAAGTTGGGGGAAAGTTTCAAAATCATCCAAATATCCAATTTCCACAAGTATTAAATGAACAACTTTGATGTTCAAATTTGAAAAAGCTTTTAATTTTGAAGTTTTAAGCTAAAGGTTATATAAAATAAAAGTAAGAGTGCTCAAAACCCTAGAGTTGTCAGGGACATTTCATCCCAACTTGGGATCAGAAGAGTTTCTGAAATCACAAGAGATGTATGAGTAAAAATATATCCTGTTAAGCTCAATTTATAATCTTTTTTTCACAGTCACATAACCTAAGCACTTCTCAGAATTTTTCAATCTGACAGAGGTCTTAGGATAAAAAAAAGTTTGCTTTATCAACTGACACATTCATTTATTTTTTGTTGTCAGCATATTCCTTTCGCAAGTATGGTTCAATAAAACACAGGGTAATATATAAGATAAACACTAATTATAAACTACCTCAGAAAGAATGTCTATCTTTGGTTCCTGATAAACTGAATGACCTTGGCTTGTAAGAGAAGAGGGTACATTTTAGTGTTTGTGAAAGATTGAGGTACTGAACTATAGATAAAGAACATAGATAAAGTGTTAAACTGAATACATTTTTCCTTTCAGCCCTAAAGCTCATACAGAACATTATTAAACTTTTTGTCTCGACTCTTCCCTGTATTCACAGTATCTGACAAAGTAAGTAGGCTACTGGCTATGAAAGCTTATGCATTTCTGAACAAGCTAGCCTATAAAGTGCCACTCTGCCCTGACTTCTCCCTGACCTCAAACTAACATGACTAATTGCCTCTCTCTTTTAATATGGCAGTTATTTATAACCAAAGAATTTTGGGGAAAAAAGTAGGCTAGAAATGGATTTACTGAGAAGAATGTATCATCATGACCCTGTGGGTCTGCTCCAAAGTTCAATAAAGGCAGTGTAGAATCTTTTATTGACATCAGTTGGCTTTGGAAAAGGGTCTACATGAGAGTTTATTGGGCTAGTTTCAACCAACTTACCTTTTCGAAATATCAGCTTCTTGTCAGATGTCAGTGCACAAACAGTGTGATTTGGATCAATATTCTCTTTTTCTATGTTAGTTTTCATCTCTGAGAAAGATGATTTCTTGCAGACCTCTCGGATTTCACTATCGCTGATGTTTATTCCCAGGAACATGCCAATTTTTTTCACAGTCTTGGGAAGATCCTGAACATGTGAAGAATAGAGTCTTAATTTTTCTAAGAAAAATATCATATTCTACATCGGATAGGCTAACAGGAGAGAATGTGTGTTCATTTTAGTCAGAACTAAACAGCATACTGGCATGTACAAATGACATATATTAGGCTCAATTTTCTTCTCACTGGGCATTCCTACATGTTCATTAATGCGCTGTAATTATGGCACATTAATAAAGTTAGTACCTTTAATCACAGGTACTAACTTCATGTGCCGTAATCAGCGCTACTATGCATTAGTTCAGATGAACATTTTTTAGTGATGCTAAATGAGCATTACACTAATTCTACTGTGCATTAGTGCATTAGCATGTTTTTTGCATCATACACTAATGCATAATAGAATTAATCTGATGAGCATTTAGCTTGTGTAGACACCCATTTTCATTAAGGTCAGCTAGAAGTAATTCCATTGAAATCAATTAATTACTATTGACATACACAAGGTGTAATTAAGAAGACATTTGGGCCTGAGAGGTGTACATTCTTGTTTAAATTAAGAATGGCAACATGGCAAATTTTGCAGTTCAACAAGGCAGTTATATATTTTTCTGAAGAGTGACTCCTACTGGTTTCCGTGAGAATGCTGTACATTGTCAAACTATGGTCTGTGAGTGAGATTGATTTGATACGGTCCATGAGACTTAGAATTGAATTATTTCCCAAAAGGAAAATATTGCCCCATATGGGGGTTAGGGGAAGTTTTTTTAATGAGAAATAACATTTTTAATTAAGAAAATCCACACCGTGAAAAATAAAATGCCTTTAGACTTCTTCATGAAAAGCTGAAAGTTTGAGGAGGGCAGACACTTTCTGCAAGAAATCTGTCCAGCTAAAAGATGGATTATTTTTTTTAACCTTATTTCATGGGATTACAGGTTTTGTAAACACTGGGGCTAGGGACAGAGATTACATATAAATCAGTAAAAGCAATCAGAAATTGATTCAAATCTGTAACAACAGAAGTTCAGTGCACATAAACCACTTTCAAAATGGGAGAAACTGGTTTAAGATAAACGTGGATGGATGTAGCATCAGACTTAACTGATTTAGGTTAAATCGGCTTATTGAACTGCTGCCCCAGTTCCCGTCCAGATTCAAGTTAGCTCACAGTCCTCCAGCGCCCCAGGATGCTTTGCACCTCCCCTGCAAACACCTCAGTCACCGGGTCGGTGGGTTAGCCTTGGCCTAAGCTGTCCCCTCTAATGCTGTAGTGCCCGCTGGCTCTGGCCAGAGCCACTGCAGGCCTGTGGCTGCGTTTCTAGAGCCAAAAGTGAATGTTTGTCCACTTGCTTCTCGGTTCAATTTACACAGCTTAGACTAACCTGCGATGATTTAATTAATTCAGCCTCGGCTTTTTGATTGTGTGTACTTAGTCTGGGTGAATTTGCATTCTTAAATCACTTTGGCACTTCTTCCAGTGCCACCCTGCAATATTAGAAATCCCAAGGCCATCAATTCTAGCAAGTCTTCCCCTCCAATTCCAGTGCAAGTTAGGGGTGATTCTCGGAAAAGAGAAATTTCTCCGTCTGGCAGTGCAATCTAACAATATGTCCCTAAAACTGATCTGGATCTTAGCTCAAGCCTTGTTTCTATATCCAAGGTTGAGCAGATGTATCTTTAGCTTTCATAACCTCTGTATATCATTTTCCTCACTTCTGTGAAATTGGGTTCTGAGACTTACTTAATATGTATTTGAGAGAATTACTTGGCTAATGCTTTTTGATTCTATATAGGTATAGCTCTGTTATGAACTGGTTCTGCTCTGGACTTTGAGATTTCAAAGAGCAGAAAAATACATGATGCAATTTTACAATAGTTTTGGTCAGTCCTGTTCCCCCACCCCACATGAGACATGAAATATATGAATAACAGAAATGGTAACAAGAAATACAGTTACCTTCTTCATGTCTTCATAGAACAAAAACAGGATGTTTTCATCATTTCTATGCTTTTCCCAACTTAGGAAATGCTCAAACCAGGATCCACAGACAACTGAAAGAAATACAAAATAGGATCCATATGAATTTTTTTTCATAACAATTGTAACAAATAACAATTTTAGAACAATTGTAATTATATACCACATGCTGAAGGAAATGTTCTCTTTCTGCTGAACAGTGATAATGCATTATGTCCCCCTTAAAATTGGTTTAGTTTCTTCTGACGATTGGTTCAAGATCACTGCACAAAGACACTTAAATTCAAAACACTGGATGCAAGCATAAACTAACATGGCTAGTTCTGCTGAAGTCAATATTCATAGAAGCATTCAGAAAAGGAAGCCTACAAGTGTCTGTAGGATTAAGACCATTGTTTGGAATGATAACTTCAATACAAAATGCAGCCTTCTCTGGAGGGAAAATAGAGTACTTATCTACTGCTGCACAGTAATTTTTCTTATTTCCTTATTTTATTTTAAACTGTCCAGGGGAATTTAAACAAGTATTTACTCAACAGTGGGTGCATCTACACAAAATGCTAACTGTGCAGTAGCATGCTGGGCTAAACCCATGCTAATATGCCACTGTGTAGTAGTATTAAGCTACTGCACAGTTAGTGTCACTAAAAAACCATGTGCTGGTGCTACTGCAAAGTAACATGAGTTACTGTGCATTGATTTAGTACTTGGTTATATAAGTACTAAACTTAATGTACAGTAATTATGGCACATTAATGAATGTGTAGATGCGCCCAGTGTTACCAATTCTTATGATATTTGATGTTTTCTTTTAAAGCCATTTGTTGTTTGATTTATGTAGCAGCCGCAAATATGTTCAGAGTAATAATAAAACACGGGGTGGATGATAAGGACAGGAGCATGAGCTGAATTTCAGTTTCATGTCACAAGTGCTATAAGTAATAAATGATTAATTCTTGTCTTGGAATTGGAACAAGTAGCTCCAAATAAGCTATGTTGCAAAGTTGAGCCTATGTGACAGATTTTGTATGTCAAAATTTAAAAATAAATTCCTTGTGATCAACCCAGCCAAAGTGATGTACACATATGGCTATATGGTGATTTTGATAAAAAAATAGTCTTCCCCTTCGTCCCTCCCTGTTTGATGGTGGGCAATCAGATAGACTTCCTTTTGCTTGCTTGCTTTTGTGGGTGGAACAAGTCAGTAACTCATTTGGGCAAGTGTGTCTAGAGTTGGTGGCAAACTGTTTTACAAACCTATAAAAAAACCAGTTACATTTTGGTATTTTAACATAGCATTTAGCCTGTTAACATGTCCACTTGGAGGTTGAAAGGTAAAGCCATCTTGTTTTGAATTTCAACAGAAATCATTCTAATAATAAGGAAGGACCTGATCTCTCACCCTGATAGAATTCAAAGTCCCATTGAGCTCAGCAGGGCTTGTGAATAAATCATTGTTAAAACCATTGCATATTAATACTATAAAAACTACTGACTGGATGTGGCCTACATGGCTTGTAGAAAGAAAAAAGGAGTTTTAACCCTTATTTATATTTCATGGATTTTACTATTCATTATAACTTAGTAAGCGAGAGTGAGAAAAAAGGACTCGTTCTTACCATCTCCCTTTAAGAACAGGTCCAGGAAAGTAGTCCATTTATCAATGGTGGGAAGGTATGGGTTATCTTTGTAGTAATGATACATAGAAACAGCAGTATCCTTTGGATTCCTGATGATGTAGATTGTCTGTAAATTAAAATAATGTAATTAACAATGATTTTTTTTTCTTTAAGAGGATCTGCTTGCAGAAGTGTTTCTGTGTAAGCTGTGTGCTATCTGTTATACAGAGGGCACTGCACTAGGTTGGACGCTGACCAAAAAGCCTGGATCTCAACAAATTTGAAATTCTGAAGTGTTTGGAGCTGTTTTTGTTTTTTTGTTTGCTATTTATTCCCCAAAGACCTATAATACCGATATGTGAAAAACCAAAAAACACAGGCCTAACCGTACCCATATTTCTGGGGAAAGAAAGTTTTGAGATCCAAACTTGGGTTTGTGGCTGAAGTCATTTTAATTCATACTTCAGTCTTGACTTTTTGTTCGGATAACTGGCATTGTCACCTATAGCAATCAACAATACACTGGAATCCCTGGATTTTAACAAGTAACTTATTCTAATAACCACTTTTGAGGAAATCTGTATAGCACAATAAAGGCTTCTGGAAGAATCATGCCAATCTTATGTTAAAAAAAATCAAAGTCCAATGACTTACATTTAAGTCAATAAATTAGCTCAAACTGTAAACCATAGCATAGGTCCAAAATTAGCAGAGAAGCATGAATAATTAGTAATTAAACATTGTTAAAAATCAAAGTCCAATGATTTATGTTTGAATCAATATATTTTTTCATGACACTAACTGTAACCTAAGTCAAACAAAGGTTAGCACAGAAGTATAAGTAGTGTGAGATATGCTGATAGACTAATTTTACAGAGACTCATTAAAATCAAGTTTTCTTTTGATAGGTAACAAAGTCCTTGACCTTCCAAGAGGTAACAAGAGTCATTCAAGGACCTTTCCACCGAAAGTATATATACCACTCACGCTTACTGATCATTTAAAAAAAAAGTTTTAAAAAGTCCAAAATGGTATCCATCTAACAAATTAAATGTCACCATATAACAAAACCTTATTCTTAAACCCTGAAATGTTAATACAGGTTAAGAAGCATTATATGTATTGCCTCCTTCTGGATACCCAACATCCATTGAAATCAATAGGAGTTTTGTACATGGATTAAGGGCAGAGGTTATATCTACAAAGTGATATAGCTATTGAGAAGTTGGGTGTTGTAATGCCTTACTGAAACTTTATACTTTAGATGCAAAATACTGGATATGAAGTTCATGTTTTGGAGGACAATAAATGTTGAGGAAGCTGTTATGTAAGTGGGGGAAATTTACTTTGGACTTTTAGTCATTTAATACACAGCTGGAACTAAGTATGTGACTCAGAAAACTGGACAATGGTCGTTGGACATGTCTACATGTCACTGCATGGTGATGTTGCTATGGTGCCATCCTTTAGTACTTCCTTCTGGAAGTACTAAAGCATGGTGCAGTATGGGCAGTTACTGCACTGTGTGCATGGCAGATGGTTAGATTTTGCTGCTACGTCACCATAGCAGCACACTATGGCAGGGGAGCGTGCCGCTACAGCAATGTAGCTGGCAATCACATGTAGACTTGCATGATTGCTATGTCACTGCAGCACACTATATGGCAACATAGCACATCGTTACGTTGCCATAGGGTGATGTGTAGATGTGCCTATATAGTCTTTCTGTATTTAAAAAAACTGACACAAAAATAGTCAAAATTTGCATATGGATCCATTTAAATTTGGTGGAACAAGTGAACATGTTGATGATGACTTTTATATGGGACTTTTCACCAAGACCTCTCCAAGTGCTTTTACCAAGGAGGTCAGTACTGTTTACCCCCATTTTGCCTGTGGAAAACAAGGTTCAGAGAGGTGAAATTACTTGCTCAAGGACTGGCAGAGCCAGAAATGAGATGCACATCTCCTGGGTCATAGTCCAATGCTGTATCCAAGATGCCACTCCACTTTTGATTAGTCAATTAATTTATGGGAAAATACTGCTTCTGATACTGTTAAATCTAGAGAAGCTCATTGAAATCAGTGACTGTTTCAACCTGGTATGGCAGAAAGCAGTGCTTTTTAAACAATAGAGCAATCAATGTGTATTTAAAAAGTAGTTAACTACAGAAAAGACAAGGTATTTATTTAACTAGACCGAAGTAAGTTTATATATTTCACCTTGCATCCTTTGTTCTTAAAATTCATCGGTAACATGTTGTAGTCCAAGTGTGTTGGGATAATTCTTCTGGATGAAAGGTTCTTCAGTTCCTCCAGTTTCAAAATGTCTCCAAACTCGATGGGAGAGGTTAGGGTGACTTGGTTAGTGTACAGCTGCATTATAATTTGTGCAAGCCAGTGTGTGCCTTTGGAAGAGGGAGGGGAGGCAGTAAGGTTAAAGAGGGGAAAGAAATAAAGTTTATGTTATTAGGAAAATAAACTAACATGGAAAAAGTTTGTCTTTTGCATTAGCATGCATGTTTTACAGCTGTGTTTGAAAGCCTAAACCTACAACAGTAATATGAGAAACTTTACATAGGTGAATAGTTCTGGTGAGTCTGCAAAGTGAATAGAATGATTCTGCCAGGAAGGCATGCTGAGTAATAGAGATACTAAGTTTGTTGTGCAATTACATATTATTCAGATAGTTTATCACATAGGAGGTGGTTAGATTACTATTATTTATCTTACTGTATGAGCCCTAAATGTAGCCTAAGACCTTACTGTGCTATGCACTATACCAATACAGAACAAAGGAAAATCCTGCCACAATAGTTTAATGATAGTGTTATTTTAGGAAACTGAGCCACAGTATTGAATTTAAGTTTCTATCATACTGTAGCACTTTGGCCTACATATTTTGAAAATATGACTGACATTATTTTGGGGAAAAGATTAATAGAGTTATAGACAAGAAGCATGGAAATGATTTAATTTCTTGGCTTGTTAATGCAGTGATTCTCAATCAGGGTGCTATTGAGACTCACATGATTCACAAGATAAACCCAGAGATTTCAAATAGGAATCCATAGTGTCAAAAACGTTTCTGACCCACTGGGTTTCTTTCTGAGTTCCCTGCAGCAGAAGAATTACTGCTATTATTTTTCTATAGTCAAAAAACAAGTAAAAGATAAAGGCTAGCATTTTCCAAGAGGTGCCTTTAGTCTAAAAAGTTGAGAAGCATTGTGTTAATGATTCACCTCAGAAAGTACCTAACCATACTGAAAAGATTGGGCTATTTACTAGCAAGGAAGAAATTTCTATTAATAAAGTATACCCAGACACATGATATACCTGTTATTTACCATAACAAAATTAAAATACAGACAAATTATTTCTGTATTACAATTTCACACTTCGTATTGCAATAATACATAAATATATTTAAATTCTGAATCTAAACATTGTTCTCTGTCTCACACAGGCACTTTTTATAACTAGGTTAAACGCGGAAAGTTCAGCAAACAATTAAGAGTCCCTGTAAATAAAGCTTAAAGTAGAACTTTACCAGACTTTGGATAGGAAACCAAAAGGACATCATCTTCTCTAGCATCGAAGGTATCCAAGGATTTTAATAGTTCTAGCGATGACCTGGTGGTAAAAGGGATCCCCTTGAACATATGAATGAGATCTGCCTGACTCTGGGTTGACATGTTGGTTACAGGTCAGGTTTCAGCTGGATAAGAGGATTTGGAACTGAAAACTGTGGACTTATATACTTCAAAACATGCTGAGGTGTCACCTCAGACCTTACAGTTGAGATAATTAACTTTTTGGAAAGGTTAAAGTATTATAGGTTCTCCTGATAAATCACATAAATCATAGCAATGGCATTTATTTTTCTATGGCTGTGCATTTCCAGATCAGCAAATAAGATGACAAAGCAATATTTTAACAGTGGCAAGCAATCAAATTGTGTAATATGCTCATTATACAAATTATGATTTGGCATAATTTGGCGTTGTCTGTTTAGTGTTTCCAAAAAAAGGAATGTTTGTGTATGCTTTAAAATAAGTTTTATCTCAGTGGTTCTCAGCCTTAGATAGACTTGAGACACACCTAGTTAGACTCAAGGCACCACTCAGAAAATGCCAGCCTTTAGCTGTCATTCATTTTTTGACTAAAGAAAAACAATAGAGCAATTTTTTGGTTGCAAAAAAACTCAGGAAGCCCCCAGCAAGTCAGAATAATGCTATGGATTGCTATTTGAAATCTCTGGGTTTATATTCTGAATAATGTTTGCACACCAAATGGTGTGGTATTGTGTGGTACTCCATGGCACCCTTGAAAGGATCTCAAGGCACCCAAGGGTACCACATCACCCTTGCTGAGAATCACTGCTTTATCTTAATTTGTATCCAAAAAATATTATTTTCCTGTAATAAACACAAATAGAACTTTTTGTACTGTTTCTCACATGTATTATTAAAAGTGATTAGTGGTTCTGAGTGCCTCAGATTTTGACTGCCAAACTTG